>NC_064573.1:62089773-62714773 GCF_937001465.1 Orcinus orca
TTCTACGAGGGCAGTCATTTTTCTTCCATTTCCCAGCCAGACTCCAGCTCAGCAAACTTACAGACTTTGGTCCCCATCTCCAGGAAGCATGGCACCGGCCTCCATGGTGGCCTGGCGCCCATCCAGCCTGGTCGGCCGTTCACCCCTCTTACCTGCAGGATGCCTGCAGGTGGGCGTTTGGCTGCAGGCATCCCTCAGGCTTTGCTGCTTGGTTGGAGCTCAGGAACGTGGGGGAGAAACACGGAGATTCACCTTCTGAACGAACACCTGGGTCTCCGAGAGTCACCCCCACCATTGAAGGAACATAAACATGACCTTTTCCTGGCCAGATTTGGCCTGTGGGGCTGCGAACCTTACAGAATGACGAACTGCATGTCTGAGTCCTCCCTGGATGCCTGTCCACCTGTATTCACTCTGCTGTGGACTGACAGTGAATCGGGGTCAGAACTATGCAGCAACGTCAGTGATCTCTATTGTGTTGTTATATGCATAAAAGATAGTATGCGGTGCTTGATACAGCCAGTCAAACCACTGGCCATCCACAAACTGGTGGTGGAAACACCTCTTTTTCTCCGTCAGTGACTAATGCAAGCCCCTTTGTCCTGCACAGCCAGTGACCCAAGAGCACCAATGTGCTCATCAGCTTTGGCTGAGAAGGCACAGACCTTCACACTGTCCCCTAGTACTGGACTGAGAAAGAGGAGATCCATTTTCTTGCCCTTTAGTTCTAGATCCTATTCCTTGTCTGTAAAATGGGTATAAAACTCAACCTTTGGGCCCTGTGACATTAACTTTATTACTGCCTATATACAAACCTCGGTACACTCCAGCACTGCTTCTGCTGTAAAATCAAAGGTTAGCATCTTAACCACAGGTTACTATATTACACTTTCCACACTACTGATCTTTAAAGGAAACAGACACAAATTAGGTTCTTTTGTTTTTTTTAAATAAATTTATTTATTTTTTAAATTTTTGGCTGCATTGGGTCTTTGTTGCTGTGCACAGGCTTTCTCTAGTTGCGGTGAGCAGGGGCTGCTCTTCGTTATGGTGCGTGGACTTCTCATTGCAGTGGCTTCTCTTGTTGCAGAGCATGGGCTCTAGGCGCACAGGCTTTAGTAGTTGTGGCACACGGGCTCAGTAGTTGTGGCTCGCGGGCTCTAGAGCGCAGGCTCAGTAGTTGCTCTACGGCATGTGGGATCTTCCCGGACGTGGGCTTGAACCCATGACCCCTGTATTTGGCAGGCGGATTCTTAACCACTGCGCCACCAGGGAAGTACACGAATTAGATTCAGTGGTTTTCAAACATATAAAGTACTGATTCAGCTTTAAATGTGTCAGTCTTAGGGCATCTGACCAAAGCCTCTGTCTTCAAGCTGGACACACACACATGCTTGTAAGTGAACATGATGGATGCATTCTATGAGAGTCAGTGACCACCAGCCACCAGGCTTGGGTCCCAGAAAAAATAATTCTTGGAATTTTAAAATTATCCCAGGTGCCTTCCAGGTAGACATTTGTAACAAAACAGTCTCGTATCAACACAGCACATCTCGACCCTTCATCGTTAACGTCCCTACATGGTGTGCAGCAGGCTGGACAGGGTCTCTGCCTTTTCCATTGTGGGAGGGGGGCCCCACAGGGAATGAGGGACGCGCCATCTGTGAAGCACAGGGAAATGAGTCCTGAGTCCTGAAGACTGTCAAGAATTAGAGGAGATTGTTAAGATCGTGGGAAAACAACCACCTTAAAGTCGGGCGGCCTCCCTACCCAGAATGAGTGTAGTGGGGTCTTTGTGTGGAGGTCGGGGTGACCCAGGTGCCCCCCATCCTCACTCTCAATTCTAGTAAAAGATTTTCATGGGCTGAGGTTTCACAGTCAGTAGTGCAGCCTCATGCTTCACAAGTCTTTTGTTGACCTTTCCATCTGACCTGAATCTTTCCTGTGGAAGTTAAGCCATGTTTCCAGTGGAGATAAAGAATCTAGGAGATAGAAATTCAGCTTTAATGTGTCCAGTTAAATTGGGGGTGTTTAGAGTTAGGGGACTCGAGTCCACACTGAACTGGGTCCCATCATGTGATGGTCTCAGAGAGAAAGACATCACACGAGTTTGACTCTTGGTTTTGGTGTTCGAGTCGAGGTCTCCGTGTTGAGGTCAGTAAAGGAATTGGGAGTTCGGGGGAGAGTGTGATTTCAAGGTTTGTGGTGGTTACGGCCACGCTGCTGTGTTCCATTGGCCCGGGCTGAAGCCGGCGTGTAGAAGGTCAGGTGCACAGCCACCTGCTCCAGCACGTCTGGAGGCGGCCAGGCCTGCAGCACCGCCGGGACATGGTCACCAGGCAGCACGGGATCCAGCCTCTTCATTAATAATCTTAGGACTGTGTTTTTATTAGTTTAAAAAAACATTAAAAATGTGCATATGTTCAGGAAACGCAGTTAAGTAGGATGAAACGATGAGTTTTAAAGCTCTAATGTTCAATTAATCAGTAATTTCCATCCAGCCTGTCGCCGCCTCATACTGGGTGTTCTCCGGTCTAAGTAAAGTTTAGGCTCTCAGCTCCTGGGAACTTCCTATCGCTTCTCTTCATCACTGCTTTAAAAAGGGGTCTTTTAGCATTTTTAAAAGGGTGAATGCTGTACACTTTCAACCTTTCTTGTCATAACATGAGATCAAAACACATTTGGGGAGCCTTAATTTTCTTTCATGTGGCAAAAGTCCCCCTCTGGGGAAGAAAGGAGGATGACTTCTAAAAACCAAAGCTATGATGAGAAGTATTTTGTCAGCTAGGGGGTTGGAGGTGGGGGCAGGAGAGGTCCTTTCAGCTGTCAGGATAGAGGAAGCCCTGGTGAGGGGGCCATTGAAGAGACCCTTCTGCCCACGTGCCTTCCCAGCCATGGGGACCCTCCTGGGCCCTTCCTCTTTCATTCTCAGCTCTCCTTCCAATGTTCTTCTTGGGACGAGCAGCCAGCTCTCTGTTCTGCCAGTGACGCAGTCGTCCCCTTTCATCCACAGGTTTGCTCTCTGTGTTTTCAGTTACTGTGGTCAACCGTGGTCCAAAAATATTACATGGAAAATTCCAGAAATAAACAATCTATGAGCTTTAAGTTGCGCACCGTTGGAGTAGCTTGACAAAACCGTGTGCCCTCCTTCCCAGGATGTGAATCACCCTCTGTGCCCCTGTCCTGCCTGTTAGTCACTTAATAACCATCTCAATCAGATGGGCTGTCATGGTATCCAAGTGCTTGTATTCAAGTAACTCTTATTTTACTTAATAATGGCCCCAAGACACATGAGTAGTGATGCTGGTAATTCGGATATTCTCTTACTGTGCCTAGTTATAAGTTAAATCTTATCACAGGTAAGTATATATAGGAAAACACAGAGTATTTAGGGTTCGGTGCTATCTGCGGTTTCAGGAATCCACTGGGGTCTTGGAACATATCCCACTCAGATAAGGGGGGATGATGTGAAAGACAGCACCTTAGTCCCGTTGCTTCCCACCTCCAGTTCCTGTTCCCGTTGACAATGGATTACCTTCCATTACTTTCCTGATTCATAGGGAAGTTTGGTTTCCCACTCAGAGGCACACCTCTGGTGTATAGACATGTTGTCCAAGACTCTGAAATTTGGACAAGTTAGGAATGACTTGAGACTCTTTCTGTATGGAGGATGTTTTGCTCTTTTAAAAAACATTCAGGAACCACTGTGCACGTGGTCTTAGCAGCTGGCTGGGCTGGGCAGCCCTGACCAAGACCCTTGGCACATGTGGGGAGTGGGCTCCTGGCTCCCTCTCCCCATGTGGCAATGTAGGCATGTCAGAGTGCAGACGCAGATGGAGGGTTTCGGGCCTCAGGTGTTTGTTCCTGCGGTTCACACACAAATTGCCCTCAGGGCCTTTAGGGGAAGATTTTGCCTCGATATCACACTTTCTTGCCCCTTCCTGGAATAATACCTGTGGGAGGGGAACATTATTCCCCACTCTCTGGTGAGCGGAGGTGAGACTGGTGAAGGCTTTGACTGTGCCTTGTAGTGGGTCCTTCGTGAACTTGTGTGAAGATGGGCACTTAGGTGCTGACTCCCAGAGCAGAAGTCCTGTCTTTTTAACTGAACTAAGGCTGATGTCAGAGGCCTCATCCAGTAACAACAGGGAACGTTTAAATTAAAGAAGCCTTGAGCATTTCTGTCAATGCTTCTTCTCTAAGCTGATCTGCTACAGCAGAAATGTGCATTGTTGACGGTAACCGCAGAGATGGACCATCAAGGGAGGCCCGTGGGTCCCCGCACTGTGGTGCTGTAACTTGTGAGGCCATAAAGCAGGTTGTCAAAAATGGATGGTGGAGCAGATTTAGATTGTTTTCTGGACAGGAGAAGAAACTTGGCAATCTACTGTGTTTCCAGATATTACAACTATCAAGGCAGCTTGAAGTAGGTTTCAAGACCCTCTCCCATTCTCACCGAGAGGATGAAATGGAGGAAACCCCAGCAGTTTCCAGATTTATAGCCACTAGGACAGGCAGTTGCAGGCAGGGGGAGAGGGGTCTGTGTGCGACCCAGGGTGTGTGAAAGGGATTGCAGGAGGCCAGAGTTGCCTCCCTCATCGTTCAGGGAGACTGGAGGATGGGGAGTGGGGCGGGAGGCTGACTCTTTTCCTCCCATACCTGCTAACGTGGTTTCAGCAAAACCCTGACTTTCCCATCTTCAGTCTTAAACAGGTACAGTGGTTAAGTATTAATATTAATGAGCATAATAACAATAATAAAACTGGCAGCAGCATCGAATGAATGTGGTCTCCTGTGGTAGAAATATTTACCCAATGTGTCCTGCCAGTTAGAGAGATTTTGGCATTAAACCTAGACATTACCTCATCCTCCTGGGCAGACAGCCGATTGCGATGCTAAGCAAGTCTGCAGAAGTGAAGAGCTGCGTGTACCTGCCTGATTGGCTGCATAGCCCAGACCCTGGTGGGAAGCTATTTCTTTGAGCGTCTCTGTCTGTCTGTCTGGGTCTTACCCTTAGTTCCTTTCTTTCTCCCTCCAGCCCTCCTTAGGGTTGTCATTGTCTGTTTTCAAATTGCTGATTTTTTTTTTTTTTTAATCTTGAAGGGCACATTTTTTTAATCTTGAAGGGTACATTGTGAAAAGATCTGCCAGCCAGGTGGGCAGGTATTAATACACATAGAGAGCTGAAAGATCAGAATTAATGGGAGGAAAAGTGAAGTACCTGTGTGTGTGTGTGTGTGTGTGTATGTGCATGTGTGCTTGTATGTGTGTGTGCAGACGTCCCCACACTCAGGCACATATGCTTCTCTCACTTTGTAAGAATCAGAGACAGGTTAATGAAACAGGTTTCTTGTTTTGTTTTGGTTTGTTTTAATTCATGATAAATACATGGGGCATTCCACAATGAAGGAGGTTTAATTTCAAGATAATTAGCAACTAAAATAATATTTTGAAACATTTGTAATTATGCTAAAATGTGTTTTTGATACTTCTAAGAAAACATAACAGTTAAAATAATTTATTCCACTGGCCTCAAACCTCTCTGAAATTAGTACTGTATACTGTATAGAAGTTCTAGGTAAGCACAGTAGGCAAATCTGAGCTAGAAAGTAAAATCTTTGGGTAATATTGAAAATATTGAGAAGCCTTTGAACTGTCACTAAAGTACCAAATATTTTGTAAGTTTTCCAAAAAGGTTATGGAAAAACATGCTTCTGCTCCTAGGACCAGCTTGCCTTTTGTTTTCTTTAGATCTTGACTCAAACTTTCACATCACATAGGTTTTGTGCTATTACTACTAAGTGACTTAGTTTTATCAGTTGGTGTCACATCTTCTAAAATTCCTAAATCGCCTCCGTGTTGGCCCTGATTATTAACCAGCTCTTAGGACTGTATTGAGGTGCATTTTGTGAAAATTTTTTATAAAATGCTCTTATTTGAGTTTAAGTTGTACTAATTTCTTTACACACCCACAAGTAAAGACTAATTATTGGCCTGAGTATTACCAAATTTTTGTGTATGAGGTTCATTCCGGCCACTAAATCATTAAAAAAAATGTTAGTAATGTAAGTACTAAGCTCATAGATATACAAGATGGCCATCTAGTAAATTCTTATCTTATCTTTTCTTTTTTTTTTTTTTTTTTACTAAGTCTTAGTGCATGTGAAGGTACATATGTTTATACAGATCCATTCACTGACAGTATTACTTTTTTAAAAATTTATTTATTTATTTTATTTTTGGCTGTGTTGGGTCTTCGTTGTGGTGCATAGGCTTCTCATTGTGGTGGCTTATATTGTTGCATAGCATGGTCTCTAGGCATGTGGGCTTCAGCAGTTATGGCGCGCAGGCTCAGTAGTTATGGCTCATGGGCTCTAGAGCACAGGCTCAGTAGTTGTGGTGCACGGGCTTAGTTGCTCCGCGGCATGTGGGATCTTCCCGGACCAGGGCTTGAACCCGTGTCCCCTGCATTGGCAGGCAAATTCTTAACCACTGCGCCACCAGGGAAGCCCATAAATTCTTAATTCTTAATCACTCTTTACAGAAGACAGATATATCTTGGCGAAAAGATGAAGTCACTTCCTGCTGTTGGCAGAGTGGGCCCAGCTCTGGAGCTTGCTTCTCACGTGTTCTCGGCCATCTTGGGAGGGACTGCCCGCGGGGAGGGTTGCCAGGCCCAGCCTGTGGAGGTGATCTGCTTAAGGAACAGGTCTTCCCGATGCTTCGGGCGGATTCCGACTTCCCCAGGGGCCTCCGAGAGCTAGCTCAGCTGTAGGACATCGTCCCTGGAACGGGTGGTCGTCCCTGGAGCGGCCCCAGGTCCACAGGCTGAGCCCCAACCTCCTCAGACGGCTCCCCAAGGCCCCATGGGGTGGGTCCTTTCTGTCCTGCAGGGACTTCATGTCCAGATGGTGGTTGTCGGTCAGTGGACACAGCAAGCGTCTGCTGTTGTAGAAAGAATTTGGAGGAAATGTGTGAGAATGAAGGGCAACAGCAGAGTTTGGTGTATGAGTCAGGGTTATTTGCTTGTATTGACACGAGTGTGAGTGCTGAGGGTGTTATGTGGAGCTTTAAATTTTGGCTGTGCGTGAATTCTGTTTCTGCGTTTATCTGTGGCCACTATCAACTGATGATGTGTGATAAGAATGTTTACAATTTATATACTGGAAAGGACACTAAGAGGGTTTTTGTTTAAGTTACTTTACTCCATGGTTTTTCCCCTCAGTTACATGGAACATGGTGCAGCATACTGTTATAAATGGTGTTGTTGAAGAACACTGAACCTTGTGCTCCGGCACTATTCCTGTTCTGTGCAACCTTTGGAAACCCTTTTCTGCAGACGGTTGGCAACGTGCATCCCATCACCAGGTACCAGAACACGAGCCGACATGTGTGAGGTTCCCTCTCTAAGTAAAAATGTCTTAAAGACTCTAAATGGGAATTGAGACTTTTTAATATCTTCTGCATTTTTCTTCTTTAAGTATCAGATAAGGGAAACAGATATGAAAAGGAAAGAGGAAGAAAGATCAGAAGGGGCTTTCTTGCTGCAAAGGAGACTGTGGGTTCAGTTTAAAGCAGCTCCACATAAACAGAAGGATCGAAGGTGGGGGGAATCCATGTGGGCTGGAGGGACCAGACAGCAGAGCCTGGGCTGAAGGGGATTTTGTTTCATTCTGGGAGAGCATTGTAGACTATGTCAGCAGAAGATGACAAAGGAAAGGCCATGCTTTAAAGCAGAGTATCCGTCGTCTTTAAGTGAGCAGCTGCGTACTCAGAGGTAAGGAAACTGTGTAGAAGACAGATTTTTTCCTTCTGTGAGAGGCAGGAGTGTGAGACCTGGCCTGGCTATGGGTTAATAATCCGGTGGTGATGTTCCCATGAAGATGCCCCGTTCCTTGCCGTTGCTGTTTGTGATGGATTCTGATTTGGGAATATCCATGCTTCCTGCCAGAGGATTGGGCTGGCTGTGGGCGGGTGGGCAGAGAGGATGGCTTGGAGTCTGGAGAACTGGCTTTGGATTCCAGCTCCACCATGTGGCTTGGACAAGTCTCCGAGTCCCTGTCTCACACGGACACGGTGAGACCCGGACATGGTGGGGACTCCAAGGTATGGTGGTTTCTTCTGAGTAAAGAAATGGAACAGTGTCTCTCTGTTGCCTTAGGCAGTAGGAGCAGGTCACTCCTAACTTCTGTCTTGGCTTCTGCAGTTGTCCCTGACCCCTTCTCTGTGACGCCAGGCTACCTTGGCGGGTCCCTCTGGCTGCCCGTCTCCCCGGCCCCCGCAGCTGTTTCTTCTGTGCCTCCGTTTATGGTGGAGTCACATCTCACTTCAGGCATGGTCACTTCCATTTGCTTTTATCTTAGTGGCCGGTTCTCTCTTCTGATTACCCATCTCTGGGGAGCGTCTTGTGTGTCCCTGGGAGGCGGGCACAGCAGCTACCGCTCTGCTGTTTGGGTGTCGCGGCGGCTCCCAGAAGTGCTGTGACTGGTCCCGGTCATCCTCCTCATCGGCTGATCACACAGCGACCTGTGGGCCCAGGAGCTGGCTGTCCGCTGGTGCTTCCTGCAGGTACAGTTACACACCCTGACGGCTGCAATCTGAACCCTGTTGCTAGGCATGGTGTTATTTAACTAAACTGTGGTCACTGAAGTTTCTTCACATCTGAACTGTGTAAAGCAAGGGCAGCCTTTCGGTGTCCGTGTGCAAGAGAGTCACTCGTGTACCTGCCATGAATGATGTTGCTGGGATGCGGGGATAGACAGTTGTGAAGTGTTTTCCAAAGGGCCTGTGCCAGTTTACACTCACCAGTGGTGAGTTCCTTCTGTGCCTCGCCAGCACCGTGAGACTCTGATTTTGTCAGGCTGTCGAGGGTGAAAGAATGACTCACTGCAGCTCTAATTGGCATCTACCTGCTATGTTTATTGGTTCTGGTTTTTCTTATGTGAAATGCCTCTTCAGGGCTTTTTGCCCATTTTCTTGTGGGTTGTTTGGGTCAAGATCTGTGAAGAGTCTGAGTTCTACTGTAGTCACCAGTTTTAGGGATGCTGGCAGAAGACCCCAGACTCCTGGGTTAGAGACTTTATTGCTCATAGAACAAAGAGCATGAACCTCGGCAGATTCTCAAGTTTTCCTCATCTGGGACCCCCGGGGGTGACCACTGTTCACTAAGTTCAGGGACAAATTTTGTTCCACTTTTTCTAGTTGGATGACTCCCCTTGTAGGATCCATGTAAATAACATACCGGTTACTCCTCCAAGAAGTCCCCTGTGTAACCCAGGGAAGCTTCATCTTGGAGAGAACCTGCAGGGACCTGAGGGTTACAGGATCTACTGCTGGTGTTTCCTTAGACATTCTGAGGTCTCCTACGGCCACCTCTAAGGGGCAAGTGACAGTTTTGGAGAGGGTGGCAAGAAGCATAGTCCTGGAGGCACATGAGGGGCCCCTGGAAAGAAAGTGGTGTTTACAGTTGTTGGGCAGTTTTTCTCTCCAGCTGTTTTTAAGGTCTTCATATATGATACTCTGTTCTCCCTATAATACATCTGCATAGATTCCTTTTCCTCAACCTCCTCCTCTTCCTCCACTCCTGCCTTCCCCAGCACCCCCCCACACACCTTCACCTTCTTTTCCTCCATGTTTTTTGAGATTCCCAAATCTGTGGACTGATGTCTTTCAACAGTTCTGGAAAATCCTCAGCTTCTGCCTCCCCACGTACTGTCCCTGCCTTGTTCTTTCTTGTTTCCTGTTATTTGCTGTTATTCCTTCTGACTCTGTCCTCCATGGCTCATCCTCTTCTGTGTTTTTCATTTTTGTTTTTCTGTGCTTCATTCTGGATAATGTCTTCTAGTCACTCCTGAGCTGTGTCAATATATTACTAAATCCATCCAATAAAGTTTTGTTTAATTTATTATATTTTTCATTTTAGAAGTTTTTTTGGGTACTTTTTCAAATTGGATTGGTCATTTTTAAAAATTATGTCTTGCTCCTTATACAGAGTTTCCAAATCCCTTCTTTTTAACATACTAATTTTACCTTCTGGATCTGATACTTTTCATTTCTGAAGTCTTTGTGGGTCTTATTCAACTTTATGCTTCTGCTGGCTATCATTCATAGAGCTTTGTTTCTTGTTTGTTATGCAATTTTTTTTTTTTAATGTGAGCTTATATTTCTTAGAACTGTATCTGTGGGAATTCCTGAGGCCTAGGCTGAAGGTGGGTTCTTCCAGGGGCTACATGCATCTGCATCCTCCAGATACTTCGGTGCACCCTCACTCAGCTTTGGATCGTACTGTTTTTTCATTATCATGAGCTCCAAGTTGTTGTAAGCGTATTTTATAACCAAGTATTCTTGTGCAAAGTAGATATCTGGAATCTACTAGGTAAAATGAAACGTGCTAGCAACAGGTGATGAATACATGGGAACAGAGTAGGAAGGGTGTATGAGTTTGAAAACAAAGAATAGTCCTTAACTGTAAGTATCCTCTAAAGGCCCTATAGTTTACCAGTTCTTTCTGAAAATACACTTATTAGGAGCTTGGGCAATGAAGTAAGCTACTAATAATCCCTCAGAGGAATTCAAGAGGATGAGTCCAGGTTTCTTAACCGTTAAGTTGGAGGCAGCTTTCCAAGTCTGCTAAGTACTGTCTTCCAGTGTCAGTGGAAAGCGGCCCAGTTGGGTTTCTCTGGTGACGAGAAGCATGAGCTGGACTAGTGGTGGAGACAGAGTGGCAGTCAGCACCTCAGTAGTTCCTGTCTGGGTTTTCCTGAGCTGTGTCCCACCAGCCTTTAGCGCTGTTTGCTGACGTGTTAATAGGTTTCTCCTGACAAAGGAGTGCCATATTCACACAAGGTGGGGACAGTGGGAATGCACCCAGCTGCTCAGGAATGCCACCTGGGAAATGCTTAGGGGTGGCTATTCTTGTTTTTGTATAAGCATATTTATCTTTTTTCATAAATGATACACTGTATATAGTGTTCTACAGCTTTTTAAAAATTGAGGCATAGTTGAGTTAAATATTATATGTTTCAGGTGTACAATATAGTGATTCACAATTTTTAAAGGTTGTACTCCATTTATTATAAAATATTGGCTGTATTTCCTGTGCTGTACAATATATCCTTGTAGCTTATTTTATACTTAGTATAAAATATGGGGTGACTTAATCTAGGAGTGCCTTTTCTTTAGGACAGCAACTGAAAAATGCACTCACATAGAGCTTTACATGAGACTAAGAAGACAGTAATTTGGCAAAAAACAGAGAGGATGTTGCTGATGGGGAATACGCACTCCCCTCGGCCCCGTCCCAGCCCTGCCTGCTGGCGGCGCGTGTATACAGGGTCTCACTGGAGCCAGACTTGGGACGAGCGTCCTGCACTTGTGCCCTCCCCTCCCGGCATCCTTTTTTTACTCCCTTCATGTGCCTGTGATGGATCTGGATCCATGCTCTCCACGCAGGACTGACCCTTATCCTCAGGTTCTGCTTTTGTATCAATAGATTCCAGTGTTTCTGTGGTAACGAGATAGCGAGAGAGAGAGAGAGAGAGAGAGAGAGTGTGTGTGTGTGTGTGTGTGTGTGTGTGTGTGTGTGTGTGTGTGTATTCTCTGAACCTCCTCAACGGAGCTGTTCTGTGTCTTAACTATGAATCCTTGTTTGGGAGATTGGTTGGGAAGATGGATTCTCGTCTTGTGAAACACACTGACACCAGTGGGAGACGTTCCGCAGCCTTGAGGGCTTTGGCTCCTGCTCTCGTCAGAGGTGGGAGGCGCTAAACCAGACCAGGAGATGGCAGGTGCCCGCTAGTGCCTCTGTCCACCTCCTCCATGAGTCCTGTGCTGGGCCTCCTGCCAGGGGCATGAACGGGGTGGTGGGAGCAGAGTCACCAGGACACAGTCACCCTTGGTCACTGCTCTGGTGTATGGTGAGTGGGCGGGGGGCAGGGGGGGCCTCTGGCCTGGGGCCATCCTTGCCCCGGGGTCCACAGCAGTGAACACACCACCAGGAGTCATATGCGTTACCTCAGCCCTGTTGCTTACTTGCTCTGTGTTTTGGACTTTTGAAAATACCTTAAATTTGGGAGATAACTTAGGACAAGAATGAGAACTGTGGAAAAATTAAATTATAAAATAGTAACAGTCATTCCTGGAGCTGTAATTTGAAATTGCGTAGCCATCCTGCTTTCTCTAAGGCTGGCAAGGAAACCTCTCTGACCCGGGGCTTCGTTTCTACGGACCATGCCCTGGCCTCCTGTCCCTCCTTCATGGGGTCACAGGCAGTGGCTCCCCTGAAGCCCTGCTTGCTCCTGGCTCTTTCAACACACCAGCAAATGTTACCTGTTGATTATGTTGGCTTATGTCATTTTTACCTAAAGCAGGGGAAAAAAGAAGATATTTCTGATCCGGTTCTTTTGTTTGAAGTAAGAAATGCTTCCATTTTCCTGTCTAATCTACTCTTTAGCACTGGTGGCACCAGGCTGAGTTCTTGCTCCCTGGATAAGCTTGTCTGATGGCCGTGCTGTGACACAGAACGAACGGGCCTCTGATGCCACTGCCCAGGGAGCCCCTTGAGATGGAACATTATCCACAAATGGGTCTAGACAATCTTCTACAACAGACTAGTTTTTTATATTTGTGTAGATGATACTGCACTTAACAGCATGTGTGTACACATCCTATTTTCCAAGATACTTGGAGGGCCAGTCCTCATGTCTGCACTGGGTGGTACTGAGGGCTGAATTCCAGTTAAGGAATTACTGTGCAGATGAGATGTGTGTTCTGAGGCGTTGGGGAGCAGGGCACCTGCTGGAAATACTCACCGGTCCTTGTCGACGTCGTTCAGGTGGAAGCTTGCCCACAGCAGAAAGGAGCCAGTGATGCGACGTCAGCCACAAAGCCATATCCTGTATGTTTAGACCTGTCTTCTTTATCTGGGCCAGAGGTAGCTTTACTTCTTTGAATGAGCCCAAGTTCATAAAAACCCAGCAGTGAATTCTAGGGTGCTTTTCTTTGGGGGGGGGGGATACGCGGGCCTCTCACCGCTGCGGCCTCTCTCTTTGCAGAGCACAGCCTCCGGACGCGCAGGCTCAGCAGCCATGGCTCACGGGCCCAGCCGCTCCGCGGCACGTGGGATCTTCCCGGACCGGGGCACGAACCCGTGTCCCCTGCATCAGCAGGCAGACTCTCAACCACTGCGCCACCAGGGAAGCCCTCTAGGGTGCTTTTGATTTTAGTTTTGGTTTTGGAATTTTAGTAAGAAACTCATTACCAACCTTTTTTGTAAATAATATTTTACAATATTATCTTAAATATATAAGGTATAGAACTATGTGTTTAATACATTTATTAGGTGTTTAAAGTTCAGAAGCATAAAGAAGAAAACTAAACGTCTTGTAAACCCACTGCTTGGGTGCAGGATTGGACTCAGATCTTCATCTGGTTTCTCCACCTTCCTGCTTAGGTGGAGCATCCCCTGCCTCTTCATTTTCAGGCAGTAAACAGGACCTTGGTCAGTCACAACCAGTGGTTGAAGGCTATACCCATCCCCTGCCCCGCCAACCCCCCCCCAGCTGGGGTGTGTGTGTGTGTGTGTGTGTGTGTGTGTGTGTGTGTGTGAGTTGGGGGCGGTGGAGGGAGCATCTATCCTTCCACCCCCTGCCCACGTCCTGAGCACATGGTGGGGGGGGCGGGGGCGGAAATGCCCTTCTTCCCTGGCGAGGCCCTGGGATGGTTTGCAAGTTGCACTCTTTGGGTCTCTGTGTGTTTATAGCTGACTCTTTTGTGTGCTTTCATGGTATGTGAGGCAGATTTCTGAGATGGTCCCCAACATTCCTGCCTCTCACCTGAGTGTGGGGTGGGGGCTGAGACCGTGACAGGATTGTCACTCCCGTGATTGGGTTATAGTAGTTGGCAGATGTGAGGAAGGTCCTGTCTGAGCCTGGTCTCATCAGATGAGTCCTTAAAAGAGACAAGAAGCAACTTGAAGAAGTGAGATGAGTGAGGACCTTAGTCCTGTGACAGCTGGGAGCCAGCTTTTGCCACTAGTGTGGAGGAGTATGGAAGGGAGTCCTGAGTTCCAGCCGAGAGGCGGCCTCAGAGACCCTGAGCAGAGGGCTGGCCTGCAGCACCGTGATTTGAGAGCTAAGCACCGTGTTTTGGAGACTGGTTGTGCAGCAGTGGGAAGTCGCCCCGCTGCTTCTGCAGGCCCCACTGGGAGCCTTCTCCTGCCCTTCCTTGGTGTGGCCACACCCCCGCTGTTTGGATGACCCCCCTGCAAGTGGACCCTTTCTATCGGGATCCCGTTGCTTTTCCGGTTGGACTGTTTGGGGAGCATTTAATCCCTCGTGACCCTCGTCTTTTGCTTTGACAGATTGGGAAACCCTCTGCCCCACCCCAGGCAGCAGGAGCAGCTGTTTTCCTTCCCTGCCTCCAAAGCAGCCAGTCAGCCCGGTTCTCTGTCTCTAGATTTCTCAGGTGGGAACCAGGCAGCAGTCCACTGAGCCTCCCTGGCCTGTTGGAAACTTTCTGGATGGTCCCATGAGCCTGTGCCCTGGCAGGGGTCCTAGTGAGGCGCACGGCACACGTTCTCCAGAGGAATTTCTCTTCTCGGAGTTCTTCCAGAGTCAGGGCCCCTGGATTAGTCTGGACCCGGCGCCCCCTCCTCTTCCCCTTCGAGCGCCAGAGAAGCCTTCCCAGTCGATGCTGTTGGCCCTTCCGTGCTTTGGTGCAGGTGGGCGTTGAAGGCTTTTGCAGCTGTCTGGTGCTGATTGTTTATTTTTAATTTATGCTTTCCTTTGAAAATATGCACTTGATCTGTACCCTCCCTTTGACATATTATTGCATCTTGATGCTTCATTCAAAACTTCCAATTTCACATCCTGTCATACTTGTTTAATTTTTTTTCTAAAGAAAACTAATATAAGTTTCTTGATGTTTCTAAAAAATGAAGCCAGTTAAATAGAGGCATATCTTCTGATTCGTATTTTAGCAGAGTGGTTACTCCTGTTTGGCAGTAGAGTCTGAAGAAGGCTGGCCCTGACTTGCTGAGTCGTCTTAGTGCTGGAAAGGGAAGCTTCTGTCTTCCAGCATCAGCATCACTTAGCTGGTACCTCAGTGATACCACGTAGCAAACCACTCCAGAAACCCTGGGGCCGGGGCTCATAAAAAAATGATCATTTACTATCACTCAGTCACCCCCCCCCCACCCCCGTCTTCATTGCAAGTCCTGCTCATTCCAGCAGGAGCGGTGGCGTTGGATCTGGGGAGAGGACTGTGTAGCACCTCACCGGGGGCTGCTGATCGATGCAGGACCTCTGTGGTTGAAGCCCTTCACTCTTTAAGTCACAACTAAGCCCACGATTTTATGCTCAGCTTCTGAAGCTTTAAGTGTGACTTGATCTTCTTGATGTTAAAGAGAATTAAAATGACAGTTAAGTTGGCTTGTGTCGCTCTCCACCCTGCCCCAGTTCTAAATTAAGGCTGCCCTAGTTACAGCTGCTTTTCCTCCCGTGACTGAGTATCGGTTTGAGAGGATGAGTGTGCCTGGTTTGCATGGGTGCATGCTCGTGGCAAGCATGGACACACTGGTGCTCAGGTGCACTGAGCTGTGTTCCTCTGGAAAACAGTGTATGGTGGTGGAGAGAGAGTGCTTTGGGAGTTGGCAGACCTGACTTCTTATTTTTGTCCCTTTCAGCAAGTGACTTAACATCCAAGAGTGTTCGTGTCCCTGTCTGTAAAATGGAGACACGAACATCAACGTTGTGTTTTGCTGGATGATGAAGAGTGTAGTGTTCAGTCAGCCCTTGGAATCTCCCATTGAAATCTCAAAATTTAAACACTTTAGAAGGTCTGCCTTTGACATCATCCCAGTAATCCTGGACAGCTGGAACACTAGCCAGTCAGGGTCCCCAGGCAAACATATTCCCATAAACTCGACTGGTCGCAGAGAAATGTTACCAACACCATTGGAAGTTAACGGGCTAAAGAAGCATGAAAGGGGTAGGTGGATGGCATTGGAGTAAGGACATTTGTCCAAGGAATTAAACAGTCAGGCAACCAGATGACTTTGATAACTAGTCTGATCTCACCCCCAGATTTTGATGCTTATTGCCTCGAATGTGGTTTTATGTTCGTGGAGAAGACTCAGCCGCTGGCAGACTTGGCAGAAGCAGAAGAGAGGTGTGTTCATCAGTGTAACATCTTTAATAGCAGGAGTGCTTATAAAACATTTTGGATTCCTAGCCCCTAGGGCATAGCCCTCTTTGTGCCTGGGTTCCTACCACGCAGTGGCACACTCGGCCCTGGGCCCCAAAGCCAGGGCCAGTGGGTCCCATCCTGGGCGGGGGCGGTAGCAGGAGCCCTTGGTCAGGAGCTCAGAGTCCCCCTGTCAGATCTGCTGGCTGGAAAGCAAAACAAAACAGTGAAATAGAAGTGAGCTTCACTTGACCAAAATAGTATGCATCGTGTTTTTCTTGGTTTTGGTTAATAACAGCTATTAATTCATCCATTGTTTCCATTAATTCATCCATCATGTTTTCTGAGCAACTACTGTGTGTCAAGGATTAAGGGATAAGCTGGTGAACAAGGGCCCCTCTAACGCTCTTTGTTCTAGTTATGGGCTCAGGTTTAGTATCAGCCAGAGGAGCCTCTGTCTGAATGAACTTGTGTACATTAATCTGCATAGAGGGATATTTTTTTTTTTTTACCAAAATTGATTTGTCAGAGTGATAATCCATTCATTTTGATACATTTTTGGTCCCCAACTGTTGTCAAACATTTGATTGCTTAGCTCTCCATGATTTCTTTGAAAGAGTAAGGAAGGAAGGGAAGATAAAATAACATTGAAATTAGTAGATTTGGGGATTGTGGAACATCTCAAGGAGAAAAGGCTTAATGGGAAAGAAAGTAGAAACAGAATTAAATATTTACATTTAGCTTATGATCTCAATTTTTCACATTTTTTGCACAAACTAGAGCATTTCCCCACTATGCCTAGCAAGTTTTTAAATATCTGGCTTTAATTTGAATATTAATTTTATTTATGGGTGGTACCCCCAGTTGCCCATGACCATTGATAATTTGGAAGGGATTGTGCTCTGATCCTTACCATCAAGTAGTATTCCATGTATCTGAATTTATATAATAGAGGCTTAAAAATGTCTATGTCTATAGCTGGAAGGAGGGAGGGAGGGAGGGATGGGTAGGCTTTTTTTCAATTGAGTTTAAAGACTTGCCTCAATGATGTTCTATATTGGGGATTAAAGGGACTTCTCAGTTTCTCTCTTGAACATAATGTGTCTTTCCCTGAACTGAGGGAAGTCTAAGGAAACTTGCACAGCTCTCTTACTTGACAAGAGGCAAAATGGAATGATGCTGTAAAAACTGTATGAAACACAGTAATTTAAAATGCAGTTTTAAGGTGCATTTAGTTTGAGTGGTCCGTGAAGCTGTTGGGTTCCTGTTTGTGTTTGTGTTTAGTTCCCTGGAGTAACTTCAGGTGTGTCTCCTGGATGTCCAGCTGCCTTCCTCCTTGTAGTTCCTGTGGATTGTTAGGACCAGCCATTACCTTCTGGTTTCTGCCACTGAAACTCCCGGCGTTTTTATACTTTGCTGCCTTCTTTAGTTTTTATAGATGATTATTTCAAGGCAGTTCTTACCTGCACTTCCCTGTAACTCTCTTTCTCTTTAATGTAGCATCTGCATGAATATATCAACACTTTTTAAAATCAAAGGGTCGTTGGCTCACTGCAAGTCTGGGTATGTTTGCTATTTGGGCTTCCTGGTGATGCTCCACGTGTCAAATTTATTTTCAGAAACCTGATTAAATTTTTAATGGGACCCATAGTTAAATTACCCTGTAAACAGAAACTGTTTATATTTTTTGTAAAGAGGAATGTCATTTTTTAGCCTAAATAAATGAGAAGGTTTGCTTATATTCCTTTGCAGTTTGAAGGAAAATACCCTGAAATAGGGAAGACTTCAAGAAAGAGGACTAGAAAGTTTTATGATCTCTCTTGAAGAGCAGCAGAAATGCTCCAGCAACACCTCTGATGGTTGAGGCTGGAGTCGATCCCTGTCTCTGCTTGGCTGCTCCACACGGGTCCAGTCGAGCCGAGGGGGAAGTGGGGCAGCTGGAGGCATGGCTCGCTCTCTCCGTGAAGGCGTCAGGCCTGCTGGATCCTCATCTCTTTTAGTTACATGTTAGTTGGCTCCTTTAAAGGGAGGAAGGGTAGGCAGAGAGACAGACATAAAAGCCTCTGGTTAGCGTTGAGAAGCCACCCTGTCCACTGAACACTCCGGAGACCCCCAGAGGGTTACTTCCTTTGCTCTTGACCGTGGAGACTGTCACTGACTGAGCAGATGGGTTTTTAACCACAGTGGTCACTGGGCCAGTCAACACATACGTGTTTATGTTTGCTCTCTGCCTTTGTACTCACTTCCTCCCCTGGCCCCAGGCCACTTCTGATCTGCTGTCTGTCACTCTCTTTTTTCCTTTTGTAGAATATAATATAAATAGAAGCATACATTATGTCATCCTTCTAGTTTTACTGCTTTCATTTAGTATGACATTTTGAGATTCATCCATGTGATGGTATGTATCAATGTTTTTTCTGTTTTATTGCTGAGTAGTGTTCCATGGTACGGCTATGCTGTAATTTGTTTATCCCTTCATCAGTTGATGGCTATTTGAATTGTTTCCAGTTTGGGGCGATTATGAATAACGCTTCTATAAATATATGTTTTGTGTGGACATATATTTTCATTTCTTTTTGGTAAATACCCAAGAGTTGACTGGCCAGGTCCTATGGTAAGTGTATGTTTAAGTATATGTTTTTAAAAAAAGGTAATGCCATACTGGTTTTCAAAATGGCTATACCATTTTGCATCCCAACCAGCAATGAGGGAGAGTTCCAGTTGCTCCACATTCTAACACTTGACATGGTTAGTCTTTTTACTGTTAGTCATTTTGGTGGTTGTGTAATACATCAAGCTGTTTTGGAACACATTTCCCTGATTGAGCATTTCTGATGTTGAGCATCTCTTCATGAGTTTATTGGTTATTTCTGTATTTAGTTTTGTGACGTGTCTGTTAAAATCTTTTGCTCATTTTTATTTGGGTTGTTTGCTTTTTTATTGATTTGTAAGACACCTGTGTATGCTCTGTATATAAGCTTTTGTCAAAAATATATTTTGCAAATAGTCTCTCCTAGGCTGTGGCTTGGCTTTTTGTTTTCTTAGCTGTGTTTCAAAGAGCAGAGTTTAATTTTTATGAAGTCTATTTTATAATTTTTAAAATACAGGTTGTAGTTTTTGTGGCTTATGTAAGAAATATTTGCCTAACCTAACGTCACAAAGGTTCTCTTCTATATTTTCTTCTATAAGTTTAATAGTCTTGGCTCTTGTGTTTAGTTCCATGATCCCTACTGAGTTAATCTGTGTGTGTGGTGTAAGAGTCAAATTCACTTTTATCCATACATTTCCATTTGAAGAGTCTGTCTTTGCCCCATTGAAAAACCATGGCACCTTTATTGAAGCTCAGTAGGCCATACAAGGATGGGTCTTTTTTTGGACACGCTATTCTGTTCCATTGATCTGTATATCTATTCTGACACTAAATACACTTTCTTGACTACTGCAGCTTTATAAGGCCTCTTGAAATTAGGTAGTACAAGTCCTCCAACCTTACCCTTTTTCACGATGCTTTTGGCTTTAGGTCCTTTTCCTTTCCATATAAATTTTCAACTGAGTTTGTCAATCTGTTCGAAAAAGCATGCTAGGATTTTAATTGTAATTGACTGAATTTAAATATTAATTGGGGAAGAATCGCTATCTTAATAATATTGAATCTTCCAGTCTGTTAGCATTGTATATCTCTCCATATTATGAGGTCTACTTTGATTTTCCTATGTAAAGTTTTCAGCATACAGGTCATTCATTAAATTTACTCCTAGGAATATTTTATGCTATTGTAAATGGAATTGTTTTAAAATTTTCATTTCTAAAGTCAGTATTGCTAGTCTAAAGAAATACAATAGATTTTTGTACATTAACCTTATACCCTGGGACTTGGTAAATTCATTTGTTTGTTCTAGCATCACTTTGGTGGATTCTGTAGAGTTTTTTCTGTACAAAGTTATATCATGTGCTCAGAGAGGCTATTTTACTTCTTTCTTTCCAACCTATATGCTTCCCATTCTTTCTCTTGCCTTATCACACTGGCCAGATCTTCAGTACAATGATGAATGACAGTGGTTAAAATAAAAAAAGGACATCCTTACCTTATTCCAAATCTTAGGTAGAAAGCACTGAACCTTTCACAACTGGTATATATTTTATATTATTATATTATAATAATAATAATAATATAATATAATATATTATTATTATACTGGTATATTATATACCAGTATAATTATATACTGGTATATAATTTATATATAAATTATATTTCACAATATAAAATATTAGCTGTATGTTTTTTCTAGACACTTTTAAGCAGGTTGAGGAAATTCCCTTCTATTTCTACTTTGCTGGGAGTTTATTTTGTTTTTTAATCATGTATGGATGTTGAAATATGTCACATACTTTTTCTGCATCTATTGAAATGGTCATACGGTTTAAAAAATGTTATTCTATAAATGTGATTAATTACATTGATTTTCAGATGTTAAATCAACCTCCCATTCTTGGGATAAACCCCGTTTGGCACTTTGTTATAAAGCAGAAACTAACACACCATTATAAAGCAATTATACTCCAATAAAGATGTAAAAAAAAAAAAAACCATTTCGGCAGGTGTAGTATTCTTTTTATATATTGTTGGATTCTATTTGCTAATATTTTGTCAAGGATTTTTGCATCTGGGTTCATGAGAAAAATTGACCTATCATTTTCCTTTTTTTGTGATGTCTTTATCAGGTTTTGTATTACACTAATATTGGCCTCATAAAATGATATGAGAAATGATCCCTCCTCTTTTTTCTGCAATAATTTGTGTGTGGTTGGTATTGTTTCTTCTTTAAATATTTGATAGAATTCATCAGAGAAGCCATCTGGGGCCTGGAGAGGGAGGGCGGGATGAGGGAAGGGGGGAAGGGAGGGAAGGAGGGAAGGAGAGAGAGAGAAAAGGAGAGAGAGGGAGGGAGGGAGGAAGGGAGAAAGATATTTAATTACATATTCAAATTATTTAATTGATGTAGGGCTCTTCGTTTTTTCTGTTCTTTCTTGCATTCATGTGTCATTCAAGAAATTTGTCCCTTTTCATCTACATTGTCAAATTTATTGGCACAGAATTGTTCATAGTGTTTCATATTATCCTTTCAATATTTGTAAGATCTGTTAGTGGTATTTCCTCTTTAATTCCAAATATTGGTAATTTGTGTCTTCTGTCTTCTTGACCAGTCTAGCTAAAGGTTTATCAGTTTTATTGAACTTGGGACTTCCCTGGTGGCGCATGGTTAAGAATCCGCCTGCCAATGCAGGGGACACGGGTTCAAGCCCTGGTCCGGGAAGATCCCACATGCCGCGGAGCAACTAAGCCCGTGTGCCACAACTACTGAGCCTGCGCTCCAGAGCCTGCGAGCCACAACTACTGAAACCTGCGTGCCTAGAGTCCGTGCTCCGCAACAAGAGAAGCCCGCACACCGCAACAAAGAGTAGCCCCTGCTCGCCACAACTAGAGAAAAACCCGCATGCAGCAATGAAGATCCAACGCAGCCATAAATAAATAAATAATTTTATTGAACTTGTCAAATAACCAGCTTTTCTCTTCATAATTTTCTGTTTTTTATTTCATTGATTCACTTCTTATCTTTATTATTTCCTTCCATTTACTTACTTTGGATTTAGTTTGTTCTTTTTCTGATTTTTTAAGTGTGAACTCAGATTATTATTTTTATATCTTCTTTTTTTTCCATTTTTTTAAACATCTTTATTGGGGTATGATTGCTTTATAATTGTATGCTACTTTCTGCTTTATAACAAAGTGAATCAGTTATACATATACATATGTTCCCATATCTCTTCCCTCTTGCGTCTCCCTCCCTCCCACCCTCCCTATCCCACCCCTCCAGGCGGTCACAAAGCACCGAGCTGATCTCCCTGTGCTATACGGCTGCTTCCCACTAGCTATCTACCTTACATTTGGTAGTGTATATATGTTCATGCCTCTCTCTCGCTTTGTCACAGCTCACCCTTCCCCCTCCCCATATCCTCAAGTCCATTCTCTAGTAGGTCTGTGTCCTTATTCCTGTCTTACCCCTAGGTTCTTCATGACATTCTTTTTTTCTTAAATTCCATATATATGCGTTAGCATACGGTATTTGTCTTTCTCTTTCTGACTTACTTCACTCTGTATGACAGACTCCAGGTCCATCCACCTCATTACAAACAGCTCAATTTCGTTTCTTTTTATGGCTGAGTAATATTCCATTGTATATATGTGCCACATCTTCTTTATCCATTCATCCGAAGATGGGCACTTAGGTTGTTTCCATCTCCGGGCTATTGTAAATAGAGCTGCAATGAACATTTTGGTACATGACTCTTTTTGAATTATGGTTTTCTCAGGGTATATGCCCAGTAGTGGGATTGCTGGGTCATATGGTAGTTCTATTTGTAGTTTTTTAAGGAACCTCCATACTGTTCTCCATGGTGGCTGTACCAATTCACATTCCCACCAGCAGTGCAAGAGTGTTCCCTTTTCTCCACACTGTCTCCAGCATTTACTGTTTCTAGATTTTTTGATGATGGCCATTCTGACTGGTGTGAGATGATATCTCATTGTAGTTTTGATTTGCATTTCTCTAATGATTAATGATGTTGAGCATTCTTTCATGTGCTTGTTGCCAGTCTGTATATCTTCTTTGGAGAAATGTCTATTTAGGTCTTCTGCCCATTTTTGGATTGGGTTGTTTGTTTTTTTGTTATTGAGCTGCATGAGCTGCTTGTAAATTTTGGAAATTAATCCTTTGTCAGTTGCTTCATTTGCAAATATTTTCTCCCATTCTGAGGGTTGTCTTTTGGTCTTGTTTATGGTTTCCTTTGCTGTGCAAAAGCTTTGAAGTTTCATTAGGTCCCATTTGTTTATTTTTGTTTTTATTTCCATTTCTCTAGGAGGTGGGTCAAAAAGGATCTTGCTGTGATTTATGTCATAGAGTGTTCTGCCTATGTTTTCCTCTAAGAGTTTGATAGTTTCTGGCCTTACATTTAGGTCTTTAATCCATTTTGAGCTTATTTTTGTGTATGGTGTTAGGGAGTGATCTAATCTCATACTTTTACATGTAGCTGTCCAGTTTTCCCAGCACCACTTATTGAAGAGGCTGTCCTTTCTCCACTGTACATTCCTGCCTCCTTTATCAAAGATAAGGTGACCATAAGTGCGTGGGGTTATCGCTGGGCTCTCTATCCTGTTCCATTGATCTTTCTGTTTTTGTGCCAGTACCATACTGTCTTGATTACTGTAGCTTTGTAGTATAGTCTGAAGTCAGGGAGTCTGATTACTCCAGCTCCGTTTTTCATTCTCAAGATTGCTTTGGCTATTTGGGGTCTTTGTGTTTCCATACAAATTGTGAATTTTTTTTGTTCTAGTTCTGTGAAAAATGCCAGTGGTAGTTTGATAGGGATTGCATTGAATCTGTAGATTGCTTTGGGTAGTAGAGTCATTTTCACAATGTTGATTCTTCCAATCCAAGAACATGGTATATCTCTCCATTTGTTTGTATCATCTTTAATTTCTTTCATCAGTGTCTTATAGTTTTCTGCATACAGGTCTTTTGTCTCCTTAGGTAGGTTTATTCCTAGATATTTTATTCTTTTTGTTGCAATGGTAAAGTGTTTTCTTGATTTCACTTTCAGATTTTTCATCATTAGTGTATAGGAATGCCAGAGATTTCTGTGCATTAATTTTGTATCCTGCAACTTTACCAGATTCATTGATTAGCTATAGTAGTTTTCTTGTAGCATCTTTAGGCTTTTCTGTGTATAGTATCATGTCATCTGCAAACAGTGACAGCTTTACTTCTTCTTTTCCGATTTGGATTCCTTTTATTTCCTTTTCTTCTCTGATTGCTGTGGCTAAAACTTCCAAAACTATGTTGAATAAGAATGGTGAGAGTGGGCAACCTTGTCTTGTTCCTGATCTTAGTGGAAATGCTTTCAGTTTTTCACCATTGAGGATGATGTTGGCTGTGGGTTTGTCATATATGGCCTTCATTATGTTGAGGAAAGTTCCCTCTATGCCTACTTTCTGCAGCGTTTTTATCATAAATGGGTGTTGAATTTTGTCAAGAGCTTTCACTGCATCTATTGAGATGATCATATGGTTTTTCTCCTTCAATTTGTTAATATGGTTTATCACATTCATTGATTTGCGTCTGTTGAAGAATCCTTGCATTCCTGGAATAAACCCCACTTGATCATGGTGTATGATCCTTTTAATGTGCTGTTGGATTCTGTTTGCTAGTATTTTGTTGAGGATTTTTGCATCTATGTTCATCAGTGATATTGGCCTTTAGTTTTCTTTCTTTGTGACATCCTTGTCTGGTTTTGGTATCAAGGTGATGGTGGCCTCATAGAATGAATTTGGGAGTGTTACTCCCTCTGCTGTATTTTGGAAGAGTTTGAGAAAGATAGGTGTTAGCTCCTCTCTAAATGTTTGATAGAATTCGCCTGTGAAGCCATCTGGTCCTGGGCTTTTGTTTGTTGGAAGATTTTTAGTCACAGTTTCAATTTCAGTGCTTGTGATTGGTCTGTTCATATTTTCTTTTTCTTCCCGATTCAGTCTTTGCAGGTTGTGTATTTCTAAGAATTTGTCCATTTCTTCCAGGTTGTCCATTTTATTGGCATAGAGTTGCTTGTAGTAATCTCTCATGATCTTTTGTATTTCTGCAGTGTCAGTTGTTACTTCTCCTTTTTCATTTCTAATTCTATTGATTTGAGTCTTCTCCCTTTTTTTCTTGATGAGTCTGGCTAATGGTTTATCTATTTTGTTTATCTTGTCAAAGAACCAGCTTTTAGTTTTATTGATGTTTGCTATCGTTTCCTTCATTTCTTTTTCATTTATTTCTGATCTGATTTTTATGATTTCTTTCCTTCTGCTAACTTTGGGGGTTTTTTATTCTTCTTTCTCTAATTGCTTTAGGCCCAAGTTTAAGTTGTTTATTCGAGATGTTTCCTGTTTCTTAAGGTGGGCTTGTATTGCTATAAACTTCCCTCTTAGAACTGCTTTTGCTGCATCCCATAGGTTTTGGGTCGTCGTGTCTCCATTGTCATTTGTTTCTAGGTATTTTTTTATTTCCTCTTTGATTTCTTCAGTGATCACTTCATTATTAAGCAGTGTATTATTTAGCCTCCATGTGTTTGTATTTTTTACAGATCTTTTCCTGTAATTGATATCTAGTCTCATAGCTATGGTCAGAAAAGATACTTGATACGATTTCAATTTTCTTAAATTTACCAAGGCTTGATTTGTGACCCAAGATATGATCTCTCCTGGAGAATGTTCCATGAGCAGTTGAGAAAAATGTGTATTCTGTTGTTTTTGGATGGAGTGTCCTATAAATATCAATTAAGTCATCTTGTTTAATGTATCATTTAAAGCTTGTGTTTCCTTATTTATTTTCATTTTGGATGATCTGTCCATTGGTGAAAGTGGGGTGTTAAAGTCCCCTACTATGAATGTGTTACTGTCAGTTTCCCCTTTATGGCTGTTAGTATTTGCCTTATGTATTGAGGTGCTCCTATGTTGCGTGCATAAATATTTACAATTGTTATATCTTCTTCTTGGATCGATCCCTTGATCATTATGTAGTGTCCT
Organism: Orcinus orca; assembly: GCF_937001465.1. NCBI lineage: Eukaryota > Metazoa > Chordata > Mammalia > Artiodactyla > Delphinidae > Orcinus > Orcinus orca. Next base: position 62,115,578 of record NC_064573.1, read on the forward strand.
TCTTTGTCTCTTCTAATAGTCTTTATTTTAAAGTCTATTTTGTCTGATATGAGAATTGCTACTCCAGCTTTCTTTTGGTTTCCATTTGCATGGAATATCTTTTTCCATCCCCTTACTTTCTGTCTGTATGTGTCTCTAGGTCTGAAGTGAGTCTCTTGTAGACAGCATATATATGGGTCTTGTTTCTGTATCCATTCAGCCGATCTGTGTCTTTTGGTGGGAGCATTTAGTCCATTTACATTTAAGGTAATTATCGATACATATGTTCCTATTCCCATTTTCTTAATTGTTTTGTGTTCGTTATTGTAGGTGTTTTCCTTCTCTTGTGTTTCTTGCCTACAGAAGTTTCTTTAGCATTTGTTGTAAAGCTGGTTTGGTGGTGCTGAACTCTCTCAGCTTTTGCTTGTCTGTAAAGGTTTTAATTTCTCCATCAAATCTGAATGAGATCCTTGCAGGGTAGAGTAATCTTGGTTGCAGGTTTTTCTCCTTCAACACTTTCAATATGTCCTGCCAGTCCCTTCTGGCTTGCAGAGTTCCTGCTGAAAGATCAGCTGTTAACCTTATGGGGATTCCCTTGTGTGTTATTTGTTGTTTTTCCCTTGCTGCTTTTAATATGCTTTCTTTGTATTTAATTTTTGACAGTTTGATTAATATGTGTCTTGGCATGTTTCTCCTTGGATTTATCCTGTATGGGACTCTCTGTGCTTCCTGGACTTGATTAACTATTTTCTGTCCCATATTAGGGAAGTCTTCAACTATAATCTCTTCAAATATTTTCCCAGTCCCTTTCTTTTTCTCTTCTTCTTCTGGAACCCCTATAATTCGAATGTTGGTGCGTTTAATGTTGTCCCAGAGGTCTCTGAGACTGTCCTCTGTTCTTTTCATTCTTTTTCCTTTATTCTGCTCTGCAGTAGTTATTTCCATTATTTTATCTTCCAGATCACTTATCCGTTCTTCTGCCTCAGTTATTCTGCTATTGATCCCATCTAGAGTATTTTTCATTTATTGTGTTGTCCATCGTTGTTTGTTTCATCTTTAGTTCTTCTAGGTCCTTGTTAAATGTTTCTTGCATTTTGTCTATTCTATTTCCAAGATTTTGGATCATCTTTACTATCATTATTCTGAATTCTTTTTCACGTAGACTGCCTATTTCCTCTTCATTTGTTAGGTCTGGTGGGTTTTTATCTTGCTCCTTCATCTGCTGTGTGTTTTTCTGTCTTTTCATTTTGCTTATCTTACTGTGTTTGGGGTCTTCTTTTTGCAGCCTGCAGGTTTGTTTTTCCCATTGTTTTTGGTGTCTCTGTGTCCAGTGGCTAAGGTTGGTTCAGTGGGTTTTGTAGTCTTCCTGGTGGAGGGGACTGGTGCCTGTGTTCTGGTGGATGAGGCTGGATCTTGTCTCTCTGGTGGGCAGGTCCACGTCTCATGGTGTGTTTTGGGGTGTCTGTGGACTTATGATTTTAGGCAGCCTCTCTGCTAATGGGTGGGGTTGTGTTCCTGTTTTGCTAGTTGTTTGGCATAGGGTGTCCAGCACTGTAGCTTGCTGGTCGTTGAGTGAAGCTGGGTGCTGGCGTTGAGATGGAGATCTCTGGGAGATTTTCGCCGTTTGATATTATGTGGAGCAGGGCGTTCTCTTGTTGACCAGTGTCCTGAAGTTGGCTCTCCCACCTCAGAGGCACAGCACTGACTCTTGGCTGAAGCACCAGAAGCCTTTCATCCACAGAGCTCAGACCAGGTACGTGGGGAGTTTCTTGCCTTTTGGGAGGTCTGAGGTCTTCTGCCAGCATTCAGTAGGTGTTCTGTAGGAGTTGTTCCACGTGTAGATGTAATTCTGGTGTATCTGTGGGGAGGAAGGTGATCTCCGCGTCTTACTCTTCCGCCATCTTCCCGGAAGCCCTATATCTTCTTTTCTAATATAAGCATTTAAAGCTATAGATACGCCTGTAAGTACTGCTTTAGCTGTATCCCACAAATTTTGAAATGTTTTATTTTTATTATTATTCATTTCAGAATATCTTCTAATTTCCCTCATGATCTCTTCTTTGACCCATGGATTACTTAGAAATAAATTGTTCAATTTCCGAATATTTGGGGCTTTCCTAGTATCTTAATGTTGTTAACTTCAAATTTAATTCCATTGTGTTCAGACAGTGTATTTTGTATGACTTTGGTGTTTAAAATTAATTGCTACTTGTTTTTAGGCCTAGCATATGGTATTTCCACATATACTTGAAAAGAATGTCTATTATGCAGTTTTAATGTCTTTAAAAGTCCTGGCGGGGGCTTCCCTGGTGGCGCAGTGGTTGAGAGTCTGCCTGCCAGTGAAGGGGACACGGGTTCGTGCCCCGGTCTGGGAAGATCCCACATGCCGCGGAGCGACTGGGCCCGTGAGCCGTGGCCTCTGAGCCTGCGCATCCGGAGCACGTGCTCCGCAATGGGAGAGGCCCGCATACCGCAAAAAAAAAAAAAAAAAAAATCCTGGTAGCTGATAGTGTTTTTCAGATCTTTTATGTATTTGCAATTTTCTTCTTCTTCTTCTCCTTCGTCTTCTCATTTTTATTATTAGTATTAGTATTAGTTTAGGAGTAAGAAAACTACAGGGCTACATGTATCCTGCTGCCTATTTTTATAAATAAAGTTTTATTGGAATACAGCTACACTCATTTTTTTATATATCATCTCTGGCTGCTTTTGCACTACCAAAGCTGAGTTAAATAGTGACAGAGACTGTATGGCCCAGAAAGCCTATGATATTTACTGTCTGGTCCTTTATAGAAAAAGTTTGCTGGTCTCCAAGTTGTCCCAGTGACTGGTGAGAGGAAGGATTAAAACCTTATTTTAATGATAGTTGGAATCATCTCTCTCTCCCTTTGATTCTGTTTTTGCTTTGTGTGTTTTGTTTTTCTTTTTTGAGCTGCATACACATTTATGATTGCTGTGTTCTCCTGATGAATTGACCTTTTATCATAGTGAAATTTCCCTTTTTATCTCTGATGATACTTTTTGTCATGGAGTCCATGTATTTGATATTAACATTGTCCTTCCAGCCTTCTCACTATTTGTGTTGTATATCTTTTCAGTCGATTTACTTGAAGCTGTTGTTTATTTGTGATATTTGGTTAAAGAATTAGATGGGGTATGGAGAAAAGTGAAAAGTGTCTTATGGGAATGGAGACTGAGAAACTGCCTGGAAACTGAGGGAAGTGAGAACCGGCATTTTGGTCAGGGTTTTCTTTTTTTCTTTTTCTTTTTTAAAATAACTTTATTTATTTATTTTTATTTGTTTATTTTTGGCTGCACTGGGTCTCTGTTGCTGTGAGCGGGCTTTCTCTAGTCATGGCGAGCAGGGGCTACTCTTCATTGCAGTGCGCGGACTTCTCATTGAGGTGTCTTCTCTTGTTGCGGAGCACGGGCTCTGGGCACGCGGGCTCAGTAGTTGTGGCTCACGGGCTCTAGAGTGCAGGCTCAGTAGTTGTGACACACGGGCTTAGTTGCTCCGCAGCATGTGGGATCTGCCCGGTCCAGGACTCGAACCTGTGTCCCCTGTATTGGCAGGCAGATTCTTAACCACTGTGCCACCAGGGAAGCCCACGTCAGGGTTTTCTGGACCAAGTTCATCAGGCATCCTGGTTGCTGCAATCCAGGATAAATATAGTATGTGTAATCTTGATCATACTCTTGATCCTTGATTTCTTCACCTGTGAAGTGAGGATAAGAATACATTTGTATTTATCTCAAACCAAATTCATGTATGTGGGTAGTTGTGCAGATTACCAAGCACCATTAAAGAATTACTTTAAGGAGTGGGACAGTATAGTGTAAATGGGAGCAAAAGACAGCTTTCCATTCATAGATTTTTTTTTATGTGAAGGGTGTCATTTAAATTTCTGATTTCTTTCTTTGACTCTTGTTGTGACCGTGAAAAGCTTTCTTTAGGGAAATTTGGCTCTGGTTAGTGTTCAGGGCCGTAGAGTTTATCCACTTAATGAAGCCTTTGAAGGCGTGATGACTCATCTTTTCCTTATTTGTCCCTAAAAGGTACATTGAGGTTCTTAATGAGAAATTCAGTTTCCTTTGGTGTAACTTTGCTTTGGTTTTAATTCTCCTCCCCTGATCACAAAGGGGAAAAAAAAGCTCAAGTGGTTCCTGCCACATTTTTTCTCGAGGTAGATTACTCTTACAGGTCTGTTGGAGTAGTGAAAGCCTTCGTAATGCCTTCCTAGCAGCACTTTATTTTGAGGCCTCTGGAGGGATTTGGGGTCCTGAGTGCATGTGGAGACCACACCGTGAGCAGCTGGGGGCCTGTCTGAGGAATGAGGAGCTGAAGGAGGAAGTTTAGTAGAGTAGTTTTTCAGTCACTAAATGCAGTTCAATTTCATCTTGTTTTATTGGCATAGAAATAGAGCTACTCAAGGGAGGGACCAGAGCTTGAAGAAGCTTGAGTTTTGCCAACAGGAAACGCAGACTCGAGCTCTTCTGACTCAGCGTCCTTCACTGTAGAAAGCTCTGTGTGTGCTGCAGATAAACAGAGATTATTTTCCACCCCGGTTCACCTCTTTAAAGACAATCTATACTACCTCTCCCAACTCCACCTATTTCAGTATTCATCACTGTTAGAGTATTTGCATTTTCTTTTTTGCCCAAATAGGAATAACACATGAATTAGATATTGTGATCGCTGTGTCTTGTTGGAGGAAAGAAGTTACATCAGAGATTTATGGGACTAACATCAGGATTAATATTTGCGTGTTTGCTTAGTCATGTCCTGGATTTAAGTGCATGCAACAGGTAAAGAGTCCACACTCTAAATATAATTCTTATTTCAAAAAGACAATCTCAGGTGCGTGAAAAGGAAGTATAATCAGTGTCCTACTGGAGAGGAGGAATAGGTGCTGAGATGGTAGACAGATGTCCTGATATGAGGCCAGGCGGCTGTGCCCTGGGCTTAGCTGTGGCCTACTGGGCCCTTGAAAACCACGGCCAGGACCACTGGGACAGCTCTGGAGGCCCTGACATCCCTGAGGGGTGTGGGAAGACCGAATGGCAGGCATCAACATGCTAGGGTTCTTTCTGGCCCAAGAACAAGGAAATAAGAAAAACACAATTGAAAATTACACGACCAGCTACCAGTGGAGGTTACGTAAAACAGGGTTGGTTTTTTGGTTTGGTTTGGTTTGGTTTTTTGGTTTTTGCACCAGATCTTTCTGATTTATCTGTATTTATTTTTTGTTAAAAGATATAAGTTGAAGAAAAACTGGTAAGAGCCCTGGGCCAAGAAACTGAGAACTCCATAATTCTTTGTTTAACCTCTAAGGTAAAGCAGATCTGTATCTAAAATTAAGTGGACATTGAATAACTTAGTGTGTGTAAGGGCACTCATGCTTGCAGATGTCTGCATCTGTTAAGGGCAGGGTAAGGGGAACTGGGACTTGTATTTTTTCTGGAAGAAATCGGCATTCCAGATGTGTCCCATAGAGTCTTTTTTCCTTCATGTATGTTCCTAAGTAACAGTTTCTGAAAGAGATTCAGTCCTGGTTGGGGGCTGGAGATGTGTTTATGCTGTGGGTTGTTAAATATATTTACAGCTTTCTGAAAGTTCAGTGGGGCTTCTACAGCTGGGCTTCAACAGCTGCTGGCTGGAACTAAACCAGTATGATTCTTGGGAACACTGTAAATCGCTTCAGACTGTAAGGAGCAGTAGGAAAGGTAATTTGAAGGAAACTGCACATGTTGTTAGTGTTCTTAGTTACAGTGTGTCAGGAGAAGGATCTAAGATGGGAGTCTCTGTCTGTGTCTCAGCACGGTGTTTGCTCTCACTCCGGGGCTGCCGGGAGATTTGCCCACTCTGGTTCCGTCAAGTCTGTTGACGCTCCCACCGGGGGACGGGGCAGAGGCAGTGCCGGCTCCTGTTCGTGGGCGCTGCCGCCGCCTGTGCATGGGGTGGAAGGCGTGAGATGCACGGGGTCTTCACTGTCCACTCTCTGTGACGGGCTTGCCCCTTGGGGTCCCCCTCCAAAGGCAGGGAGCCGAGGTCTCTCCCTCACCTGCAGGACCAACCTGACCCAACAGGCATTCCCACCAGGGTATAAACTGGGGCTGCCATTTTTGAAGATTTGGGGAAAGGTGTAGCAAAATGTAAAATATGCAGTTTAGACCAGTGCAAAAAGATAAATATTTAATGGTGCTTGTTATAACAGTTTAAAACGGTTCCCTTTAAATTACTGAGAACTCATATTCACACACCAGTGCCAACAATGGGGACTTGGTTTAGGAAATTACAGAAAGAGATTCAGCACAGATTGTTGAGTGGAAAAAAAAAAAAAGGCAGCAAGAGCCCTTTGATCTCTTATGTAAAAGTGTGTGTGCACACAAGTGTGCACAGAGATGCGAGGAAGAATAACCACCAAACGTGGGTGGTGGCTTTTTCAGGTGGTGGGAGTGCCTGGCTTCCTCTGAGATATGAGCTCACGGAGACCTGCACTGACGTTTCCCACTGGAAGTGCCCAGTGGCCAGCGTGTTTCCAATTGACACTGGGCGCTGCTGCAGCTGAGGTGTCTCGGGACACTTTCCCACCAGCACAGTGCCTGGAAATGCTCTCAGTCTGTAAAGTGTGCGCTACCTTTGGACCTCGTCTGCTTTGAGAAGTTTAGCATATGCAATATAATGTGAAAAAATAATTTATCTCAAATCCTACCTCCAACAGTAGTGAGGCTCTACTCACAGAACTGATGTTGTGTGGTTTACATTGGGGATTCAGTTAGTGGTTTAAAAAGTTGTTTGATTCAGAACGTGAGCCAGTGTATTTCGTGGAGAAGTTCTTTAACAGCCACTTTGGACCAGGCCTTGCCATCCACAGCACCACCTCCCTTGCTCCCTCTTGTCCACTTGCTTCCCAGGCGCCTCCCCTCCACCCCATGCACCTCTTTCCCCCAATGGGATCGGGTCCCGTCCTTGGCAACACTGTCCCTGACCCTGCAGGCAGAACCGGCTGGTTCCTCCTCGGTCTCCACGGTGTCTAGGACGATCCTGGCACCGTCTCCCTCCAGACCTGTGCTCTCCGTGGCAGCCTCAGGAACAGCTGGGGTGGGGGTGAGGGTAGGCGTTCTGCTCCAGAAACACAAAACCCCTTCCATCCTCCTTCTCGTGTTGCTCTTTCTTGTGAGTCCTTGGTGTTTTTAAACAAAACCTCTCCCTGGAGTTTTCCTTTGGCCAGTGAGGCTGGTTCGAGCACAGATCTGCTGGTTCTCTGTGTTTGCAAAGAGAGAGGCCTCTCGTGCGTCCAAGCTCCAAGGCATAGAAGGTGCCTCCCTTTTCTTTGCCCGTACCCCTTCTGAGTCCCTCCTGATGTTGTTCCCCTTTCCATTTAGCCTGGTTGCCCAGGTGTTAAGGGAGAATCACTTCTCTGGATGGATCAGGACCGTTACCTGGATGATAGGGCACCCCTGCTGTGCTGGGGGGGTGCTCATGGAGGCAGGTCAGGGATCATGCGTTTATGTTCCTTGCAGGTTTATTGAGTGCGGCTCTTCCTATTCAGTCCTACCAGTTAAATCTCAGTCCCCCCTTGGAAGCTGTCGGATGAGGGTACAAGTGTGCAGGCGAGCAGCAGATTCCTGTGTCCTGGTGCCCTCCCGAGACAAGCACAGGTCTGAGGCTGGAGCTGAAGGCCTTGGGCACCTGCTCTTAAAATACCTCCACCTGCCTCTGCAGCCTTCTCCTGTTAGGCACACTCCCAGCAGCTGGGAGCCTTCTGGGTGCGGAGCCATGTGAATTCCAAGATCATCTGGCTCTTTCCTTAGGGTTTTATCCATTTGCTCCTGAGCCCCTGGACCGACCATGTGCAGCAGTGCTTTTGTTTACTGAATGTGGGCGGGTGGGGCCAGGGGCCAGGGATGTGGGTGGTTAAAGGGTCTAAAAGGTCTGAGGACCTTGAAGGAGGCTTAACAGACTGAAGAAAGAGACCTTTTTCAACTGGAGAGAATTTGCACTTTTGCATTATTGTTAAACTTAGTGTCCCATCCCTTGATGAGCATTTATAAGCTGCCTTTGTGCCTTGACCCTCTTGGTCTGTGTTACATCAGGTCTCAGAGCTGGATTGGTGGAGTCACCTGGAATTTGTTGGTGAGTGAGAGGCAGCCTGTGGGGTCAGCCAGACCCTGGTTCAAATCCAAACGCGACCCTTTATCATCAGCTTTGCACCCTTAGGGAAGTCAGTTAACATTTCTGAGCCACAGTTTCTTCAACAACCTAACGACTACCTCCAGCAGGGCTGCTGGGACGGTAGTTAAGGAAACGTCTGTGAGGGGAACCAGCGCAGCCCTGACATGGGGTGGGTGCCCAGGGAGGCGAGGACGAGGCCGGCCGAAGACGCCGGCCCACGTGCGCGCGCACGAACGTGCGCGCACAGACGCGCGCGCGCTGGGAGTCGCCATGGGACCAAGCCCAGACCCGCGCACCCTCAGTCCTGGCCCGGAGTCTAAATTGCTGGGCCTGGACGGAGCCACGCTGCTCCTCAGAAGTAAAAGTTGGGGAGGGGCTTGGTGAACTTTGGTGAAAATGCAATCCATTGTTTATTTGAGTAGCATCCATTGAGAACACATGGTTCTTTATACCTTAAAGTTGGAATTACATATTCCGGTCTTTGAAAACTACAACTATCTGAAAAATTAACTTTCTGCAGAAGCTACTCGAGCATGAGAACAGTTTTAAACTTGTTGGAAAATCCATCAATGTCTAGCAGTTAGTCTGTGATAAGTCCTAGATGGCATCGTGGAGGGAGTACTGCATGCTCCCCTTTCTTCTTCCCCAGTTGGGGCTCTCGTAAGCATTTCCAGTCTTAAAGCAACTTCCTGAATTTCCCCCAAAGCAAGCGGCCGCCTAGTTGAATTTCACTGTCGTTGTAAAGTGGTGCTGAGGCAGTCACATTTGGGGGGTGCCTGGATGGGAGAGCACGGTGGTGCCTCACAGAAGCTGAGTCTAGATAAGAAACATTTGCATCAAGGCACAGAGGGAGGCACCATGCAAGCCCCTAATTCGCTAAGGTCCCTGCTGGCAGTTTTTAATGCTCTGTTGATTTTATTAAACATTTATAATAAGAAGTTGGAGTTTTGTTTAGGCTAAAACCATAATGATAACAGCTGTCTTCATCTCTCAGAAGCAGTGAAAGTCACACGGTGGAGGAATCAGCACTGGATGGGGAGCCGGCACAGGCTGAGATGCAGCTCCTGGGAGGTGCTGGGGGTATGTCTGGCCAGGGCGCCAAAGGGCAGGGGATTTTGTGAGTAAAATTCAAAAAGACCAGTGGTTCTGTTGAATTTATTTTACTCACAGAGAGGTATTTAAACTGAGGAACAAATACATAATTGTGTTTTTACGCATCTAAGCAAAGGGAACTGAGTCTGAGTATTTGGGCTGGAAGAGTGACACATTCAAAGGCTGTGGCCGCGAGGCTCTGTGAAGCCCCGGGGGACAAACTTAGGAGGGCGAGGGCGTCCAGGTCAGCCGGGGTGCGGGTGCTGACAGTGCCCTGGTCAGGCAGGGCTGTCATGGGTTAGCCTGTGGACTTTCACAGCTCCCAGCTTTTCTAGTTCTTGCTTTTTGGGTTTTTCCAGTGGAGCCATCAGCAGGGTGGTCAAGAAGGCAATTTTGCTATCAAGCAAAACTAAGTTCAAATTTGGGCCCTGCCCTTGAGAAGCCAGAGAACGTGGGCAAGTTTCTTAATTTCTCTGGGCTGTGTTTACCCTGTAGGATGGAGATGCTATGACCTGCCTCGTGGGTAGTTCTGAACTGTTGCCGTCATCCAACCAGCACCTCTTCATTATTCAGACCTTCCCTTGGGACTGTTGGCCATGTCCACAAAGAGAAATCAGGCACCATTGCTGCCTTCAGAGGGCTTATTATCTACTTAATGTAAGACTTGAGAACAGTTTACATCAGAAAGTGAGAAAGACCACATAAAAGGTTCCAACAGAATGTTGTGCTGGTTCTGTGGAGAGTAAAGCATGGCTTTGCGAGGAGCTAAAAACACAGCCCTGAGCAGAGACTCTGCTCATTAACAGGGGATGACTTCACCCACAGAATTGTTTAATTTCTGTAAGAAAGCAAAAGCCAGCAAAAGAAAAGCTTCACCTGATTTGTGTTATGCAAATTTTGATGGATGGAAACGAAGATCTGGAACCTGTAATGGATCTGTGGAGGGATTTGATGCTGGCATAAGTCAAAGCTGGTGGTATTGCCCTGTGGGTTTTCTTTCCCTGAATTTATTTCTCTCTTGTTAAGAAAAAGTAAGAGTTTGCTGTGCCAAAAGGACATGGAGTTAGGTTGAAACTAACCATAATCATTTTATTTGTTTCATTTACTTTATTATGTGGATTAGTTGAGAATTCACCCATTCTTAAAATATTCTTAAGAAAGGATTGAAAAATGATAAAAGGTTGGTATTTTGTTGTTTTATATTTTTAGTAAGTGTGGTGTTCTAGTTAAGTCTAAGACTTGGAACAGTGTTGAAATTGTTTATGAGTGGGAAATAGATGGAAGTAAATAAAAAAGACTTATAGTTAGTGATTTGTTCAGTATCACTTAGCAACATCAATATTTTTGTCCACAAATAAAGGTCCCTTGTTTTGTGCATGTTGAAAATATTTGTACACTGAAGTGTTTATGACCTTGTGTACACACTATATAAGGCACTAGGACATTTTGGTCATTGCTGGGTTTGCAGTACTTAATTTGGGTGTCTAGACTCTGGTTATAGTGACAGAAAACCGTCTGAAAATATGAGACAGGATTTTAAAGAATGACACTCTTAAAATATGTCTGCAAACTGCCTCTTAACACAGAAGTAAATTAAATTACAGACCTAGAAATATCTTAAATTAAAAGGATTTGTGTCTTCGAAAATAATTATTTGCATGGTTTGAACATCACTTTTTCCTCTTCTGAAGCTGAAACATTATGTTCCGTGAGCTGAACCAAGAACAGGGGCAATTACTATTAAAAACATGGAAATTGATTAATCTTCAGTTCTCTGGTACCTTGATTATCTGGATCCTGACCAGCTCAGACACAGTGGCTCTACTCCATTTCTCCTGCTGACAGCAGTGTCCTTCAACATAAAACCACAGCCTGGGTGTCAAGACAGGTGGCAGTCCTGGCTGCTCTCATGATGTGGTCTTGACCTGGGAGCAGGTCAGGTTAGCTGATCTGTCCCTTTTGTAAGTCTATCTGGTATTTGTTCACTGAAATTGCCATTCATACGGCAAATTACTGAGTAAGTCTCACCGTCCAAGGCTCTGTCTGGATGTCTCTGCCTAGCCCATTTTCACCCCCAGGATGTTTTATTTCTTCTAATTATTCTAGTCACATGGCTGGAATTTAATCCCATTATCCCACTTGTCTGTCTTGTGCTTGAATAGATCATAGAATTGCCTTATTTTTCTCTGCTTCCCTGAGCCTGGTGCACAGTGGGCGCTCATACACGAATGGTTATTAAGCCAACAGACTGATGGACGGGTCAGAGACCGTGCAGGCATTACATACATTCTGTATTCCAGCTGTTAGCTCAACATCAGGTGTTCGAACTTAAAAACATAATTCCCGTGTAAAAATATTACAAATTATGGCCAAAATTGAAAATTAGACCATGGTAATGTATATAACTGAGAATGTAACAGATTAGTTGTTTATGTGTTTTTCTAAGTCAGGAAGCCCATGTATGTTCAATAAAATAGTTGTACATTTTTAGTGCTATTTCAAGCATTTAGTTTCAAACATGGCTTTAAACGGGGCCTCTTCTGTTGATAGTTCACCTTCAAGTCTGATTTGGAAAGGGAGTGTGTGGGCTGTCTGGACACCAAAGGCTCAGGGGCCAAGGACACCTGCAAATGAGCTATTTAATTTTTGCTACAGTGAACTATTGCCCTTTAATATTATTATTTCCTTTAGGGAAAACTGATGTTCAGGAACATGATAACAATTTAAATTTTGGTACCTTGACCACTAAAAATAATATTTTAATGAGTAACTTGCACATATTTGCAAAAGGTAATCAGTAATTTATGTAAATGTTGCATCCCCAAGGATGGAGCCTAACTCCTTACTCCTTAGGGAGGGGCTATACGTACTGCCTGCCTTCCAAGTGTGTGGCACACGAAGGGGGAAGAGGAACTTCACGGTGGAGAGACCTGACAGCCACAAGCTCGGCCAGGGCAGGATGGCAGTGATGAGGCATGTTGAGAGCACTGGCTTTTGATATGACATGACAGAGATGACTCTGGGCTTTTATGGTCTTCCTCCACAAGACCCAAACATGCATTCTAATCACACAGGGGAAAAAAATCAGACAAATCCCAGTCAAGGGGAATTCAACAAAATACCTGACCAGCCCTGCTCAGAACCGCCGAGGTCATCAAAAACAAGGGAAGTCTGAGAAACTTGTCACAGCCAGGGGAGCCTAAGGAGATGTGGTGACATAATGTAACATGGTGTCCCGGACGGGGTCCTGGAACAGAAAAAGGACATTATGTAAAAAAGGAAATATAAATACACTGTGGACTTCAGTTGATTTTTCTTTGAATTGTAATCCATAAGAGGAAGGCTGGCATCCAGTTGAGTCCTGCTGCCTTTCTGAGCTAGTTCGGGATGCAGCATCCAGAATGGTTGCGATAAGATCCGTCGTGGCCCGCCTCCTCCCACCTCCTCCTCATCTCTTTCTCTCCTCTTCCTTTTTTAAGAAATTATTCTGCTAGATTACTTCTGGTGAAATGTCTTGATGTTCTCTTACCTGTGGGATGCAATATTAGATAAACTGCTGATTTTCAGGTTACTATTTTCATTTGAAATGGGCTAGAAGATAGTAGACTCTAAGTGTCTAAATTTTGTTGTGTGGCTCAGTAAGATGGAAAGCAGTTGTTACCTTAGGGCACAAAGAAATGTAGATGAGCTGGGTTTTGAGTTGAAAAATTACTTGGTCTGTCCTAATAAACAAGCCAGGCATGCCTCAGAGAAACTCACTGTTTTCAGACAAAGACTCAGAATTATAAGTTGAGAGAGAAGCTTATAGGGTATATAGTTGAATTATCTTACTTCATAGGTGGAGTAAATCCAGAGTTAGATGATAACGTAGAGCTTGTTTGGCAGTTGTATTATCTTCTGAGAAGGTGGGTAAGTAGTTTTTTGTGTATGGATTAGTCTCTTGCATCCTGTTTTAATAGCTTCATCAGAGTCTTCCTTGTGGCTTCATTATTATAGAGAGAGCGTGAGTCTGTGTTAAGCGTTAGACTTATTACCCATCTGGCCTGAGGCAGATGATGGTTTTGGAAAGCATTCCTGCCCTATCTGGTCAGTCACTGAGAGCGATAACTTGCATACTCATAAATTGGGTAAAAACACCCTATCTTCTTAAGCATCAGTGTATGTTGTTTTCTATAATTTGTCATGTCTGGAAACTTGATTTAAGTATGAGCTATTTATTTTCACTTTGAATTTCTGAAACTATTGGTTATCATTTCAATCAGGGAACATTTTTAGTGAGCAGAGCTTTCCTTCTTGTGATGGGGTCATCATCCTTTCTTCATGTTGTCAGGAGGTCACAGGGCCTCACTGGAATGAGTACGTTTGAATTGGCAGAAATTAGATAGGTATAAACCCTGCTTTCAAGAACTTTGCAGTCCAAAGAAGCACATGATTACTTGTAATATATGTCTCCTGAAGCGTGTGAAATACATAGGTGAAGAGTAACGAGGATGCTTTGGGAGAGGTGGGCTTGGCTCTGCCTGGATCAGATAAGGTTTTCATAAGAGGAGGAGTTATGGGCCTAGATCAGATGGCCACATAGGGACTTCTTTCTGAGAGCAAGGATGGCTCTGTGGAGCCGGTGGCCTGGAGGCTGGGTCTTCAGTGTCAGTAGGTTTCCAGAGGTGCAGGATGCCTTTGGAGAGAAAGGAATTTCAGCTGTTAAAGAAAGACATACCACTGGGGAAAGTTGAAATATATTTGGAAAATTCCATGATGGGGGATTGGCTGTTGCTGAACCTCCTAGTCTTCGTACATCAGATCAAGGGTGATATTGCCAATGTGATTTATGACTGTGGATGCTGGCCCTCAACCTGGTTGAGGTCGTGTTTGTCAGCTCGCTTCACTGTAAAGTTACTGTCTTCCCCTTATCCAAAGGGAGCCACCCTTTAAGGGGTCGTTAATGCTCTATAAAACATAGGTATTATCAACATATTGTGATGAAAATCATGGATATTCCAGACCAGTTATCAGGCCTAAGAAAATAGTAAACAAACACTAAACTTTACGTACACTTTGAAAAAGATCCTCATCTAAACTTGACCTTCTCAAAAACTAGTACCTAAAGGTAGTTTCCTTTAGGCAAGGTTTGTTATAGGGAGACCAGAAGTTGTTAAAGAAATGAGTTAAGAAATGACACTTGTCTTAGCGACTGGTGTGGACTCATTACTGTGTAAAATGTCAGGCTTCATTTCCAACATCACCTTTATCATCATCATCATCCTCACTCTCATTGAATAGCTGAAGCTCCCAGATACTGGACACCAGCATACCCAAATTCTTGATAACTAATCTCATTATTTCCACTTTGAATTTGAATTTTTAAAAAAGTTTTTAAACAAAAACAAAATCTAATCATTTTTCAAGGTATAAGGAATTTCATATGTTGAAGCCATTCATATAATGAATGGTTTTTGCAAACTTTGGCACTTTAAAAGGTGTTGGTATAGGCCACTCTGGGAGATTGCCTGTTGATTGCACTGTTAATCAGTTCCTAACCAACCACTGCCAGATTTATCTGCACATCATACAACTTGTGTGTTATCCAAGCTGGTTGAAATTTTTACCCTTGTACAAATATAGACCAGGGAGAATGGAGCAGGACTGCACTCAAGCATACCTTCTAGGAGGCGTGTCTCTGGAAGAAGAAAACAAGAAGCAATGAGTTCTCACGAGGAGGAACACTCCCTGGGAGACCACCCCAGGATGGGCACTGCTGTGGCCCTGCTTCTCAGTCCTCACCCGGCTTCTCTGGCCAGCGGGGCAGCTGCTGAAGTGCTGGGGAGAGGCGCTGCTCCTGGGGAATGCGGTTGCCTCTGCTGTCGGCAAGGCCGCCGTGAGCTCTGTAGCCGAAAGGAACCCACGAGTCTAGACGGTAAA
Source organism: Orcinus orca (assembly GCF_937001465.1). Lineage (NCBI taxonomy): Eukaryota > Metazoa > Chordata > Mammalia > Artiodactyla > Delphinidae > Orcinus > Orcinus orca. Next base: position 62,130,744 of record NC_064573.1, read on the forward strand.
TCACCAATCGTTAGTGGCTCTGAAGGTCTCTTGAAAAAAAGAGCGAATCCCTACTTTGATTTTTCCTCAATAAATAATTGTTGACTAATTACTAACGAAGGGTTCCTCCAGAGCCCAGTGGTGATTAGAACAACAGCAGCTTCACGACAGGGCTCTGAGGCGTTGCCAGCTTCTTGTGGGAGTCACCCCTGGCCTGGGAAGGGATGAAGGAACAGCAGGGACCTGGGAATGGCACCTGCCTTAAAACAGCATTCATGGAAAATGTCTAGATGCTTCAGCCAAGTTATTTTTATAAATTGTTAATTACATATGAAGCCCAGTCCACTAAAAACTGCAACAGGAGTATTAGCCTCTATTTGTCTAGAATTGGAATTTCTAAATATATATATGTGTGTGTGCATATACATGTTTGTATGTATATATGCACATATGGATAAACACATGTCTGTATATATGTGTATGTGTGTGTGTGCATATATGTACATATAATCTACATATTACTTCCTCGAAGTCTGGATACCAAGGTCACACTGCTTGAGCATCAGGAAACTGAGTTCTCATAGCAGCTCCACAAATTACTTTTTCAATGATCTTGGCTAAATCATGCCTTTTCCTGGCCTCAGATTCCTCGTCTCAGGAGCTGATAGAGATCAGTGAGGCCTCTTCTAGTTCCAAGATCACATGGTTTTTGAGATTACTCCTGTATCTGGGCAGCGCCCTAATGCCCTCTAACCACGGCAGGGTGTCAGTCTCTGCCTGTGAAATGTCCAGTTTGCCGTTCGGAATCTACCGGGTTGGGTGTTGAAACCTGCAGCAAGGATCCCTTGACCAGTCCTTCCGTCTGATAGTGTTCTCATCTGCTTGGCACTTTCTAGCTTTTCGGTTAAGTGTTAGCAGAAAGGGTAGAACTCCTCAGTTCCTGGTTTGGTTTTATTTTTTCTTTCCAAAATTATGTTGTTCAAAACAAATAGAGGAACCAGGGAATTATCTTCAGGGATTTGAAGCCCTCAGTAGGTGAGGTGATTGCACGAGTGTCCCTTTGCTTTTGTGTCTGTTGGCAGGTGCCAGCCACGTCCCCAGATACTGTAGGCCAGGCGGCTACAGCAAGAACCCCAAATCACTAAGAGTCTGTTTGGCTGCTGGCTTTTCCTCTGTGGCTTCTGAGCAGGTTTTCGGAAGTGATAGGTAACTCGGCACAATCTCAGAACCAAAGGGAATCTGGTTCTTACTTCCTGGGCCGTGATTCTGTCTTTGCCAGCCCCCAAAGAGCCTGCATCTTAAGTACTGTCTCTGGACTGGCAGGAAGAAGTGGGGCTCGCTCCTCTTCCAGGGGACCCCTGAGGACGTGCATTTCACATGACCCAGCAGGACTAAGTGGGTCATTAAAGTGACAGGATTTTGAAAACAAAAATTTTTTTTCCTCTTCCATGAATTTTGAATTTAATCTTTTTTCCCAAGACAAGAAATCAGACAGTTTATCTTCTTAGCTTGTCTGTGAAAGGGTCTTAATGAGATCAAGCCTCCTTTTTCAATCTTGACCTTTTATTTTGAGAATAATATTTAAAGAAGACTCCAACCTCAGCATTGATGTGCAGGAAGCAGCAGCTCCTATTGATGTGGTTGATGAGATGTGGGGCCTAGAACGTGGAGCTGGGGTTGAAGTTACCCGTCAGAGTCTGCGGGTGAGCAGTGAGCTGGTTGGTGCTGTAACTGTGGTCTCGACACAAAGCTGTCAAGTATGTGTGGAATAAAGGAAGACCATGAATCTCATCCTGTGTTTCCACATGACCTGTATGACCGTAGGAGAGTCCAGAGAGCTCTGTTTTCTCACTTGTAAAATGGCTTCTGATTGTGTCCTGTGCCTCGGGGGTGTGTAAAACACCCCAGTTTGCAGGTCTTACCGTCTCAGGGGACGTCCCAAGTAGGTATTAGGGGCCCTGCTATTCTTTAGGTTCTGTGTTTGAAGGGCTGAAAGACTTTAGGGTTTTTAACTGGACATGAACTGGTAAAGTTATTTAGGGGACAATAAGTAGATAATATGTTTTGTTTGTCCTTTTGAAATGGGCCTCTTAGTGTACCTGTTGCACTTTACCCTTTCCTTAGGGCACCACCCACTTATGTTTCCGCAGGTCATAGAATTTGGAATTCTGAAAATTTCTCAATGAGAAATAGATGCACACTTACAGCTCCTTAAGATCTTGTGCTTGTAATTAAATTTTTGAGCACCATTTTTATATTGGAGTAGATGAGATAATTAAGATTTTTCAGGAAGAAGTATATGAGAGGATAAGCGGTTTCTGCCATGTGATTAAACAGTGCGGCTGAGATACTTGATGAGCAAAGGAGGTGTTTTTGGAAGTGCACTTCACCACCATCCCAAGGGCTGTCCTAATGGTAGTTCAGGACAGCTGTCCAGAGACCTAGAGTGTGGTGACACCCATTTACGAGCACATGCCGTGAAACTTACCTTTATTTGATGGAGGATTTACACTGATGGTCCTTGGGCCTTGTGGGAGATCAGGCATGAAAATGTGCATGGTTTACTCTAGTGATCCAGCATATTAGGAGGATACACTGTGAACCTAAAGGTTCTTCTGACTGTCAAATCCTCGTGTAATTATAAATAATTATTGTTTTATGTACTAGAAAAAACTTTAAAACCGAGGATGTACAACAGCGAATAATAGTAAGAAAGAAAAAGTAGAAAGTCTAAAATATCTAGTGAGCGTTATATACGTCCTTAATTTTACTCAGCTGTCTGGCATCACCTCTGGGATGGCAGAGTGATTGAAAACCTTGGGGTTAAGGAGATTCAGGCCCCAGATTCATGACTTTGTGTGCCCTCAGGCAAGTTGTTTGGTACCTGTACACTTCTGTTTCTTCATCTGTGAAAGGTGACAGCATGCCTGCTTTATAGGTAGTCTGCTGTGGGCGTCGATGATGATGAGCCCTGTGTTTGGTCGAGGGGCTGCCCTGGACGACATCATCCCTGGCCCCCAGACTGGCCACCTTGGGACTTTGAAACTGATGTAACTCAGTTCAATCTGAGCTCCTCTCATTTCTCCACCCTCTTAATTATGTCCTTTCCGTTTCAAATTTGTTTTCAATGAATTTCAATTAAAAAAAATTTCAGTAAAGGCCATTGACAGGATGTTGATGAACTTATGAGAGATACAAATTCTGAGTTGGCGCCCCCCACGCATGGAACCCCTGTTTCTCCCAGGCTGTGCCCTCGTGTGTGAGCTGAAGGCGGGAAGTGGCGCGCTGGCTTCTGGAAACGTTCAGCTGCCAGGTTTCCTGTGCTGCAGACTTAAAGTAGATGAGACTTGAACGGCTCTCCCCTCTAGACTGAGACTGTTCCGCTTGCTCTAGTGTCCCTAGCACGGTCATTCCTTGGTTAGGAGTGGAGGAAGCTTAAACCCCAACTTCCCATTTCTGACTGTTTGGGCACAGACCTGATGGCTTACCCTGGGTACCTGAAGGGTTACTGTTTCTGGTCACTCTGTCTTTTTTTTAAAATAAATAAATTTATTTATTTATTTATTTTTGGCTAAGTTGGGTCTTTGTTGCTGTGCACAGGCTTTCTCTAGTTGCGGCGAGCGGGGGCTACTCTTTGTTGCAGTGCGCAGGATTCTCGTTGTGGTGGCTTCTCTTCATGCAGAACACAGACTCTAGGCGCGTGGGCTTCAGTAGTTGTGGCTCACAGGCTCAAGAGCGCAGGCTCAGTAGTTGTGCTGCACGGGCTTAGTTACTGCATGACACATGAGATCTTCCCGGACCAGGGCTCGAACCCGTGTCCCCTGCATTGGCAGGCAGACTCCCAAACACTGCGCCACCAGGGAAGCCCCTACTCTGTCTTTTCTTTTTTTTAAACCATGATAACTTCTTTTTTATTGAGAAATAACTAATGTATAACATTTTATTAGATTCAGGTATACAAAATAATGATTAGCTATTTGTATATTCAGGCATACCTCAGAGATATTGCAGGTTCGATTCCTGACCACTGCACGAAAGCAAATATCACAATAAAGTGAGTCATGAATTTTTCAGTTTCCAGTGCATATAAAAGTTATTTTTACACAGTACTGTAGTATATTAAGTGTACAGTAGCATTATATCCAAAAAATACATAATTAATATACTTCATTGCTAAAACATGCTAACCATCATCTAAGCCTTCAACAAGTCACAGTTTTTTGCTGTTATAGGGTCTTGCCTCGTTTTTGCTGGCTGCTGACTGATCAGGGAGGTGGTTGCTGAAGGTTGGGTGGCTCTGGCAGTTTCTTAAAACAGCCATGAAGTTTGCTGCATTGATGGACTCTTCCCTTCATGAACGATTTCTCTGTAGCATGCAATTCTGTTTGATAGCATTTTACCCACTGAGCTTCTTTCAGAATTGGAGTCAGTCCTCTCCAATCCTGCCCCTGCTTTGTCAACTAAGTTTAGGCAATATTCTAAGTCCTTGGTCGTCATTTCAACACTAGTCATAGTATCTTCACCAGGAGTAGGATCTATCTCAAGAAACCACATTCTTTGCTCATCCTTAAGAAGGAACTCCTCATCTGTTCAAGTTTTGTCATTAGATTGCATCAATTCAGTCACATCTTCAGGCTTCATTTCTAATTCTAATTCTCTTGTTGTTTCTACCACATCTGCAGTTACTCCCTCCACTGAAGTCTTAAACCTCTCAAACTCATCCTTGAGTGTTGGAATCACCTTCTTCTAAACTCCTATTAATGTTATTTTGAACTCTTTTCATGAATCATGAATGTTCTTAATGGCATCTAGAATGTAAATCCTTTCCAGAAGGTTTTCAATTTACTGTGCCCAGATCCATCAGAGGAATCACCATGGCAGCTATAGTCTTACGAAATGTATTTCTTAAATGATAAGCCTTGAAAGTCAAAACTTACTCCTTGATCCTTGGGCTGCAGAATGTATGTTGTGTTAGCAGGCATGACAACAACAGTGCAGAGCTCAGCGGTCACCTGTGGCTGAGGCAGTGAGACGTGACGCATCCTGTAGTTGTCTGACACACGCACACGTGGTTTTATTTGATCTTTTATGACACTCTTAGTGCATGTAGGGGTGAAGAGGAAGAAGGTTGTGTGACTCATGCAGGTCAGACTATCATCAATGTATTTATAGTACGTTTCCCATGAAGATGGAGTTTTGGGGAAGAAGCTGACTTACCTTGTTTAATTGGGAGAAATGAAATACTTGAATAGTCAGTTACTTTTTCAATGGGTACCTTTCAAACTTTTTTAACCCTGACCTACAGTGAGAAATACATCTCTTATCCCAACCCAGTTCAAACACAGATGCATACATGCAGAGCCCAAGCACACCTTCCACAGTGCTTATCCTCACTATTTGCTCTCTGATATTTTCCATTCTATTTTGTGTCTTGAAATGCACTATTGCACTGACTGCCTAGTGGATAGCGAGCCTGGGCTTAAAAATCACTGTTCGGTTTCCTTTCTCTCTGAAGGCCAGAATGGTAACCCGACGGTTAGGGAAGGGGGTGAGCTGTCTTCCACAGCCACGTGGGAAGATGTGCTTTGGGCCAAAGCATTAGTAGTATTTGGTAGAGTGTATAAGATGTATTGTCACTTGTATGCTTGATGGGCTTGGCACTGGGTGGTCAACTAGGCTTTTAACCCTTTTAAGGAAAATTCTTACATGATAAAGAGTGTAGGTATGATTTTTCCAAGGTGGGATGATGAACGGCGTGAGCCCTTCAGTTTTTAATGTTACATTTAACTCTTGGAAATCCAAGATGAGAAACAGGGCCACAAAAGATAAAATTTATAATCTACAAATAGTTTAGAAGGAATTTAGTTTCTTCTGGAAGTCATGGTTCCCAGTTGGAGTACAGAAGGAAACCAGAACTTGGTGAAGTGATCTAAGTTCGAGCTGTTTCTTATGAATTTATTATCTGACTCTCATAGTTTAAAACTTGGTTGTAGGAATGAGCATTTACATGTAGAGATATTTTTAAACTTATGAAGTGCTATTTGCAAAATAATAGTATTTTTAAAAATTTATCTAATAGCTTGACTTTGTTTTTTTTGGCCTAATATTGTTTCCCCAGCAAGACTGTGAGGTTTTGTGAGCTCGCCTGGCCATGGCAGTTCCTGTTCGTCCACATGCTGCACGGTGGTGGTTACAGACCCTGGGGGTCTGGCCTATAGGCAGAAATGGAGGAGGGTTGTGCAGGAGCACAGGGTGGGGGCATCGGCAGCCTTTCTACATTTTTCTTTTCCTTCCGAACTTCCTTATACCCTGATTTTCCATCACTGACCTCATTTAACCTTCGCCCATATCGTATGTGCACAACCGTCCCAGGGTCCCAGAGAGCCTGTATCTCCAGAGTGGTACTGGGGGGCCGCTCGCCCCTCCGAGGCAGCTCCTGGTTCCGTCCCTTGGTCCGTCTGCCACTCAGCTGACTGCCAGCCACCACGGTGGATTCTGACCCTACTGGTTCAACTAGACCTTCCTCTAAGCAATGTTGTTTAATTTATACCCTTTGTGAACCACTGGTTAACAAAGAAACACTAATGTTGAAATACTAGTGAGGATGTTAAAAATCATAATCACTCTGCAGATTTCTTTCAGTGTGGTCTCAGGTCTCTGTGTTCCATGATACTGATAATGGAATATCAGAATAATGATACTATTCTGGTTTTTCTGGTTTCTGATTTTTCAAAATTTAATGTTAAAGAGGAAAAATATGTTGATAATTATATGCAGGTTAATTTTATATTTATTGAGAATAAAGATCATCCACAGATTAGAAAGATGCTCGCAATCAATGGCACAAAACAGAAATATTACAAAAACAAGCCCATTGATTATTAAACCTGGAAATACAAAAATTGTAAACATCAATTAAAAGTGATTGTTAATTGTTAGTGTTTAAAGTAATTTCATTTCATAGTTCTTTTTTATTATACCAGCTTTATTGAGATATAATTCACATATGCCATACAATTCCCCCATTTAAAGTGTACAATTCAGTTGTTTTTAGTATATTCACAGAATTGCACAACCATCACCATGGTCTAAATTTAGAACATTTCTGTCAGTCTAAAAAGAAACCTCAAGCCCATTACCAGTCATCTACCTTTTCTCCCAAGCTCCCAGCTCTAGCCAACCACTCATCTACTTTTTGTCTCTGTAAATTTGCCTATTTGGGACATTTCATATAAATGGTCTTTTGTGACAGGCTTCTTTCACTTAGCGTGATATTTTCAGGGTTCACTCATGTGGTATCATGTATCAGTGCTTCATTTCTTTTGATGCCTGAACAGTATTTCATTCTGTGGATATGTGACATTTGTTTATCCGTTCACCTGTGGATGGACATTTGAGTTGTTTCCACTTTTTGGCTGTTATGAGTATTACAGGATTTGTAAGGGCATATGTGTTCATTTCTTTTGGGTGTATACCTAGAGTGGACTTGCTGGGTCGTGTAGTAACTGTCTGTCTAACTTGGTGAGGAGCTGCCAGACTGTTCTCCACAGCAGCTGCCCCGTTCGCACCCCACACATGATGCAGGAGGTTTCCAGTTCTCCATGTTCTCACCAACACTTGTTACTGTCTTTTGATTCTCGTCATCCTGGTGGGTGTGGAGTGGAATCTCAATGTGGCATTGATTTGCATTTCCCTGATGAGTAATAATGCATCTTTCATGTGCTTCTTGACCACTTGTACAGATTCTTTGGAAAACTATCTATTTAGAACCTTTGCCCATGTACCTTTTTATTATTGAGTTGTAAAAGTTTTTTATATATTCTTGATATAAGTCCCTTATCGGCTCTATGACTTGTAAAAAAATTTTCTCATTCTGTGGGCTGTCTTTTCCCTTTTCCTTGATGGTGTCCTTTGAAGCACAAAAGATTTTAATTTTGATATAGTCCAATCTATTTTGCTTTTGTTGCTTATGCATTTTGTGGAATAACTAAGAAGGCTTTGCCCGATTACAGATCACAAAGATTTACTGGTGTGCTTCTTTCTAAGAGTTCTAGTTTTTTAGTTCTTCCATTTAGATCTGTGATCCATTTTGTGTTAGTTTTTGTGTTTGGTGTGGGGAGGAGACTGAGTCTCAAACCCTCTTCTGAGTGTGGACATCCGGTTTTCCCGGCACCATCTGTTGAAGAGACTCTCCTTCCCCAAAGACCGGTCATGGCACTTTTGTCAAAATGAACGAACTGTAAATGTGAGGGTTTATTTCTGGACTCTCAGTTCAATTCCATTGATAATGCTCAGCCTTATGCCAGTACGTCATCATTGGATTACTTGTTTTGGCTATTCTGAGTCCCTTGAATTTCCATATGAATTTTAGGATCAGCTTGTCAATTTCTGGGGGAAAAAAAAAAAGCCAGCTGGGGTTTTGATAGGGATTATGTTAAATTTCTAGATTAATATGTGAAGTATTGGCATCTTAGCAACATTAAGTCTTCCAGTCCATAAGTATGGGGAATAATCCGTTTAATTGGGTCTTCCTCAGTTTCTTTCAATGATATTTTGCAATTGGAAGAGTATATGTTTTATACTTCTTTTGTTAAATTTATTCCTGAGTATTTTCTTCTATTTGGTGCTATTGAAAGTGGAATTGTTCTCTTAATATCACTTGCAAGTTGTTTATTGCTAGTGAATAGAAATATGCTTGGCTTTTGTCTATTGAACTAATGTCCTGCAACCTTGATGGGCCTATTAGTTTTAACAGTTTTTTAGTGGATTCCATAGGATTTTTCACGTACAAGATCATGTCATCTGTAAATACAGATAGCTTTACTTCTTCCTTCTTAATCCTGATAACTTTTATTTCTTTTTGCTGCTTACTTTCCCTGGCTAGAACCTCCATTAAAATGTTGAATAGAAGTGGTAAGAGTGGAGATCCTTGTCTTATTCCTGATCTAGTTAGAAAGCCAACTTTTCACCACTAAGTATGATATTAGCTATGAACTTTTTATAGATGCCCTTCTATTCCGGGTTTGTTGAGTGTTTTTATGATAAAAGGGTGTTGGAGTTTTGCCAAATATTTTCTCCATATCTTTTGAGATGATCATGTGGTTTTTGTCCTTTGTTTATTGATAGTAGTGTATCACTTTAATTGATTTTTGGGTGTTAAGCCAACCTTGCAGTCCTAGAATAAATCCCAGTGGGTCATGATGCATAATCCTTTTTATATATTGCTGGATTCAGTTTGCTAGTATTTTGTTGAACATTTTTTTTTATAATAAGAAAAGCAATTTTATTTTTGTCTCCCACTGATACTTTTTTTTTTTTTTAACATCTTTATTGGGGTATAATTGCTTTACAATGGTGTGTTACTTTCTGCTTTATAACAAAGTGAATCAGTTATACATATACATATGTTCCCATATCTCTTCCCTCTTGCGTCTCCCTCCCTCCCACCCTCCCTATCACACCCCTCCAGGTGGTCACAAAGCACCGAGCTGATCTCCCTGTGCTATGCGGCTGCTTCCCACTAGCTATCTCCCTTACGTTTGGTAGTGTATATATGTCCATGCCACTCTCTCGCTTTGTCACAGCTCACCCTTCCCCCTCCCCATAGCCTCAAGTCCATTCTCTAGTAAGTCTGTGTCTTTATTCCTGTCTTACCCCTAGGTTCTTCATGACTTTTTTTTTTCTTAAATTCCATATATATGTGTTAGCATACGGTATTTGTCTCTCTCTTTCTGACTTACTTCACTCTGTATGACAGACTCTAGGTCTATCCACCTCATTACAAATAGCTCAATTTCGTTTCTTTTTATGGCTGAGTAATATTCCATTGTATATATGTGCCACATCTTCTTTATCCATTCATCCGATGATGGGCACTTAGGTTGTTTCCATCTCTGGGCTATTGTAAATAGAGCTGCAATGAACATTTTGGGTACATGACTCTTTTTGAATTATGGTTTTCTCAGGGTATATGCCCAGTAGTGGGATTGCTGTGTCATATGGTAGTTCTATTTGTAGCTTTTTAAGGAACCTCCATACTGTTCTCCATAGTGGCTGTACCTTTGTTGAACATTTTTGCATCTAATTTGTGATTTTCTGTTCCTGTGATGTCTTTTTATGGTTTTGTTATCAGGGTAATATTAATCTCATAAGATGAATTGAGAAGTGTTTTCTCCTTTTATATTTTTCAGAAGAATTTGTAAAGACTTAGTGTTAATTCTTCTTTAAATATTTGGTAAAATTCACCAATAAAGTCATTTAGCCTGGGCTTTTCTTTGTGGGAAGTTATGAAATTACTAATTTAATCTCTTTTTATAAGTCTATTCAGATTTTCTATTTCTTCTTGAGTCAGTTTTGGTAGTGCCTTTCTAGGAATTTTTCCGTTTTATCTGTTGTCTAATTTGTTGGCATACCATTGTTTATGTATATTCCATTATAATCCTTTTTACATTTGTAAGATAGATACTTAATTTACTGGAGGGCAGGTCTAACTTAACAGGAAGGAAATGCTCACGGGTACAGTTCATTCTGCGTCCAGCACTGTCTCCCCTGAGGTGTGCAGACTCCCTTCTCCACTGCTGGAGGTCAAGGTTCTGTCTGTGCAACTCCAGCCCACTCAGGAGCCTGGGTCTCAGAGGGGTGATTCATTCCTTGAATCTTCTACACGGGGCTTGTATACCAGGGCCCTTCTAAAAATAGGATTTGGCTCAGGGGTCATCCTGGGACCTGCCATGAGCAGAGCCATTCTGACAAGTGGTCAGGAGTAGATGCCAGGGGAGACTTCTGGTTCAGGTCCCGGCACGGCCACAGTCACTGTGTGACACCGGGCAGGTCACATGTTCTCCCTCTGTGAGACGGGCAGTCATGTGTCCTCGGTCTCCTGAGACACTCGTAGGGGTTCCCTGGCTTGATCAAACGAGTCGAGTGCATTGGAATACTGCCTGACACAAAGGAAGCACCGTGCCCGTCGTGCGGGGTTTATGTGGTTGTTTAGGTTAAGTGTCCTGCTTTGTGCTGCTCCCACGGGACCCTCACCCACCCGCCCACTCACCTGGACAAGGAAGAGGACAGCTGTGTCTCTCTTTGTACCCCTGTCCCCTCACACTGACTGGTGCGTGGTCACTGCTCGGCTCTGGACTGACCTCCCGTTTTCAAAGGTGACTAAGACCGGAGAGCCGTGCTTCTTGTCTTGGAGCATCTGTGTGACTCGCGGGGCTGGAGGAGCCGAGGGTGAGAGCAGAGGGCAGGTGTCCAGTCTGGGGAGACTGAGGTTAACTCGGTACTTTGGCCTGTGATTTTTCCAGTGTTTGGCCTGTGCTCTAACACAGTAACTAAAACCCTGGAATGTGCCATGACTTTATCTCAACTTTTGAAGAAATTAATGCTTTTGCCAAAACCAGGAACCTAAAAGGTCTCAGAACTGTCTGGACACGTCCCAGAATTTATAAGCAAGATGAAGAGGAGCCCCAGAGACAATTGCGGGCACCTCTCTCCACATTCAGATCCTCCGAGAAAGGCTTGTGGTTGAGGAGTGACCACTGCCTTAGAATCTTCCAGAGTAGTGATCCCAGCGCTGCTCTGTAATTTAGCAACAACACACACCAAACGTGGACACGTGCGTGCCACAGCCGTGTCTGAGTCACGGCACCCACGTGGAGTGCAGGCTAATGCAGTGGGTGCCGGCTCTCCAGGGACAGTCGGAGTTCTGTGGGAACTGGCATAGTTGTGTCTAGGATCTGAGTTACACCATAGTTATGGCCTGCCCAGACTTGTGAAGGTTTTTCAGCCTTCCAGCTTTTGGATGAAATTGAGAAATGTAATATATTTGAAAAGCAAAATAAAACATTTTTCTGAATAGCCACTTTGAATATTTTAAATATTAAAATATTCAGTGTGTTTTAAACTACGATACATATACCTTTCACCTGAAATGTGAAGTGGCAGAGCAGACCATTTCCACCACCTCTTGAAAGGGCCTCCCTTGACCCTGGTGTCAGTTTTGTGAGGGCACCACCACACAGCCCTGCTGGTGGGGAAGGCAGCTTGGGGGTGCCCTGAGCTGACCACTGGCAGAACGCATGCAGCAGACGTGGAAGCTGTTTCTGGAACTTTCCAGCCAGGACTCTACTTTCCTGGCGTCTGGCTTTCTCAGGCTGGGGAGGCTGGTGAGAGAGCTAGGCCGGTTCATAGGGGTGGACCGATGGCAGCTGCATAATTCTGTCTTTAGAAAGAGTCTGCTTCTGGCAATTGAGTTTTTCCAGAGGCAAAATTAGAATTCTTTCTTCTTTCCTGAGGGACTTTTGGAGTTCTTATGAAGAGTGCTAAATATCCCAGAAATTGTATTCCGACACCATAGCCTCTGTTACCACAAGCTGGTTGGCTGTGCCGTTCTCGTGAGCCCTGACAGCACCGTCCGCCCAAAGGGTGTGATGGGTCAGCACGGTGGGAGGACAGCGGGAAACACCTGCCCTGTGGAACAGGGCTGCCCTCGCAGCATGCCCAGTTTACACGTGTGCACACAGACGTGTGCGTGCTGAGCACCACTCTTGAAAATTGTGTTGAGTAGCAATCACTTGGGCCCTGATTCTGCCTCGTTTCCTCTGTGTGGTGTGCACAGGTCACAGATTCTCCGAACCCCAGTTTGCTAATTTAATCCAAATGAGGAGTTTGGATTGGTCCAAAGTTTCAGAAGCAACCTGGGGGTTTTGTTTAAACGCACGCTCTGGTTGAGCCAGGGTAGGGGTGGTGCCCGAGATCCTGCATTTCTAACCAGCTCCTTGGACCACACTTTGAGTACAAGGCTTAGATGGGTTGTTTTATTTCACCTTCCCAACGGCTGTTTGATGGAGGACTCTTAGCCTCATGTTACAGATGAGGAAACGGGCTTCACAGCTGATAGAGTCAGGTGGCAGGACTGGAACCCAGACTGGGGTCTAACTGCCCTGAATTTATCCACTATAAAGACTTCATACTGCTTTCCATTTTCTTCTGGGTTTGCAAGAGTAGCTGCTGTTCTCACAGGAGTAAAAGCCACTTAGTAGGGAGTAGCTTAGCTGTTGTGAAAATCAATACTGCCATAAACGCAGAATAACAGTAATTTTTTTTTCCAATAGAGGGAAAAAGTACCATAGTAGCATCGACAGTGTGTAGGTAAACTCCATGGTCTGTTAATATAGGGGTATCGTTGCATGTTAGGAAACTATTTAGGGCTATTTAGTTTAGACTGATTTATTTAATAAATGTTTAATCCGCCGTCAGCTTGCTAGCTCTGTCATGCTGCATGACATTTCTACAAAATGAGGGGCGTCAGGTGCTGTGGTCGGAGCACGTATAGGGCATTCACATTTCTATATAAGAACTTCTCTGTGTTGCAGTTTTTTAAGCACTAAGAATACATTAGTGAATTATTCCCTGCTATAGGCTGACGTCCACAAATATCAAATAAACTATTACTGTGTTTTGAGTCTGCAGGAATATAAAGTTTGTGTTCTTTTAAAATCCTCATTCATGACTTTAAGTGTCGCAAACTTACTAAAATGTACTGTTTTGTTTTTTAAAGGCCAAATTCCAGGGCTTAAGTTTTATGTGGAAAATTTCATCTCAGGGCAGAATTTTACAGCGTAGTCATAAACCTCAGAGAACGGGAATTTGTAATGGACAGAGGCATCGACTCTTACTGGAGTCGCGTTAACAGGCATACGAGACACGTAAGTGGCTCCAAGGGCCTCTGGCAACATGTAGAGATACAGAATCTTTAACATGGTTTTGCAAGTTAGTGCCTCAAAGGAATACAAGTAAGTCCACAGCAATCTGCTGACCTCCTCCGGTTAGTGTCAGGGCCCTTCATTTGTGGTTGGGGAATTCTGAGCTCCCAGCCTGCCTCTCAGCAGCCCTTGAACCTTGGACAACATGCTCACCTCCCCGAGCCTCGCTCCTTCCCCTGTAAGGTGGGAATGAGGTGATGTGCCCTGCTTGAAAGTACCTAGAACTGAGCAGTGCCTCTTCCTGAAGGTTTACAGATGCTAATTTGCTATGCAGCCACGTAAAGACATTCCTAACTCTCCAAATGGTGTTTACCTGTGAAAGTCTCTGTGGGACACCCATGGGGTGTGGAACTTGGTGGGGACACAGGAGGCAGGGCCGAGACGCCCATGGTGAGTAAATGGGAAGATTGGACCAGGCTGGACGCCGACCCAAGTTCTCTGTGACAGAGATTCTGGCCTAGCAGAGCAGCTCTTTGCCACCTGAGATTTTCTCTGAAGCTTATGAGCTCTGAGGTAAAATCCCTGCCCTGTGCTGCCTCGTTTGGCGATTCAGGTCACTCCGCTTGTCATGTTTGGATCTTGGCTGGAAGCCAATGCCTGGAGCTTATTCAGTTCCTTAGATCAGCAGTTGTCTGCAGACAGAACCCAGGACGAGTCCACCCGACAGCGAATGCCTGCCTGTCAGTCACGTTCAAGGTCCATACGTTTCCTCCTAAGGACTGTCCACGTGGTGTGTATGTGTCACACGGATCAATGAATGGAGGACCTTTGCAGAGGGAACCTTGGGGATGAAGGCAGAGGCTTTGGTCCTGGTTGCCATTGCAGCCCCTCGTGAAAGTGTGTGTCTTAGGTGCCCCTTCCTGGCACCGTCTCCAGGGCCTCGCTGCACATAGGCAGCCTCAGGCAGCTCGGAGACGTTTTGTCACATTAGTGAAATCAGCCCATCAGAGCACTCATTTTAAAGATGTACATGTACAGTGAGGAGGGAGGAAAGAGTTCTTGGCCGCATGTGGTTTTACACTTTCCTGCTTGTGTGTTTGTGTTCAGCTGAGCACTTTCCCCACACCCTTCTCGCATGGGTGCTGCTGTGTTCTCTGAGTGAAGGGAGAAGAAATCCTGGCACCTGTCAGCTAAAAACATGTTGTCAGGGTCAGCGGGAGTGAGTGACTGTTAGGGCCGGACTGCTGGATCAGGTCAGGCAGTCCTGCATTCCTCCCGAAGCGTCCTCCTGAGGCCACTGCTTAAAAGGGCAGAGGAACAAAAGTGAGACCAGGGCTTCCCTGGTGGCGCAGTGGTTGGGAATCCGCCTGCCGATGCAGGGGACACGGGTTCGTGCCCCGGTCTGGGAAGATCCCACATGCCGCAGAGCAGCTGGGCCCGTGAGCCATGGCCGCTGAGCCTGCGCGTCCGGAGCCTGTGCTCCGCAACGGGAGAGGCCACAGCAGTGAGAGGCCCACGTACCACAAAAAAAAAAAAAAAGTGAGACCAGTTCCTGAGGCTTGGCCCTGCCAGTCTTCACTGAGGCCAAGGAGCAGGGCCAGGCCCGCATCAACCAGGCAGCGAGGCTCACAGGCCAGACCGGCCCTGCTGGGCTCCCCTCGGCCGCGCGCAGCCAGACAGCGTGCACCTGCTCTGGGGTGTGGGTGCCTGCCATCCATAAAGACAAGCCTGTTTAAGTGATTTTTAAACGATTAAACAAAATGCACAAGGAGCTTAATTTAGATAGACTCCCCTGCCTCCAAATGCCCCGTGGTGAGGAAGCCAGCCCAACAAGTGGGTGTGTAAAGGCAGAGGGGGCCCAGCAGCCACCAAAAATGAAAACATGTTGATTGTTTTGATGCATGAAATATACATCTTAAATAATGTTAGGGCTTCCCTGGTGGCGCAGTGGTTGAGAGTCTGCCTACCGATGCAGGTGACGTGGGTTCGTGCCCCGGTCCGGGAGGATCCCACATGCTGCGGAGCGGCTGGGCCCATGAGCCATGGCCGCTGAGCCTGCGTGTCCGGAGCCTGTGCTCCACAATGGGTGAGGCCACAACAGTGAGAGGCCCGCGTACCTCAAAAAAAAAAAATAATAATAAAAAAATAATAATGTTAAACCCCAAAGTGGACTCTTTGCAACCATTTCAACATGCAATTATGTCCCTCAGCAAAGGACAGGTTTTCAGGTCTCAAGTTGATGAAACCCCTACTTTTCAAGAACCAGTTCACTTGGGGTCTTATGAACGTCCCTGCCTGAGCTGACCAGAACTGCCGGCCAGGACCTCAGCTGCAGGGACGGGGAGGGTCTTCACCCAGCCTGTGACTGCGAAGAAATCAGGGAAAGTGTAACACAGGGAAGGGAGTTACGTTTTAGGATTTTTGCTCAAGAAAAGTCAGGCTGGGGCTTCCCTGGTGGCGCAGTTGTTGAGAGTCCTCCTGCCGATGCAGGGGATGCAGGTTCGTGCCCCAGTCTGGGAAGATCCCACATGCCGCAGAGTGGCTGGACCCGTGAGCCATGGCCGCCGCTGAGCCTGTGCGTCCGGAGCCTGTGCTCCGCAACAGGAGAGGCCACAACAGTGAGAGAGGCCTGTGTACCGCAAAAAAGAAAAAGAAAAGTCACGCTGTGTTGAGTGGCACGTGCAAATGTGTACAACTGTTAATTTTCCTACTGAAATTCCCATTTCTTTTATCCACGTGAAATCTTCTAGATGATCCTTTTGTACCTTCCCTGCCTGTCCCCCAGTAGTTAGAACAGAGGGGTGGTGTCTCTGGCCGACCCGGGACCGGTGGACATCAAGCCCCTGACGGCTGACCACGGGGCGGGGCCGACTCACTGTCCTGTTTCTCTGCTGGTTGTTCCAACAGAGTTTAGTTTTGCTTTGACCATACGTCCTGTGGCCCACGTGCCATCGCTATTTACCCTAAATAAGGAAAACAGAGGCTCTTCTGGGCCCCGAGCAGTGCTTGTGGCGGCGTTACTGGGCGGGGGCTGGCCTGATGCCCTTTCCCCGCAGCCCCAGGGTAGCAGAACCACTGGAGGTATTTTCTGTGCATGAAACAAGCTGTCTAGACCCTGGGGAGAGGGAGAAGTCTCCTCCGGGGACAAGGTCTGCTCTTCTCATTACCTGTGGTTCTTGTAAAGTAACACTGGGTAGTAAGGAGAGTCCTCACTGTATCACTTCTCTGTGGTCTATTTGTGCTCCCCGAGGCGGGGGTGGGGGGTGGAGAAAGGAGAGAGAGAGAGAGAGACATGCGTGGCGGGGGGAGGGAGGAGGGGGTGGTGGGAGGCAGCCAGTGAGGGTTCCCTGCTGTGGCCCTGACTTTGCCAGCTGGGCTGCGGCTGCCAGAGCTTAGCCGCAGGGGCCTTACAGCTGCTCTCAGCGGCGAGCGGCCCCGGGGCACGAGGAGCCGGTTGGCCAGGCTCTGGGCTGCAGGAGGGATGCCGTGCTCACGCAGCCAGGGGACCCAACCTGCCAAGGTTAGCGCTCCGTGGGCGCTCTCTCCACTTCTCCAACTCGGAGAGCTTCTAGCGGAGATCAAGGGCAGGAGTGTGGTATTTGACGGGCAGGTTCCCCCTCTTCTGCCTTGTCTGGCCCGAGGGAGGTCAGGCGGCTGGTGCAGGCGGGTCCTTGCTTTGTGTTGTCAGCCTGTCGCCTGGTGGTCAGCTGCCCCGGGGGGCGGGGCGCTCCGAGACCCTGTGACACCCTGCTTCCCGCCACAGTCCTGATTCCTGGGCGGCTGTTGATAGTTGGTGGCCATGGCCTGTGGTTGGAGCCACAGCGCTTGAGTCTGACACCCGGGCTGGGCGCCGATATGATGTGATGAGGTGAAGCGGGGACAGGCAGACAGCTCCCTCCCCGCCCGCCCGCCGGCTCCCACTGTAGCTCGGAGAGGCGAGGAGGCGGCCTGGAGCCGAAGGGATGCTTTCAGCGGGGGGTAGGGGGCTGCGTCAGGGAAGGACCCCCGGCAGAGGACTGATTATGTCCACTGAGCCCCTGGGCAATGGTACCCTGAAGGAAGCCCCATTTAAAAACCTGGTCTTGAAAAAAGGTACATTCCGGACCAGCCGGGGAGGCTGCTCTTGGGCTTGCAGTGGTTCTCAGAGTTTGGTCTGAGAACAGAGCTGAGAAGAGTAGAAACTCTTTCCCGAGAAGCTGGCGTCTGCCTGGAGGGTCTGTTGCCCTGGGAACCCTGCAGGGCTGGCCCTCCTGAGGAAGGTGTGCTCTAGGCTCTTTGGTTCCTATAGTGGGAGGAGCGCAGTGCACACGGTTGTCAGTTTGGAGTTTTGTTTGTTCAGATGCTCTGTGCCTGAGGCTGAAACCTCCCCTGGAAATTCTGTCACTTGCTGCCACACGTGTGGGTACTGTTTTTTTCACCCTGACTCTTTGAAAACAGCATTTTAAAGGAAAGATGCATTTCTCAGGATGTGGGGGGTTATTGGGCAGTTTCTCAGGTCAGCAGTGCAGTAACAGCAGAGGTTAGGAAGGAGAACCGTGACCCTGACAGGGAGAGACGGACAGACAGATGGATGCCAGCTGGGGAGCCCTCAGACGCGACTGCTCTTAACCGTGAACGAGGCGGTGACTTGTGCAGCTGTGTTTCTTCCTGATACACTTTCCTAAATTAATGATGTGGGGGTGGAGGTGAGGGCGGATTTTAAGTGAACGCTGTGGAGGAAATTATGGTTTTATGTATGCATTTTCCCCTATTGATAGCAAAGGGATAGACGTTTAAAAGGTTTGTAATTGCTTAGTCCTCTTCTGTGTTTTCAGAAAATCCTGTCAATCATCTTTGATGGGAACATATTTAACTAAATTTCTTTCTGAAGAGATCATGAAGCTCTAGATTATAAAATGCATGAAGAGCTGTATTGGGTGCCTGCTTGGACCTCAGTAGATTAGAAAGATGCTCTTCTAGCTGGATGGACTCGCAGTGCAACTGTCACCGCCTGCCCGCTGGTGCGTCCACGTCCCCCAGCCTTGGCCTGGAGTCAGCAGGTGTGGTGCGGGCACACCTGCCCCAGAGGCCCTGTGCCATCCCTGTGCTCGGCTCCCCTCTCTCCTCCCACAGACAGTAGGTGTCATTTCCCACTTCTATTATCAGGCAAGACATTTTAGGTAAACATATGAATAGAAACGGTAACTTTTATTAACCATGGGGGTCCCGCGGAGTAGTAACAGCATAGCGGGATGGCGGGATGGTGGTTACAGGTGAGAGGCTTTAGCAGAACCTGAGCAGCACGGAATTTGTCAGCGAGGGTTTGGTGGAGTGCGGTTCTGTGCCAACACTGTCCAGAGCAGGTGGCATTTCTTCCTCGCTTTGTCTGTCACAAGCCCTGAGGTGTGCTGCCTGCCAGGGACCCCGCAACAGAGCGCCATGTGTCCCAGGGTCACTCCATGCTGGCGCTGGGCCGGGGCTGCAAGTCCGCTCTTAAGGGGCCGTGAGGGGGCGTCTGAAGGAAGCAGAAGCCAGGGTGGCACCGTAGCTGGGGTTTATGGGGGTGGCTCTTTGCCCCTTGTGTTGTTCTACTTGTCGTAGGATGGATGAGAATAGCCAGCCCACCCCAAGGAAAAGAAAATTCAAAGTATGGAATATAATCATCCTGATGATGGCTCTTAACTGTTTTGCCTTCTGAACTTCAAACTGTGAAGTTATTCATATAACACAGGCTGAATTTCCCTCCTTGACCACAGTGTATAATGAGTGTGAATTTTCATTCAGCCGCTAAAGTCTCCAAGAGTATTTTTATACTGAGTTCACAGACTTGAGGCAATTTTAGTCTGTAGACTCCACCCCCTGCTCCCACAGTCTTCCTGCCCCCCACTGCCCCATGTCTATAGGATCTGGGAAAGAATTCACTGGCCTTTAGGAACATCTAGCACTTTACAAGTGTCACAGAGCCGTAAGAGTAAGACACCCCAAGGCTGTCATCACCACACCCATGCCCAGGGGGACAGGGCACAGTTCCTGTGCCCCAGTGGACACGGGGGCCTGGGAGAAGCCACCTGGAGGGTAGCCCTGGGGTCTCCACGTCCCTGTAGGTTCCAGCACTTGGGGGAGCGATGGGGGTGCTGCCATGGGGGGTGGGAACAGCAACCCCAGGCCTTGTGACGTCACCATGTTTTGTGTGATGCCTCCTCTGAGTGAGGCCGAGGTGTCCGCCTGCCCCCCGCCCCATTATCAGGGCTGTAAGGGCATAAACTATACATCTGGGGCTTCAGAGTAGTTAACTGTTGAGAAGAGGGCGTGTGTGGAGGATGATGCGTTCATTGGGGGACAGGCCTCGTGGAATGGGGGGTCCACCCTCCCGAAAGCAGAAGCGAGTGTCGTGTTGGGAGCCTCAGGCAGCAGAGCCAGGCCCCGCGTTCTTTAAAAATAGCTCAGACACTCGTGCCTCTGGCAGAGTCAGCCCAGCTTCTCCCTGGACGATGTGCTTCTCTTGCTGCTGGAATTCTCCGCGCAGCCTGGAGTTTCTTGGAGACGTCTCCATAAAAATAGGGAGATGCCATCATCACCTTGTCCCTGTCACTGTGAGAGATGAAATCAGGGTCTGAGATGTCTTCCTGTGAACTTGAGACGCGATGCTGTAAAACCCCTGGTTGGGTGGCAGTGACTCATCACTACAGCATCATCAGCCTACAGCCCCTGGAAAGCAGGGGGCGTAAACATTTGACTTTGGTCTAAAAGTCTTCCCTTCATGGCCTGCTTTTTGGTGTCCTTCTGCTGATGTCGGTAGTTGTTGTAATCAAGAACTGCCCAGTGGGCTGTGTCCAGACTCCATTTTGAAAATTTGGAAACCCTGAGGGATCCTATTATTTTCTCAGAATGCTATGGTTCCTGTATACTTGTTTTAATAGTTCTTCCAGAATTCATTCTTTTCTTCTCCTGGCCTCCCCACCCTTCCTTTCCGTGTACCCCCATTGCACATCCCTTCCCCCGCCACATCCTGCGGGGCCGGGGTGCGGGCGGACAGGGCGGGAGAGGCAGCAGGGCCCCACCTGCCACACTTCTGTGTCACCCGGGCCCAGGGCTGGGTGCCCCCTTGGTTCTCGGGAAGCCGTGGTGGGCTCGAGTCTGTCCCATGGGTGCAGCTCTTCAGGGCCTGTTGGGAGTTCCCCGGGGGGCAGGTGACAGGCCTCACCGCACCTTCTGCAGCGCTGTGCACAGCCGGCACCCTGGGCCTCCCGGGCTGGGGGGAAATTGGGGAGAAATGAATGCGGTGTGAGGTGGCGGGGGTGTGTGTGCGCCCGCGTGGGGAAACTGCTCCTGAGGAGGGCGGTGGTCTCAGAGGACGCGGGGAGCCCTGACTGCAGTGCAGGGAGTGGCTGGGCTTCGGGCCCCAGAAGCCCCGCGACGTCTGTGGTTGAGACCAGAAGTGAGAAATCTGGAGACGGACACCGTGACGAACAGGTGTGCTGAATTTCATCCGATTCTTGCATTCAAAAGTGGGGAATGCAGGGCTTTGTTTTTGTTTTTTAATGTGAAGCTTCTTCTGCTTGTTCTGTGGAAGTTATTTTCTTGAGAAGGTGTAAAATCAGGCCGTTGGCGACAGAGCCACATCCGGGGGGCTGGTAAACACTTTGGGGCTGAGTGCCTCTGAGCCGTCTCCACAGCGGGGTGGCGGGAGGGGGAGGGGGGCTCAGGAATCGTGAAGGAAGAGGGGACAGGAGTCACTCATCTGTCACTGTTACTACAGAATGTATGCGGGGGTAGCAGCTGGCTTTGGGGGTCTCTGAGCCCTTCCAACCTACCATCCCAGCTTCAGATGTCCTGCCATGTGTGGTCTTTACGTAGTTCGCCTTTTATGAGGTGTTTTTGGTAGGATGTTCCTGCTTAAAGTGAAGGAGGCCGTGGAAGGACAGGGGTGCCCACACACCCCCTGCTAAGCTCGGAGGGGCTGTTGGTAGCACAGGACCTGGGTCTGGATGACACCGTGCTTCTCCCCAGGAACCGTCTCTGTTTCCTCCAGTTTTCACTCTGGACCACTCTTGGGGGGGAGGGAGGGGGAGTATGTGTGGCCCCAAAGAGAGTAAAGCCTCGCACTTTCCAGTCGTTAGCGTTTGAAAAAGCAGTCTGTTTTCATGGGCTGGTTCACCCAGAGTTCAAAGTGAAGGGCTTCTGTCACCCAGGGCTGCCGGCCTCAGCTAGTGGCGCCCTGGGGGCCGGTTCCTGCCATCCTGTGCCCGGGCTCCCAGGAGCTGCTCTGAGTACATCTCGAGTCCCGGCGTTAGCATTTGTACTAGAGGGCCTGTCATCAGTCCATGTGGACCACCCGTCCTCCAACTGTGGCCACAGGACCCCCAGGAACCCCAAGACCCTCCCAGGGGTCAGTGAGGCAGGACCTCCTCCTTGTACCTCAGCCACATGTCCCGCCGCTGCAGGTGAAGCAGAGGGGAGGCCACTGGGAGTAAAGAGGTGAGCACTGTGTAAAGTGTGGCAACGGGAAGTTATTTTGTTACATGTGTTAACATGTGGTGAGTTTATTTTTTAATGAATAAATATTTAACATCTTCAAGTTTTAATTTCAAATACGGTAAAGACTGGTAGACGTCATCCACACAGAGCTCTTTGGGGTAATTGGTCATGTTGGGGTACAGAGCAGCCCTGGGACCAAAGCCCTTGAGGGCGGCTGATCTCAGAGCAGGAGGGAGGGCCTGGGGAGGAAGCTCTGCCAGTCTGGACACGTGGGGGCGGGGGGACACTTCTGGTGCTGGCGCCTCAGCAGGGACGCAGCAGGGCCCAGGGCACAGGGCACGCCGACCACAGCCTGAGAGCAGGTGGTTCCCTTTGAAAGAAAGGTGGGAGCTTCTATACAGTTTCCCACAGCTGAAGTCTGTCTTACCCTTGTTTGTGCTGAACTTTTTAGTTTGATATTAGATCAGAAGATTCATGCCTATCAGACAACATAAAGGGTTCTACATGCTGTCTCAGACCAGAAGAAATAAAATCCAGAGCAAGTAAAGATCTGAACAGAAAAATCTTAGAAGAAAAATATTTTTAGAATACTGGAGAGAAGACCTTCCTAATCAATGGGAAGCTTAGAAGCCATAAAGGAAAAAGATTGCGACAATATTTGATGACATAAAAATAAAAAAAATTTATATCATCTACAGAGAAACGCACACCAAAGTTTAAAGAAGTGACAGACCAGGAGAAAATATTTGCAACGCATGTAGCAGATAAAGATTTATAGCCATAATATGTAAAGACTGCTTACAAATAAAATAAATGAGAAAACTACAAATAAACTAATATAAACTAATATTATGAAAAAGAAAAATACAAATTTACCAGTAATCATAGGGAAAGATCACAATCACTAGTAACCAGGGAAATACAAATTAAAACAAGGTACGTGTTTTTGCCCATCAGATTAGTACACGTGGAAAGGACCGAGGGTCTGGGGCCATGAGGCAGGAGACACCCTGCCCTCTCCTTGACAAGAGGAGCATTTACAAGGTTGTATCAGTCTTTGGAATTTTTTCATAGGGATGCTTACAAATGTGGGTCACACACAATCTTTTGGTCACGGTAGAAAAAAAAACAAAACCCAACCACCTAACACCCATCGCTTGGAGAATGCAAGTCCCAGTGTTCTGTGTTTAGGAACTGGCAGCACCACAGGGGAATGATGTTGGTTCACGTATTTTCTTGTTTAAAGGTGTCTGTGATGTATTGAGTGGAAAAAAGAACAATATATTTGTACAGTGATTCCATTCATTAAAAAGAAGAAAGCCCTTATTCAACAGGCAACACACAGATACACACAACGGGTGAATTGTGCCCCGGACGGTGTGGGTGCGGGGGTCGCAGTGAGAGCTGCTGGCCTGTGCAGGGGAACTTATACATTATACACTATTTCCATCTATGTTCTTTGAATTTTAAAGAAGTCTTCATTATTTTTATAATAAAAATGCTTTTCAAATGAAACACATATATACCCCCAAATGTGCATAGAATTACGAAAATGTAATTTGATTGTTTTGCTGCAAATGGTCATCTGCATAGCCTTCCATATTCAGGAAAAGATGACCTAGAATGACATCCTCCCAGTGAAGAATTAACACGCAAAGATGTGTGCGGGGCCCCTCGTCGTAATCGTCATCCAAAAAGCAAAGCAGTTTTCTTAAGAAGAGGAAACATTTGTCAATTCAGGGCACGATTTAACCTGAAAGGCAAGTTTTGAATACTCTGCTGTTCATTCACAAAATAAAAATAAAAGTTGGTAAAACAAAGCATTATTTTGGGTTTAGTCTTCATGCTGCATTAGTCGCCCTTGACTCCCTGCTTCCTATCTGCTTGTCCCTGGAGCAGGGGTCCGTGGGTTGGTGGCTCACCCTCCACTCATCTCCTGAGATGCCCCCTTGTGCTTGGCAGCCAGGGTGGGCCTCACCCCTGCCTGCGGGAGCCGTCCTCTAGGTGGGCACCTGTGCAGTGGGCTCCAGAGCCTGTCCTCAGTCCACCTCTTCATGATGACGCTGGGCCCACCCATGCCTGATGCCAGGAACACAAGGTGATGGAGGCAGGTCCCTCATCGCTTACGCACACAGTCTCATCCTGTGTCGCCGATGACGAGGTTTGGGGTCCAGATGCGTGGGCACCTTGTGACACAGGGTGTCCTGGACACGGGACAGTTGTCTGCAAAGGCAGGGGGTTGTGAAGACGTGTTTCTCCCTCACAGGTGTGTCACACACCCCATAGCACATGAGGATAAACGAGGTCACGCTGGTATCTGTACTCCAGCTGCAAAGTCCCAGCCTAGACCCTCCGACAGAGAGTGATTTCAGTTTCCAGGAGACTCCACCTTGAAGATTCTGATCGTCCCTGGGAGGTACTTGGGTGGCTCCCTGGGGGCTCCCTCCCCAGAGGAAGTACAAGCGCAATCTCCTGCCCATCAGTCACGAGGCCTCTGGGCGTCCAGAGCAGAAAACTATGGTGGGGAGCCCAACGTGTGGGCCCAGCGGCCCCGCCCCTCCTGCTGCTAGGGCTTTGCCTCCTGCACCTGCTCAGCCTCCAGCCAGGGGTGCGTCCAGCACACCCGCCTGGGCCCTGCTGCTCCCCACGGGGGGCTGTGGGGTCCTCAGGCCTCACACTCATCATCTGTTCTGCAGCGCACCCCCTCCCCTGCCTGGGGCCACTGGCCTTCCCGCCCGGTCCAGCAGGCATGTTTGTCAGTCTTTGTCCATCAGGTGTGCGGGGTGGAGGGCTGGGGTGGAGGATGGCTCCACAGGACAGGACACAGTGGGATCCAGGAAGACCCTCCCTCTACCCCAACAGGGTGGATGTGGGGCGGCACCCAGCCCCTGCCTGCATTGCGCAGGTGTGAGCCTGCACTTGAGAGCAGTGTACCCACTGGCCGGTGGCCTGAGCCCTGCTGCAGCAAGAGGGTGTGCCGTGCGTGCACATTCGTGTGCCCGTGTCCACACGTGTGTGCGTCCTAGGCAGCACCACTGCAGACAGGGCTGTCCCCCTCTTGCCCTTCCTGCACTGTGCCCACCCCCTGCACAGCCACCTCCGCTCCAAGTGTGGGGAGAACAGGGCAGCACTCGGCCCGGCGGGAGCGGGAAGTCTGGACTGACCTTGGCCCTGGGCTCCGCTTCCCCTGAGAAGCCGAGGGCTGGCACCCTCTCCTCGAACTGCCCGTGAAGGTGCCCAGTGGGGAGCACGTGGTAGCGGTTTAGACAGGCTTCTGTAACGGTGTGGTCAGAACCCAGTGGTGCCACAGGACTGGAGACCATGGGGATGCGTCTCCTCAATCACCTCCCCTGGTGGGGCCTTCTCAGAGCGGAGCTGGGGCTCTTTGTCAGCGTGTTTTCCCTCCAGTGTGCTACACGGCCCCTGCGTGGAGGTGCTTTGGGAATCATACTTTCCACCCCCCTGGGGGTTGGGGGATCTGGCAGGGATGGGGCCCCAGAGCTTCTTGTGTCCCAGGAGATGGCACCCAGGAGCTGCCTGCCCTGGGGAAGGTCCCTGTGTGGTGGCTGCCCATGCTGTGCACACGGGGCTGGACCTGGTGTCCTGTGTGACGCCGGCCCATCACAGCGCAGGCCTTCGGGAGGTCCCATGGGGCCAGTGGGACACGCTCGACCAGGCCCTTCTCAGGACAGAACCGCAAAGATGAGGTCTGTCTGTGCAGCTGGGCCTCCCTCCATCATCTGCTAGCCACACAGTGGGGTTCTCGGGCAGCAGGCCTGGGGGAAGTCGTTTCTGTCCCAGGAGGGTCTGGGGAGCAGGGTGGCCCTGGGCCTGGCTGACGCACTCTCCTCTTCGTCACAGCGGAGCTGGAGTTCGCCCAGGTGGTCGTCGTGGTGGTGGTGGTCACGGTGATGGTCGTGGTTGTCGTCTGCCTGCTGAACCACTACAGAGTCTCCACCCGGTCCTTTATCCACCACCCGGGGCAGGGCCGGAGGCAGGACCGGCCGCAGCCGGTAAGTGTGGGCTGAGCGGGGCCGGGAGCCTGGGTGCAGGATGGCCCTGGGCTCAGCATGTGAATCCCACACACAGAAAGCCCAGTCCGGGGGCCCGACCGTGAAGCCAGTCCCCCACCCCCACCCCCCAACACAGTTACCACTGCCTGGACGGCAGTCAGCACACTCATTTCTCCTGCTCTGAACTCTATGGACCGTGCAGTCCCTGCCCTTCCACATCTGGCTTCCTTCCCTCAGTGTCATACGTGTGAATTCCATCCATGCTGGGACATGGCCTAGGGTCAGCGACGCATCCTGCATCCCCACCTACGCCCATGAGACGGGGGCTCAGCGGGGCAGGACAGGGAGGGGGTTGGACCCTCTGGGGTACAAGGGTGGGCAGGTTGTGTGGGCCTCACAGAACAGCAAGGCTCTTCAGGTTGGTTTTTTAAAAAAAAATTCCTAGCTACTTCCTGCCCTGAATCACCACCCTCTTCTGGGAAATAAAACACTGATATTCAGCTAAACTGCTCTATGATCTAACACAGGAGCCCAGGGGCCATGGAAGGTTCAGGTCCAAGCTGGCTTTGCTGTCTGTGGTTCCAGTGGCTGTCAGTGAGAGCTTGGGGACACTGAGTTTAAACAATTATATATTCTTGGCTTCTGTGGTGGATGGAGGAGGCTGAATCCCCAAGCATGTTGGGACCAGGGCTGCCTGGTGACTGGCCTAGGGAGGCTGCCCTGAGTGTGGGGGCAGCTGTCCTGGGGTGACCCCCTCACACTTCATCGGGGCCAGAATCGCTCGGCCAGCCTTCGGGTCTGCTGTCCCCATGGGTAGAGCTGAGGTTTGCCCAGTGTCCTGTGTCCATGGCGGGCAGAGCTGGGGGGAAGGGTGAGGCTGCTGTGTGCCGCCCCCAGACCCACAGGGCCGAGATGGGTGCTGGGGGCTGCAGCTCAGCCCTGAGGAAGACGCTCTCTCCCTCTGGCTTCCCCTCATCCTCCGCCGTCCCCTCCCTGCTGTTTCCTCCGTGCGGCCCGGCCCGTGCAGGGCAGGTGTATCCCGAGGCTTGGGTTTTCCTTCTGATAAAATGGGAGTGTGGATACTGCTCACCGAGGTTTCACAAACTCATGATGTACTTTTACACGGTGACCAGAGACAGTTTAGGCGCAGGCCGGACCTCCATTTCATGTCTAGTCCAGAGGAGAAGCCTCACTCTCCTGGACAGGGACATAGATCCAGATCCCAGGAGCACTGGGGGTCACTGCCTGGGAACGTGCCCCCCACCGGGCTGGGCTTCTTGCCTCCTAAGTACCTCCTCCTCCCTCTCGATTTCTAAAAGATGCTGCTTCCCTTCATCACGCTCTGGGAGAGCAGTGTGATCCTTTCTTTCATACTCATTGTTCCTGTCCAGGGGACCTTCGGCGATGCGGGGAGATGTTTTTGGCTGTCATAGCTTGGGGACGGTGTTGCAGGGATGCTCTGAACGTCCTCAGCTTATGGGGCGGCCCTGCCCTCCTCCCCGGGGGCCCTTCAGCGTGAGACGGGGATGCTGTTAATACACGTGGATCTCATGGCAGGCTCAGGGGCGTCAGCAGAGTGAAGAGAGCCCTTGCTGACAGCTCGGTGGGGGTGGGAGGTGTCCACAGGGAACCTGCCCCATCAGACGGTTTTGGTCTGGGCTGTGTCTTCCTTTGCTCACTGTCAATCAGTGGATATGAGCCTGGCACCCACCAGACAAGGAAGAAATGATGCAGCCTCTCCCCATCAGCAGCGCCCACCTGGCTTGGTGGTATTTTCTCAATCTCAGGGGAGGCCAAGGGGTCTCCAGGGGCCATTTGTGTGTGGGGAGGGGTGTACATCAGGAGGCCGTAAACCGTAGAAGGGTGTGGGGTGGAGCAGCTTCAAGGTGCCCTTCTGGGTGGCCCCCTGCCCCGCTCCCAGCATCCAACCAGCCTCCTCCCGAGGGGCTTAGAGGGGCAGGCTGCCCGTGGCCTCGTGTGGTTTGTGCTCTCCTAGGGAGAAGGTGGCCGAGGCTGGAGGTGCCTGGGGTCGCCGTTGTCAAGGTGGTTCCATGTCTGCTGTCAGAGCATCCCAGGAGCTGCTGTGCCTGCTGTTTGGCAGCTGGTGGGTGTGGGGTGCCCCCTGCCGGCCTCACCGTGGATGAGCATCCATGGCTCTGAGCCTGTGCGTTGCTGGGACACCCACACTTCTGGGGGCCTTTTGGCCCGTTTGTTCCAGAACTGTGTGAGGTCTCCACGACCATGTCAGTAAAAAGTGTGTTTATTTTAAACTGCTGTGAGAAGGGCTGGGCATCTAATTTGTCAGCTTCTAGGTGATCTGGCTTAACACTATTGGTTAAGGTTACTTTTATGTATTTCCTATGGAAGACTTGATAGTCAAGATGGAAAAATATAGGACAGTAATTGGGATTTTTTTTTTTTTTTTTTTTGGCTGTGTCAGGTCTCAGTTGCAGCACACAGGGATCTTCGTTGCGGCACGCGGGCTTCTCTAGTTGTGACACGTGGGCTCTAGAGTACGCGGGCTCTATAGTTGTGGCGCACTGGCTTAGTTGCCCCACAGCATGTGGGATCTTAGTTCCCCGTCCAGGGATCGAACCCATGTTCCCTGTGTTGGAAGGCGGATTCTTAACCACTGGACCACCAGGGAAGTCCCTGGCCTTTGTTCTTGAGAAAGAGGCTGAACATGTAGATGTTCTGATGTGGTTGAGGAAACATGACTCCCTCTCTGCACTAATGGGCTTTCCCTGGTTCCCAGGGAGAGTCCTCTGGAAAAAGGTGGGTTGGACCAGTTGCCCCTTTGGGCCCAGCTTGCTCTGATTCGGGGGGTTTGCTTTGTGCAGTCACAGCCCCTTCCTCACGTGGCCCCTTGCCACCTCCATTGCCTGTGGGCGGACACACTTCTGTGCCAAGGGAGGGACGGATGGAGTCTGTGTTGGCCGAGGCCAGTCGGCCTGCATCACCACAGCGTCCCTGAGACGCCATTCCAGGGGAGCAGGGCGATGGGATGGACCGGCCCTGAATTTGGTGGAAGCAGCCACTTCTGGATGAAAATGAAAAAGAGTGATCCGCTTCAGTTAAGTTACGACAAAAGTAAATGCTTAAATAGTGGCAGCAGCAGTGAGTGGGTTTGTGATAAAAAGCCGTACGTGTTCTTTCTGAGGGAGCCTGCCTTAGTGTTTAGAGCCTGGCTTATGTGAGTTCGGCACTTTGAGACTGTCTAGGTTTCTTTTCATCATCTTAGACCACCAAGTAATAGGAAAACAATAAAAGGGCATAAATATTCCAGACACAGCCCTGAGAGATGTTCACACACGTCGCTGGAGCCTTTCTTTCCCAAGCCAGGGGAGGCCCGCATGGCCTTTTCTGACAGCCTTGCCTGTAGGCCACCCCGCAGGGCCCACCAACCTGCCTGGACAGCAGGCAAGGCGGAGGTGGCCGCCCATCTACTAGGAACAGCAGAAGGATGGGAACGTTTTACTTAGTTTGAATCATATAAAATTGTGGGTGTTCAGCCATTTTGACCTATAAAAGCAGCAATTTCAATTTTAAAAATCAACAAAAGGAGTCACATCAGGCATTTTTCTTCATGACCAAATGCTACAGGAATTAAATCAATTGTAAAAGTGCGGTGCCCGGTGCCCGGCCTCCCTGGAGCCAGAGCAGCGCCTGGCGGGCAGTGGGTGCACCAGCCCCGTGGGGAGGGACGGGTCTGTGGTGCAGAAACTCAGGTGTGGGGGAAGTCCAGGCCCAAAGACCCTCCCTGCAGATGGCCAGACCTGGGCGAGGGTGTGGCCAGTGTGTGTGTGGTTCCCCCCGCAGGGTGTTTTGACAAAACTTGATCCAACTTGAAAAAACTGGGAGATTTCACGTAAAAATAGAAATTTACATCTTTCCTTGAAAAGTGAGCATATCAGCCACACTGGCCTGTATTCCTGCTTGGCTCCCCCAGGCCAGGGCTGCCAAGCAGCCTGTGCTCACTTTCCGCTGTGGTCCCAGCCCCTGCACGGGCCTCAGAGGTGGGCCGGTTTGCACAGAGGTGATTGTTTTTGGAGCAAACATTCTTCTGCATTCATGCCTCTACCACAAAGGTGAAAACAGATGGACCAAGGGGGCCACTGGCTTCCGAAAAATGGGGAAACTTCTTTGTGGAAGTAAAGATCATTCCTATGAGATGAGTGGTTCGGCCAGGTGAGGTGAGTCTGGGTCACAGGACGGTGTGTCCCGGGCCTGCTGACCAGTCCCACGCTCGGAGCAGGGCCCTCCTCTCTGACGGGGTCTGGGCTCCTCTCCACTGGCCCGGACGCCTTGCGAACCAGGGCCGGCAGTTCCGTGCAGGTGTGTCCTGGGGCCCCACACAGCTCACTCCCACTGTGGCTGAGAGCCCGGCAACTGCGCACCTGCCTAGTCTCATTTCTACCTACTTCAGCCTGTGTTAGGAAAGCATTTCTAAAACGATAGGAAGGAACCATTTTCAGGAAGGTGCAAAAAATGAGCTGAGGGCCTGCCTGATAATGCAGGTGGAGCAGGCGAGTCTGTGACAGTCTGAGTGTAGCAGCGGCTGGTCCAGGGCGCAGGCTCCCTGCGAGCAGGTGGATTCTTGCTGCACTGTGAGACTGGGGGGGTTGCTGCCCACCTTGTTTCATGAGCATTTCCAAGTGTCCAGAGGCCACGGGCAGCAGGTCAGGCCTCCTTTAAGCATCAAGCATGGGATCCTACTGTCTACCTCCTGTTTGTCTCAGCAGGAGCGGGGCGTTTGCAGACTGGCCATTTAAAAGGTTTTACCCTTGAAGCATTAGAAGATAAACAATTTTAACAGCTTGAAAGATTCAACACGCTTTCATAATAAAAACATTCAACAAACTAAGATAAAAAGAAACTACCTCAACATAATAAAGGTCATCTATGAAAA
Organism: Orcinus orca; assembly: GCF_937001465.1. Classification (NCBI taxonomy): domain Eukaryota; kingdom Metazoa; phylum Chordata; class Mammalia; order Artiodactyla; family Delphinidae; genus Orcinus; species Orcinus orca. The sequence continues at coordinate 62,161,805 of NC_064573.1, forward strand.
GCCCACAGCGAACATCATAGTCAATGGTGAAAGACTGAAAGCTTTCCCTCTCAGATCAGGAAAAAGGCAAGGATGCAGGCATACTTTCACCACTTCTGTCTAACATAGTATTTATTATAAGTTTTAGCTAGAGCAACAAGGCAAGAAAAGGTATTCAGTTAGAAAGGAAAAAAAGTAAAATTATCTCTCTTTGTAGATGACATGATCTTATGTGTAGAAAATCCTAAACATTCCAATTAACTAATAAACACACAAAAAGCTCCACTAGAACTAATAAATTCAGCAAAGTTGCAGGACACAAAGTCAGCCCCCTAAAATCAGTTGCATTTCTTTACACTTACAATGATCAATCCAAAAAGAAATTAAGAAAACAGTTCAATTTATAATAGTATCAAATAGAATAAAATACTCAGGAGTAAACTTAACCAAGGATATGAAGGGTTTGTACACTGACAACTATACAGCGTTGCTGAAAGAAATTAGACACAAATAAATGGAAGACATCTTGTGTTCAGGGACCTGAAGACTTGATCCTGTTAAGATGTCAGTACTACCCAAAGCAATCTACAAAATCAGTGTAATCCCTGTCAAAATCCCAATGATGTTTTTCTGCAGAAATAGAAAAGCCCATCCTAAAATTCATGTGCTATCACAAGGAACCCCCATCCCCACCTACAGCCAAAATAATATTGAAAAATAACAACAAAGTTGGATGTTTCACACGTCTTGATTTCAAAATTTACTACAACGCTACAATAACAAAGCAGTGTGGTGCCGGCATAAAGACAAACATTTAGACCAACAGGATAGAATAGAGAGCCCAGAAATAAACTCTCCGATGTATGGTCAAATGATTTTCAACAAGGGTGCCAAGACCATTCAAGGAAAAAGGACAATCTTTTAAAAAATGGTGTTGGGAAAACTGGATATTCACTACAAAATGATGACATTGAACCCTTATCTGCTACAATATACAAAAAATTAATTCAAAATGTATCAAAACCTAAATATAAGAACTAAAACTATTAAACTCTTAAACAATAGGGCAAAAGATTCATGACATTGGATTTCGCAATGATATCTTGGATCTGACACTAAAAGCACAAGCAACCAAAGAAAAAAATAGGTAAACTGGACTTCAAAAATTAAAAACTTAAACTTGTCAAAGGACACTATCAAGAGAGTGAAAAGGCAACTCATAGAATGGGAGAAAATATTTGCAAATCAGGTATCTGATAAGGGATTAATATCCAAAAAGTATAAAGAACATTTACAACTCAGCAACAAAATAAGTGAACCTAATTTTAAAATAGGCAAAGGACCTGAGTTGGTATTTCTCCAAGGAAGATATACAGATGGCCAATAAGCACATGAGAAGAGCTCAGATCACTAATTGTGATGGTTAATTTTATGTGTCAACTTGACTGAGCTAAGCAATGTGTCTATGGGAGTAATTCCGGAAGAGATTACCATTTGACTCAGTAGACGGAGTGAAGAATATCTGCCCTCACCAATGTGGGTGAGCATGATCCAACCCCTTGAGGGCCTGAGTAAAAAAAAAAAAAAAACAAAAAATGGAGGAAGGGCAAGTTCTTTCTTTCTCTCTTTTCTTGAGCTGGGATGTCGATTTTCTCCTGCCTTTGGACATCAGAGCTCCTGGTTTTTGGGTCTTCAGAGTCCAAGACATACCAGTGGACACCCCCCCCCCACAGTTCTCAGCCCTTCGTATTTGGACTGAATTATACCACTGGCTTTTCTGGGTCTCCATCTTGCGCAGAGCAGATTGTGGGACTTCTCTGCCTCCAGAAACAGGCAGCCAATTCCTATAATCAATCAATCAATCTCCTATTGGTTCTGTTTCTCTGGAGAACCCTGACTTAATACACTAATCATACACAAATCAAAACCATAGTGAGAGGGGCTTCCCTGGTGGCACTGTGGTTAAGAATCCACCTGCCAATGCAGGGGACACGGGTTCAAGCCCTGGGCCGGGAAGATCCCACATGCCGTGGAGCAACTAAGCCCGTCCACCACAACTACTCAGCCTGCACTCTGGAGCCCGTGAGCCACAACTACTGAAGCCCACGTGCTTAGAGCCCATGCTCCGCAACAAGAGAAGCCACCACAGTGAGAAGCCCGCAAACCGCAACAAAGAGTAGCCCCCGCCCGCCACAACTAGAGAAAGCCCGCGCTTAGCAACAAAGACCCAACTCAGCCAAAAATTAATTTTTTAAAAAAACCATAGATGCCACATCACACCCACTGGAGTGACTATTAGCAAAAAACCAGAAAATAACCAGTGTTGGCAAGGATGTGATGAAATTAGAACCGAAATGGTACCACTGCTATGGAAAACAGTAGTGGTTCCCCCCAACCCCAAATTAAACATAGAATTACCGTATGATCCAGAAATTCTACTTCTGGGTGTATCCTCAAAAGAATGAAAAGCAGAGATTCAAAGAGATATTTATACACCCCTGTTCACAGCAGCATTATTCATGACAGCCAAAAAGGGGAAACCACCAAGATATCTATGAATAACAAAATATGGTATGTACCTGAAATGGAGTATATTAGCCTTAAAAAGGAATGAGATGCTGACACAGGCTGCAACATGGATGAATCTTAAAGACATTATGCTCAGTGAAATAAGGACAGTATTGTATGATTCCACTTAGACAAGGTTCCTAGAATAGTCAGATTCATAGAGACAGAAGGTAGAATGGTGGTCACCAGGGGATGAGGGGAGGAAGGAATGGGGTGTTAGTGTTCAGTGAGTACAGCGTTTTCAGTTTGGGAAGACAAATTCTGGAGATGGATGGGGGTGATGGGTGCATGGCAACGAGGATATACTTAATGCCACAGAACTGTATGCTTTCAAATGATTAAAATAGTAAATGTTATGTATAATTTACCACAACTTTAGAAAAGACAATTTTGATTTTCCACTCACCACCCAGCCCACAGAAAGTGCCAAACAGATTTAAAAGGAAAAACTCCAGTCATTGTGTTCCAGGTCTGCAGACGACACATCTGGATCGTTGGGATCATAAAGACAAGCACTTGGAAGAGCACGTGATTTTTTTATCTTTAATGCAGACGTTTTAGTGTCAGGCAGATTCAACTTATGGGATAATTTTCTGGCCACGTGGCTGTTTACCATTCAGAAGGGGGAAAATACAATGCAGATTCCTTGAGGGTAAAGGAACCTGAAAATGCACATCTTCAAGCCTGTGAGATCCGGAGTTGTCCTGTGTCCCTTTTTCAGAAGATGCAGAATCACTAGAGCCCCTCAGGGTGGCCCAAGGCTTTCGTGGGCCTGGATCTTGGTGGCCATGCTCCCCGGGGCACCCACAGGGGTGTCTTCAGGGCCACCAGGAACGCAAGGGCGCCGGAGGTGCTCTGTGGACGCAATGCGGCATGAGGGAACAGTTCTCACAAGCAAACAGCTACGAAAGACGCAGTGCGTATGGGCCCGCAATAGCGATACTAGCAAGATTTTGTTCCTGTTGCTCAAAACTCTGTGAGCTGCTATCTTATTTCCCAGCTTATTCCGTCGTGGTCAGAGGACCCGGCTTCCTGCGAAGGGTGGTGGGGTGGCTGGGCCCTGGTCTCGCCGGGCTGTTTCTGGTGCACCAGAAGAGGCCAACCTCATGGCCTCCCCTGCGAAGCCTGAGCTCAAGGCAGCCGCCAGCGAGCAGCTGAGTGAGCAGTAGGGGCGGCGGCCGAGGAGCGGGTGCGTGCCCTGCGGAGGCTGTGGTGGTGCAGACCCGTCCCGTGACGATGGCCCCTGAAGAGGAGGGGGTCCCTGCAGAACCACAACATTCCACCTGTGCAAGGCTTGGTGTGGATCTCTTTTAGGCACTTTTCCAGTTTTGCTAATTTCTAGGAAAATAAAGCCATTGAGAATAGTTATTGCCGTTTTCAGAAAACGTGCTACTACCCGTCTTCTGGATCCCTTCCTGCCCGCTTCATTTGGTGCTGTGATATCTGGTTGTCAGGCTGCGCCCTGTGCTTTAATCTGCTGTTGCCAAGGGTGGAATTCTTAGGAACAGTGGAGGATGCTCTGTGCTGTTCTCAACGCAGGAGTGACATCGCCCTTGACGCAAAGGAGCACTGCCTAGGGCTCGGACATCTGGTTAGAGCCACTCTGTTGCCGTTACATAGTTGTATAGTCAGATCTAGGGATGCCACCTGCTCACGGCGAGGGGGGCCGTGGTGGATGCCTGCCTGCAAGGAGCAGGGGAGGTCACTTTCTCTTCTTAAGACCTGGGGCTGTTTGACCTCCCAAGTCCACCGGTGGGCACTTTCAGGTCACAGAAGGCCATGATGGCAGGAGGTCGTATGTGCACATTCCTGGGAATCCAAAAATACAGGCACTTCTCTACCCACCACCCCGTTCTCTTAGTAGTCACAAAAGCCCCGCAGACCCTGCTATAGCCTACAATTGGGGTTCAGAAGGGATACCACACTGAAATGCTCTGTAGAAAAGTTTATGGTGTTAGAAGTGATCCTTAATCATGCCTACTGTTTGCTCATCACCTTGCTGGTCTGGCTTTTTTTTTTTTTGGTTGCGCTGGGCCTTAGTTGTGGCTCGTCAGCTCCTTAGCTGCGGCATGCGAACTCTTAGCTGTGGCATGCGTGTGGGATCTAGTTCCCTGACCAGGCATTGAACCCAGGCCCCCTGCAATGGGAGCATGGAGTCTTAACCACTGCACCGCCAGCAAAGTCCCTGGCCAAACATTTTTGAAAGATTACTAAACAACTAGATGTCAGGTTCCACACTCCTCGTGAGCATTTGTACTGAGGAATCAATTCATAAGAAAATGCACAGAGGGCTCTTAGGTTTGGGAAACTCAGTCTGAAAGCCAGCGGTGTAGATGGGCACACCATTCAAGGCTACTGTGGGGAGACCCAAACTGTTTGACTTTCCTGTGGCCACGACTCCTCTGGGGGTGCAGGTAACAAAAGGCTGGGGCTTTGTGGTTCCGGGTGTTAAACAGCCTGCGCTCAGCTGAGTGTGATCCCTTGGCTTTGGGTGCTGCTGCATGAAACTAATGATCTTCCTGTTATGTCCCCCACCCCCCAACCAGGAAGGGCGCCTGTGGCCTTCAGACAGATTTGGACCTCGGCCCACCTCAGAGGTAAGGGGTTGGACACAGGTGGGGTGTGGGTGGCAGGAGATGCATAGAGGGGGATGAACAAAATTGGTGGAAGGGTTGAACGTGTCAGCACAGATGAAGATCAAGGCCTGTGCCTGTAACTTGGTTTAAGAGGTGCAGGAGGGGTCTTCCCTAGACTCTCCCAAGGATTCTTTGTGCCTGGCCAGAGCTCCTTCGGGAAAACAGGTCGAGAATCCAGGATCTTCACTTGATGCCTTAGGCTGCTGATAATGAGGTGGTGGCTGTCGGTGTAGCTTATAAACATCACCGCTTGATTCACCCCATCTCCCAGTTTAATAGTATGATTGTAAAAATAACATTTTTTGCCTTTAAGTTAAAAACATGGTGTGAGAGAAGTTGACAGATGGATGTATATCTTTATATACATATGTCCTTCCTCTAGAAGAAAGTGAGATGGTGGAATAGATGAGAAGCTATGCAAGAGAGTACCTGGATTCTTTTGGGGGGAAAAAAGTATAATTATACTTACGTTGGAATATAAAATAGTTTTCATGTCAGTTGCTAAAAATAACTACAGGAAACTTTTATCCAGAAAGAAAGTCACTTGTTTCATATTTTTAAGTAATTGATAGGGCAACAGCTCCTATAAATAACTCATAAATTGACCCAATGTCTTGTACCTGCTCCAAGTACCATCCTGTGAAGTTACAACTTACATTTACAATGAAAATTCTTCACCCTCTATACTCCTCTGAATCACAGGAGTGGGGCCCAGAGAAGGTCACATGGTGGGCAGGCCGGGGTGGGGGGGGGGGCTCCTGTGTTCTCCTTGACCAGTGGGAAATGTACACAATAACTCCATTAAACCTACATTTTCAGGTAACCGCAATTATCCGTTGCTGAACCGTCCTGGGTTTGGCAAGGTGAGTGCTGTAAAGTCATTAGGAACGAAAAACCTGTTTTTCTGGAATAGCCTTTACATGTGTTTTGGGGGGAAAAGTTTTCAGATGGGTGAGAACAGACGTGAATTTCCTTGCTGCCATCACGTCCGTGGTCATCACTGTGCCAAGAACATCTCCCAGGTGTTGCTCTTTTCCCTGCAGATCATGTACGCACCGCGGTCCAGGAATGGGGGGACTGCCCCAACCTTTCTCCAGAGGGATCGGTTCAGCCGCTTCCAGCCCACCTACCCCTACGTGCAGCACGAGATCGACCTTCCCCCCACCATCTCCCTGTCGGACGGGGAGGAGCCGCCTCCTTACCAGGGGCCCTGCACCCTGCAGCTCCGGGACCCCGAACAGCAGATGGAACTCAACCGAGAGTCTGTGAGGGCCCCACCCAACCGAACCATATTTGACAGCGATTTGATAGACGTGTCCGTCTACAGCGGGGGCCCACGCCCACCCAGCAGCAATTCAGGCATAAGTGCCAGCACCTGCAGCAGTAACAGGAGGATGGAGGGGCCACCCCCGGCCTACAGCGAGGTGATGGGCCACTGCCTGGGTGCCACTCTCTTCCACCCCCAGCACAGCACGCACAGGGGGAGCAGACTGCCACTCCAGCGGGACGGCCCTGGGGGGCACCAAGCTGCCCATTCAGGGCAAGGACAGGAAGCCCGGGAACCTCATCTGACCTGCGTGCATACCTGACTTAAGAAAGGAGGAGGGAGGCGGTGGCACTGCTCCTCCGTCCCCAGCACAGCAAGTTCAGTAAAACAATGATTCCTTCCACAGGAGCCGCACGCAGGCTGAAATAGTACAAACCTCCTCCAGTCTGGCCGCAAACGGTGTTCATCTGGGGCAGTGATAGGAAAGGGCAGGTTTTGGCAAAGGGTGGGCATGAGAACACAAAGGGGTGCTTTGAAGACATTATGAAATAAAACCCACAGAGGCATCTGACTTGACTATGAAAGCAGACGCAGCAGGGGAAGAGGCCAGAATGGCCTGTTTTACAATTAACTGAATACAGAGGAAAATGTTGTTATACATTATGGGGAAGAATCGCCAGTTTGCTTCCCACCCCTAAACTGTGGAACTTTTTTATTTTAAAAATATGATTCTAAATTCCTGTTTTGTGTGCCAAGGTATAAAGTGGAGAAGTCAGATGAATGCAAGGGGTTAATCAGTGTTGTGATGCTGTGTTTTAAAAGTTGCACTATCTTCATGTTTAAGATAATGAGGAAGCTTTACTCGAAGTTCTGTATGTTGTCTTTTCACCTGTGGATTAAAATTAGGCCCCATAATCATCTCCCCCATAATCATGCAGGAAAGGGTGTCAGGGGAGGTAGCCTAATGTACACCACTTACTTACATTCACCAAGAAAGTCACCACACAGCAGTGAATGTGTCACTGAGGCACCTGGAGACTCTGGATGGAGCAGAGGAAACTTCCTGCATCCCTGGTGTGTTGAGTCCCTCCAGCCTCAGGCTGCGTGTTTTACACCTGCATTTACACACCACGCAGTGCTGCCCTGGCCCTCCAGCAGTGCAGTTTCTGTGGTAATTTAGATTTTTTTCACTGTAGCATGAAATATACTCAGATAATACACTATTTTATGCAATAAATTGTTTAAAATGCAAGGTGGCTATTTTTATACTGTTGAAACACATGACTTCAGTGTGTTCCTGCGGTCTCTCCTTCCCTGGATAGTGGAGTTCAGGCCTGGATGGCTGGTCAACAAGACTCAGCAGTCGCTTCTGTGCAGCCCACCGCCCTGTTATGTGTGTGACACTGGCTGCAGATACTGTGTAGAAGCCCCTGGGACTGAGGAAGGGACCCATGTGGCCAAGTATGCGGACCAGCACCCGGGAGGAATGCAGTGCTCAGAACCAGATGTGCTCCCAGGGGTCACTAAGCCTCTGCAGTGGAGGCCAGAACTGGGCGGGGAGCAACTCAGAGCACAGGGTAAAAAGCACAACTTGCAGCTAAAATCAACTAGAAAACTAACCTTAATTATTGTAACATTCATTCTCACCTAAAGTAACTTCCTTCACAGAAGCATCTGCCTTTGCTGCACCCGGGTGGGGTGCTTCTGTGCAGCCCCTGCCTGCTCTCACAGGGACCGAGGGCTGGAGGGATGACTTGGGACCCTGACCTGCAGTTCCGGGTGTCTGCTGTTGTGGTCTCGGAGGTGGCTGCCCGGTGAGGTGCCCTCGTGCTACTGGCAGAAAGCTCTCAAACTGCTTTCTGCTGCTCCTTTCCAAGGCTCCTCTTGGTTGGTAGGTCCCTGGGTTTTGTTTGGAGAACTGGAATCTTCATCCATTTCACACAGTAACATCCACACAAGTAGTCAATCTCTTAAAAGAAGATGGTGGTCAACAATTGTCACTCATGCTTCAGACCCTGTTGAGCAGTGTGCACGCTGAGGGCCATGGCAGGAGCTCTGGGACGGGCAGAGTCCTGGGGGCCTGACCAGAGGACACCCACCCACCCACCGTATCAGATGGCCTCGACCTCAAGCCTGTGCTTAAAGGAGCCTGGGACTCTGCGTGGCGTGAGGTTTCCCCTTGTGTTGCTGGTGAAGGTGGGAAACTGCCTGTCCTCCCCATCTTCGGGCAGATTATCGGTCAGGCGTTCCCCTTAGGTGCAGAATGAGGAGGTTGGCTGATGGTGTCATCATTCCAAACCTCACCTGCACTTCTGGTAGAGTGGGTGAACACACCCAGTAGTTCTAGCTCAAAATGGTGAGTTATGCTTAGAAACTTATAAATTCCTTAGTCACTTTGCAAGCACCTGAACATTTTGCAGATGTTCACAGTACTGGTAAAACAATTATTTAATTCAAATAACTTTAATTGTTCTTCAAAACCGAGACTGCTCCCTTTTGGCCACCCTATTAGATAATTGCCTCTAATGTAAATAGTTATTTAATGATGCAGACATATCAAACCATGACCTGAATGGTCTCTGAGGCTCTGTAATGAATTAGTTTAAAAGCCAAGGTCATAAATTGAATTAATAGTCAATTTCCCTTCAACACAGGAAAAAGGTAATTTAGACCTCTGCTTTTTCGAAGGTTGTGGCTGACATGGTGTGGAAAGAGGCGTGACTGTGAAGCTGCAGCTTGATCAGTGGGGCCTGAGGGTCCAGGTTAGAAACCAGAGGGTTAGGGGATCAGTGAGCAGTGGGTGGGGAGCTGGGCTCCATCGTCTTAGCGACTCCCTGGATATGAACCCCAGGCACCTTGAGTCCCACTTATAGGAACACTCATGTGTCTGTTGGCTTTTTCAGCAAGCCCAGTGTTCCTCAGACACTAAGGTTGTCCTTTACTACAAAAGAGATTTTGCTGAAGAAATTGTGCATTTATTGCGCTGGCCAAAAAGTTCGTTCAGGTTTTTCCATGTTACAGAAAAACCTGAACGAACTTTTTGGCCAACCCAACACGAAGTTCTATCTGGGACCAAAATTCAGTGTTAAAAAAGCTTGACAAGCATATACCCTCTGTCCTCCGTACCACAAATACACGTGGACACACAGCTCAGACAGCAGAGGAAAATGTGCAAAACTTGGGAAGGTTTGTCATGAGGATGACACTTAAGTCCACTAATTGCAGCTGGGAGAGGAGGACACAGGGGCCAGCAGGAAGCGGGGGGCCTTCTACCCCAGCATAGGGACCTGTACTCAGATAAGCGTGTCTCCAGCTTCAAATTATCCCCCTCTTCACCTGTATTTTATCATCATAAGAATGAGAAGGGCTCAAAGGCAAGCACTTTTCGAAAGCAGCTCAGATCTGGGAGAATCCATTCAAATCCCCGCCCTCCTCAGAACCAGTGGCTGCATCCTGACAGGTGGGCCTGGATCTTACCTCCACCTGCTCTTCTGTCCAGAGAGTCCTTGCAGAGACTGTCCAGGTCCACGAGCCCCTCCAAAGCAGCTTCCATTTGCTGCTGGCCACCAGGCTCCCACACTGGCCTGGCTGCGAGGCAGCGGCTAGGGGCTGTTCCCCAAGCCTTGTGTTTGCTGTGCCAAGGCTGCTGCTTGAGGTCTGCTGCTTAGAACAGCAACATGTTAGTGTACGGTTCATTTTTCTTAAAATTTCCAGAGCTGAGCAGTGTCTGTGAAGGAAAGACTAGGAAAGATAGTTGTGCTGGGCGTGGGGCCTTGCGGTGACAGCCCCCCACCCCCACCCCGCACCTTGGTGGAGAAGCAGGGACCAGGCTCCCCTTCTGCACGGTCACCTTGGCCTTGGCGAAATGGAGATGCATTGGCAAGTCCCCCCCAGTGTAAGGACGCTGTGTCTAAAGGGGCCCAACAAAAGCAGATGAAAGACCTGCACTCACCCCAACCACAAGTGGGTCCCAGTAGCTCACCTGAATTGTGCGAATTCCGCAGGAATCAGGATTTCAGCTTTAGCTTATTTTACTCCCCAAGTGCTGCATCTTGCACAGTTCAAGTTTATGTTCACGGCCAGGGTTAGACGGCCACTTGCTGCTCCTGCCTTCAGGCTGGTGTGCAGGGAGGGACGCCTTGTGAGCAGCGCTGTCCTCAGTGTGTGTGAGGTGCTGGGGTGAGAGCTGTACAGAGATGCAGATGGTGAAGATCCACGTCCTTTCATAGAGCTCAGCGTGGCAGTAGTTTTTAAGCAGCCAAGGTGTTTCATGTTCTAACTTCTGCAGATGCAGGAACCCAGCCCCCTTTGTTGTGCCTCACTCACAATGGTGCTTTCAGTGTCTGTCAGGCGTTCATTTGTAAGGTGCTGTATATAACTTGACTATATTACGCACATAATCCTACCCAATGGGTAGAACAAAACTTTGTTAATACTGCAATATAAGGTATAGATACCAATTTTAAGAGAAATGGCATAGAATTTGTGAATGCCTATGTGCTTTGTCCTCTTTTATAAGGAAATGTGCGAATGGATGCATACAGATAAAAGTCTATGTAGTTTATTAATAAATATCAGTATTATAACACAAGGGAAACAAGTCTGAACAGGCAAGCACAGCCTATGAACAACATATGTACAGCAATCAGAGTTGCATCTTTGCTGTGAAAACACTTAAGAAATAATTTTTTAAAATACCACAGCCTTTTGGAGCCACCAGATGCTTATTTTAATCCCTTCGATAATGTTCAGTTGGACCAGTATTAGCTATAATCAGAAAAAAATGTGGATCTTTCAACTTGCTTTATGAAAAAATATTCTGTTTCATGTTGTAGAATGAAGAGGGCAAACCCAGTGAAGAGTGCACTTTTCACTGAAATTGCAAAACTTAGGTCAGAGTGAGCACATTAGCGTGCAGCAGAGGACTGTGCAGTCCAGACGCATTTGTGACCATCTGTCTTTCTGTGCCTTTTTGACAAACGGAAGCTGTGGAACCAATGAATGAACAGTAGCATTTGCAGGAAAAATAACTTAGGACAAACCAGTCCACTTGAGAAGACCCCAGTCTCAGAAAGATTTGTTATGGGTTATAATTAGCAGATTGGCAATCAGCCAGCCGAGTGAATTCTTATGTCCTGTCCCTTCCTTTTGGTGTCTCCTGGTGATTACGACCCCAGAAACAAACTAGGCTTTGCCACTGACCAGGGACCATGTCACACCCCCTGACTCAGCATCTACTTACAGCTCTGTCTTTAGTGTCTGACGGTGACCTCTGCATTTATCTTCAAATATTCTAATATTGAAAAATGAAGAGCCTATGACAATGTTCATTAAAACCATGGATGAGGGGCTTCCCTGGTGGTGCAGTGGTTGAGGGTCCACCTGCCGATGCAGGGGACACGGGTTCATGCCCCGGTCCGGGAAGATCCCACATGCCACAGAGCAGCTGGGCCTGTGAGCCATGGCTGCTGAGCCTGCGCGTCCACAGCCTGTGCTCCGCAACGGGAGAGGCCACAACAGTGAGAGAGGGCCGCGAACCCCCCCAAAAAAAACACAAAACCGTGGATGAAATCGTGGGTGTGGGCATCCTTCCCAGTGCCATCCAGTTTCGTGAAATTCTGCCCACCTGATCCCTATTTCCAGTTTATTCTGTCATCAGAGGATGTAAATTCTAATAATTCCTTGTTTTTTATTTGTTCCGTGGTGTATGTTTTGATTTTGAGAATCACGACGGAGTCATACTCTTGTCCTCTACAAAACAATTACTGATTATCCTTAAACGGAAAACACCTCTGCAACTCTTGATGCTAATGGACCAAAGGTCAGCCCTTCTTTGACTGTGCTTTGCAAGGCCACAAGAAGATGGGGATCTGTGTTTTCTGTACCCACTGCCCCCGCTGTCTGCTCACTGCCAATGGCAGTGGCCCTGGTGGTTCAGGTCAAGGGTGGAGGCTCCTCCCTGTTAGAAAAACTCCCCCAGGCTTCATCTCTTGGGAGGACTGCTAAGCAGGAGTGTCATCTGAGGACGTTCTGGACTCAAAGGCACTAAATTTGTTACCACGTCATGGCTTTTCTACAGAACTAATAGAGGCTTAAACTTTACTGTTAATTATACTGGTTCATCTTAATGTGCTTGCTGGTATATTGCTATTCTTCATTTCATGGCTTTCAAAAATCACTTTCTGGTGTAAAAGCTATTTTTAAATATGTACAATACTATTCATAGCATTTAATTCACTTAATTTTCACTAGGCTGCTTTATAATGAAAAAGTACAACTTTATCTGAACTTTTCAACAGTTGTTCACGTGATCTATAATAATCTGAAGTTGTTAAAGTCTTTTTTTTAAACAGACATTTGTGCTTACTGTTCAACATAATTCCCACTTATACACAGAGAAAGATTTCCAGCTGTCATGTATCTGCCTCTTTAACTGAGCGAGGGGATGTAGTTCTTAGACCCAAGGTCTGTAACCGCAATCCGGACTTTTAAAGGAAGATGTTGCTCTAAGTGCTATGTGTTATGAAATCAGCCTCTTCTGCTTGTTCTTAATGCTGTGTTCGAACCACAGCTCAAAATCATTAAAAAAGATCACTGATACACGTGTCTCCTGTTTTTTTAAAAAAATATTTCACAGACAAAGCATATGTTGGGGGGTGGGGGGAAAACTACTTGCATTTAAAAACCCGTCTCAGAAACGGTTCTTACGGTTCCCCAGGTAACCGTCCCATTCAGTTCTTACTCACTCTGACTTTTCAGAAATCATTATATTTGCTATAAACCCTGGCAGATCACATCATACAGTTCTGGGTTCTACACAGAACACTCAGGGATCGTCACCTGAGTTGAGGTGTCACCTTCAGGCTTCTGGAAGCTGTCACAGACAAACTGAGTCAACTCAGCCCAAAACGTGAGCAAGACTTCTAAAGAGAATTGTTCAGCAGACACCCTCAGAGGCTAATAAGGTCATTGGCATCAGAGGTTTTCAGTTCGTGATGATGGAGCAAAAGGAATCTAAGTTTCCTTCACTGAGAGATTAGAATGATATCTCTAAGCTCTAAGTAAGTATATGGATTCACAGATTACATAACTGTGAATGTATAAAACTTCATACAGGGCTTCCCTGGTGGCGCAGTGGTTGGGGGGTCCGCCTGCCGATGCAGGGGACGCGGGTTCGTGCCCCGGTCCGGGAGGATCCCGTGTGCCGCGGAGCGGCTGGGCCCGTGGGCCGTGGCTGCTGAGCCTGCACGTCCGGAGCCTGTGCTCCGTGGCGGGAGAGGCCACAGCAGTGAGAGGCCCGCGTACCGCAAAAACAACCCAAAACAAACAAACAAAAAAACACTTCATACAACCTACCAAACTACTAGAATAAGTGAGTTTAGCTTGGTTACAGGAAATACAAATAAAATATTTTTGCATTTCTATATGTTAGTAATGAACTGTGGAAACAAATGAACTTTGGAAACTGAAATCTTAAAATACCATTTAAATAACTGTATGGGCCCCAAACTCTAGTTATAAAACTTTTTTTTTTTTTTTTTGGCCACACCGCGCAGCTTGTGGGATCTTAGTTCCCTGACCAGGGATTGAACCTGGGCCACGGCAGTGAAAGCGCCAAGTCCTAACCACTGGACCGCCAAGGAGCTCCCATAAAACCCATTTTAGATTCTGAATTAATTTTTTAAGACAATTTTGGAAAGGGGATTAGAAAGCTATAAGGAGGTAAATAGCTGTAAGAAAAGGATTTCTTTCTATTAAAACAGCAAATAGTCACTGATAAACCACATTATGCTCTTGAATAAATTCTATAATCTCTTATTCAGCAGATATTTGAGAAATTTTAAAGAATATTTCCCAAACTTATATCCCTCAGTGAAGGTAAGACCAGTATAAACTTTCGTCACAGAAGGAGAGGAGATTCCAGGCTTGATTCCTACTGGATTGGGTTCAGTAAACCCATTTCTATATGAGGTCGCCTGGTTGGCTGGGTCTGGGTGCAGGGAGGTTACTTGGAGCTGCTCTGAAGGAGGCAGGAGATGGTCAGGGTGGGCCCACTGGTGTCCATCTGGGCAGCGGGGCTCAGTGTGGCGCTGAGAAACCAGAGACTGCACTCTTGCAGGACAGGAGGCGGGACACTGATCTCCACTGTCGGGGGCCTGTGGGACCCCTTCCCACAGCCCTGGCTGTGCACTGAGAAGGCTCTGAAGACTTCAGAAGAAGCCCCAGGCCAAAAACAGACAATAGGCCTGGAGGCTGCCTGTGACCCAGGAGCTGTCCATCAGGCTGGAGCTGAAGTGCCAAAGGCCAAGGAGCCCCTGTGGGCCCTCGAAAGCCGAGGCACCACCAGCCAGGGAGAGAGACGCCAAGGTCTGGACCCACTGTTTTCTGCTCAGGCTACACTCAGCACAGGACATAACAGAGGCCAACACCTCCCTCCCTGGCGATAGGTTCCCTGCTGACCCACCTGGTACATGGGGAGCCCCCACTGCACTTCAGGGCCTGCACCGGATCCCATACCCCACCAGTCTCTGGCTTTCTTGGACCAACTTCTGTTCATTGGATCGTTTGTGAAACAGCAGAGCTGCCAACAGCTAAGATGGACTAGCAACTCAGGCAGCCCTCTCCCTGCACCCTCGAGGACATCTAGAAAAGCAGTGTGCTCGAAAGAAACCTCCAGAATCCTTCAGAGAGCCACTCACAGTGGCCTTGGAACAAACACTTATTTCTGACTCTCCATGATGACACTTGCACAAAACAGTTTATAACGAGCCTGTTACTTAAAACATCATAATTTCTCTCGTTACACTGTTTTGACGTTTTGCTTTGAATGGATTCTAATTAAAATACATGTTTTAAAAATAACAGCCAAAAAGGTAAAAGTTGTGCATTTGTAAATTTCATTGTTTTGATGGCATGTGTCTGTCCAGACTTTGGGCTTCTGTGCTAATAATGTAAACCTCATTCACCTTACTTTAAAAAAATCAAAAGCTACAGTCTTAGTCATTTGAACACAGCATGGTGTTAACTGCAATACAGACTTTCAAAAGGCTTTACCAGGAAACAGTATATATACATTTACACACACTTGTGTATAGTATACTGCTCCTATATGACTTAACCTGTTTACAAAGCCATTTGCATTTATAGAGTTTACTGTGGTACTACCACCAGAATCTGGAAGCACAAAATATTCTAGCAGTCTACACTAGCAGACAGAGTAAGCATGCTTTCAAATCAAAGTGCTGACTTTGGCCTCTCCCACGTGGCAGGCCAGGGACCCATCCCCTTAGCCCCACCTGAGCCAGGCTGTGTCTGCCACCCTGGCTTCGGTGGGGGACCCTGAAGTCCTGCTTGAGATTTCCTGCTTACAGTTCAAGGGCAGCACAGGCGTTGGAGCCTACAGACCTGGTGGCCTCAAGTATTAGCTCTGTCTCAGGTTAATGTCTTCAAATGTCACGCATACAACAGGGTCACCTGCGCGAAGACTGGAGGAGAGGGTGTGCTTGCCACATGCGGCCCCCACAGAGGGAGCTGTGCTGCTCAGCTTTCACTTTCCAGGTTCACCCAATTCCTACAGACTTGTAAATAGCACTCTGTCTTGGCATGCTCTCTACGCTAACACTGCAGCTTAAAATGCCAGTGACGAAAACGGGCCAAGTTAGTGCCAAGGGGGTTGGAGCACCTGTGTGAAGGCAGAGACTGAACCACCAGGACCCAAACCTCCTCGCCATGGTTTTAAGTAAAATACATCTGTTTCTTTTCTCATTACTCTAGATGTGGACAGTATTTTTGGTTAAAAAACCATGTTGTGTGTGTGTCGGGGAGTGTTCTTACAACCTTAGCAATAAAATGTGAAAATCTGAAGGGAGAATAGTTTTAAAAAAATAACTTCCCACCTTGCCCCCATTTTTTCCTTCTCTGGCTTCCTTTCTGTGAGGGGTGGGGGAGCTAACACTGATCTGAGCGCTGTCACAGCCTCAAGGAAACCGCAAGGACCCCAGGCTCCTGGTGCCGGGATCCTGTACCACGTATGCATCCTCTTCACCAATGCTGGCACACTTCCCTTCCTTCCAGAACCATCCACGAGCACATGGTTTTGCCTCACTGTCAACCTCCCGTAAACCTCCCGCACACACATTCTCCACTCCCAGAGAGGCCAGCCTAACAGTTCTTAGTCGGGGATACACTGAACTTCCCAGTGAGAAAAGTAACCACAAAAGCCAGCTCCTGATGCTTCAGATGTTCCATCGATTGACCCCAAGGAAAAGGAAAATTCCAATCTGAGCTGTTCCAAGTGTCGCAAATGCAGGCTCAGGTGCTGTGACCACCACCATGACCCTCCACACAAGTTCAGTAGGAAAAGCAAACTCACTTTCTTACCACGGGAGGATGGGGTATTTTCTGAGGCTGAATCCTCTTTGGATAATGAAATATCACTCTAAAGAAAGAATTAAAGAAAATTATGATGCCACGGAGCAACTAAGCCCATGCACCACAACTACTGAGCCTACGCTCTAGAGCCCGTGAGCCACAGCTACTGAGCCCACAAGCCACAACTAGTGAAGCCCGCACACCTAGAGCTCGTGCTCCGCAGCAAGAGAAGCCACTGCAATGAGAAGCCCAAGCACCACAACAGAGTAGCCCCTGCTCACAGCAACTAGATAAAGCCCGTGTGCAGCAACGAAGACCCAACGCAGCCAATACAAACAAACAAAAATTTATTTAAAAAAAGAAAATTATGAAGTTAAAAGGGAAAAGATGATAGAAGTCACCAGAAGAGGACAGAGGATTAGGAATATTCATAAATTGGCTTCAGCTCCAAAAATACAAAGAATTTTACAAGTTCCAAAGCAGGTACTTACTTTACCTTTCTTAGTTCCTGGATTTGAACGTCTGACCCGGCTCTCCTGTGCCTTTCTTCAACTACAGCTACTGGCCTCAACATTCTGAAGTGACCCACTAGAGGGAAAATTGGGTTTATGACTGAGAAAACTTCTATTAATCTAAAATGCTTCCAAAATAATGCAGTTACAAAATGATCTAGATTTCTCAACAGAAGTTGCATTAGGTTTTGTGGACAAGTGTTTTACTGATAATAATATTTTCAACTTTTTTTGGAAAGTAAAACTTGTCCCTTATTACCAAACCAAAAGAAGTGAGGAATGCAATTACAACCTACCAGTATCTTCCATCTTCTTCAGGAGGGGAATAACAAGCACATGGTGATGGAGCACGATGGCAACCAAGCCCTGTAACTCTACCTCCAGACCAAGGTGAATGGCAGGGCAGTCAGTGTTTGAGGACTGGACAAACTGTGCCTTTGGGACCCTTGCAAAGAGAGAACCCAAACAGCCACTATTCTTAGAGAAGTAAAGCAACAGCCATAATTAAGTCGCAAGATTGTATCCAAAGAAAATACTGACTCAAACTCAATAAAATACAAATTAGTCAAAATGCGCTTCAAATCATTACAGAATCTCAAATCTCATACTTAGAGGTGCATACAAAATAACAGCTTAATATTTGTGTATATAGAGGAAATGCTGTATGTTCTTTTTTTAAAAACAAACAAATCCTCAATTAGTGCTCAGGAGCTGAAACATCTCATTGTTTTACCCTATTTAGATTATATTAGGTAGATTTCATGTAGATTATATTAGATATATTTCATATATGGTACACTTAAAAGTAATCTTATGAAATTACCCAAATGGAGTAAAAGGCTGACTTTCAGCAGGTACCTGATTAGAAAGTCAGGAAACACCTGCAAGCTTTCTGTCCCGCTCTTACTAAGGAGTGGGCCATAGCGCCTGCCCACCAGAGGGAGGGAGAACCACATACCGGCTACCGCAGGACAACCAGGCACGCTTGCATGCAAACTTGCCTTTTTCTTTTTCACGTCAAAGAGAGTTTTCTACCATTTAAAATGGTCAAAATTCAAAGCAGAAAAAGCTGGACAGAGGGAGGGAGGGAGAGGTGAGGAAAGAAGGAAGAAAGGTTCTATGCATACCTCACAGCCAGGAAGAATGAGAATATATTGTGGCTACACGTGGAACATCTATCTCTGACCTGTCCTACAACTTCTGCTCTTATGGACCATGCTGTCCCAGAGAAAACACAACGTGAAAGTGCTTTCTGTTCGTCTCAGGCTCCATGAGCCCTCTTACTTGTAGAGAGAAAACACAAGTGCTGAGGAGGACTTTGGGGCTGCCTGTGCACTTCCCACGAGCACTATCCAAGTCAGCGGAATAATGTCATACTCTGCCTTGAAGGCTTCTGAAGTCAAGCCACATTCTCTCTGCTGAGAGAATCATTCTTGTCAAAATAGCCAGATAACTGCCACAAGATAATTATGATCTGTCATCATTACTGTTGGTGGCTGCCAGCGATTTACGGGGAAGAATACAGCTTGATTTTCAAAGCCTAACCCCGAAGAAGCAAGACAACCAAAAACTTGTTTTAATGAGTTAAAGTGAACCAGCTTGACATGGAAGTCACAAAGGAAAAAAATCTCAGAGGGAAAACTATACCCAATCGGCACAAACTTAGCATTTCTCAAATGCTCAAAATGCAGGACAAATATCTTTCAAAAATCAGAAAGCCAGGCCAAAATTCACGGCTGAAGACAAATTCTGGCCAAGTCTCTAAGAGAAGGAGAATTTTTGCCTCTATTGTTCCTTTGGGTCAAGGAGGCAGAATCTTTTGGGTACTCCGTAATATACAGATGGACCAGGAGAGACCAAACAAAGCTCCTATTTGCGGAATGAATAATTAAAAGCACCCACCTCTGGTTCTGCAGATTTCTGGTTCAGGTGGTTAAATTCCAAGGCAGTAGAGAGGCCCATACTTTTTATGAACACTCCTGTGCAACTCCGGCCTCTAGGCCAATGTGACTGGACGCACCGTAGACCATGGCTTGGGAAAAGCCCACTGAGTAAGCATCTAATACCAAAAACCACTTCAAACCAATGTTGGTAACACTTAATCTAAATGTATTTTACTTTCTTCTAAACTAACTCCATATCTTCCCTATGGAGATTCAATTTTGAAAATCTGAAATAAATGAAGGTCCCCATTTTAAAAAGTAAGATGTAGCCAACAGAAGAAATATGTCTATATTACCATGAAAGCAAGTATTTTTCAGACAGAATCCTTTAATAATTCAGAAATGTATATCTCACCAATGCATTTTATAAAAATGGTATCATCTCAAAGGTATCAGGAAAGATGCACGTACTCTTTCTGACTCATTTGCTAAAACATTTTCTGTCCATTTCATTACCATCACCATACTCTACAATCTTCTACAGTGGCTTTGTTCAGAACATCTGAATTTGGATAAGAAATCCTGAAGATGAACCAAGTGGAAAGAACACAAGAAAGAGCTAGATATGTCTAACGTACAACTTGCTTCTTTTCTTCAAACACCTCTTCTGCCCAAACTGTTAAGATGTTTATAAAATTCCTGGAATTACCTTCTGAGGTCACTGAAATAAGACAGCCAATAGCTCCACTGCTTCCTAGAGCATAAAGGACTACAGTAACGTCTTCCATCTGTAAATAAATGGAAGGCAGATTCTATAACAAATAAGCTGAAGATTATATTTGAAGGCATAGTTTTATTATTTTTACTAGTGGCAGGAAGGTGACCTTAATACATGAACTCTTTCTCCTTTGTTGGAATCTGCAAATAGCACCCTACTGTATGCAAAATGTTGGTTCAGTAAGAGACATTTTTGTGGTACTTTAAAAGGTTGGTTTTGCTATTTTTCTTGAATAAACTAAGTCTTTTTTTACCTAATCTATTTTTCATTTCAATTGTTAATTTGCTGAGCAAACACTTTTTATCTATTTTATAGGTGTTAAATTAAATCTCAGCCATGGCTCCGTCTTTACCCTGTCAAAAATCCTACTTAAATACAGATGTGCACACCAGACACAGCAAGTATAAGGCTTATTGTAAATGAAATGGTTATGATATTTACCACACACACACACCCGGATAATTTAACTCAATGCCCACTATGTGCTGCTGGCCTGCTATGAATACTCCACACACATATTCCAGGGGTCCCCCTTTCGGCTCTTTGTAGCTTCCCTTAAGGACTAGGTTAGCAAGATGAGAGCAGCAGCATTTGACAAGATCAGATATTCCTGATACCAAATAATGACAAAAGAACTTCTTACACCTTCAGAGAATGTTTTACTAGAGAATTTCAAAGCACTCCTTATTATCTCACTTTCTGTAACTGGACAAGTACAACACAATTATGAAACTGGATGGCAACAAATCTCAAACAGGCTGAACCAAAGGTGGAAACTCAGGGTTATTAGTGCTTCTAAAGACCCACAATTTATCCTCATTGGAAAACACGCCCTATGCAATGTGAAAAGTAAAAAGAAAGTTTCATATAACACATGATTTTAAACCGAGCAGTCTCAGTGGTTAAAAATAAACAAACAAGAAATTTGTTAATATCCATCTTAGCATTTAATATATGCAAAAATGTGAATTATTTAATAAACAAGCTAAAACATGTTCACTGTTTTTGAATTTGAAAATGTGCTGTCAATTTGAAGTCACACGTTTGATCTGTATCAGGAGACAAACCATCCTGCCTGATCGGGCCTGCATGTGGCAGAGTGAGCCCTGCCCCCTCACCACTCTACCCACCCCCACAAAGAAGAGTCCAACCACAGCACAGCCAATATAATGATGAGACATGTCAAATGCAAACATTTTTTTCCCTTTAAAGTATTCTCTAAATTTGGCCAAACTCAGTATTTAATACGAAAACCCTGCCTCACAGCAGTGATGCCTGCGGCCTTATCAGATCACTCACAACAAAGACAATCTAGAAAGAGGCCGTTCCCTCTTTCAACTCAAAGGTTAGAACTGAAGTAAAGGCAGTTAGAGCAAAAGGAAACACACAAACACATCCTCAAACACACCCACACAAATTGTGGCAACTTTCACATCTGAAAACAACTGAATTTCATTCCAAGCAGGTTTTAATGACAGTTTGCTATTTAAAAAATTCAAGTAAAATGCTCAAGTAAGGATGTTTCAATGCAAGAGGAAAACAGCAGCCTACAATCTTAAAATTTTACTGCATAATGGAATCAAGACCGACTCTGGCTGGTGGAGACCAGGTGGCAGGGACAGGCAGGTCCCATCCTCCCAAACCTGCACTGCCGAGAACCACAGCTGCAGGCACTGCTAAGCGTATCTGATCTCCACCATAAACTTAAGGTGTGATGATCTTCCCTTTTCCTCTGAGAGATCAGTTGGAGAGGACATGATGCAGGAATAACAGTTTTACATTCTGGGTGAGAAAGTGCTATGACCGCACAGATTTGCTTAAAAAATTTGATTATGGCAAGCTTCAGGTAAAAATCATTTTTAAAGGGTCAATTTTTCATTTACATATAACCAATACATCTTATTTACATATATATGACCCAATTTTCATTCAGCTTTCTTTATATGAAGTCTACATTTTAACTGGTATGTAACCGTTATATACTATCTTTAGAGAAAGACTAAATATCCTCTTATTCACAGGCAGTTCTGATGATAACAGTTTGTCTCCACATTGAGAAGTGAATATCGTTAAAACCTCAAATAACAAAAAAGATGAAGACCTAGTGTTAAATCTGTGTAGGGCCGCACCAGCTATTCAAGGAGTCAGCAGCTATCTAAACACAAAGCAAGGATGACTGAAGACATGGACCACTGCTTAACACTGCTACTGACATGAAATTCTTATACTGGGTTCATTTTTTCTTTTCAAAAAACACTGATTTTTCTAGTGATGTTCAACTTTAGAAGTTATCTTAGTTCTTTAACCCTCAGAGAACTGCTATATTTAGGCTGCTAACCAAAAAAATAATCAAGAGCATGTACCTTTGTCCAGTCCCCAAGGGTTAAAGTGCAGGAACTGTCTATAACCTGGTATATAAGGCACCCTATTCCACTTTTTTCTTAAAAGAAACCTTTCCTTTGGTTTCTTGCAGTTTTTCAGTAAGTCTGTCCTTTGTCTCCTCCATTTTCTCTGTGAGGAGCTCCTTTGTCTCCTCCATCCTGTCCTGCAGATACTCCTTCACAGGGGGTGGTGTCGACATATAGCCACGGCTGCGCAGATACTTCACAGTGAAGGAGGTCCCCCCCAGGGTCACAGTGTACCGCGCAGGCGTTGCAATCTGTGGGAAAATGAAATGGACAGATCAGTACTGATTACAACTGTTGTCTAAAGCAAAAACAGTGTGACGTTAAAATTCTTGTTAATAACCAAACTATCAATTACTTTATTGCTTCATAAGGCTGTTACATCCTATATGGTTTTCCCTCCTAACATTCCGTATTTGTCACCTAGACACTGACCCAGGATTAGAGAACATTCACAGGGGCAGCACCAAAGTTCTGTACCCATGTGCTAGTGAACCTGGGGGGCAGACTCACTGAGAACCAGAGGGAGGGCTCAGGACCCTCCCTATAACAAAGGCACATGCGTTTCCACTCCCCAGAAACCCTGCCGACCTGCACACACTATTCATCTAAACCGGAACCAAACTGAGGGGCAAGCACGGGCCAAATGTTTATTCTTCACTGAGTTTAGTTTAGTTTCACTTCCAAATCTCTTTTCTTTGGCTTTTCCAGGCTTTATGCTACTTTCTCATTACAGTCCATGCTGGGCTTGGCATCCCAACCAGGAACTTCCATGAGGCCAAAAAGTGGTAAAATGGCACACATATAGGAGACATGTACACATGTCAACTGACCAGAGGTTTAAGGTCCCAAACTAACTAGTAGATGAACTGGTACAAAGGGAGAACTGTAAGAGCACAGGCTGCATCACATTCTGAGGCAAGAAACCTCAGTGTCTGCTGCTCTACCTGAGAAACCAGGTTACAGAAACCAAACACCCAGGTGGACCCTCCACACCTCTTTCCTTGCACAGGAACATGAGCAGAGCCCCTGCTCACGCCAGCCCACCTGCGTGCCAACCTTGTGTTTCAATTCCAAGCAGGCCAACAGGCACTGAGCACTGATGTGCCTCCAGAGCACAGCACAGGCACAGTGGAAATACAAAGAAAGAAGACATAACTCTAAATTCCTAGGAGCTCATGATCAAAGACAACAGACATTAAAAAAAGACTTAACACACAGACTGTGAAATGAGAGCATGGGATAAGGAACAGTTATAATTAGGGAAATGGTTTCAACCATCATGACAGTTGGATTAAGGTTAAATTATATACACTGTAACTAAAAACTTGATAACTTATTAATTTCATAAGTTTTAATGTTGAAAAACTCAGCAATTAAGCTTTAGCCCTCTAGTCAAAATTATCATATAAGAAATCTCCCAATATTTCAGAGGATTTTAATGAGGATGACAGAATAAAACAACATTATTTTTGAATACTACTATAAACCCGTAATTCTAAGTATTTTCATAACAGTAGTAAAATAACATTTAGTTTCCCAATCTCTTCTACCTGTTTTCTTAGGATAAAGCTACATAGAACCTAATTTTTTGTCAGTTGAGAAAAATTAGATTAATATAGCTAAATTCCACAATTTACAATATGAGTCTTCTCTTCCAAAATAAAGACCCATAACTGTAAAAACTATCTATTTACAAAGATGTCATTCTCTGAATCCAGACAACAACTGTAAAGACAATGAACTCCAAAATGAAACATACATTACATCAACAACTAAGTCTAAGGTTTATCACATAAAACAATTTGATTAAACTTTACTATTTTACTTTTTAGAAAGATAAACTATTATAAACAGTAAAATAAATGCTAAATTTCACTAACATGTCAGGTGGCATGTGGATCTCTGAATAAGGAAAATTAATGTACTATCAATAGGAGAAATGTCACAGAGACAACCTGTTCATTAGAAATTCAGAAGTCTCACTTTGTCTCATCACAGCAGGTTATGAAAAACCTACCTATTCTTAAGGCAATTCTTCCTAAACCACCATTTTATTTACCCTTAAAAATTTTAGTTTACTTTTAATCATTAGACATGTAAGAGATGAAACACGGTATTTTAAGTTACAAACGTAACCCTGGGAGCAAGCACGGAGTGTTACAGAGGTTCAGTGTGAGGAGCCATCTACCCACAGCAGTACCTACCTTAAACAGGGCATATGCTGTCAGTGCATTTCCACTCTGGGAATTTTTCAGAATGTTTACTACGCTGTCAGGTAACCCAATAAGTTCTAGAAAAGGAACGACATTCACTCCTCTAAGAAAGAAACAGAAAGTAATTTATATATACATATAGATAAACTTTTAGGGATAAATATTTTCAAAAGATTATCTGAAAACATCAAAACCAAATTCTGTTTAAAAGTCAATCCTGCACCACCAAGCACTCTAATTTCACTCTAAAGGAACAACATGTGCATGAACACCAGCGTCCTGCTGTGTCTCACTGTTCACAGCTTCTGTTCATGGACATCCCTAATTAGCACACTGAGAAAAATAGAATCATTTATCAGAGAAAAATTAATAGCATTAAGTAACCTAAGAGAAATGATCAGAAATGATTCTAATCATTCTCCTGATCTTATAATCTTTAGTTCCTTAGAATGATCCAACTCAAAGTTTAAGACCTAAGATTTTTTACCTCTAAAATTACATGTCAAACTATACTATTATCATAAAAACAAGTGATATTATAACACCACTTACTGTATTATGCAAAAAATAAATGATTCTATGGGTTTCATGAAAACTTCAATTATTCTAAAAAGATGCTTCTATTCTATTATCAGACTTAAAAGGCAGGTAAAGAAGCAATTACCATGAATTGCAACAAATTTTTGGAGGGAGGGAAAGAAGGCAGAAAAAGTCTCTAATCCAACTGGTAAACCCTAATTTCTTTTTAGTTTCCCTGAGTGTCAAGTTTGCCACGCTGGAACACTCGTGCTCTCCCACTCTCTCCCTCACTGCCTGTAGTTTTGCAGACATTGTGAGCCTTCACCTCAAATCACAAGGTTCTTGTTCTGTGCTTCTCCTTCATAAACATAATATAATCATCACAGCCAGGAAACTTAACATGTAGGACAGTATATAGTTAATACAAAAGTACGTTATTTAATGTTAAAATTCCCTGAATTGGGGCTTCCCTGGTGGCGCAGTGGATGAGAGTCCGCCTGCGGATGTAGGGGACATGGGTTCGTGCCCCGGTCCGGGAGGATCCCACGTGCCGTGGAGCGGCTGGGCCCGTGAGCCATGGCCGCTGAGCCTGCGTGTCCGGAGCCTGTGCTCCACAACGGGAGAGGCCCGCGTACCGCAAAAAAAAAAAAAAAAAAAAAAAATTCCCTGAATTGTCCGGTGAGTCCCTTGTCACTATCTTGTCATGTCTTCCAGTTCTTCTCCAGAAGCGCTGCTCAGCACTTTCTGTTGAGGAGGAAGGCAGGACCTCTTTTTTGATGCTGAGATTTTTGAAACTCCCAGGCCAGCTTTGTGGTAGAACAGCCTTTCATTTGGATTTGTCTGATTGTTTCCTCATGATTAAATTTGAGGTAAATGTTTTCAGACAGGAAAGCTGCAGAATTGATTCTATGTCCATCTCAGAGCATCACAACAGGAGCCACACACTCAGTCTGTCCTGTGAGTTTGACCTGGTGTTTGACTTGTGTGAGTTTGACTTGTGGTTAAGGTCGGGTCCACAGGTTGCTCCTCTGTACAAGTACTCTTTCTCTTTGTAATTAAGAAAGGGAACAGCCTGGATCCATTATTATTACAGTAGTAGTAATCTCCTAGTTTATTTTTAATATTAAAAAATAATTTGCTTAACTGGGGAAAAGCTGTCCCTCTCTGATTTCACTATAATACTAGGAGATCAGAGACTAATCTCAATAGATACGGATGATCATCACCAGGAATTACTGGCCATCTATACAAGAGGAAACCAGATAACTGAAGGAAACTTTAAAGAGTTAGATTTAAAAATCAACTACAAGTCCAAACCAGTTTCTTTTATCTCCACCCTCATTTCCTTTTCAAATCTCTTAAACAACAGAACCCCACTGAAGCAAGACTTAGTACTACAAAGATTTAGCGATTCTGTGGATCTAATCAAGTCACTAGGTACAATAACATCCTACCATAACATGCTAATCATCTCTTCTGGTACCCGTACAATTACCAAATTATTTCATTAATCATTTCTTAGTTCAGACTAAGCCCTGTATGTAAAATCTACATATTTAACAGCAATCATGCAGGGGGGGAAAAAGACAACATGTGGCTAAATATAAGACCAAACTGAGTGATTTAAAAACACAAAAAAACAACTGGGACTTCCCTGGTGGTCCAGTGGTAAAGAATCTGCCTTACAATGCAGGGGATGCGGGTTCGACCCCTGGTCAGGGAACTAGGATCCCACATGCCACGGGGCAACTAAGCCCATGTGCCACAACTACTCAGTTTGTGCGCCTCAACGTGTAGCCCACGTGCCACAAACTACAGAGCCCACACGCTCTGGAACCCGTGTGCCACAAACTACAGAGCCCACGTGCCCTGGAACCCACACGCCACACCTAAAGAGAAAACCCGCAGGCCACAACTAGAGAGAAGCCCGCACACCACAACGAAGAGCACTCGCACCGCAATGAAAGATTCCACATGCCTCAACAAAGATCCCATGTGCTGCAACTAAGACCCAACACAGCCAAAAATAAATAAATAAATGAATAATAAATCTAAAAAAAAAAACTATCATAGGGCTTCCCTGGTGGCGCAGTGGTTGAGAGTCCGCCTGCCGATGCAGGGGACACGGGTTCATGCCCCAGTCCAGGAAGATCCCACATGCCGCAGAGCGGCTGGGCCCATGAGCCATGGCCGCTAAGCCTGCGCGTCCGGAGCCTGTGCTCCGCAACGGGAGAGGCCACAACAGTGAGAGGCCCATGTACCGCAAAAAAAAAAAAAAAAAAAAGAACTATCATAAAAACAAACAATAATGACCAAGATATCTTGCACAAGTATCCTGTGTAAAATAAAGAAGCAACCACCTGGTCCCACTTTTTTCTAAACTATTGATTTGATGACTTAACTTTTAAAAAATAACTTTCATTTCCTTTGGAATTACTAAATATGAGGCATTAATGAGGGTCTGATCCAAATAGTAATATCCACTCTTGTCACAAAAGTTCCCTCAGCCTGACAGAAACCTGTGCTTCACAAACCACCAGCTTTATGGATGTTCCAAATGATGCAAAAGTATAGCCACAGTCTGGATGAAGTGCAGTGAAAACCAGTCAGGACTGTGCCTCAAAATGGATCTGTAACTTTAGAAATTTGAGGCCCAAATACAAGGCATCTAAACGTAGAGACAAAACCATCCTCAAAGAGCTTCATTTGACCAAACAGAGAACTTCTTGTTAGAAGATGAAAGATCTCTGCAACTTTTCCAGAGAGAAGCAACAACAAAGCTTAGTTTAACATAAAATATATGGACTTCCCTGGTGGTGCAGTGGTTAAGAATCCGCCTGCCAATGCAGGGGACACGGGTTCAAGCCCTGGCCTGGGAAGATCCCACATGCTGCGGACCAACCAAAACTAAGCCCGTGAGCCACAACTACTGAGTCTGCGTTCTAGAGCCCACAAGCCACAACTACTGAGCTCACACGCCACAACTACTGAAGCCCGTGCGCCTAGAGCCCGTGCTCCACAACAAGAGAAGCCACCACAATGAGAAGCCCGCTCACCGCAAGAAGAGTAGCCCCCACTCGCCGCAACTAGAGAAAGCCTGTGCGCAGCGACAAAGACCCAATGCCGCCAAAAATATAAATTAATTAAAAAATAAATAAATAAATAAAATCTATGAGGACACACAATTTAGATCTCCCTGAAATAAAATGTTTCAAAAGCCTGAGATCTTCATCACTGTGTTAACTAAATACAGAATGGCATTTTGCTCTGTGGTGCTGAGAGGCAGTAATGCTAGTTGTCCCTCAAGTTACAAACTATGTTTTCCCTTTTCTTTTAATAGTAAGTAGGCAACAAACAAATAACAGAGAACTTTTTTCAGCTAAAACCAAATAAAATAAACCCAGCCTCTAGTCAGTTGAATTGAAAACCTGTATTTAACACAATCAACTCCAACATCACAATAAAATCATCACAGTGAAAGATACACTGCCATTCAAGCATAAACTAATATTTTCTAAGTATCACTTCCCTTAGAACAAATCAACTTTCAATTTCTCAAGCATTAAGGACTTAACAAAACATTAGGGACTGTTCTGGAAAGCAACACATCCTACCTAATATAACTTAGCTATGTGATGCTGTAACAGAACTGGACCAGTGGTCACGGTGGGGCAGTAGAGCTGGGTCTGGGGACCAAATTTCCATGCTGACAAAGAGCCAAAGTCAGGCGGTGATGGATGAGGTATACGACTTTAAAGTGGACAGTCCCACCACATTTACACACAGGCATTCACAGAAAAAAGAGGGGGAAAGACAAAACCAAGAAAGGTGGACTCCACAGGGGACAGCAGAACGTCACCACAACTGCATCAGTGCAGACACCACCGAAAGCGTCCTAAGTCTAATTAATATTACTAGGTTATTTGAAGGTCTGTTTTTTTGGTTATAGAACTCTTTTACTGAAGGCAAGGAAAAGTAAAAGGAACAAAAGTACTCTTTTTAATAGTCCAAACAAGAATCTCATATTCAATTATTAAAAACTTAGATTTCTCCCCCTGAGGCCAGGAGGCTGAATGCTTATTAAAGGCAACCTATCAAAGGCAAAAGAAACATGGAAGAAACTCATCATCATTCACAACACCAAATCAGAAAAATCCTAAATGGCTCAAAAAAGAAAATTCAATATGTAGAAAACTATTCATTAAATAGAAGAACTGAATGCCTATGAAATTTTTATTCAAAATGGTACACGATTTTAGGCTCTGTTAAAAAACTAAAGGCAGTTCTGAAGATTTCTATAAATATTTTTATACATGTCCAGAAAATGTCATTAATAAAAAGATAATTCCATAAAATGCACATATAAGAATCTCTGCAAAGAAAGGAATTCTTAAAGAAAATAATGATACATAATGAAGAAGGAAATAACTGAATAACAAGAACTAAATAGAAAGATATGAAAAGAAACAGAACAGCATCAATTATACAAGGTTAAAAAAAAAATCCTTTTATTCAACAGAACTTTTGTAAAGAAACATTTCTAATCCCATGTTTCCCAAGAATAAGAATAGTCTCCATTCCATCATCTTTTAATTTAATAAATGATAAGCTTTTTCCAATGAGTGAGCTTTACATTAAAATATTTAATACCTTACTGTCAAACCATTAAATATAACCCAAAACTGAAAATCAGTGGACTTTTGGAAAGTATAAAATAATTCTAAACCCATTAGAGGAGTTTACAAAAACATCAAAGTGGTCTTCACTGTGCATCTCATTGCCTGCAGGATGGTAAGCATACTGTTCATAGGTCACACCCAGGCCACAGCAAGAAAAGCCACACAACACTCGGGACAGGCACACGCTGGCACACTCAGTTCTGCTGGTGGCAGAAAGAAACTGGAAATCACTGATAATCTGTTTCTACGTGTACTCCTGCTCCTAAAACAGTGTGAATGATACAACTCACTTTAAAAGAAAGGAACAGTAATTAACAAGAAAGGTACATTTAGAAATTCTACGTTTTATAATACCTGGAGGCTAGGACCACTAAATTAACTTTTTAAAAAACATTTACTTTATTGTAGTAAAAAATACCTAACACGAGATATACCCTCTTAAGATTTTAAGCAGACAACAAATCAACTTCTGATCAGAACAAAAGACCTTACCTTGACATTCATCAGATGTAACATTAAAGCATAAGTCTGCAATTTGTTCATTTTTGTGTCTACAACAGATACAAGCCAGGCTTTGCAAAATCTTACTAATTTCCAACCAAAACCATACACATGGCAAAATAAGTTATCTTTTCACGTTGATAAACACTGTAAGAAACATATAAGTACAGAACTAACTCACGGTGCTGCCAAATCTCTGGAAACTGTCATTTTATTCCTATGCTATCCTATATGTTGATGGGACACAAGCATAGTGATTAAGGCTTGAAATCAGACTCCGAGTTATTTTGGGAAAAACTAAGTTATTTTGACTTATTCCTGCTTAATCTGTTTTCTCATTAATAAACTGGGAATAATTGCACGACCTGCTTCATATGGTTGCTGTGAGAATTAAATGAGATGATACAGTTATAAAAATTTTAGCATAATACCTGCTGTACACAGTAAGCGAATGTTAGCTACTGTTATTAAAATGTGGAAAACTGCTATGAAAAAATAGTCATCCTCTATCAATTGAAGACATTAAAGCATTTAAAAAACTACTTAAAGGCTTTCATTAGTACAATTAAGATTAACATTCTGATAAAACAGGGAAAGGCGCTCAATCAAGCAAAAACTTACTTTATGGCTGCATAATAAAACGTTCCAAACCAAACACCAGAAGTTATTAGATGCACTGGAATCAAAACTTTTCCATATTGTCTAAATGTTTTCTTAAATCGTTGATAAAGACTAATTGATCTGTCTTGTAAAGGATCAGGTTCTTCCTTTTTTTCAGAGGGAGTTCCTGGGGATGTAGCACTGGATGACAGAACCCTCTTGGATAAGGTATCCTGCTCCCACTGTTTATGAAGGATCCCTGGTTGGGGTGGGTGAGCAATGAATGGCTTCCTTTCCTTTGCAACACACTGGGCAGCAGGTAAGTGCAGCCATCGTTTCTGAGGGCCCTGTACCCAAACCACTCTGGATTCTGAGGTATACAAAAGTAATGGTCCCTTCATGTTTTGACAGTGTCCCAAAAGACCAGCTTTATCTGGTTCCATGCATGTCCTATGTGCCAGTCGGAATACAGTCTTTGGTACGTTCCATTGCATTTTGAAGAACGGAGATTGATGGATTTCAGCTTCTATAGAGACTAGATTAAAAAAAATTAGATTATACATAGATTTCCATTATAAACCAATCTACTTCAACATATATCATTAACTATTAAGAAGTAAAAGGATAGACATTGTTAACCAAATCCACAGAAATTAATGTTAAGGTATATAGTTCTACCATACCAAATTTTAGAATTTCATTAAAACACATCATTTAAATATGATATAGTAAACCAGTCCAACAGACATCATGGACGGTAAGATTTCCGGGCTATTTTATTGCCACAAAAGGCATATTTGTAGGGCTTCTGTCATTCTACAAAGAAGCAGTATAGTATAACAGAAAAATCAGATCTGGAAGCTAAAGAGCTGGGCCCTAATGTTTTGGGGTCATAATTCTATGCAACTGTCTTTTAGATTTGAAGCCTAAACCCGCTAGTAAAACAAGGATTACTTCATAGGTTTTTACAGGAATTATATGAAATGTATGATGAAAAGAAGTGCTTCTGTAAACTAACAAGCATCATATAAGTGTTAGTTATTAAAATATTAAGGTCTGATGAACAGTTGACATCAATACCATTTATTCTATAATGCTTTTAGACTAAATTATATAAAATTGTAAATTACATATGTTATTAACTGGTGAGAACAGACTTTTCCAGAAAGCTACAACTTTGTTAAAAGACAGGATAGAAGGGCTTCCCTGGTGGCGCAGTGGTTGAGAGTCCACCTGCCGATGCAGGGGACACGGGTTCGTGCCCCGGTCCGGGAAGATCCCACATGCCGTGGAGCGGCTAGGCCCGTGAGCCATGGCCGCTGAGCCTGCACGTCCAGAGCCTGTGCTCTGCAATGGGAGAGGCCACAACAGTGAGAGGCCCGCGTACCACCAAAAAAAAAAAAAAAAAAAGACAGGCTACTATAATTTTAAAAAAACATGGACTTTGAAATAAGATGGGCCCAATTGAGTTAATAGTGGTATTATTTTGAGCAAATTACTTAGCATCTCTAGACACAAAGTTTCCCCACTGGTAAAATAGAATTATTGTATGCATTATTATATAGCAAATCAGTTCCCTTCCCTCAACATCAGGCAGTGCCACCTAACCCCTAATCTTCACCCGCACCTTGCAACAGCTACCTCTTCAATTCTAATACATTGAGAATAGATGATCTTATTTTTTATAAACTGTGTACTTAATAAGAATCACAAGTTTTGAGTTAGCACCTCAGTAAATTAAGCACTCCAACAAATACAGATACACCAACTTACATGAATGTTTGTTACCTGGGATACAAAGCTGTCACTTAAAAACAACTACTAACAAACTGTCTCCTTATAAAATTAATCCCAGACTCATCCCTTCCTAATTAATAATTAACTTAGCTTCTATCAGGCTCTCACAGATGATCCAACAACACAAGGCAAATGGGCTGTGAAATGAAACTGCAAATCTTGCAAAACAAACAGGCTCCCAGGAAGCCTTTAAAGGTGATACTGGAGATGGCTGAATCAAAGCAAAGCCAGTGAAAAGTGACAGAAGACTCAGACCAGTTAATAACCAAAGAGAAAAGCTACAGGGTAATGACAAGTGCTTCAAATAAAGAATGATTTAAACACTAAATGACTAAGGCCATTCAGAGAAATGATTAAGTCTGTAATTATTTTTACAAAACTGACTTATTTTTTTGTTGTGAGTCAGACAGTAAGTAAAGGATATCTTACTGTGCTCGTCTACCACCCCTATTTTATCTATAAATCCATGCCATGCCTATGCCAAGGGGAAAAAACACCAACTGGTTATTTATTCTAAGAATTAGCTCAGTTGGAATTATAACCTAAAATCTGTCAAATATAAAAATTCATTTAGAAACTTTTACTATGAATTTTTTGGTCTCTATTTTAGATGAATTTATTTTGAGGCTTTTCTCCAGCACCATTCATTACCTTTGAATGATTCCGGTCCCTGGCGTTAGTACAGGTGTTTTCTGAACTCAAAAGGCTTTTTCTCTTTTAAACTTATTTCCTTTACAGGGCAGTTTCCCAGGAGGTGAAGTTCCCAGAAGTCTAACTTTCAGATAACTGGATTATTATGTGTTTGTGTTAGTGAATAAAAAGAAAAAGGATTTTTTAAAAAGGCTCTTTCCAAGCTTCCAGTTTGCATCCTTTCCCCCGGTTTCAACTATTCCCCTCCCATTTTTAAAAACATCTTTATTGATATAATTCACATAATATACAAGTCACTTATTCAAGGTGTAAAATTCACTGATTTTTAGTATATTCACAGTTGTGCAACCATCGCCACAATCTAAATTTAGAACATTTTCATCACCCCCAAAAGAAACTCCAAATCTATTGCAGTCACTGCCCATTCCCTCACCCTCCCAGTCCCAGGCAACCACTAGTGTACTTTCTGTCTCTACACTTGTCTATTCTGGACACTTCGTATAAATGGAATCACACTATGTTATCTTTTGTTCCGAATCATGGGGAGCTGGGGATGTTGTGGGGGGAGTGGAGGTGGTTTGAAAATAGATTCCTGGACTCTCTTAGACCTAATAAATCAGAATGTCCTGCAGTCAAGTCACACCTGACAATATGAACTTAAGAACCATTTCTCTAAGCCCATCAAATGGCTTCAGTGCCAGATGCAGCATGGCAGCAAAAATATCATCCATCATCACCATCATCATCATAATTGTAAGATGTTTTTGATTTTGAGCCCTTAGTATGTGGTTGGTGCTTTACAAACATTTTACACGTATTAACTCGTTTTATTTTTGTAACAACCCTATGACGGAGGGACTACTGTCATCACTTTACATTTGAGGACACTGAACCAATAGCTTGCCCAATGTCACTCAACTGCTGAGTGGAGGAGCTGGGATTCAAACCCAGTTTAATCCCAGGCCCATACATACTGGGTCACTAAGCTAACATGGCCACTTCTAGAAGGAAGAGACAGTGCCAATTTTCAGCAAACCAAGTCATATAAGACACATGGTCAAAGCTCTCTAAGGAAACACAGGGCCCAAAAAATGAGTCAAATTTTACATTAAAAACTAAAATTAAATCAATTTAAATTTAAATGGGTGGGTGATGGCTAGACTCCCAAAGGTATCCAATCACAATACTGGTGACATACACATTAAGACTCATGCGATTTCAAGGAACAAACCTACTTCAGATGAGTGCAAATAGAAGTAGAGGGCAGGGGCTTCCCTGGTGGCGCAGTGGTTGAGAGTCCGCCTGCCAATGCAGGGGACACGGGTTTGTGCCCCGGTCCAGGAAGATCCCACATCCACAGAGCAGCTGGGCCCGCGAGCCATGGCCGCTGAGCCTGCGCGTCCGGAGCCTGTGCTCTGCAACAGGAGAGGCCACAACAGTGAGAGGCCCGCGTACCGCAAAAAAAAAAAAAAAAAAAAAGTAGAGGGCAGGCAGAGACTGAGTAGTATATTCAATATTCTGGAGTGAACAGGCTTCAGGAACATAAAATGACAAAGTAGAAATTTTCTTGTCTCACAGTCAACACCTGTGTATAATGGCCTCAGCTCACTGGCAGCTTCCATTTCTTGATTTTACTAGTCTGCTCATATTTTCAATTAAAGATAAAAGTTTCTGGTTACTGGCCAATAACGGAGGCGCCATTCCTCTTAAGCCCTACCCAGATCAAGTCAGCTATATCTGGACAGGTGAATGAGTGGGCCTGAAGAAATTGTGAACTAACAGGCACCTAAAATATTTCTGATACACAGGGAGAATCTGGAGAACTTAATTTTGAATTTCTTCCAGTGAAATACAGTAATTCCAGTAATAAATATTTAAATCATGAGACTTAGCTTATTTCCTACAGAACGGTGACACGTTATTTTCCTGCTCCAGCAGCATGAAACTTTTATGTCTAGAGATGAGGGCACTGTTCTGAATTGCTTAGAATAATTTCTAAGTAAAGCCTGGTTCTTTTAATGACCTCCTTAATTTTAGTAAGCAGGCTATAGCATCTAACTTAAAATGGAAAGCTTGGAATCTGAGAGGTCAGACTGCCTGGGTTCAAATTCTGAAAACCTTATTTATAAACTATGTAACCTTTGGACAAGTTTATCAGCCTCCCTATGCCTCGGTTTCCAATTTGTAAAATGGAGTTAATAATAGAACCTACTTCATAGGGTTGTTGTAAGGATAAAATGAATGAATACATGTAAAAGGTTTAGAAAATACCTAGCATGCAGCAAGTGCTCAGGAAATGTTACAAGTTATTATTATAAGTAAGCAAAATAGCCTATTGCCCTTATTTGCAGTGGTAAAGCCTGAGGATCAGTGCTTGAGCCAAAAGGAGGTTCTATAGGATAAACAGTTGCTTAGGATGGGTCTGGCCCAAAATTTAAAATTTCTATGAAACTGTAACTAATCAATTCCCTAATACCTAACCTTTCAGAGACAGGGCTCAGGACCAGGCATGAGGAAGCAGTAACACACATGTCTGAAAGTCAGGAGCCTCTCATGTAGTCCTGAGGCAGAGCAAAGTAGAGTGAAGACACAGTGGTCAAGAGTAAAGGCATAGGGGCTTCCCTGGTGGCACAGTGGTTAAGAACCTGCCTGCCAATGCAGGGGACATGGGTTCTAGCCCTGGTCCAGGAAGATCCCACGTGCCGCGGAGCAACTAAGCCCGTGCACCAAAACTACTGAGCCTGCGCTCTACAGCCTGCAAACCACAGCTACCGAGCCTGCGTGCCGTAACTACTGAAGCCCATGCACCTAGAGCCCGTGCTCTGCAAAAAGAGAAGCCACCACAATGAGAAGCCCACGCACCGCAACAAAGAGTAGCCCCTACTCGCCGCAACTAGAGAGAGCCCGCATGCAGCAACGAAGACCCAACACAGCCAAAAATAAATAAATTTTTTTAAAAAAGAAGAAAGGCATAAGGAAGCAGTGGGAACCATGAGGGAGAGGGAGATGGAGAGGGATGGGGAAAGGGAGAGGGGAGCTGAGTTAAAGGAATGAAGGGGAGGGTAGATGGACTGGAAACAAATGCCAGTGAGAAAGCACAAATATTAGAGTGCTGTTGGGATTCTAGGGCCACTATATCCTGAAACTGCAGTTCCATAAGGCCAAATGAGTTAGTTTATGAGACTCCTTTCCTCCCTCTATATCCTTACCATACCCATACTGCTCAAGGTTATATGAGCATGTTTCTGTTCCTCACACCTGGAAGCCTAAAACATTCAAGCAGCACTAGAAATACAATAGCTGCAAAAATTAACTAATTTATACTCTGTTCTTACATAAGAAATAAAAAAACAATGACTAAAAAGTTAGAGTTGAAGCAACAAATTTCAATAGCGGAACCTGGTTGTCTATTATGTGAATTCAAAGTAACTCTTTTGTCAAACAAATTCTTATTTGTAAGTCCAACAAAGGAAATAACTAGAAGCAAAGTTGCTCAGATTAAAGCAGGAGTGAGAGGAATGGAGCCTCTGGTTTGCCCCCACCTCCTCCAGCTCACAGGGCACAGCCACAGAAGCCCTAACAGTGAAAACAAAATCTCTGTGAATGTTGGTCCTACTTTGCCTAATTGCCAGTTTCCCACCAGTCACAACATAGGCACGTATTCCTACTGAAGCTCCCGAGCTGCACAGGCCAGATAAGAAACTCCAAGGTAAATTGAACAGATATTGGAATTTTCTTGGGGCCTGCCCACTAGCAGGACAACACAAGCTTTGCAACACCCCAGACCCCATACCCAACCGTGTCAGGAACCAGCCCCATCCACCAGCTATCTGACACTAGCTCTGAGACCCCTGGGCCCTGCAACCAGATTCCAGGACCTGGCTCTGTCTGCCAATAGGCTGGCACTAACCCCAGGACCTACCTTCACCCACTAGTGGGTGAGCAGCAGCCCCAGAGTCTCCTGGACCCTGACTCTGCTCACCAGTGAGCCAGCCCTAGCCCCAGGGCCCCCTGGGTTCTGCCGTCAGCCACCTTGTGACCTGGTCCTGCCAACCAGTGGCCAGCAGCCTCCACACAAGGCAGGGCCTGGCAACCAACCAGACCAGGGGCCAACCAAGCCTACCAGACTGCCCACATAGCCCACTACAACAGAAGGACCCATGCAGCCCTCATAGGGGGAAGCCCTAGAAAGCTAGGGTGATGAAAGGGAAGTGCACTGCTGGGACACATAGGATGACTCCTACAAAAGGCCACTTCTCCAAGGTCAGGAATGTAACTAACTTATCAGTTATGTTACAACAAAAACAGCAACTTAGGCAAAATGAGGCAAGAGAGGAACACATACCAAATGAAGGAACAAGATAAAACCCCAGAAGAAGAACTAAAAGTGGAGACAGGTAATCTACTTGATAAAGAGTTAGGACAGACAGACTTCCGGGAAGATGGCGGAAGAGTAAGACTCAAAGATCACCTTCCTCCCCACAGATACACCAGAAATACATCTACGCGTGGAACAACTCCTACGGAGCACCTACTGAACGCTGGCAGAAGACCTCAGACCTCCCAAAAGGCAAGGAACCCCCCACGTACCTGGTTAGGGCAAAAGAAAAAAATAAACAGAGACAAAAGGATAGGGACGGGTCCTGCACCAGCGGGAGGGAGCTGTGAAGGAGGAAATTTGTCCACACACTAGGAAGCCCCTTCGCGGGCGGAGGCTGCGGATGGCGGAGTGGGGGAGCTTCGAAGCCGCGGAGGAGAACACAGCAACAGGGGTGCGGAGGGCAAAGCGGAGAGATTCCAGCGCAGAGGATCGGGGCCGACCGGCACTCACCGGCATTCACCAGAGGCTTGTCTGCTCGCCGGACGGGGCGGGCGGGGCTGGGAGCTGAGGCTCCGGCTTCTGTCGGAGCGCCGGGAGAGGACTGAGGTTGGCGGCATGAACACAGCCTGCAGGGCGTTAGTGCACCGCGGCTAGCCCGGAGGCAGTCTGGGGAAAAGTCCGGACCTGCCGAAGAGGCAAGAGACTTTTTCTTCCCTCTTTGTTTCCTGGTGCACGAGGAGAGGAGATTAAGAACGCTGCTTAAGAGAGGTCCAGAGACGGGCGTGAGCCGCGGCTGAAAGTGCGGAGCCCAGAGACAGACATGAGACGCTAAGGCCGCTGCTGCCGCCACCAAGAAGCCTGTGTGCGAACACAGGTCACTATCCACACCCCCTTCCGGGGAGCCTGTGCAGCCCGCCACTGCCAGGGTCCAGGGATCCAGGGACAACTCCCCCAGGAGAACGCACGGCGCGCCTCAGGCTAGCAACGTCATGTAGGCCTCTGCCGCCGCAGGCCCGCCCCGCACTCCGAGACCCTCCCTACCCACCCCCCCCCCCCCCACCCCGGCCTGAGTCAGCCAGACCCTCCGAATCAGCGGGCTCCTTTAACCCCGTCCTGTCTGAGCAAAGAACAGACGCCCTCCGGCAACCTACACGCACAGGCGGGGCCAAATCCAAAGCTGAGCCCCTGGGAACTGTGAGAACTAAGAAGAGAAAGGGAAATCTCTCCCAGCAGCCTCAGAAGCAGCGGATTAAAGCTCCACAATCAACTTGATGTACCCTGCATCTGTGGAATACATGAATAGACAACGAATCATCCCAAATTAAGGAGCGGTGTGGATGAAAAGCTCTTGGTGCTGCAGCCAGGAGTTAGTGCTGTGCCTCTGAGGTGGAAGAGCCAACTTCAGGACACTGGTCCACAAGAGGCCTCCCAGCTGCACATAATATCAAACGGCGAAAATCTCCCAGAGATCTCCATCTCAACGCCAGCACCCAGCTTCACTCAACGACCAGCAAGCTACAGTGCTGGACATCCTATGCCAAACAACTAGCAAGACAGGAACACAACCCCACCCATTAGCAGAGAGGCTGCCCAAAATCATAATAAGTCTACAGACACCCCAAAACACACCATGAGACGTGGACCTGCCCACCAGAAAGACAAGATCCACCCTCATCCACCAAAACACAGGCACTAGTACCCTCCACCAGGAAGCCTACACAACCCACTGAACCAACCTTAGCCACTGGGGACAGACACAAAAAACAGGAACTACAAACCTTCAGCCTGCAAAAAGGAGACCCCAAACACAGTAAGATAAGCAAAATGAAAAGACAGAAAAACACACAGCAGATGAAGGAGCAAGATAAAAACCCACCAGACCTAACAAATGAAGAGGAAATAGGCAGTCTACCTGAAAAAGAATTCAGAATAATGATAGTAAAGATGATCCAAAATCTTGGAAATAGAATAGACAAAATGCAAGAATCAGTTAACAAGGACCTAGAAGAACTAAAGATGAAACAAACAATGATGAACAACACAATAAATGAAATGGGGCTTCCCTGGTGGCGCAGTGGTTGAGCGTCCGCCTGCCGATGCAGGGGACGTGGGTTGGTGCCCCGGTCCGGGAAGATCCCACATAACACGGAGCGGCTGCGCCCGTGAGCCATGGCCGCTGAGCCTGCGCGTCTGGAGCCTGTGCTCCGCAACGGGAGAGGCCACAACAGTGAGAGGCCCGCATACCACAAAAAAAAAAAAAAAAGCTTAAATGAAATGAAAAATACTCTAGATGGGATCAATAGCAGAAAAACTGAGGCAGAAGAACGGATAAGTGACCTGGAAGATAAAATAGTGGAAATAACTACTGCAGAGCAGAATAAAGAAAAAAGAATGAAAAGAACTGAGGACAGTCTCAGAGACCTCTGGGACAACATTAAACGCACCAACATTCGAATTATAGGGGTTCCAGAAGAAGAAGAGAAAAAGAAAGGGACTGAGAAAATATTTGAAGAGATTATAGTTGAAAACTTCCCTAATATGGGAAAGGAAATAGTTAATCAAGTCCAGGAAGCACAGAGAGTCCCATACAGGATAAATCCAAGGAGAAACACGCCAAGACACATATTAATCAAACTGTCAAAAATTAAATACAAAGAAAACATATTAAAAGCAGCAAGGGAAAAACAACAAATAACACACAAGGGAATCCCCATAAGGTTAACAGCTGATCTTTCAGCAGAAACTCTGCAAGCCAGAAGGGAGTGGCAGGACATACTGAAAGTGTTGAAGGAGAAAAACCTGCAACCAAGATTACTCTACCCAGCAAGGATCTCATTCAGATTTGATGGAGAAATTAAAACCTTTACAGACAAGCAAAAGCTGAGAGAGTTCAGCACCACCAAACCAGCTCTACAACAACTGCTAAAGGAACTTCTCTAGGCAAGAAACACAAAAGAAGGAAAAGACCTACAATAACGAACCCAAAACAGTTAAGAAAATGGGAATGGGAACACACATATCGATAATTACCTTAAATGTAAATGGACTAAATGCTCCCATCAAAAGACAGATTGGCTGAATGGATACAAAAACAAGACGCATATATTTGCTGTCTACGAGAGACCCACTTCATACCTAGAGACACACACAGACTGAAAGTAAGGGGATGGAAAAAGGTATTTCATGCAAATGGAAACCAAAAGAAAGCTGGAGTAGCAATTCTCATATCAGACAAAATAGACTTTAAAACAAAGACTATTAGAAGAGACAAAGAAGGACACTACATAATGATCAAGGGATCGATCCAAGAAGAAGATATAACAATTGTAAATATTTATGCACCCAACATAGGAGCACCTCAATACATAAGGCAAATACTGACAGCCATAAAGGGAAATCGACAGTAACACATTCATAGTAGGGGACTTTAACACCCCACTTTCACCAATGGACAGATCATCCAAAATGAAAATAAATAAGGAAACACAAGCTTTAAATGATACATTAAACGAGATAGACTTAATTGATATTTATAGGACATTCCATCCAAGAACAACAGAATACACATTTTTCTCAAGTGCTCATGGAACATTCTCCAGGATAGATCATATCTTCGGTCACAAATCAAGCCTTGGTAAATTTAAGAAAATTCAAATTGTATCAAGTATCTTTTCCGACCACAACGCTATGAGACTAGATATCAATTACAGGAAAAGATCTGTAAAAAATACAAACACATGGAGGCTAAACAATACACTACTTAATAACGAAGTGATCACTGAAGAAATCAAAGAGGAAATCAAAAAATACCTAGAAACAAATGACAATGGAGACACGACGACTCAAAATCTATGGGATGCAGCAAAAGCAGTTCTAAGAGGGAAGTTTATAGCAATACAATCCTACCTTAAGAAACAGGAAACATCTCGAATAAAAAACCTAACCTTGCACCTAAAGCAATT
The DNA here is from genome assembly GCF_937001465.1 of Orcinus orca. Lineage (NCBI taxonomy): Eukaryota > Metazoa > Chordata > Mammalia > Artiodactyla > Delphinidae > Orcinus > Orcinus orca. The sequence continues at coordinate 62,203,450 of NC_064573.1, forward strand.
AGAGAAAGAAGAACAAAAAAACCCCAAAGTTAGCAGAAGGAAAGAAATCATAAAAATCAGATCAGAAATAAATGAAAAAGAAATGAAGGAAACGATAGCAAAGATCAATAAAACTAAAAGCTGGTTCTTTGAAAGGATAAACAAAATTGATAAACCATTAGCCAGACTCATCAAGAAAAAAAGGGAGAAGACTCAAATCAATAGAATTAGAAATGAAAAAGGAAAAGTAACAACTGACACTGCAGAAATACAAAAGATCATGAGAGATTACAAGCAACTCTATGCCAATAAAATGGACAACCTGGAAGAAATGGACAAATTCTTAGAAAGGCACAACCTGCCAAGACTGAATCAGGAAGAAATAGAAAATATGAACAGACCAATCACAAGCACTGAAATTGAAGCTGTGATTAAAAATCTTCCAACAAGCAAAAGCCGAGGACCAGATGGCTTCACAGGCGAATTCTATCAAACATTTAGAGAAGAGCTATCACCTATCCTTCTCAAACTCTTCCAAAATATAGCAGAGGGAGGAACACTCCCCAACTCATTCTACGAGGCCACCATCACCCTGACACCAAAACCAGACAAAGATGTCACAAAGAAAACTACAGGCCAATATCACTGATGAACATAGATGCAAAAATCCTCAACAAAATACTAGCAAACAGAATCCAACAGCACATTAAATGGATCATACACCATGATCAAGTGGGGTTTATTCCAGGAATGCAAGGATTCTTCAATATATGCAAATCAATCAACGTGATACACCATATTAACAAATTGAAGGAGAAAAACCATATGATCATCTCAATAGATGCAGAGAAAGCTTTTGACAAAATTCAACACCCATTTATGATAAAAACCCTGCAGAAAGTAGGCATAGAGGGAACTTTCCTCAACATAATAAAGGCTATATATGACAAACCCACAGCCAACATCGTCCTCAATGGTGAAAAACTGAAAGCATTTCCACTAAGATCAGGAACAAGACAAGGTTGCCCACTCTCACCACTCTTATTCAACATAGTTTTGGAAGTTTTAGCCACAGCAATCAGAGAAGAAAAGGAAATAAAAGGAATCCAAATCGGAAAGAAGTAAAGCTGTCACTCTTTGCAGATGACATGATACTATACATAGAGAATCCTAAAGATGCTACCAGAAAACTACTAGAGCTAATCAATGAATTTGGTAAAGTAGCAGGATACAAAATTAATGCACAGAAATCTCTGGCATTCCTATACACTAAAGATGAAAAATCTGAAAGTGAAATCAAGAAAACACTCCCATTTACCATTGCAACAAAAAGAATAAAATATCTAGGAATAAACCTACCTAAGGAGACAAAAGACCTGTATGCAGAAAATTATAAGACACTGGTGAAAGAAATTAAAGATGATACAAATAGATGGAGAGATATACCATGTTCTTAGATTGGAAGAATCAACATTGTGAAAATGACTCTACTACCCAAAGCAATCTACAGATTCAATGCAATCCCTATCAAACTACCACTGGCATTTTTCACAGAACTAGAACAAAAAATTTCACAATTTGTATGGAAACACAAAAGACCCCGAATAGCCAAAGCAATCTTGAGAACGAAAAACGGAGCTGGAGGAATCAGGCTCCCTGACTTCAGACTATACTACAAAGCTACAGTAATCAAGACAGTATGGTACTGGCACAAAAACAGAAATATAGATCAATGGAACAGGATAGAAAGCCCAGAGATAAACCCACGCACATATGGTCACCTTATCTTTGATAAAGGAGCCAGGAATGTACAGTGGAGAAAGGACAGCCTCTTCAATAAGTGGTGCTGGGAAAACTGGACAGCTACATGTAAAAGTATGAGATTAGATCACTCCCTAACACCATACACAAAAATAAGCTCAAAATGGATTAAAGACCTAAATGTAAGGCCAGAAACTATCAAACTCTTAGAGGAAAACATAGGCAGGACACTCTATGACATAAATCACAGCAAGGTCCTTTTTGACCCACCTCCTAGAGAAATGGAAATAAAAACAAAAGTAAACAAATGGGACCTAATGAAACTTAAAAGCTTTTGCACAGCAAAGGAAACCATAAAGAAGACCAAAAGACAACCCTCAGAAAGGGAGAAAATATTTGCAAATGAAGCAACTGACAAAGGATTAATCTCCAAAATTTATAAGCAGCCCATGCAGCTTAATAACAAAAAAAACAAACAACCCAATCCAAAAATGGGCAGAAGACCTAAATAGGCATTTCTCCAAAGAAGATATACAGATTGCCAACAAACACATGAAAGAATGCTCAACATCACTAATCATTAGAGAAATGCAAATCAAAACTACAATGAGATATCATCTCACACCAGTCAGAATGGCCATCATCAAAAAATCTAGAAACAATAAATGCTGGAGAGGGTGTGGAGAAAAGGGAACCCTCTTACACTGTTGGTGGGAATGTAAATTGATACAGCCACTGTGGAGAACAGTATGGAGGTTCCTTAAAAAACTACAAATAGAACTACCATATGACCCAGCAATCCCACTACTGGGCATAGACCCTGAGAAAACCATAATTCAAAAAGAGTCATGTACCAAAATGTTCATTGCAGCTCTATTTACAATAGCCCAGAGATGGAAACAACCTAAGTGTCCATCATCGGATGAATGGATAAAGAAGATGTGGCACATATATACAATGGAATATTACTCAGCCATAAAGAGAAATGAAATTGAGCTATTTGTAATGAGGTGGATAGACCTAGAGTCTGTCATACAGAGTGAAGTAAGTCAGAAAGAGAGAGACAAATACCGTATGCTAACACATATATATGGAATTTAAGAAAAAAAAATGTCATGAAAAACCTAGGGGTGAAACAGGAATAAACACACAGACTTACTAGAGAATGGACTTGAGGCTATGGGGAGGGGGAAGGGTTAACGGTGACAAAGCGAGAGAGAGGCATGGACATATATACACTACCAAACGTAAGGTAGATAGCTAGTGGGAAGCAGCCGCATAGCACAGGGAGATCAGCTCGGTGCTTTGTGACCGCCTGGAGGGGTGGGATAGGGAGGGAGGGAGATGCAAGCGGGAAGAGATATGGGAACATATGTATATATATAACTGATTCATTTTGTTGTGAAGCTGAAACTAACATACCATTGTAAAGCAATTATACTCCAATAAAGATGTTAAAATGAAAAAAAAAAAGTTAGGACAGTTATCATAAAGATGATCAAATAACTCAGGAGAAGAATGGATGCAGAGAGAGATAAGTTAGAAGCTTTAAAAAAGAATTAGAAAATATAAAGAACAACCAAACAGAAATGAAGAATACAATAACTGAAATGAAAAATATGCTAGAAAGAATCAACAGTATACTTAGTGATACAGAGGCATAGATCAGCGAGCTGGAAGACAGAGTAGTGGAAATCACTGTTCTGAACAGGAAATAGAAAAAACAATGAAAAGAAATGAGAGCAGTTTAAGAGACCTCTGGGACAACATCAAGTGGACTAATATTCACATTATTAGGGTCCCAGAAGGAGAAGACAGAGAGAAAGGGGATGAGAACATACCTAAGGAGGTAAAAGACCTGTACTTGAACACTGATGAAAGAAACTGAAGATGACACAAACAAATGGAAAGATATACCATGTTCATAGATTGGAAAAATATTTTTAAAATGACCATACTACCCAAGGCGATCTTCAGATTCAATGCAATCTCTATCAAAATACCAAGGGCATTTTTCACAGAAATAGAAAAAATAATTTCAATATTTGTATGGAAACACAAAAGACCCCCAAATAGCCAAAACAATCTTGAGAAAGAACAGAGGTGGAGGAATCAGTCCCTGACTTCAGACTACAATAATCAATCAGTATGGTACTGGCACAAAAAGAGACACAGATCAGTGGAACAAAATAGAGAGCCCAGAAATAAACCCCTGCACTTATGGTCAATTAATCTACAACAAAGAAGGCAAGAATATACAATGGAAAAAAGAGTCTCTTTAGTAAGTGGTGCTGGAAAACTGGACAGCTACATGTAAAAAAATTAGAACATTCTCTAACACCATATACAAAAATAAACTCAAAATGCATTAAATACCCAAATGTAAGACCAGATAGTATAAAACTCTTAGAGGAAAACACAGGCAGAACACTCTTTGACATAAATTGCAGCATTATTTTTTTGGCCCCATCTCCTAAAGCACAGGAAATAAAAGCAAAATAAACAAATGGGACCTAATTAAACTTAAAGCTTTTGCACAGCGAAGGAAACCATCGGTAAAATGAACAAGACAACCTCCTGAATGGGAGAAAATATTTGCAAATGACGTGACCGATAAGGAGTTATATCCAAAATATATAAATAGCTCATAAAACTCAATATCAAACAACAACAAAAACTACCACAACCCAATTACAAAATGGGCACAAGACCTGAATAGACATTTTTCCAAAGACATACAGATGGCCAACAGGCACATGAAAAGATGCTCAACACTGTTAATCATCAGAGAAATGCACAAAGGTTGGCGAGGATATGGAGAAAAGGGAACCCTTGTACGCTGCTGATGGAAATGTAAATTGGTGCAGCCAATTTGGTGCAGTGGAAAACAGTATAGGAGGTTTCTCAAAAGAACTAAAATTGAACTACCATATGACCCAGCAATTCCACTCCTAAGTATATATCTGAAAAAATGAAAACATGAAAAATATTGAAAAAATTCAAAAAGATACATGCACCCCAACATTCACTGCAGCATTATTTACAATTGCTAAGATATGGAAGCAACCTAAATGTCTATCAACAGATGAATGGATAAAGAAGATGTGGTATATATAAATGGAATACTACTCAGCCATAAAAAAACAAAATTTTTTCATATGCAACAACATGGATGGACTTGCAGGATATCAGGTTAAGTGAAATAAGTCACAGAAAGACAAATACTGTATGGTATCACTTATATGTGGAATCTAAAAAGAACAAACTAGTGAATATGACAAAAAAGAAACACAGAGAACAAACTAGTGGTTACTAGTTGGGAGAGGGAAGGGAGGAGGGGAAAAATAGGGGTAGAGGATTAAGAGGTACAAACTACAATGGATAAAATAAACTACAAGGATATCCTGTACAACACAGGGAATATAGCAAATATTTTATAACTATAAATGGAATATAACCTTAAAAATTGTGAATCACTATGTTGTACACCTAAAACTTACACACTACATCAACTATACCTCAATTTAAAAAAAAAAAAGAAGGAAATCTTCCCATTTGCAACAACATGGATAAACCTTGAGGGCTTTATGTTAAACAAAGTAAGTCAGAAAGGAAAAGAAAAATATTGTATGATCTCACTTATATGTGGAATCTTAAAAACAACAACAAAGACCCAAACTCAAATTTGTACATACAGAGAATGGAGTGGTGGTTGCTGGGGAGGGCAGGGGGGTGAGGGAAGAAGGCCTGGTGAAATGGATGAAGGTGTTCAAAAGGTACAAGCTTCCAGTTATAAAATACGTAAGTAGTCATGAGGATGCAACGCACAGCATGGTGACTATAATTAATATTGCATTGTATATTTGAAAGTTACTAGGAAAGTAGATCTTAAAAGTTCTTATCACAAGAAAAAAATTCTGTAACTATGTGAGATGGTGGATATTAACTAGACTGTGGTGATCATTTTGCAATATATACAAATATCTGAATCATTATGTTATACAGCTGAAACTAACACAATGTTACATATCAATTATATCTCAATTGAAAAAAAGATGTTCATGCTCATCAGCATGTCTCTAGAGAATTGCAAATTAAAACAAGATACCACTACACATCTATTAGAATGACTAATATCCAAAACACTGACAACAAATGCTGCGGAGGTTGTGGAACAACAGCAACGGTCATTCATTGCTGGTGGGAATGCAAAATGTTACAGTCACTTTGGAAGACAGTTTGGCAGTTTCGTATAAGCTAAACGTAGGCTTACAATGAGTCAGCAATAGCACTCCTAGGTACTTAACCAAAATGAGCTGAAAATTTACATCCACACAAAAACCTGCACACAAATGTTTACAGCAGCTTAATTCATAATTGCCAAAAACTGGACATAACCAAGAAGTCCTTGAATAGATGAGTGGATAAACAAACTGATATACTGTATGATTCCAACATTCTGGAAGAGGTGTGACATTCTGGAAGAGGTGAAACTATAGAGATCAGTGGTAAAAAGATCAGTGGTTTCCAGGGTGGGGGAGGGAAGGGATGAATAGAAGGAGCACAGGACATTTTTAGGGGAGTGAAACTTTCTGTATGATACTGTAATGGTGGATAAATGTCATTATGCAATTGCTAAAACCCACAAAAATAAATATACAACACAAAGAGTGAGCCCTAATGTGAACTATGAACTTTAGTTAATAATGTATTGATATTGTTCATCAATTCTAAAAAACGTACCACACTAATACAAGATGTCAATAATAGGGGAAACAGTGTGTGGGTGGGTGGGGTGGATAAGGGGGGAATTCTCTGTACTATCTCTGCGCCATGTTTCTATAAACCTAAACTTCGCTAAAATAGTCCATTCATTAATTTCTTTAAAGACAGTACACTGTGGCCTTACCCAATACAACTGATACATAGTATAACTTTAACTTGAAGTACAGGTATGAGAACAGGATAAACGTAGAACTCATCAGGTTGAAACATAATAAAAAGGATAAATGAAGGAAAGAACTGCCTCTACTTATACAAAGTCCTCAATTACCATCAAACAGGAGGAAATTCGAATTTTCTCCTTTCAACAGATTAATATTCTAATTTATTCATTTTGATCTCTCTCTTAATCACACCTTGACTGCTGTTTCAAATCAAATTGAGTTTGCTGTTTAGAAAAAGTAACAGGATGCAAATTTATTTGCAGCACTTTCTGGGCTGTTACTTTCCTGCTCCATAAGGCACTGGATGGCTTCAACTTAATTTCTATTATATAATCCATCTTCTTCAATCTATTCTGCTTTTAAGCTTTCTATTACCAAAATTGAGCCACTAAAGCTGTGGCAATGATGAAGCCATTGTTAAATTTCTAATCTTCAGAAAAGGTTAAATTATGCCCCCTAGTAAATTCCCAAGATATTTCATTAATGACTCATTGATTTCCCCAGCTTGTAAAGAAAATCAAATTTTCCAAAATTACTACACAAATATCTTAATTTACACAAAATGTTTCTCTTTTTTTATCTCTTTTCAGAGGCTCTAAGTTCAACAAGGCAAGTCAGGGTGATTTGTTATGGTAACACTGGTCCAGAATCCAGTGGTTCCAGACTTCCACCCACTTCCCTTTTGGGCTGTGGCAGGTGTTATCCCATTGCAATGGGAAGAATGCAAGCTTTACAGTCAGAAAGACTAGTTCCGACCTTTTCTGGAATTACTTTACTTCGCTCTTTTCCTCATTCCTAAAATGGAGTTAAATACACTTTTATCATATTGCATTTATATGATTAAATGAGATAAAGTATAGTATCTAGCACTTAATATGCTGGATCAATAATTAATTCTAGCTTTCTTTCTTCGTCGTCTCATCTACTGACCTGGTCAAACCAAGCTCACAGTCTTCCTTCATCTAAACTTCTGCCATTATTCCATTTGTTTGACCCATGCAAAATCCCAGCCTCTCTAGCAATACACTCCACTGGTCATACCTTTGTCACTGAAATAATCTGTTACTGACCCACAACTGAAATCCTCAAACTATACTATCCCACTCTCTTCAGCCTCTTCTTCTTCCAGCTTCCACTCCTTTACTCTCTCTGGACTCTAGTTCCAGGACCTTGTCCCACTCTACCCTCCTTTTCCTTCAAATCCAACAGCTCCTCCTGGTTTCACTCTTAAGTCTTTATCCAGCCTGGATTCTACAGTGCATTACTTGAATCACTACTTTGTCCTTCTGCAACACCAGACCACAAAATCTAATCCAGAGCCAGTCCAACCATCTGTTTTTCCCACAACTACATCCCACAATCATAGCTGAGCACTAACAAAAGCCACATAACTGAGTAAATTAGTACCAGCATACATTGATGGTACATCATTCTATCTCAGAAAGGCTCTGAATGCTGTGACAACCGATGATGGTTTCTGATCAGATGAGCTTCCTCCACCATTCCTCACTTTTCCCAATCTCTTCAAGCCTCATACTTCACTTTCAGATGGTAAAATATAAAGTATACATCAGATCATGTCTCTCCTCTGTTTAAAGCTCCCCAATTTCTCCCAAGGTAAGTCCTTACAACTGCCTACAATGCCTTACACCAGCAGTCCCCAACCCTTTTGGCACCAGGGACCAGTTTTGTGGAAGACAATTTTTCCATGGACTGGGGGCGGGGCATCGGGGGTGGGGATAGGTGCAGGTGGTAATGCGAGCGATGGGGAGCGGCAGATGAAGGTTTGCACCGCTGCTCACCTCCTGCTGTGTGGCCCAGTTCCTAACAGGCCGTGGACCGGTAATGGTCCGAGGCCAGGGAGTTGGGGACCCCTGCCTTATACAACCTTCTACCTTTCCCTCACTGAATACATCACCTACTCTCAGTCTGTGCCTTGCTCACTCTCCTCCAGCCACACTAGCCCCCTACAGCTCTTCGAACATGCTAAAAAGGCCCCTGCTTTAAGAACTCTGCATTAACTGTTCCCTCTGCTTGGAAGAGTCTTTCTCCAGATATCTGCATGACTAACTCCTTCACTTCCTACAAGTCTTTGTTCAAATGGTACCCGCTCCATGGGGTCACTGCTCCCAATCCTTTCTCTTCCAGCCCTGTCATCCCAATATTGCTTATCTCGCTCTATTTGTTTCTTTTTCCATAGCACTTATTGTCTAACACCCTACATGATTCACTTATTTATTATTGTTTTAGGATAATTATTATTCACTTATTATTATCATTTAAGTCCATTTAAGGACTGACAAGGACAGAATTTTTTTTCCCCTGTTTTGTTCACTACTGCATCTCAGGTGCCGACAACAAAGGTTGGCTGGCACATAGGAGGCACCTAATATTTGTTAAATGAATAATTAGATAAAGCTATCCTCCACTTCCCCTTAAAAATGAACCAAAATTATTAGGGGATGAATTTTCTCAACTTCAGCCTTCTCCCTTCCAGTTACCTGCATCCAAACCCATCTCAGGGTTAGTTAACTGCCTCCTCAGAAAATGAACTAGCCCTCCATTCAAAGCCCATTCCTCCATCTGTGTTCTAGATCTAAACTCTTCCTGTGTCTTCCAAGAATTCTGCTCAACCAAGTTTTCCTTGTATTTTTCTACTGCTATTCTTTTTCCTGTACTCCAACTGCCCTCTCCTCTGGCTTCTTTCCTTCAGCATATACATATGCAATTAAGAAAATATGTCTCTCTATAGTATCTGCCCAATTTCCAATTACCTTCACTTCATTTAAGGATCCCCAGTTTAGTGGCAGCGAAGTCACTGTAATTTCTGACCCACAGAGAAGAGCAATCATAGAGCTCTTCATGGATGCTGGGGCTCCCCTCACAAATTTAATTCTCCCAGTCATGGTGAAAAGTTTCTCTTCTGGACTCCCCCAGAGTGGGTGAGCTGCTCTTATGTGTTAAATCCACTCTACCATTCCAGTGTCCCTAAGCCTTTGGACCCCTTCCTCTTTAGTGTACCAAGGCAGGTCTGGCATTTCAACTTCATTTAGCGTGGGTCACCTTTTGGTCCATGCTTCAGCCAACCAATCAAACTGTTGAGAGCCCTTTCTAACCCCTCAAGCCATAAAAGTGAATCAAGAATCTCTACTTAGTGGGCCTATATCAGTAAATTTAGCCCGGCCCAACTTTATGTTCCTTCCACCATTATCCCACATCCTTAATATCCATTCCTAAACATATCCCCCAGATTTCCATGTGTATAAACAAATAAACATTCCTGCCATTTTTTAAGAGTATGGCACACCCCCTCAGGTCACACTTTGTAGCTGACCCTTGAGGGCTTGTTAGGGTGGGAATCTAGTTATAGGTCTAGAAGCAAAGAAGTGTGGTAGAGGTAGTTCTTGAGGAGAATCAATCAGCAATGTCTAGCCTTCAGGGAAGGTCATTACAGGTTAACTTCCTCAAACAGGAGTGGAAAGACTGCTTCTACCGCCAAAGAAGACTAATGAAAACTTAGGGGTTCAATACTCCATTCCAAATTTGAGGATCTCAACCTTCCCCAGTCAATGCTCTCATTTTAACAGCAGACACCCTGTTAGAATGGGAATTCATTTTGCATTGTAATCCAGCCACTCTGCAGGATAAGAGTTTGGTTTTCAGCAATCTCAGCTCTGCATCTATGTGAGAAGGGCAGACATAGAAACTCTCTGGTCATTTATACAGAGCTTGAGCTGGGAATTTCAAGACCTGAGCTCATCACTCTCCACCTCCCACCCCCCTTTCTCCGAAAACAGAGCAACCAGTCAGTCTCATTACACTTGTTCATCATCTGGGAAAAATGTTTTAAATCTTCAAATACATGATCACCCAAAACCTGGTCTTTCATTAAGTATCTGAGTAGTAGTATCCAATGGTGGTATTTTGCATATCTCTACTGTCATATCACATCGTGGGCTACAGTGCCTGCCTTCTTTACCACTAAAAATAGTCAAGGGTGCCTTTAAATCTAATCAGATTAGAGAACCAATTTCAGGAATGCCATAACCAATCCAGAAAATTCATCCTTAAGATTCTGTTCCTCTAGAACCACTCTCAGTACCAAAATCTGAATCAGACAGGGTTCTCCAGAGATACAGAACCAACAGGAAAAAACATATACATATATCTATATCTACCTATTGGGAATCTATTATTAGATTGTTTATTTAAATAGATATATTTATTTTAAGGAACTGGCTCACACAATTGTGAGGGCTACACATCTGAAATGTGTAGAGCGGATTTGCAGGCTGGAAACTCATACAAGAGTTGACGCCACATGCAGTGGTTGAGAATCCGCCTGCCAGTGCAGGGGACACGGGTTCCATCCCTGGTCCGGGAAGATCCCACATGCCGCGGAGCAACTAAGCCCGTGCGCCACAACTACTGAGCCTGTGCTCTAGAGCCCACGAGCCACACCTACTGAGCCTGCATGCTACAACTACTGAAGCCCGTGCGCCTAGAGCCCATGCTCCACAACAAGAGAAGCCACCACAGTAAGAAGCCGTGCACCACAACGAAGAGTAGCCCCAGCTTGCCGCAACTAGAGAAAGCCCGCGTGCAGCAATGAACACCCAACACAGCGAAAAATAAATAAATTAAATAAATAAATTTTAAAAAAAAAGAATTGATGCCACAGCCTTGGGATTTTTTTCTTCTTGAGGCACCTCAGTTTGAAATTTAGGTTTTCAATTGATTGAATGAGGCTCACCCGTATTATGAAGGGTAATCTCCTTAAAGTCAATTGATTACAGATGTTGACACATTTTCAAAATACCATCACAGTATCACTTAATAGGTACTATAGCCATGTCTAGTTAACATATAAAACTAATCATCACACATATAAACTTACAGATTTCTCAAGCAAATCTTTACTTTCTATTACAGGAAAAACCTTTTAAACAATAATATCTTATGTGTTCAAAAAAGGCAATAAAATTTCAGTAGGGACACTTCGGCTGAGCGGACTGAAGGAATGAACAGTTCTTCCAAAACTATTTGGAGAAACACAGCTTCTACAACCACCTCTCTTTCCTACCTCCAAGAACACTATCATTCCTAGGAAGCTATAACATTGTATCTACATTTTAAAAACAATTTTTATGTTTCAAAAATGTGATCTTCAACTCCACAACAGAAATGACACCTTAAAATTACCCACCTCTGAGTGCTCTCACTTTAAGGGATGGTATCTATTGAAACTGTTGCTTGCCTTTAGTCTGACCAGAAAACTTACAAATTACTACTTCATTTTCTCTCACTGACAAAAGTATAACATCTTATGGAAAAACCCAAACGAACTTTTTGGCCAACCCAATACAAACCAGGAGAAATCCAAACCAGTCTGGGTGAATAATGGACCAAATAATCAAAACAGCACATAAAGAAATCTTATAAATAGGCTGAAATAAATCCTGTATGTCCTTTCAAAAAAAAAATGGGATTTTTAAAAACCTCTCTAGGCTATTCATTCATCCATTACCACCCCACTATGTGCCAGGCACTGTTCAAGGCACCTGGGTTAAACCACTGAACAAAACGATGATCCCTGTCTTGCTAGAGTTCATACGCTAGCAAGACAACATCCTTATCCAGCTATTTTCTCTCTGAACATAATAACCCAAGCATTAAGAAGTATCAAAACATTTTCTGAAAATCTACTATGTTTCAGTCAACTTCCAGTTCTGAGTCTGGCCTCAAACTGGCACTGTTTCATCATTAGCATAGAGTCTGATTTCTGGAGTCAGGCTGCCTGGATCCAAAACCTAGCCCACCACTACTTCCCAGTTGCATAACGTTGGACAAGTTACTTACCCCTCACCTATAAAACAAAAATAATCATAGCAACTATCCTACTGAAAATGTAAGAGTTAAATGACTTCAAATGTATAAAGCACTTAATTTGGCACACAGAAGGTACTAAACTATCAGCTATTATTATTTTAATTCAACTTCCAGAAAACCATTTATTACTCAGGCAATGGTGGGAAACATAACACCAATGGTAACTTTTAAAATATTCTTATCTAGCCCATTTACTCTCTCGATCACTACTACCTTCAAGAGTTCATACTCCATTCTTGAAACCAGTGGGTAATCATTAAATCCATTTCACCTGTAACCTGCCTTACACGCTTTTCCAATCACCTTTCCCCACACTCCCACCTCAGACAGCCCTACTTCTTTATTCTTTATCCCATAAATACCCAGAGCCCTTCGCTTTAGGATAGATAGACTAGTTTTCCTGTCTCCTCACTTGCTTGCCTTGTGAATAAACCCTCTCTTTGCTGCGAACCTGAGCATCTCAGTGTTTGGCTTGCTGGGAGTTGGGCAAAACGAACCTGGTTCAGAAATATTCTCAACGGAATCTACTTGACTTCTAGTTAACTTTAATAAAAACTACAAAATGTGATCTCTATATATCTCATTCACAACATCAATTCACAGTAGAGTTTGTATAAACATATAGTTAGAAGGCTTTTAATCTAATGAGAAAATTTCTTAAAAAGTCAAAATTAGATTCCTTTTCCATAAAATTACAACAGCAACTATCATAAGAAACTTTAGCATTGGAACCAGCATATATGGATATGTAATTAGCCAGTTCTAAATGCATGAATACGCAATAACACATTCAATCTCTAGGATAACCTTTGCAGTTGTCAATAATAATGAACTCAGGTGGAGAGCAAAACAACCTACTATAAAAATAAACAACAAAGAGAAAAGTAAAAATGTGCCATGTGGAAAAATATATTTTCCCAATACGCTGTGAAAAGTAACAAGTACTACTAAATCACACTGAGGAAGAGACATTTCGTCATAGTGATTTTCTACACGTCAGCTGTGGCAGGCCACTAATTTATGTTTAGAGAAATAAACAAGGATACATTTAGCTGAATTTTTAGGTTTGATGCTTAAACTTTCTTGGAAGGATCACTGGCTATTTTGTATGCATAAAGAGTATTTACAGACACATACTCAAGTAATCTTACTTGTGTTATGAGGGCGGTAAGTATCAAAGGTGCATGCATCACTATGGTAAAAAAAAAAATCAACCTCGAAAAAAAAAATAATGAACTGGTTAATTCTCAACTTAGCTCACTGCATATAATTAAAAAAAATACAAGTACAGTCATCTGAAATGGATGGTTCATCCTCATTCATTAAAAACAGACTTCATTCTTGGTCCAAAGTTTATAAGTGGTCAACAACCTCAGAAAGGTTAGTGCCCACAATTTAGAATTTTGACTCGATTGTAAAGTACATGCTGCGAATGTTGCTTTCCCCCAGGCGAAGTCTAGTGGCTAATATAACTGCGTCTACTGACAAGTATGCAGGCTAGTGAACCTATTTCCAAAGCTGCTTTTAAACGGATCAATTTTGGTGAAGAATAATGGAAAACGTATTTCTGATCCCGTTTTACACCCTTCAGGTGGGAGGTGCTGAGGCACAAAGCATCAACAATTTTAGGTCCACAGGCACAGTTTTGACCCCAGTCTGGGGTGGTAAGCAGGTACCTGCGACTCTCCAGTAGATATTTAAGGGAAAGGACGAACAAAGCGTGTTGACTCCCCAACCATCCCATACCAAAATCCAGAAAACACAGATACTACCAGGAAGGTGTTTCTCCTAAACAGGTGTGGGCTGCCCCTTCCTTCAGAGTCTGACAGATGAGAACGGCCCTCTCGAGAGAAGTCTGGCTGAACCTCCCGAATGCGGCGGTAGGGAGCGACACGCGGTCCCCGGGGAGAAGTAGGGCGCCGCGCGTTTCCGAATCAAGTCCGAGCGCGGGGGCTCTCAGGCCCCTCCCGGCCGGCGTCCAAGTAAAAGCAGAGCAAAGGGTGAAGGTGGCAGAGCGGAGGCTGGAAAACCGCTCCACAGACAGGGTTTGCAGGACACCGGCGCACAGCGAAGGGCGGGGTGACCTCTGTCCGCCCCGGGGGCGCTCACCGCCGCGTACCACGTTGAGGAGGCCCCGCCGACTGCCCGGCCCCGCCCCCAGAGGCCTCGACCCAGGATACCTCAGGACCTGAGGCCGCCGCCGCCGCTCCCCGCCGTGCGGCCGCTTGAAGCCCCCGCCGTGTCCCTCCGCAGAGCCACCAGCCGAGCGTGGGTCAGGGCGCCGAAAGCCGCGTGCTCAGGCGACCCGGCCTCCGGCCCGCCCGCCCAACACACCGGCCCCACCAACCACTGGCTCGCACCGCTCTTGCCGGCGCCCTCAGCACGGCGCGCGCGGCACGCCGGGACTCGGGGTTCCGGGACGCATGACCCGCGGTCTCCGGAAGTGGCGTCACAGCGTGCGCGTGGCGCGGAGCCGCTTCCGCAAACAGAGTCGCGGATGGCTGGACGGTGAGTGTGTGGTTGCAACGCTGGGTTTCGTACTCTTTGTGTGTAGCCACGCCCGACCCGGTGGAAGAGGCCCTCAGACCGCTGGCAGTGCCGGGTCCGTGGGCGCTGACGCCCCTCCGCGCAGAGCTGGCCCGGGTTCGGGAGGCCCTAGAGCGGCTTCAGGCCCGCCGGGCTGCCGGAGCCGGAGCGGCCGGCCGCCTGGCCTGCGTAGTGGACTGGAACCTGAGCCGGGCGGCGCCGGGGCAGCTCAGTGAGTCCTCGGGCTCGAGGAGACCCGGCCCGCCGGCGGGTTGGGCGTGGAGCTCACCTGCTTGAGCTCGAGTCCCCGGGCCGGCGGTTCCCGTGAAACCTCGGGTGTGACTGCCGCGCAGGTCACCGAGATGCAGGTGTGGTCGTTCATGCGCATCTGTGTATCTGTCGACTCTGTACCTGAGTTCTTCCTCGAGGGTTCCGAAGGACAGCCCTCTTGGGCCTGGACCTTACTCTTTGTTCACCTTAGACGCTCGGCCTCAGGCTTATCCATCTCTGGGTTCGTTTGGAAATCCGTGTCGTTTATTCTGACCGAATTGTCTTTAGACCATCTCATCTGTGGAAATACCACAGATAAATATAAATAAAATTAACTTTTATTCCCAACAGTGAATTTAGATATTACATTTACAGCTAAAATTATTTATAGCTAAGGATAAGTTACATTGGTTTATTTGAAATTAAAACCAGTTTCTATTTCCTTATTAAGAAATAAATGGTAGGGAGGAAAGGATAGGGACTTGATAATTTGGTGGATAGTTTTACTAGATAATCATTTTAAGCAGTATTCATAAAATTACATTTCTGGGTAATTTTTTTCTCTGTGAGTCATTTCTTCCTGTTTTGGCACGTTTTGGTATTTTGTTACCTCAAACCTTGGGTAGTGAAAGTTAATATCCCTTGAAACCCTTCCCGGTTTAGAGTGACTTGTTTTTACCCATTCCATTAAGCGACTTTATTTCTTATTCTGTTTCTTTACAGGGAACACCCCCTGCTTCATAATTTTCAGGTTCTGAATTTGCTGAATCTCACTGATTTTTGGACTTTTGCTTTTTCTTTTACATTTGGTTTGAATAATACAGCCTAACATTCTAATAGTATATCAGCTGTAAACTTCTTGAAGACTAATTCACATAGTGTCTTATTGAGCTTCTCTGTAGTAGGCGTTCACTCAACTTGTTGAATGACTTAATAAATTCCTGTCCAATAAATAGCTCACTTATTTTTCTCCCCCTCCCATTTCACACATAGGCTTAAGAACATTTGAAAGAGACTAATGGTCATTACGTTGCAGGCTGGGTCTTGAAACTTCTTGTTCACCCATTTCTACTTTCTTCACTTTCTACCTAATTCTGACACCCATTACGAAGTAAGGATTTTAGACGTCAACTGTAGGTTCCCAGACTTCTCCTGTTCTTGGCTTTCAGTGTCCCTAGGCCAAAAGAAATACCTAGCAGTTTCCCTTACTAAATAGTTTAGTCCAAACAATTTAATAAGCGTGTCCTAACAACTTTGTATTTAAAAATAATGCATGGATTGAAAAAAAATTGTGTTTAATTCTTAGCTAACCACGAATGCATACTAGTGGAATATGTACATCTGTTGAGTACTGGATATCTTCTCAAGCCTTGAGATCGGATTTGACATCAACTTCGTTTCCTGTTTTACACTGATTTTCTGTGGTACCACCAGTCTCAGCTTCACAAGGTTCTGGTGTCATTTAAAGAAATGTAGTGCAATCTACTCAGTTAAAACTATGCTCTATTTGAAGCTGTATCTGTGATATTTTCCAGATGTCAGATGTCACTACCTTTGCCTTAAATTTTGAAATATTCTCCTGTGCCCATATCAGTTTGTTATAGTGTCCATCGCACATTTGGGGAACCAAGGCTGTAGGGTAAGGATCAGGATAGAAATGGAACTGACTTCATTTACCACGACTTCGTCAGTTTTAATGCCAATGGTGACTTTTATGGACAAGATTGTAGAAGTGTTCCGGGATTATAATTAGTACTTCCACATTAGCATTTTCAGAAATTCATATGCAATATATATCAATATTGTTTTCAATATTCTTTAATGAGGTTTTTTAAACTCTTAGTTGATCACTGAAATTAAATGACTAGTTTCTGGTTTAAATTGTTTTTAAAGTCTTAGCATTACGTTTACAAGTAATATGAAATTTTTGCCATTCCAGTGTTAGTTCATGAAGTTTTACCATCTATTTAAGTAATCAAAAATGGAAAATTCTGCAAAAGCAGAGGAATGTGAAAAGATCTCTCGTGAAGAGGCAAAAACATCAATAGATTCAGAAACAGAGTCTTCATGCATTGTTAATGAAAACACAACCTCTCCTGGGACTGGGCTTTCTGAAAAGGCTCCTACTTGTGGGCAAGTAGACACTCCAAAAAAGAGAAAAATGGAGTTTGAAGTTGATCTTGTAAAGGAAAGTTCTAGTTGTGGGGAAGACACTCCATCCAAGAAAAGAAAACTTGATGCTGAAATTGCCCCAGAGGAAAAAGATTCTGGTGGTGATGAAGGCATTTCAAGGAAAAGAAGAATGGAAACTGATGGTTTTCCAGAAGATGAACCTACTGGAGATGGCACTCAGAAAAGGAGAAAAATAGAACTTGAAGATGTTCCTGAAAAGCGAAAGGTATTTTGAGTGTATTTTCTTTTATTCATAATGGAATATGTCAGATTGAAATCTGGAGCAGTTGTGAAATAATATCTTTTTTTTACATAATTTTAATAACTTAAGAATGTTCTTTTTTTAATTTAATTTTTATTTTATATTGGAGTATAGTTGATTTACAATGTTGTGTTAGTTTCAGGTATACAGCAAAATGATTCAGTTATACATATACATATATCCATTCTTTTTCAGATTCTTTTCCCATATAGGTTATTACAGAATATTGAGTAGAGTTCCCTGTGCTGTACAGTAGGTCCTTGTTGATTGTCTATTTTATATATAGTAGTGTGTATATGTTAATCCCAAACTCCTAATTTATCCCTCCCTCCCACCTTACCCCTTCAGTAACCATAAGTTTGTTTTCCAAGTCTGTGAGTCTATTTCTGTGTTGTAAATAAGTTCATTTGTATCATTTTTTAGATTCCACATATAAGTGTTATCATGATATTTGTCTTTCTCTGACTGACTTCACTTAGTATGATAATCTCTAGGTCCATCTATGTTGCTGCAAGTGGCGTTATTTCATTTTTTTTATGGCTGAGTAATTTTCCACCGTATATGTGTACCACATCTTCTTTATCCATTCCTCTGTCATGGACATTTAGGTTGCTTCCATGTCTTGGCTATTGTAAATAGTGCTGCAGTGAACATTAGGGTGCATGTATCTTTTCGAATTCTGGTTTTCTTTGGATATATGCCCAGCAGTGGGATTGCTGGATCATATGGTAGTTCTATCTTTAGTTTTTTAAGGAACCTCCATAGTGGCTGTACAGTTTGTACCAGTTTACATTCCCACCAACAGTGTATGAGGATTCCCTTTTCTCCACACCTTCTCCAGCATTTATTGTTTGTAGACTTCTTGATGATGGCCATTCCAACCCGTGTAAGGTGATACCTCACTGTAATTTTGATTTGCATTTCTCTAATAATTAGTGATGTTGAGCATCTTTTCATGTGCTTTTTGACCATCTGTAGGAATGTTCTATTTTTAATAGACATCATCTTAAGATAGAGTAGGGTTTTAACTCTTGTAATTTAGTTATTTTCTATGTAGGTACAACTTCTACTAATGAGATAATTTTTATCTTATTTTGGAAATCTTATTTAACTAGAAACTTGAAAGGTAGTTTTTATAGTTTGCTTTTTCTTAGTACTTTCAAAAACACAACAGTGTAAGGTCCAGATGATTTAATTAGGTGTTCCTAATTAATTTTTAAATTTTGTTTCCCTTTTAACTAGGTGTTCATTTTTTTCCCTTTTTAATTAGGTGTTCATCTCTTTTTTTTCGTTTAATTAGGTGTTCATCCTTTTTTTTCCTTCGTAATTAGGTGTTCATCTCTTTTGTGTCTGAAGTATTTGAGATTATCACTTACAATGATAAATATCAAGATGATACCCAGCTTTACATTTTTTTCTTAATGTAATTCCTTAAACTATGGTGTTTCCACTTCTTATTAGGGTAGTTACATACAATTTTAGCTAAGCCTGGTATTTAGCAAGAATATTATAAAGCAAGGGATAGCAAGTCATTTTCATCTGGAAATACTATATTGTGGCGGGATCTGAGTTGGAATCTGGATTACTCAATGAATGAGTAAAATTCTGCCATCACTCCTCAGGAAGAAAGTAGCAGATAAGCCACATGTTTGTCATTGGTGGAATGCAAATCTTTGTAACAGAGAGGGGCTTGTATCATAAATGTAGTTTTTAAACTTTTACTAGCAGTGGAACCCTTTTTTCAAGTGAAAATCGTAAACCTTTTACCTATTTTACATGTCAGATGAAACACTTTGGTTGAGCAGGGGAGTGGGGGGATCTGAAGCCCTTTACCTTCCTGGCATTTTTGCAGAATGCTTAGGGTCTTAGATAGAGAGCACAAATTGAAACTTGAATTAGGTTAATAGCAAATAATAGAAATCACTGACACTGAACATAGCCTGTTGAGTTCCCATCTCTTTGTGTATATTATCTCACTTAATGCCCACAACAATTTTATAGTAATATAATAAATGTATTATTTCTATTTTATATTCTTGTAGGAACTTCATCCACTGACTGACATTTACTGAATTGAATAAATCACAACTCTGGAAGAGTACTGGTTTTATTAATACATTAACACCAAAATTCTATAGATGAAAATCAAGATGAAAATTTTTTAAATCAGGAGATGTTTTTAAAAATAGGGAACAGGGGAAAATCTTCCATGTGATTATAATTAGGATTTCTGTGGTTATGCCATTGCTGAATGAAGTTTACCAATTTCAGTAGTATTTTATCCGTATATAGGTCAGATGCTCTTTTAGACTAATTTTTTTCATGTTCAGCTTCTTAATTTTATTCAATTCTTTTATTTTCAGAACTTGGAAGAAGGACACAGCTCAGCAGTGGCCGCTCACTACAATGAACTCCAGGAAGTTGGTTTGGAGAAGCGTAGCCAAAGTAGAATTTTTTACCTAAGAAACTTTAATAATTGGATGAAAAGTGTCCTCATTGGTATGTTTGTTTTTTGATTTATAGTTTTGAATTTTTAATTTCAGCTTATGTCTCATTTTTACTCCCCAAATGGTTAATCATACACAAAGCTACTAGGTCTTTAGTTACCATTCATTTAATCATCAAAGCTTGGCTTTATGAGACTGGAGCCAAAACTGAAACTAAGCCTTTTAGGTAAATTTTTTTCATATTTACTTATGATTGACTACATAAGATAGCAATGAGTGTTTAATTAATATTAAGTTGATGAGTTAATCAGGCTTTCAGAAGGCAGCGTGCTTTTACATTTAGAATCAAGCTAACCTAGTGCTATTAAATAATCTATTTTACTCTAATAGTTTTGGAGCGATGATATATTGTTGAATTAAACATTTGGGTTCCATTAGGTCAAGAAAATGGACAGTGCCATGATCTTTTATCTCTAGGCCTTTAATGAGTTGGTAAAGGTCATCATGTGTATTGATTGTCCATTGAACTTGTTTTTTCTTCTGGGGAGAAATAAAGTTTACTTTGAGGATTGATGAAGACATTCAGCTTTTTAGACAGCATTTTATGTATGGAAACTCACCTTTGATATTAAAATGGAAGTCAGTGGAGGAAATATGATTCAGAATATATTTATTGCTTTGTGTATCAAGTATATTAAATAGTCACTTACCTGAGATTAGAGAATTTTTAAAAGCCAGTAGATTTTGGAGTTTTTCACAAAAAGGTTTTTTTTAAATTTTGGTTTCTGTTTTTGTTTTCTAAAAAGCCAACCTCAGAAAAAGTGAGAATGCTTTCATATTTACACTGAAAAGAATAAAGTGCTAATTATGGCTACTTTCTACTAGTTTTAACAATAATTTAGTAATTTTAAAAGATAAATTATCCGTTCTGAGAAGTGTCAGGAGTGGGAACTATACTCATTATTTCGAACACATTTTAATATTTTTCTTTGTTTTATTATAAAAATAAGACTTATTTGACTCTGCTACTTGTCAGCCAGGGTAAATGAATAAACGAACTTCTTTTTATTTATTTATTTATTTTTTAGGTTACTTATGGCATTTTTGCTCTATACTCGTAATCTTTGGTTGCTGTTCCTAACTTCTTTTCAGTTTTTCTCTTCCTTTCCTCATCATCCTCAGTAATGCAGATAAGTTATCATTGAGTATTTTTCCTAATGTGTTGTTTATTTATGTATTTATTCATTGAGTAAATATTTTTAAGTTCAGCACTATTTTTCACATTGTTAGTTGTATTATTTTTATAAACAGGGATATGGGTAGTTTTTAAAAATACGTATGTCAGACTTGGCAAAAATTTATCTCTCAGCATATTTATGGTATTATTTCTTCTTCAGCTGTTCCAGCAACTCTCTCAGTGGGTGCTTTGCTATCTGCACCTGTCTTTCTGGTCCTGCTGTAATCAGTGTGGTCTGTGCCAAATTCCCTTGCTGCCTTTTTTCTTTCTCTTCTCAACACCCATTCTTTGTCATTCATTTTCGCTTCCTTGTTGCTGCTTATAGCTAGTGATAGTTGAGTATGATGCTTGAATGTGATAAAGATATCTTTGAATAATGTTTCATGAAGATTTCCCCTCTCATTAATCTTATGTGGAAATAAAGAGATTTTATAATTCTTATTTTCACTCTTTCCGTATCATATTTTATGCTGGTTTTTTTTTTTAAGATTCACAGCAGAAAGTTGAATATGGAACACTTGTACTTCTGTGACAGTGAAAGGCAGAAGTACTTATACAGAATATTCTAGCAGTCAAAATAGTACACATAAGAAATAGAAAACATTAAACTCAGAATGATAGACAGGAAGAGTAGATCTAGGATTCAGTATTTTATCCAATTTTAGAATTGCTGAATATTTCATTGTCTAAGAATATTAATATGCCTTTAACTTATGTTTGAACCATTTGGCTATTGATGTAAGGGACATGCTAATGTTATTCGTTGGATCTTAATGTGATTTGGTAGATTGGGATAAAAGACTCCATTTTTATTTCAGAGTTTTTAAGAATTCTGATGATAGTAAAATTAAGAGGTATGTATAGTTTTTTGACTAGTTTAGAGGTAAGCTTGACATCTTTTATCAAAACCGAGGTCTCTTGTGATCCCATAATTATTACATGTATAGTAAGCTAAACACTTAGCTTTGGAAAGAGAACTACAAAAAATTATGAATAATTTTTTTCTTATCATGAGCAAGTGTTGGGTATTCTTGTATTAATTAGAATTTAAAATGTTTGCTATTGACCCACCAAGGTCATGTGGCTTCTTTGTACTATTAAACTTCTTTTTAATAAAATGAGAGAGAAAAAATAAAATGTTTGCTATTTAATGTTGAATCAAATTCTGAAAATAACCTTCAAAAACCTGTCTTAGCTTCTAAAATACCAGACACATACTCTTTCATCTTTAATGCTGAGGATCAAGTTAATTAACTCTTAGTCAAATTTTGAAATATTTTCTAGAAGTTATGAATTAATTACATAAATGAATGTGTTTATATTACACTAAGTCCCCTACACAAGAACGAGTTTTGTTCTGAGAGCACATACATAAGTCCAATTTGTTTGTAAGGCCGACAAAGTTAGCCTGGGTACCCAACTAACACAATTGCTTTATAGTACTATACTGTAATAGGTTATCATAACTTCTCACACGTATAATACATAAAAAACAAACATAAAATATTTTTAAACTTACAGTACAGTTCCTTGAAAAGTACAGTAGTACATTACAACAACCCGCGCTTCTTAGCAGTACCAGCTACATCACCACTGCTTTTACAATAGCTTCTGGACCTTCGGGGCTTGACATAATACTGTACTACTGTACTCTGTACAGTACTTTACCGTAAAATACACAAAAGCACAATCACTTGTAGAGCATGCATGTGACAATGTACGCCAGACACATGAACTAACTTACGTGATTGGACATAACGAACACACATTCACATCTTTGAAAGTTCTCTAGTTTGAATGTAGGGGACTTACTGTACGTGTCAGGCAGAAGTTAGTAGGTTATTAGGGGTAACAGTTTATGCTTTAGTAAAAATGGAGAAGAGATAATTTATTATGACTTAATTTTCTCTTTTAGGAGAATTTTTAGAAAAGGTGCGACTGAAAAAAAAACGTGATATCACTGTTTTGGACCTGGGATGTGGTAAAGGTGGAGATTTGCTCAAGTGGAAAAAGGGAAGAATTGACAAGCTAGTTTGTACTGGTAAGACAGATAATGGCATGGGAAAGAATAATTTGTGGTCTGTCGGGTAAATGTAAATAAGAAAGACCTCATTATGGACATAATACCAAAATACCTTACCACAAGATGTCTGGGGGCTAGGCATGAGATGGGTGTTTTCTAAAATGAGTAATGAGACTTTACTGATGGTGTTAAAAACAAGGATGATTGGAGTCATGTTGGACTCCATGTTTGAAGCACAAACTTGGAAAGGCTTTCACTGGTCAAAGATAGGATAGTTTCTTCATTAAAAAAGAGAGTGATTACAAGGGACTTCCCTGGTGGCACAGTGGTTAAGAATCCGCCTGCAAATGCAGGGGACACGGGTTCGAGCCCTGTTCTGGTAAGATCCCACATGCTGCAGACCAACTAAAACTAAGCCCGTGCGCCACAACTACTAAGCCCGTGTGCCTAGAGCCCGTGCTCCACAACAAGAGAAGCCACCTCAATGACAGTCCTGTGTACTGCAACAAAGAGTAGCCCCCACTCGCCGCAACTAGAGAAAGCCCGCGCACAGCAACAAAGATCCAACGCAGCCAAGATTAATTAATTAATTAATTAATTAATTATTTTTAAAAGACAATGATTACAGTGGATTGAAACATGAAATAAAGGGGAAAAATCTCGTTCACACTTGGAGGGAGCAAGGAAACTTACTCATTCTGAAATTCATAAACTAAGGGAGGAGGCGGCGAGTATTTATCTTCTCTAACCCTGTATAAACCATATTTCAACGTAACCAAATGGTTGAAAAGAAAAATACCTCTTTATTGAAAAATCATGATGAATAAATTTTTCCACGCTTGGTAAATAATAGATCTAAGCTATTAGGTGAAAAGTTGATAGGAACTTAACTGGATGAATCAAGTGCCTGAATCTGCTGGTCAGTATTAACCCTGAAGAGGGACAAGATGATGTCATGTTCCTTGCTGTGGGAAGTGCCCAGCACCACCTGTGGAGTAGTATTGCCTAAATCGGCACTTGTCAAAGTTTTTGGTTTTATGATTGAGGACCCCAGAAAGCTTTTGCATATGTGGTTATATCTGCTGATTATAGAAATTAAAACCAAGAATTTAAAAAATATTTATTACAGATAAAATGTAGTGAGAAGACTGGCATTTTAAAAGTACTTTTGCAAATTCCTTTAGAGTCTGGAATAATAGAAGACAACTGGATTCTCACACCTGTTTCTGCATCAATATGTTTTTTTTTTTTTTTTTTTTTTTTTTTGCGGTACGCGGGCCTCTCACTGCTGTGGCCTCTCCCATTGCGGAGCACAGGCTCCGGACGCGCAGGCTCAGCGGCCATGGCTCACGGGCCCAGCCGCTCTGCGGCATGTGGGATCTTCCCAGACCGGGGCACGAACCCGCGTCCCCTGCATCGGCAGGCGGACTCTCAACCACTGCGCCACCAGGGAAGCCCGCATCAATATGTTTTGATGTGTTATTTTATTTGATGAGTAGTTGTGAAATGGAGTATTTTAATAGCCTTTTCAGATAATTGAGGATATTCATCTTTGATACTACATCAAAATTCGGCAAGTGGTAGTTCCTTTAAAGGTTAGTTACAGCGTGGAATCTGAAACCATATTGGTGAACTTTCTGTGTTCTGTTATATTTAAATCCATTGGTCTATCTTGCACTTCGCCCTGCAAGATTTTGTAATATTTGGAAAATAATGTTCACTAAAGTTATGCAAATCTTCTAAATGTTGACATCAGGAAATCACATTTGTTTAATATCACCATCGGTCAGAAAAATCTTAAGTATTGGGAAGATGCCCAGCCGGTGGTGGTAGATAAAAGTTTGTCAGAGTTGGAACTTTCACTTGAAAGCTCAAATTTATCATTGGTAACAAATACAGTCCGTAGTTTTCATGATATGACAGGCTCATTTTTTTCACTATGAAGAAAAGGTCTGCCAAATTACGAGGTCTGAATAACCAGTTTGTCTGTCAGTGGTTCTTTAAGTGAAACAATTTTGTGTGAAAAAAGTGGGCAGTACAGCTTACAGCGCAGTCACACCAGTCCTGTTCAGGCAGACTTTGTTATGTAGCAGAAATGTTTTGAAGATTTCATAAAATTAATTTTTACTGCTTATCAAGGACATTCTTAAATGAAATTGGATTTTTTTCCCCCTTTTTTCTTTCTGTGCTGGCTTATAGCAGTGAAGAATATATCAAGTATTACCAGTACCATTGGTGCCCCTACCTTGTATTCATGACAAAGTACCCACCGTTACTTTTGTACCTGCAGTGCAAATCTCAACACTGGGAAAAGGCAAATAACATTTTATTAAGAAACTCTAAAGAGCTGGGCGTATAGTGTTAGGTTTTATAATCCAAATTGGAATTTAAACTTTCTGCTTTTAACTTTGAATAAGCATTTAAAAATCATGGTAGAACTTTTCTGTTGTCACTACCTATTGAGAAAGTGGTTAATTCCTTTTGAAAAATAAGAGGGCATTTCCATTGGAACAAAAGACTTTCTTCTCTTTTGTTTTGAAGGAAATAGAACGTTTTTGCTTTTCTAAGGCTAGATTCGCTGCCAAAGTTTAAAAGTTGAGATGAAGTCTAGATTTGTGCCATTTTTGCATTTCCGTTTTAACTCTGTGGGCCTTTGTTAACATTACTAATACCCGTCCCCCTTCCAGATATTGCTGATGTTTCTGTCAAACAGTGTCAGCAACGGTACGAGGACATGAAAAATCGTTGTCGTGATAATGAATATATTTTCAGTGCAGAATTTATAACTGCTGATTGTTCAAAGGTATGTATTTTTTTAATTTGTTTTTATATTTTAGTATGAGTAAATGGTTTGCTTTAAAAATCAGCTCATTTTTTAAAAATTTGCTTTGAAACATTAAAAATCTTTAGGACAGGGGCTTCCCTGGTGGCACAGTGGTTGGGAGTCCGCCTGCCGATGCAGGGGACACGGGTTCGTGCCCCGGTCCGGGAAGATCCCACATGCCGCGGAGCGGCGGGGCGCGTGAGCCATGGCCGCTGAGCCTGCGCGTCCGGAGCCTGTGCTCCGCAACGGGAGAGGCCACAGCAGTGAGAGGCCCGTGTACTGCAAAAAAAAAAAAAAAACCCAAAAAAAAAAAAAAAAAAAATCTTTAGGACATGGATTTTGAGTTTCAACTAGAAATTCCATTAATGATAAATTTCCTTAAATGACCCAGTGAATACTTCTGGGAATTTTTAGCTTTTAATACTTTTACTTTGGAAATCATTTGTTGCTTCTCTGTTTGGACACGATTTATTTTCTAGTATTTTGAAATAGATCTGCACTTCATTTTGTTTACCTTGTAATTTGTTTGGGTGGTTTCCCAACATATCACAGTCTGGTGACACCTGTTTCCAAATCTCTTTAACAGCTAAAGTTCAAGACTATAGAGGCACTCGAAATGCTGGAAGTACCCCCCTTGAACATTTCTTTTCTGACTCCTTAGCTCATTGAACTATTATAGATACCTGTAACCCTACACATTTTGTTTGCAGTTGTGAAAGTGGAAGGAAAAGTGCTAGAAAGTTGGAAACCTTTAAAAACACTTCTGCGTTTTAAAAAGATGTCCCAGGGAGTTCCCTGGTGGTCCAGTGGTTAGGACTCAGTACTTTCACTGCCGTAGCCTGGATTCAGTCCCTGGTTGGGGAACTAAAGATCCCGCAAGCTGCATGGCGCAGCCTAAAAAGTAAAAAATGTCCCAAAGACCAGCTTTGTGGTTTTTTTTAAACCCAAGTTACTGTTCAACATCATTTTACTTCAGTTTTCAAGTAAAGCCAGTTAAAGGTTCAACTCCTTTAAATGTCATGTTTGATATATTTTTTAGCATTATTTCAGAATCTCTAGTTTTTAAAATTACTGTGAAAATGGGAATCAAATTCTATTGAATCAGAAAGAAAGAACGTTTTTATTATGATCTTTATGATATGTAATGAGAAAGAGTAGGTTGGTGGGAGGTCATGTCTACTTTTAAGGATCCTAATTCTAGAAATTAATTCACTAAATTTTTGTGTCGCAGCCAACTTCAAAGTCTTGACCCATTTTAATTTGTTTCAGGAACTTTTGATTGATAAGTTTCGTGACCCAGAAATGTGCTTTGACATCTGCAGTTGTCAGTTTGTCTGCCATTACTCATTCGAGTCCTATGAGCAGGCTGACGTCATGCTCAGAAATGCATGTGAGAGACTGAGCCCTGGAGGCTATTTTATTGGTACCACTCCCAATAGCTTTGAATTGATGTAAGTACTTTTATATGTTGTGGTTTATAAAATACTCAAAATTAAGCTTATTTTAGAGTAGCAAGTGTTTATTAGGAATAAAGTTTACAGAACATGCCGTGTTGATCTTATAAGGGCTGAGCACTTTGATAATGTATTTGAGTAGATACTCAAATTTTAAGTTAAAAAGTTAGATTTGCAGATGAACCTTTAAAACATCTTTCTGTGTAAGTTGGAGATTGATGTTACTTCCAGCCAAAAAGCCAGAGGTGGTATTGCTAGACAAACTCCAGATCAGATGTGAGGCATTGGGACTTAACCAGCTGTCATGATAGTGAAACCTACTTCCAGCATAATTTTATTAGTGAGATTGTTAATGATCTTTTAGTGTATCGCTTCTTAAAAGTAGCTCAAATCCAATTAAAAGCTAATCTTTATAAAATTGCATCATGTGTGTGTCCCCCTCCCATATTTAATCTGATCAAAATAAATTTGACCTAATAACAAATTTAATCTTTTTGTTTTGGTTTGGGGATAACTTTTATAGAAGACGCCTTGAAGCTTCAGAAACAGAATCATTTGGAAATGAAATATATACTGTGAAATTTCAGAAGAAAGGAGCTTATCCTTTATTTGGCTGCAAATATGACTTCAACTTGGAAGGTGTTGTGGATGTCCCTGAATTCTTGGTCTATTTTCCATTGCTAAATGAGTAAGAATGTCATTAATCTGTTAACTATTCTCTTTTTGCGTAAGAGAGAAAGAAAAGGAAAAAAAATCAGTATTTATGTTTGTTTCTTATTTTAAGTGGGATCCTAAGAAGAAGTATAGCCTTATTTAAAAAAATAATAATAATAACTTCAAATCCAGGGTTGGTGGCATAGGTCTCTTGCAGCCTTACTCATTTAGTTTCTTTTATTCCTGGAATTATTTCATCCTGTAGGCAAGAAAGGGAGCCTGTTGCCTGCAAGTTGTGGAAGAAAATAACTGACACTATAAATAGCAAAAGACTTGTTTTTAGGTAACTGCTGGTACTTTGGTAACATAAAATGAGTCTTCCCAAAGTAGAGATCCTCCTTTTGACAGGGATAGGTATTAAAAGTTGTTTTATATTTCGCTATAGCTTATGAAATGGCCTCTGTCTCACGGGCAATGGCAATAATAAATTGATTATTCAGGAATGAGTAATCAGGAATTCCTGATTCAGGAATGTATTCACTCATGCACCTGAATTCCTAGGGGTCCTGGCAAACCACAGGCACAGGGAAAGCTGGGGTTTCAGGTAAGGCCCCAAGGCCTTTTCTTGGTCTTGGGGGTCCCCCTGATAGGGAACGTGCAAGAGTCCAGTTAAATGCAGGCCATGTCACAGCTGACCAAACTGCATTTCCTTCTTTTTAAAACAAAGCCTTTATTAACTGAGGAAGAGGAAGAGCTTTACTTTTTTACTTATATTTGGCTGGTGATTATTTGAATTGTTCAGGCAGCTTGTAAAATTATGGGTGTAGGATTTTCAGGAGTTCTACAATATATAAAAATTATATACAATAATATGAGAAAATGAAGTAGCATGTGACTAAACATGGAAAATACTATGCACAATTTATAAATATGAACTATAAAATTAAAAAATTTATATCACATTTTCCTTATAATTAGCAAACTTTGGGGAAATGTTATGCTCTTCAACTTTATGAAAGAAAAATATTAAACATTTTTAGTATGTTGTTTTATATGATTGGTATGTTAGCTTGGTGTTTGGGGTTGACAAAGTTGGTGATTTAAGTATACGCCAAAATATAAAGAATAATATGAAAGTTTTTTTTAAAAAAATGCTAGGCATACACTAACAATTGTTTTTGCTTATATTGCCTAATGATTATAAACATATAAAGTCATAAAGTATCACTTTAATATTTTAAATTTTTTTAAATTATTTAAGACAGGTATTCATTCAGGGAGACAATCAGAAAATGCATAGGGATTTTGAGATACCCTTCTGCTATTTCGTTAATTAGCTTTTACATGGCAAACCTATTCAGATTGGTCAAATTGAGTCTCAGTTCTTTGTAATTATGGTATTTCTTAGGGTTAAAGCTTGGTTTCATTTGTAAAGTCTCATTTTGGATATTTATGATAGAAAATGAACTACCTGGAATAGAAGAGGCTTTTATATTTACTCATGTTGTCTTTCCAAGGAGGGCTAATGCTAATTACAGGGACTCCTGCCTTACGTATGCCTCTTACATGCAAATCCAAGTGGCCTGCAAATGTTTCCTTCACTCTGTCCCCTCATCTGTCACCTCACAAGTCCCCTTTCAGACTTTTTCCCTTTCTTCCTCTCCTCCTTTTGTGCTACCTGAAATCATCTTCAGGTTCCCTTTTGTTGTCTACAGCTACATAGTAATCAACTTCAGCAAATGCACTCGGAAATAATAACACACGCAAAGCATAACGGGAGACCTAATGTCATTGAGGATTTAAGGAAGCCACCTTGGAAAAAGTGATGTTTAAGTCAACATCTAAAGGCTGTCTAGTTGGCCAGTTGGAGACTGGAAGGGAGAGTGTTCCAGGCGTAAGGGACCCCGAAGTGGGATGGACAGAGCTTGGCTAGTTCAAGGAGCTGAAGGAAAGCCATTGTGACTGGGCCTTAAGGAATCAGGGCCCAGCTGGCTCAAGATGAGGCAGCACTCCTGTATAAATGAGTGCCTTAGAGGCCATGTTAAAGGCTTTTGAATTGTGCCCTAAGTGTGCTGGAGAGCCAGTGAAGGGTGTGAAGGAGGGACGTGATCTGTGCATTGCTAAAAGCATAATCTGGCTGCAGTTGGAAAATTGGTTGAGGGAGGGTAAGAATAGCAGCGAAACGAGCGAAGTGGTACAGCTGTGTGGTGATGGTGTTGGAGCAGGATGGTGGCGAGTGACGGGGTCAGAAGTGGGCCTGTTTGAAGTGTGTTGTATAGGTAAACGGAGAGGACATAGTGGTGTGCTGAACACTGGGCATAGAGAGGGGGAGGCGTGGATCGTTAGATAGATTTACTGAAATAGCAAAGACTGGCAGAAGAACAGGCTAGTGGGATTCAGCCCTGGAGGTGGAGAGTTAGAGCACACCTGTGACAGTCCTGGTGGAGATTTCTAGGGAGCAGTGCAGTGACAGAGGCCAGGACTGAGCTACCGTAGCTGTTGGCAAGCTGTATACGTCAGGGAGTGACAGTGAGCAAGGTTCTGGGCCACACTTTTCAGAACCATGACATTTGGAAGTTGGGAAAAGAAACCTGTAAAACAAACTGTGAAGAAGTAGTTCAAGATGTAGGATAAAAATTAATAGTGTATCTTGCCAGGGAATCCAGTAGATGAAAGAGACTATTTTAAGAAGGAAGTTGGCCACTATTTTCAATGCCACTGTGAGGGATCGAGTCAAATGAAATGGAGTTGGTAGAAAAGTGTTCCTTACAGCCTGTGGTCCCCATCTCACAGCCTTTCATTTCATTTCCTGGCCTGTTATGTTACTGGAGTTCCCTGTGACCCAGTGAGATTTAACTGCACATTTCCTTCAGGTCAGTGGTGTGTTGCCCTTCACTCATTTTCCATGGTCCTCTTGTGAATTTGTAGAGGTTTTTAGTTAAGCCCAGAAGGTGTTACTGTTGCATGTGGAATTACAAATATTTTGGAAGCCTTTTCATTAAATAATCTTTTTTGGACAGAATGGCGAAGAAGTACAATATGAAACTAGTCTACAAAAAAACATTTCTGGAATTCTATGAGGAAAAGATGAAGAACAATGAAAATAAAATGCTGTTAAAACGAATGCAGGCCCTGGAGGTGAGTATTTAGAAAAGGTGTAAAAATTTCAGGTGGTAATAAACTTGTTTGGCTGTCTCTGAGATTTCTTTCAAGGCCATGTACACACTCAGTATTTATATAAGTTACACAGCTTATTGGTGCCAACTCTAGACTCTTCAGCACCTAGGACAGAGCTTTAACATAAGAGTTCTCAACCTCAGGACTGTTGGCATTTGGGGCTGCTCTGTGCCCTGTAGGATGTTCAGCAGCACCCTGTCCTCTCCCCACTATGGAAGTCCAAAAAACTAAATACTTTTTAAACAGCAAACACATAGCTAAATTTCTAATGTCTGATCTTACTGTAGGATACTTATAAAGGGGAAAAAGAAGATAGCAAAGTAAACATTCCTGGATCAGTTTCTTAAAAATTCTCCAGGAAGATGTACATCTAAAGTGGTTCCTTGCTAGCTAGTTTGTTGTAACAGGGCAAAGAAAGGAATTAAAAGAGTATATAACCTTTACAGAGCAGATGGTTGCTACATGAGTGTGTAATTCATTGTTTTTATTTATATGCATTACAAAGCACTTTGTAGTATAAAGAGATGTTAAAATGGATTAAAAATAGTGCTCAAAGTAATCTGAATAAACATTTGTCCAGCATACCTTTTAGAACAGCATTGTTTTGAGGCCCTTCTTCAGATTTTATGTAAATATGGAGGCGACCTGTATTGGAGGTTGGATATTTTCCTTCTCTTCTGGAACTCCCAAGGTTCTGTTGACTGAGCATTTCGTTTGTATTATTTCCAGTTGCTGTTCATACTTCCATGGCTGCTAAGTCACCATAATGTTCAAATGAATGTTTAGCCCTTCTGATAACTTCCTTCAGCTTAGAGTCGTAACAGAAAAAGCCTTTGACCAGGAGTCAGGTAGGTAAAGGTGTTTGCAGCCAGTGGTCCTTGGTGGCAATTCAGGATGCTATTCAGTCCCTGTGTAGACTCTGTGATTGTAGATACTCTGATCATGCTCAGTGTTGACCATGGCAGCTGCTTTGTTCAGAGAGGATTCCCTTCACTCCTTTTTTTTTCATATTTCAAAAGTATGTGTAGTTTGTATTCCTGAAGTAATACTTAAAGATTACTGTCTTAATTATTTTATTTCAGTGATTGTGTGTTTAATTCTGAATTGTAAATTTCAGTGTAATGTCTCAACTAGGAATTTCACTTGCTTCCCTAGCCATATCCTGCAAACGAGAATTCCAAACTTGCATCTGAGAAGGCGGATGACTATGAACATGCAGCAAAGTACATGAAGAACAGTCAAGTGAGGTTGCCATTGGTAAGTTTTTATTTTTTAACATGCTTTATAGAAAAATGGAAACTTAGGAAATTATTTCACTGATTTATAATACTTGAGTTCACTGAGTTGCAAATCAGATATACAGTAGTCTGTTTCCCCTAAGTTGTGATAACTTTTTATAACTGTAGAATATAGAATAAAATGTACTTTAACGAACTGAGAATGGAGGAAATAAGGATGGGAGAAAAGTTATAGGCTTGGCTTGAGAGTTTTCTTGCTATACCATTGTATCTTTACCTGGACACTACTGACTCGTGGTGTTCCATAGATAAAATTCAGGGGCTTATGAACTTAGATGGGGAAAAATTACATCTTCATTTTCTCTGACTTCTATGTGGAAGTTCACATTTTCCTTAATTATGAATGCTACATAATTATCACTTCTTCAAAATTATATTAGTCACTAAACTTGCCACTGTATATCTTGTTACTCAGTGCCTTTGCAAAGTAGCAAGTACATCACTAAATACAATTTATTTCCTTTGTATGATACATACTTTATTTTGTGATTTCCTTTGTAAAAACACAAAAATCTTATTCCCTCCTGCAGTATTATTTGATGTTTCAAGATAGGCCTCTTTTTTTTTTTTTCCATTTTCCAAGTTAAAAATGTAAGCTAGATAATTTTTCCAGTTACACACGAATACCCTCTTTATGCAGATTCACCCTTTGGTTGAGACTCAGTGGTTTAGAGAATTGGCAGGAGCGCAAAAGTGGTGAGAAGATGGCATTAAAGGTTAATCTCATTGATTTATTTTATATTCAGATCACAATAATATTAACAGTAAATTGTATGTGTATTTATAATGAAGTTAGGGTTTTGGAGACCTCTGTCCATTATTGAAAAATAAGTATATATGTACTTGCATATTCAATCTGAAATTTTCTTTTTTTTAAATTTTAGGGAACCTTAAGTAAATCAGAATGGGAAGCTACAAGTGAGTATATCATCAGTGTAGATTTACTGACATTTTCAAAAATTGCTTCAAAGTGATTGTTAAAATCTGAAAACTTTAGAATTTTTCTGACATACATTAATTTGTATGAGGGGGTGATTGTGTTATACACAAAATTCCTATAAATGTCTGATTCCCCATCTTGCACAGCTATTTAGTGCCAAGAGAAAATACATGCAGGATGTTCCTTAACGTAAACTTTGACGAGCGTTCTTAAACATTTTCATTGTCTACTTGTTACTGTGAAGCCATCTGTATTTGACGTCTTTACCTTACATTTCTGCTGGAAATTTTGGCTTATGGAGCAGTTCCATGTATTTTATTTGATTCTGGCCTCTCTGGCGTTGACAGTGAGGTCATAATAAATACTAGAACATTTAGTGAAGCAGCACTGAGCAGGATGTTTTAGAGGGTGTGTGGTTGGGAACAGCCATGATGTAGAGACATTCTGAAGTGAGGCACCTGTCTTTGGAGGAGAGGTCAGAGGCCTGGCCAGTCTGTGAAGTCCCAGAGCCTCCCTGCCAGGATGGTGATACCCTTATATGGTTGCCCTGACGACTTAAAAGGTAGTTCCCACTCTTTGGTTAAATATTTGCTGATTATGTTGAAGGAAAAATCAAAGGTAATCAGAGATAACCCATTGGATAAACATTTTGAATATTAACTTACATAAAGATCTATGAAAGGGCTTTGGAGGATAAAAAAATAAATGTTACCTCTCTGCCTTCCAGAAGTGTACTATCCAGTAGAAGAAACAGACATAAATAAGTGACTTCTGGGCACACTGTTTTACATGCTGAAGTTCTTGTAATGGGGAAAACAGATGAAGGAGAGCTTAATAAAAACTAGTGAAATCTGGAAAATAATAATAGTTCGTATTACTGAGTGTTTAGCTTGGGCCCAGTCGCTGTTCAAAACTTTTCCTGTGTTATGCCTCGTTTAATCCTCACAGCTTTGTCAGTAGACTACTATTAATTCTGTCTTCTTTTCACAGATAGGAAAGCAGGCAAATAGCTTGGCTGAGGTCAGAGAGCTAGCCCAGGTGCTCCACACTCGCAGCCATGGCCTCATGGACACCTACGGAAAGGAAAATTCTTAGAACTTGCTGATTTGGAGAGAGAGGAAAAGGGAAGAAGGCACACTTTGATCCAGTTTCAGAATATTGGTGACCTCGGTAGAAATGGGATTGGAAGATACTAGAGACGTAATCTCTGACAAACGTAGAAATATGTGCAGAAACCGACACATTTCTTTGGTTTCCCTGGAGTGGAGATATGCCAACTACCTTAGATGTCCCACCAATTCCAAAGTGCCGTGTAACAGAACGACCTAGGTCAAAGGTCGTGATGGTGGTGCTGGCTGCAGATGAGCACTGTATTTTTATATTAAACATGGACTTTAACAGTAATATACAAGTGAAGAATTAGATGCTCCCAGACAGTTGAAGAAGAGGTGGGTTAGAGAGGAGAAAAGCAATAGGAAAGGAACAATGGCCAAAGGGCAACCAGGGTCAGTGTGTCAGGGTCCATCTGCCCTGTGATGAATTACATTTTTCTAACCTGGAGGGCTTTGTGGGCTGGTGCCACAGTCTAAGAAGCTATATTTTAGACTCCTACTGGTCTAATCATTTAGCTCGTATTACCAGAGCCTGCTGCTCCTCTAGAAGATGCTTTAAATGTGGAAGAAAAGAGAATTGTTGCTGATCTGCTTTTAGAAGTGGTTTAAGTTTCTTTTGTTTAAATCCCAGTTGAAATGCTGGCACAGAAGGTGTTTTATATAATTAGTGAGACTTCCAGAATTTTTGAGTAAGTAAGGAGAGAAAGTTATTCATTGCTGATCTGAAATTAAGCGCTGGTTTTATATGACCCTAGATCCAGGCAGGTCAGGACTGCCAGGTTATCTGCAGTGGGTATAGATGTGTTTGGGGTGGGTTTGGCAGCGTTTGCTGCAGAAAGAGCACTTGGAGTGCACGGCAAGCTCAGCAATGCCGGCCTGTCCTGAGCCTCAGGACTTGCCAGTGAGTGCTTTAGGCTGCTCTGCTTCCTTCCCCTCAAGAAGAATCCACAGTGTTGATGATCACCCTGCCTATTTTCTCCCCATCTGTCTATTCTGCTCCAGCCATATTTATTTCTCCTAAAAGACTCAGGAGCTAGAGAATGAGTAAAGAATAGCATGACCAGAATGATGTTAGGGGAGACTGCCGTGGTGCTCCTGTGCAGGCTGGGTTGGAGAGGCCGAGGACTCGAGGATTGGGAGGCCCTTATGTGGTCTGCTGTCCTTCATCCGTCCCCTGTTCTACAGTTGACCCAAGGGGCGAGGCCTCCTCATCACGTGGCTTCTTATCTCGACTTGCTGGGTGAATGTTCTAGTGAACACCCTGAACATTTTTGTGATGTTTTGAGGATTTGTCTTCTCAGTCGTTTTCATAATCATAAAATCTATCAGTATCTTAAAAGAAGATATAAGAAGTTTGAACTTCAGTGTGGTTCAGAATGGGGAACCATAGATGCATTTAGATGTCTTTGAGTGAACACATCAAAGCCGGAAACCTTATTTAAGGGAGAGTGCTCTTGGGGCTGGGACTGTCGATTATCATGTGGCTTTTGGCTCACTTTCCTTACCAGGCCCTACGACACAACCACTGGCTAACTGGATGAATTTTAACATGCACGTTATATGTGTTCCTTACCATTTTTATTA
This sequence comes from Orcinus orca, assembly GCF_937001465.1. NCBI lineage: Eukaryota > Metazoa > Chordata > Mammalia > Artiodactyla > Delphinidae > Orcinus > Orcinus orca. Next base: position 62,240,005 of record NC_064573.1, read on the forward strand.
GGGTTTTTTTCCCCTCCTGAGTAGCAAACTTAGATTACCCCTGCACTCATAGTAGTGCAGTTATTCCAGGTAAAAAGAATTAAATCATAAGGTTTTCCAGTTTTCATTTTCTTTGCTTTTATACTTTTTTTTTTTCCTCAAACGGTCAGTAGAGATTTTTAGAGCTGTTAAATTGGTTTTCTCCAGGGCTGTGATGTCACTATTACAGTAAGTGGATATTTGTGTTCAAGTAAGCAGATATGATCTCATATCTGCCTAAGTATGACTCAAAATTATTGAAGAACTCCTAGAAATAATGGAACTTTTCCTTTTCAAAAGCTGCTTGAGAATTTTCACCAAATTATGAACAAGACCAAGATTGTTGCCCTGAGGATGTGAGAAACCAAGCTCTAACTTTAATTGTTTTCTTTTCAGGTATTTACTTGGTTTTTGCATTTGAGAAGCAGCAGTGAGCACATCACATATGCAGTAGCACCAGAACAGCTGTGTTCTTTCTTGTACAGATTTGAATGGTCCATCTTCCATAGATCTGACATCCTTGTTTAATTTAATTATTCTCAACGTGCAGGATGCTGCTGGAAACTACAGTGTATAAATTCAACATTTGCTGTCTGTGACAGATGAACTTTGTGTGTGTATATAAGAGTGAGTCGGGACCTTTGTCTTTAAAAATCTATTTTTAAGTAATGTTCTAAGAATTCCATTTGCCTCCACTCTCTTAGCTCATAAAAATTATAAAATGACTTGTTAAAACCTCTGAGTTCTTTCGCCAGTGCTCTGCTTTGTCCAGTGTTTATTTACATTATTAAATTTATTGCAGTTGTAGAATTGGTGAGAGAGTGTACTGATTCGGAGGTGTGTGTACTTATTTCCTTAGTTTTGTTAGTGTTTTTCAAGATTAAATGAATTGCGTTCTGTACAATTGAATGTAAGTGTTCAATATATATTGCTAAAATTATAAGTTTAAAACTAAATTTTAGATGGTCATAAAAATTAATTACCTAGAATTTTAACCAGTTATTAAATTTCATTATAAATAATAACTACTTCATTTGCTAATATGATGCAGTTTTAGAACTAGATAGAACATTTCAAATTCCAGCATAAAATTGTTTTGGATTTGGGGAGCTTTCTCTTAAGAGTTTCTTACAATAGCAATGAATGTTTCTAATTATCAAGGATGTAATTCATATCTTTACTGAACCAAAATGCTGTAGGTGCTTTTCTCAACGTTTGGTGAACCTCTCCCATGTGAACCTGTTTGCACATTTTCTTCAGCTTTATATATGGAACTGCAGTTGGGGTGGCGGGGTGGGGAGCGGGCGGCAGCGTGGTGGTAAAGGAAGCTGACTGAGAGACTTCGTAGGAATTCACCCTGATGATGGGTCTGGGTTACGGGTGCTGCATGCTGTAGATCCGTTACCCCCTTTGGCCCAGAAACAACCAGTACCTGCTCCTCTGTCACCATGTTGTACTTGGCACAGTGGGTCTGGCGTCTCGTCCCCATTCACAATTTGCATGTGCCATTTCAGAACCCTTAAGAGTTATCAGCCCTGGCTTCTTGTGTGACTCTTCGGAAACTGACACCAGTGTGAATTGTTTTTCTTAATTTATCACTGTTTAGAAAACTTGCCAGTTTTTTATATGTAGTGAAAAATTTAAAGAGCAAAGCAGAGCAATTTATACATGCTCCTTTAAAAATCACTTATTTCACGCATGGTTTTTAAAGACATTTCTTTCTGTAATTATCCAGAGAACTTGTTAAAAAACTGTAGTCTCTTAATTTGTTTATGTGTGTTGATTGTTCACGGTGTTAGAGTAGCAGACCTTCTAGCAGGACAACACAGGTTACCTAACTTCCATTCCTTCCACAATCTGTCCATCTCCAGACTGTTACCAGTTTACAGAAATGGTCATTTGCCTTAGTGGTGGTTCACCATAAGTCATTGGGGAAAATAAATAGTAGCAGTTCTGCCTGGTGGCTGCCATTCACCAGCTGCAGTTTGGTGCTGGTGCTGGTGCTGGGGAGGTAGGGGTGGTGAGCTCTTGGTGTTACATGCCCAGGTTCATTTCAGTTCTGGGGGAGGTGCCAGAAAGTATTGTGATAGTTTGGGTAGAGTATGAAAAACTTCTCTGTTATTTCCTACCACTGTCCTCATGTAATGGTCTTAGTTTATTCTAAGCAAGTCATAAGGCATATTTTTAACCTTCTGCTCTCTCCTACTCCATGGGTAATTTGGGAGAGAGAAGAATCCCCAAAGGGTGGAGTAATTTGTGATGGCAAAACCAAGAGGAAAGGAAGGTGGGGTCCCCAGGCCTTTAGTGGATGGAAAGGTGCCCAGAGAGCTGGAGTGGGCTCTCGGTCTGAGCGGGCTGGCGTGTGTGGAGGGGTGTGTGGAGCCTCGCCAGAGGGTGTGGCATCTCAGCCATTGCCCTTTGAGCTTTGGTGGCCTTGTTGCCTTCTCTGCTCTTCCTCCCTGACGTCTCCTGCTGCAGTTAGGTGTCTGGGCAGTGATTGAAGAAGAACTGCCATCACCAGGGTAAAAGCTTGTGGGACGATTCCACACACAGTCTAAATATTTGGTGATTTTCTATCCAAGACTAGTGGAAACTGTTAGGAGTGGTAGGATGGCTTTTCATTGTCAAGCCAGTGATGTAAGCTGCTCTTGGAAGTGGCTCAAGGGCATTTTCAGACCTGCCATTCAGTTTGTCCTCAGGATGAAAGTAGAAGTGAGAATCAGCTACAGCATTTGTGGAAAGAAATCATGAGGAATGGGCCGGGAACCTGGCTGGTTGTGGTGTAACTGAGAGCGCACAAATGGAACTCTTTGGGCCTGGAATCCAATAAAACAAGGGCCCAAGTAGCCAGTGTTCACGGAGAGAACCTGGCCGTTTCCCACTGCATTCTAAGGGGATTGTCCTAACCTGCGGGTGGTGACTGTGCACTTGGGCCACCAAGCCTCCACTCCAGTGTGACTCCCCAGAGAAATTTGCCTTCAGAGAGAGAAGGATTGATTAGACACTGTGACTTAAATTAACTAATCTTTGTGATGACTCTGAAAGGTAGATTATCAATACAGGGTTTCCTAGCCTACCCCTCCCCAAACTTGGAAATTGAGGAAGTATGATTGCTGCCTGAATTCATGTTAATAGTATTTATAGGGCATCAGAGCAGGGTGGTGGGGTACAAGTGAGATGGGCTTGGAGGTGGGAGTGATGTGGATCAGCAGAGGAGAGACCACAGAAGCATTGTCAGCTGTCAGCTGTCCAGATCTGCAGTCCCTTTAGCTCTTCTGGGTATTTATTCAGCCTGTCTTAGTTTATTGCATTATGTTATTTTGGTAAGTCTTCAAGTATCCTAATGAGGATTTGGCTTCTTGTGCAAATCTGCCTGTGGGGAAGTACTGCCAGTGTAAATATTCTAGCTACTGAACATGATTAATAGGAAGTTGTTGTCTACCTCAGGTTTTCAAAGTAGAGGCCAGACCCAGGGACCACGGCCCTGTAGTAACAGTTGTACCGTAATGCCCATGGCCGTTTGGTCAAACAGGAAGCATGGATGTATGATATCACCACCTCCCTGGTCGATGTTACATCAAATGCTACACACCTGATAGGAAGTTTCTTCATTTCTCACCCTCTGACAACAGCATTTCATTGAAGGCAGTCGATAACAGTGGCTGATGCATGCATTTATTTAATGATAGACTTATTTAGTAGATATACGTGGGGCTGGGGGACAGCCAGCTCTTCTCCACCTCATGTCCTTCCCAGTTCCTCCTCCGTTCCCATTTAGCCCTGGAGCATGTGTGCCTGCTTCTCACTGCACTACCTAACAAATATAGGGCACACAGGAGTACTCTCCTGGGTTTGCCTGGCGAGACTTGGGTGAGCTCCAAAGCCCTCTGCTACCTAGACTTACCCTAGGCCGTGTGTTCTTGGGGACAGTGTACCCTGGGTAAAGCCATGTTGACAGCTAACATTTACTAAGTTCCTCCCTTATTTCAGTCACTTTTCTAAATGTATTATATGTGATCCTTACAACAACTGTGTGAGGTAAGCACCATTATCCCTGTTTTAATGATGAGGAAATCGAGAGACAGAGAGGACACAAAGTTGCCCATGGCAAAGCCAAGATTTGAACACCCCATAACCCCCAGGTCGGGCCTGCACTGCAGTTGCACATTACATGCCTCCAGGGCGTTAGGCCTAAAGGACTCCTTGCTCATCTGCTACCTGCAACTGGAAACATTAACTATTGGAGCTCCATCCTTTGGGTGCAAAACTGATACTTACTTAAATGTTCCCTGAGAGGAGCATTTACTCCTGAGTAAGGATTTGGGGCAGAGAGAGCAGGAGGGCCCTTGAGTGTACTAGGGAGGAGGGTAAAAAGTGAATAATTCATAGGCAGGAAGGCAAAGGTTTAAACTGGGATTTCACATTTTGGTAGGCCTATTCCTTTAGCAGCCAGACCTAGAGCAAATCTAGTTTGTTAGGGGCTGACACCATTTGGGAGTGGCAGTTAGGAGTTGAGAGGATGGCCGAGAGGAATCATCTCTTCAGTCTGAGCTGATTATCCAGGCAGAGGCACATTATTTTGTTTTAACTTTTTATTGAAGAGTAACATATATATATATATAAGTTGGTGTTTTTCGCAAACAGAAAACATGCATATGGTCAGCACCCATATCAAACAATACAGAAGCCCCTCCTGCTCCCTTCCAGTAGCTGCCTCCCAAGGGTAACCGCTATCTCAACTTCTAAGAGCATAGGTTACTTTTGTCTGTTTTTGGATGTTATATGAAAAGAATCAAACAGTATATATTCTTTTGTACTGGCTTATTTGGTCTACAGTGTGTGAGATTTTTGTTGCATGTATTTGTACATGGTTCTTTTTCGTGGCTGTATAGTATTCCATTGCGTGAATAAACCACGTTATTTATCCAATGGATGTTTGGTTCATTCCCAGTTTGGGAAATACTATTAATAGCACTGCTTCAAATATTCTAGTCCGTGAACTTTGGGGCACAGGTACTCCTCTCTGCCTAGGAGCAGAATTGCAGGGTCATAGTACAGACATCATGCTAAGCTTTATTGGACTCTACCCAACAGGTTTTCCAAGTTCCAGTTGTCCCACTTTTCACCAACACTCAGTAGTGTCACATAGTGGTATCTCATTGTGGCTTTAGTTTTCATTTTACTGATTCTTAATGACATTGAGCACTTTTCATATGCTTATTGGCCTTTGTCCTTTGTGAAATATCTGTTCAAGTTTTGCCCATTTTTATATTGGGTAGACTATCTTTTTTGTGTTGACTTGTTGGTTTTTAAAATATGTTTATTCTGGATATGAATCCTTTGTGGAATGTATCATATTGTGAGGATATATTTGGTGAAAAGAAGCTCTTAATTTTAATATACAATTTACCAATGTTCTCCTTTATAGTTGGCATATTTTGTTTAAGAAGTCTTTGCATATTCCAACCAAGATCATGAAGATGTTCTTCTGTGTTTTCTTCTAAAATCTTTTTTGTTTTACCTTTCACTTTTAAATCAGAAATCTTACTGAATTTATTTTTGTTAATAGGATTTAAGGTAGAAGTTTTCTCTTATGGATTTCCAGTTGTCCCAGCATTATTTATTGAGAAAAACCATCCTTCTCTTAACGATACCAGTTTTCCACCTTTGTCATGTAAAAGGTGATCAGATATGTGTGAATTTGTTTCTGGACTCTTCTGTTTCACTGATCAGTTTGTTTTTCCTTGTACCAGTACCACACCATTTTAATTGTATCTTTATAATGGATCTTATCAATAACAGAATACAAGGATAGCTTTAGCTTGCTAATTGAGTTAATTGAGCAAAGTGGAGAGTGGTACATGATGAATGCATAGAGATAGGTAGGAGTGGGAGAAATCTGTTATTCTAAAGTCAGTAGAAAGCCACAAGAGGATTATATGAATGAGGTCATTTATTCTGTTTTTAAAAGATAACCCTGATCCAGCAAGGATACAGAAGACTTGGAACAACCCTATCAACCAACTTAAACTAAATGTCATCTATAGAACACTTCGCCCAACAACAGCAAAATGTACATTCTTCTTAGGTGTACATGAAATATTCTCCAGAATAGACTATAGAACTAATATCAATACAATTAAAAGGATTAAAACCATACAAAGTATTTTTACTACCACAGTAGAATTTAATTAGAAGTCAACAGCAGAAGAAAATTTGGGAAATCCACAAATATTTGGAAATTAAACCAAAAAAGATTTTAATAACTTGTAGGTCAAAGAAGAAATCACAAGGAAGATCGGAAAATATTTTGCACTGAATGAAAATCAGAACACATCAGGATGTATGGGATGAAGCCAAAGCATTGCTTAGAGGAATATTTTTGGCTGTAAACACCTATATTGGGAAGGAAAACAAAGATCTCAAGTCAATAACCTAAGATTCCACTTAAATAATGAGGGGGTGGGAGAACTAAACGCAAAGTAAGAAGGATGGAAATAAAGATTAGAGGGGAAAATAAATGAAATAGAAAACAGAAACAATAGAGAATATCAGTGAAATAAATCCTTTATAAACATCAACAAAATTGACACACTTGACCAAGAAAAAAAAGACACCAAAATGAGGAATGAAAGGAATTTACTATCAAATTTACAATATATAAATGGATTATAAGGGAATAATATGAACAATTTTATGTCAACAAATCAGACAAATGAAATGGACCAATTCCTACAAAGACAAAAGGACCCCAAATACTGAAACACTCAAGAAGAATTAGAGAATCTGAATAGTAAAGAAATTGAATTAATACTTAAAAATCTTCCACAAAGAAAAACTCAGGCCCAGATGACTTCACTGGTGATTTCTATCAAATATATAAAGAAGAAATAATGCCAGTCCTTCACAAACTCTTACAGAACACAAAGGAGGGACTACCCTGGTGGTCCAGTGGTTAAAACTCTGCGCTCACAATGCAGGGGGCCTGGGTTCGATACCTGGTCAGGGAACTAGATCCCACATGCTGCAACGAAGATCTGGTGCAGCCAAATAAATAAATATTTTTTATAAAAAGAACACAGAGGAGGAGGGAATACTTCCCAGCTCATTCTTTGAGGCCAGTATTTCCCTGATACCACCCAAAGCCAGGAAAAGACATCACAAGAAAAGAAAACTACAGACCAATATCTCTTATGAATATAGAGATTAAAATCCTCAACAAAATACTAGTAGACAGAATCTAGCAGCATATAAAAAGGATTATACACCATAATTAAGTAGGATTTATTCCAGTAATGCAAGGAAGGTTTAATATCTGAAAATCAATATAACACTATTAATAGAATAAAGGAGAAAACAGCGTGAACATTTCGATAAAGTATTTTAAATCCAACATCCCTTCATGATAAAACTCTCAACAAACTTGGGATAGAAGGGAAACTTCACTGTGATCAAAAAGGCATCTACAAAAACCTACAGCTAACATTATGCTTGTTGAAAGAATATTGAGAATAAGGCACTGATGTTCACTCTTGCTACTTAGGTTCTAGCCAGTGTAATCATGCAAGAAAAAGAAATAAAAGGCGTTCAGATTGGAAAAGAATAAGTGAAACTGTCTTACTTGCAGATAACTATATATAGAAAATTCTAAAAACTCCATCAAAAAACTATGAGTTCAGCGAAGTTACATAATACATGATCAATGTACAAAAAACAGTTATATTTCTGTGTGCTAGTACTGAACAATTCAAAAATGATATTAAGAAAAAAAATAATAAAATGCCTAGGAATAAATCTAACAAAAAAGTATAGGTTTTGTACACTTAAAACTATAAAATATTGCTGAGGGAAATTAAAGATCTAAGTAGGGCTTCCCTGGTGGTGCAGTGGTTGAGAGTCCGCCTGCTGATGCAGGGGACACGGGTTCGTGCCCTGGTCTGGGAAGATCCCACATGCCACGGAGCGGCTGGGCCCGTGAGCCATGGCCGCTGAGCCTGCACGTCCGGAGCCTGTGCTCCGCAGCGGGAGAGGCCACAACAGTGAGAGGCCCGCGTACCGAAAAAAACAAACAAACAAACAAAAACAAATAGTACACATGGAGCTGGGATTTGAACTCAATGATGTGAATTTTGAATCGTTCTCTTACCTCTCATGACTGTGCTTTTCTATCTGTAAAAGGAAGTTCTTGCCACTTTTAGACATATTCTATGAATTTACTTGATCAACATTTTAGCTTTATTGGTATTGGGACAATTTTCAATGTGTCCAACACTCTTGGGTTGGATATCATCAAAGAATCAGGAGAAAGGGAGCAGGAGAAAAGTTTCAGCGCTCTTCAGCAAGGGCTGCAAGGGGTCCTGCTTAAAGTCTGTATGACATCACAGTCTTGTTCAACAAACTCCAGACTGCTAGAACCTGTAGAAAATTGGAAAGGATTAAGTAGGGGCAGATAAAATGAAGACTTTTAACAGATTTTAAGCTCATGGGATTTGTTATCTCAGATATAGTACAGCTTCTACTGACATAAAACTTTCTTAAAAAAATTAAATTAGGTACATTTATTAATATCCTAATGGAAACAAGGGACACTCACTGTTCTGAAGGGTATTCTTAATCTTTTGTGGGTCCTCCTGCCCTCTGCCTTCCTTATTTTCAGAGTTCTGAGGAACATGGTCGAAGTCTGACCTGAGACATTAGGGGATGTGACAAAAGATGTGCTTTCTCTGCACGAGGGTATATAGGTATTTAGGGGCTCTTAACATACTATCAAAAATTTTAATTGTAATACAGACTACACTTACGTGGATAAAGAAACATGTATGTAGGGCTTCCCTGGTGGCGCAGTGGTTAAGAATCCACCTGCCAACGCAGAGGACAGGGGTTCGAGCCCTGGTCCGGAAAGATCCCACATTCCGCGGAGCAACTAAGCCCGCGAGCCACGGCTACCGAGCCTGCGCTCTAGAGCCAGCAAGCTGCAACTACTCCGCGCGCCCGGAGCCCGTGCTCCGCAACAAGAGAAGCCACCACAATGAGAAGCCCACGAACTGCAAAGAAGAGTAGCCCCCACTCGCTGCAAATAGAGAAAGCCCACGTGCAGCAACAAAGACCCAACACAGCCAAAAATACATAAAAATAAAATTTTTAAAAAAAGAAACATATATGTAGATTTGCAAAGAGGAGTTAACTGGATTCTTTTTTCAGCAATACTTTGCAAATAATAGATCTTAAATATACAACACATGTTGGCAAAATAAATAACAGTTGTTTGCTGTTTCTTCAATGATCATATTGTAATGTCAATGGGAGGTTGTCACCCTGAGTGTGAGAATTTCTAGCTACAAACTGTTGCATGTGTAGCAAATAGGGATCTGCACAAAATAGATTTTAAAAATCACTAAATATACGTAAAGGAGTAGCCAACTAAATATTCCATGTATAATTTCTTCTCCTTTATTTTAAAGGGAATATTTATGGAACCCACATATCTGTTTATTTTTTTGGCCGCAGTGCACAGCTTGCAGGATCTTACTTCCCAGACCGGGGATCGAACCTAGGCCCTGGCAGGGAAAGCCCTGAGCGCTAACCACTAGACAGCCAGGGAATTCCCTCAAAACCACATATCTTGAATCTGTATTTTTTGGTACTGTTCTCATTTTTCATAAAATTCACTAGAGGTCATTCATGAAATATAAATTAAATTATATCATTATAGGTAATTTCAAATATGTAAAAGTATAATTCACAATAAGTTGTTTGTCAAACAGTATATTTTAGCTTTGTAAATATGACCATGGTTGGTATACTACATATCAATCTTCATTTGAAGTTTGCAAAGATAGCCCAACTGTTAAAAATCTATTAATGTGATATACCACCTTAAGAAATTAAAGGAGGAAAAACTGATCATCTGATAGATGCTGAAAAAGCATTAAATAAAATTCAACATTGATTAGTGATTAAAAATTACTGTTAAGAAACTAGGCAGAAAAAGAACATTATTAACTTGATGAAAGGTAATTTTCAAAAAGTAAACTTATTGGTGAAATTTTTAAAAGCATTTCTATTAAAGTGAAGAAAAGCGTAAGGAATCCCTCAATCTTTGCTTCTTTTTGCCTTTGTCCTGGAGGTTCTGCCAGAGAAATAAGAGGAGAAAAAGGGTATCATCATTCATTTGGTGAGAGGGAAGGACCAAAGAAGGATTTCTAGAGAATGGAGGACCAGAAGACACACTGTGGGTTTCACCTTCAAGCTGTGTCACAGGCTTTCTGGACACCTGCCCACAGCTGCCTTCCCTTTAACTCTGTGCTTTCTCTTCTGCTTCTTAAGCCCCTGTCCCTCCCCACACCTAATATCCAACCCATCACCCAGCCAGCAGTCCTGCTTGTGGCTTGCTTCTCCTTTCAGCAGCTCAGGGAAAACTCCGAGGGCCAAGAACTGCCTCATCCCGAGACGCCGTCCCTCACTGTGGATCCTGAGCATTTCAGCTCCATGCACCTGCAGACCTGGCCTCTTTCTCTCTTCCATCTCAGCAAGGACTTAGGATCAGAATTTGCTTCCTCTTTAAGCTTTATCTTTAGCTATTAAAAACATAGGAACTTGCAATTTATGCTTCCTTTACCCTACTTGGGATGTTGCTTTTCGATATCTGGCATCTTTCCTGTGGATTATGGTAGGATGAAGTTCTCCAGTGATGTTATCTGCCTCTCAGACTCATCTGTGGAATGAGTTTAAGTGTTTTTCATCACTCTCTGGCTTGGGTCTCAATAATAGCACTGTCTTGAAGTATTGTTTTGATCTTGGTTTCCCCCATAGTCCAAAAACATGGTGAACACACACACTCTTGACTTAGTCCACAAAATGCATATTGGGGCTTGGGACGTCTTTTCATTTACTTCTGTGTTTGGACAGATACACAAGGATTGATTATATCTTCTACAAACTTCACAATTTTCCTCTGACCTTTATTTATTCCTACATAGGAACCAAATGGATTAAATTTTTACTTCCTCCTTTGAAATTTATTCTCCTAAAGCTTGAGGAGTTTTAACCAGGAAAATACTTTAAGGCCAGTGGGATACTGAGTTAGCAAAGAAGACTAACGGAGAAGGTTTCTTTATTATTGGAAACTCAACACTGGTTATTTGACGTTTATAATGTGCATCCTGCCTGCTTCCAGAAAGATCTGAGATGGCATACAAGAAAGCAGGCAGGCAGAAGGGAAAGCAGGCGAGCAGGGATTCTGTGTGGCAGTCTGGGACAGGCAAATTCAGCTACAGCAACTTAATGGCACCTTTGGCTTACAAAGGCCCTGTAGTTTATACACTGAGTACTTGTCCTAGTACTTTGGAAAGGCCACCCCAGTGATAGGCTAGCTAGATATCTATAGAAGAACAACTTCTTCCTCAGCCCAGAGTTCTCATATGTGTATTGCTGCATGTGCTTTGTATCTTGTCCTTCTTTTTAGTAAATATTTTGTCTCTCTAGCTATAGAAGTTGTACCTACAGCAAGGCTGTGCACAAGGAACTGAGCTATTACAACACAAGTCAGTGAGATTCTCCTCGTGTGCTTTAGGGAAGGAAAGGACAGTTGGAGCATTAGTATTGTTGGTATGTCACGTTACTCTGTCCCTTGACAGTATTTCCCCATGGCTCCTAAAATCAGGGACCAATAATTCTACTGGTACCTGTTGCAGAAGGTCATCTTTTTGAATGCCTCCCTGAGCTCTGGGCTCCGGAAAGCATATATGAAGGGGTCAATGACGGCGTTACACATGATCAACACACCGTTCACCTGGAAGAGGGACATGTAGCAGGCACAGTAGGGGTCAGCTGGGCAGAATGTCATCAAGAGGACATGAAGGACAAAGGGCGCCCAACAGAAAATGAAGACCCCGAGCAGAACAGTCAGTGTGACAGCCCCTCTCATGTTGGCTCTGGGAAGCGTGGAGGTCCTCCTGGCGTGGGAGCGGGCCAGCAGGAACATGTGCAGGTAGAGGCACAGGATGAAGGCCAGCATCAGCGGGAACAACGCTGTGAAGGCGATCACCGTGGGGACATGATGGGAAAAGGTCACGATGGTGATGCCGCTGCCCATGCAGCACGTCCAGATGACCATCAGGACGACAAGGGCACGGCGTGGGGTCACGATGCGGTGGTACCTCAGAGCGTGGAAGATTGTGATGTAGCGGTCAGCGGCGATCACAGACAGGCTGCAAATTGAGCCAAGGAGGGAGAGGATGAACAGGGAGTCCACCACGTCGTCTGCTGTGGTTTCAAAACTGCCTTGAGGCTCGAGGTAACCCATGTTTCTGAACATGATCAGGATGTTTTCCAAGATCTTGTACAGGCTGCCCAGCATATCGGAAATAGCCAAGCTGCAGATGAAAAAGTACATGGGCGACTGAAGATTCTTATTCTTGATCACAGTCAGAAGGACCATCAGATTCTCCAAAACCCCAACAATGGATATTGTGAAAAATATCTCTTCTGGCAAAACCACAGGAGGACAGTCTGAATTATTTCTTGCTGTACTGTTGATGCTTTCATACAGGTTGATAATGTGTTTCATCTCTCCTGCACGTGGTTAAGACAGGGATGTTACTGTGACTTGACAGAAAATTTGATTGATTCTTCAGAATCTTTTCTTCTCTGTAGTTCTTGCTGAAGACCTGAGGTGAAAACCACACAGTCACCTAAAAAAGTGTATGTAGGAATATCAGTTGTAAAATAGATCACAAAATAAAAACAAGCCATGTTAGCTTTGAGGAAGCTCTATTGCCTCTGCAAAATATAATGGTGGAATATTTAAATAAAACAATTTACTGGACCCTCATCTTTTTAAAAATCTTTCCTAAATATATTTTTATTTTTAATTGAAGTATAGTTGATTTACAATGTTTTGTTAGTTTCAGGTGTACAGCAAAATGATTCAGTTATATATATGTGTGTATATATATATTATTTTTCATACTCTTTTGTTTATTTTCTATATAGTAACGTATACCTGTTAATCCCAAACTCCTTTTATTCCTCCCCGCTTTCCCCTTTGGTCACCGTAAGTTTCTTTTCTATGTGAGCCTGTTTCTGTTTTGTAAGTTCATTTATATCATGTTTTTAGATTCCACATATAAATGATATCATATTTGTCTTCCTCTGTCTGACTTACTTCACTTTGTATGATAATCTCTAGTTCCATCCACATTGCCGCAAATGACATTATTTCATTCTTTTTTATGGCTGAGTAATATTCCGTTGTAAATATATACCACATCTTTTTTATCCATTCATCTGTTGATGGACACTTAGGTTGCTTCCATGTCTTGGCTATTATAAATAGTGCTGCTATGAATATTGGGGTGCATGTATCTTTTTGAATGAGAGCTTTCATCTTTTCCAGATATATGTGCAGGAGTGGGACTGCTGGATCATATGGCAACTCTATTTTTAGTTTTTTAAGGAACCTCCATACTGTTCTCCATAGTGGCTGCACCAATTCCCACCAACAGTGTAGGAGGGTTCCCTTTCCTCCACACCCTCTCCAGCATTTATTATTTGTAGACTTTTTAATGATGGCCATTCTGACTGGTGTTAGGTGACACCTCATTGTACTTTGGTTTGCATTTCTCTAATAATTAGTGACGATGAACACTTTTTCATGTGCATGTCAGCCATATGTATGTCTCCTTCGGAGAAATATCTATTTAGGCCTTCTGCCTATTTTTTGATTCAGTTGTTTGGGGTTTTTTTGCTATTTAGTTGTATGAACTGTTCGGTTTTTTTTTTTTGGCTGCGTTAGGTCTTCGTTGCTGCACATGGGCTTTCTCTAGTTGTGGCGAGCGGGGGCTACTCTTCGCTGTGGTGTGCAGGCTTCTCATTGCAGTGGCTTCTCTTGTTACAGAGCACGGGCTCTAGGGCGCGAGGGCTTCAGTAGTTGTGGTGCACGGGCTTAGGTGCTCCGCAGCATGTGGGATCTTCCCAGACCAGGGCTTAAACCTGTGTCTCCTTCATTGGCAGGTGGATTCTTAACCACTGCGCCACCAGGGAAGCCCTGTTCGTATATTTTTGAAATTAAGCCCTTGTTGGTCATATTGTTTGCAAGTATTTTCTCCCATTCTCTAGGTTGTCTTTTCATTTCGTTTATGGTTTCCTTTGCTGTGCAAAAGCTTGTAAGTTTAATTAGGTCCCATTTGTTTATTTTTGCTTTTATTTCTTTTGCCTTAGGAGACTGATCTAAGAAAGCATTGCTACAATTTATGTCAGACAATGTTTTACCTATGTTCTCTTCTAGGAGTTTTATGGTGTCATGTCTTATATTTAAGTCTTTAAGCCTTTTTGAGTTTATTTTAGTGAGGGTGTGAAGGTGTGTTCTAACTTCATTGATTTACATGCATCTGTCCAGCTTTTCCAACACCACTTGCTAAATAGACTGTCTTTTCTCCACTGTTTTCTCCTTTGTCAAAGATTAATTGACTGTAGGTGTGTGAGTTTATTTCTAGGCTCTCTATTCTGTTCCATGGATTCATATACCTGTTTTTGTGCCAATACCACATTTTTTATTACTGTAGCTTTATAGCATTGTCTGAAGTCTGGGAGTGTTATGCTGTAAGCTTTGTTCTTTTTCCTCAGGATTGCTTTGGCAATTCTGGGTCTTTTGGGGTTCCATATAAATTTTAGGAATATTTCTCTAGTTCAGTGAAAAATGTCATGGGTAATTTGATAGGGATTGCATTAAATCTGTAGATTGCTTTGGGTAGTATGACCATTTTAACAATACTAATTCTTCCAATTCAGGAGCATGGGATATCTTTCTATTTCTTTGAGTCATCTTTAGTTTCCTTTATCAATGTTTTATAGTTCTCAGCTTGTAAGTCTTTCACCTCCTTGGTCAGGTTTAGTCCTAGGTATTTTATTTTATTTTATTTTATTTTGGACACATATTTAAAAGGGATTTTTTTAAAGTTTCTCTTTCTGATATTTCATTGTTAGTGTAAAGAAATGCAACAGATTTCTGCTACCTTTCTGAATTCACTTATCAGTTCTAATAGTTTTTGTGTGGAGTATTTAGGTTTTCTTTACAGAGTGTCATGTCATCTGCATATAATGACAATTTTACCTCTTCCCTTCCAATTTGGATATTTTTAATTTCTTTTTCTTGTCTAATTGTTGTGGCTAGGATTTCCAATACTATGTTGAATAGGAGTGGCGAGAGAGAGCATCTTTGTCTTATTCCATAATTTGGTGGGAAGGCTTTCAGCTTTTCACCATTGAGTATTATGTTGGCTGTGGGTTTGTCATAAATAGCTTTTATTATGTTGAGGTATGTACCCTCTGCACCCACTTTGGCAAGAGTTTTTCTCATGAATGGATGATGAATTTTATCAAATGCCTTTTCTGCATCTATTAAGATGATCATGTGGTTTTTGTCTTTTGTTGATGTGGTGTATCACATTAATTGATTTGTGTGTGTTGAGCCATCCTTGTGACCCTTGGGATGAATCCAGCTTGATTGTGGTGTATGATCCTTTTTATGTGTTGTTGGATTCAGTTTGCTAATATTTTGTTGAAGATTTTTGTGTCTGTATTCATCAAAGATATTGGCTTGTAATTTTCTTTTTTGGTAGTCTCTTTGTCTGGTTTTGGTATCAGGGTGATGGTGGCTTCATAGAATGACTTTGGGAGGGTGCCCTCCTCTTCAGTCTTTTGGAAGAGTTTAACAAGGATCAGTATAAGTTCTTCTTTGTTTGTTTGGTAGGCTTCCCCAGTGAAGCCATCTGGTTCTGGACTTTTGTTTACATGGAGGGTTTTTTTTTTGCGTTATGCGGGCCTCTCACTGTTGTGGCCTCCCCCACTGCAGAGCACAGGCTCCGGACACGCAGGCTCAGCGGCCATGGCTCACAGGCCCAGCCGCTCCACGGCATGTGGGATCTTCCCGGACCGGGGCACGAACCTGTGTCCCCTGCATCAGCAGGCGGACTCTCAACCACTGCGCCACCAGGGAAGCCCTACAGGGAGTTTTTTTTTTTTAATTACAGATTTTATTTCACTTCTAGTTATTGGTATGTTCAAATTATCTATTTCTTGATTCAGTTTTGGTGGGCTGTAAGTTTCTAGAAACTTGTCCATTTCTTCTAGGTTGTCCAATTTGTTGGCATATAACTCTTCACAGTATTCTTTTTTGTTGTTTTTGTATTTCTGCCATATTTGTTGTTATTTCTCCTCTTTCATTTGTTATCTTGTTTATTTGGGTCCACTATTTTCTTCTTGGTGAGCCTGGCCAGAGGTTTGTCAATTTTGTTTATCTTTTCAAAAAACCACCTCTTGGTTTTATTGATCTTTTCTGTTGTTTTGATCTCTTATTTATTTCCTCTCCAATATTTATTATTTCATTTCTTCTGCTGACTTTGGGTTTTGTTTGTTCTTCTTTTTCTAATTCTTTTAGGTGGTCATTTAAGTCATTTATTTTAGATTTTTATTGTTTTTTGAGGAAGGTCTGTATTGCTATGAGATTCCCTCTTAGGATGGCTTTTGCTGCATCCCATAGATTTGGTATGGTTGTGTTTCCATTATCATTTGTCTCAAGGTATTTCTTTATTTCCTCTTTGATTTCATCATTGACCCATTGGTTTTTTGGTAGCATGTTGTTTAGTCTCCATGTAATTCTTTTTCCTCATTTCTCTTTCTGTGGTTGATTTCTTGTTTCATGCTGGTGTGGTCAGAAAAGATGCTTGAAACAATTTCTAGCCTCTTAAATTTGTTGAGGCTTTTTTGTGTCCTAGTATGTCATCTATCCTAGAGAATGTTCCATGTGGACTTGAAAAGAATGTGTATTATGGTTGTTTTTTGTTTTTGTTTTTGTTTTTTGGATGTAGTGTCCTGAAGATGTCAATTAAGTCTAACTGTTCTATTGTATCCTTTAGGATCTCTGTTGCCTTACTGATTTTCTGACTGGAAGATCTGTCCATTGATGTCAGTGGGGTGTTAAAGTCTCCTACTATTATTGTATTCCCATCAGTTCCTCCCTTTGTCTGTTAGTATTTTATGTATTTAAGTGCTTCTATATTGAGTGCATATATGTTAATGAGTGTAATATCCTCTTCTTGTATTGATCCTTTTATTATTATATAGTTGGACCCTCATCTTAACTGCTCTGTGAAAACATATTTAGTGGAATTTTGAGCCTAGAGATAAAGATTATCCTGTGCTTCTCCCCTTTCGCTCCTTATCTTTCTCCTGAATCCAATTGCATGTAAAGTGGGTTAGAACAAGTAAAGAAGTAAATATTCAGAACAGGAAAGCACACAGTCACCCTTCCTCAACTTGGAGGTGGTGGTGGGTTCCATGAATTGACAGGATGTTTAGGTCCTTTCTTTCCACTGCTTGCCTTTCTGGGTCACTGCCTGACCCTACAGCTTATGGAAAAGGCAAAGATGTTGATGTACTATTCCCATAGTTGATGGTGCAATATGTGTTTCACTTCTGTTTCAAAGGGAGAACTCACAGATTTCATTTCCATATTTTAGGGTAAAAATATATTTGATTTGGTAATACTGTTTATAAATTTGTTTTCTAATTTGGTGGAGACATAGACTACTATGGATGCTCAAATACTATTAAGAAACTACCCCAGGGCTTCCCTGGTGGCACAGTGGTTAAGAATCCACCTGCAGACAAATCCTCATGGCAGTGGTGGCGCCTGTTTGGGTGCGGCGCTGGAGTGACTGAGCTGCTAGCTTGGCGGCCGAGCGTCGAGCTCCAGCCCGGTCTCTGCGTGCCCTCCGGGCTCCGCACCCCTGATGTTGCGCGGGCACTGAGCCCACCCGGCCTGGACAATGGTGAAGTATTTCCTGGGCCAGAGCGTGCTCCGGAGTTCCTGGGACCAAGTGTTCGCTGCCTTCTGGCAGTGGTACCCGAATCCCTATAGCAAACATGTCTTGACGGAAGACATAGTGCACCGGGAGGTGACCCCTGACCAGAAGCTCCTGTCCCGGCGACTCCTGACCAAGACGAAGAGGATGTCCCGCTGGGCTGAGCGACTATTTCCTGCCAATGTTGCTCACTCAGTGTACATCCTGGAGGATTCTATTGTGGACCCACAGAACCAGACCATGACCACCTTCACCTGGAACATCAACCATGCCCGGCTGATGGTGGTAGAGGAACGATGTGTTTACCGTGTGAACTCTGATAACAGTGGCTGGACCGAAATCTGCCGGGAAGCCTGGGTCTCCTCTAGCTTGTTCGGCGTCTCCAGAGCTGTCCAGGAATTTGGTCTCGCCCAGTTCAAAAGCAACGTGACCAAGACTATGAAGAGTTTTGAATACATCTTGGCCAAGCTGCAAGGTGAGGCCCCTCCCAAAACCCTTGTTGAAACAGCCAAGGAAGCCAAGGAGAAGACCAAGGAAACGGCACTGGCAGCTACAGAGAAGGCCAAGGACCTTGCCAGCAAGGCAGCCACCAAGAAGCAGCAGCAGCAGCAGCAGCAGCAGCAGTTTGTGTAGCCAGCCCAGGCCCTGGGGCCGCAGCACAGCAGACCACTTGCTCCAGTCCCTGTGCTCTTTCCTCCTTGTACTTCATTATTAAAAGTCAGCTTCCAGCCCTGTCTACTGTCTGGGTGGTGGGCTGGGGGTGGGTGTGTTGTTTGGCCTCTCCAGCACACCAGGCCGTTACCCGTGTCTGAGCTGGGCCTGCTTATTCCTGCATCAGGTGGCTGAAGATAGAGGTACAGTGACTTGCGCAGGGTCACGTCCAGGTGAAGTGGTCATAAACGCTAGACTGTAAGCTCCATGAGGGCAGGGACCTTTGGTTTATTTTCTGATGTGTCCCAAGTACCTGAAACAAAATCTTGCACATAACAGGCACTCAATAAATACTTGTTGAATTCAAAAAAAAAAAAAAAAAAAGAATCCACCTGCCAACGCAGGGGACACGGATTTGAGCCCTGGTCCAGGCAGATCCCACATGCCACGGAGGAACTAAGCCCGTGCACCACAACTACTGAAGCCCGTGTGCCATGCTCCGCAGTAAGAGAAGCCACTGCAATGAGAAGCCCGCACACCGCAAGGAAGACCCAACGCAGCCAAAAATAAAACTAAATAAAATAAATTTAAAAAAAAAGAAACTACCCCAGTTTAACGTTCAATATAAGAGGTAAAGTTAAATTATTCTTCATAATAGGAGAATGTAATGGGTGTTTTAAAAGTTTTGGCTATTTCTTTAAAAAAAGGAATGTGTCTGGTAAACATTAAAAGCAAAACAACATTAACTATTTATAAGATCTTTAGTAGAAAATGAAAACAATCCAGTTTGTGCTCTTTATCACCTAACAAAATATTATAACTTCATTTTTCAGATTCTATGGGAAAAAAGTACCAAATGGGCAATTGTTTTCCAAATTAATAGTGGAACTCTTACATTCCTTGAGACAGCAACCATCTTTACTTTTCCCACTTGTCTCTGAAAATGCCTTTTAGACCACTGAGGTCTGGACTTCAGTGAGTGCTGAATCATGGCTTCAATGCCACTGCCAGGGAGGGTGGTGCTCCCCAGAGTGCTTTCAGTCGGTGAAAACAATTGCTAAAATGATGGCCAAACAAAGCATTTTAGAAAATGACACCAAAAATTATTACCCCGCAATAAAGAGAGGATCAATGTATTCTTAAACCAGCAGGTGTTTTGGTTTTGATTGTGTTTTTTTGTTTTTCTTTTTGCTTCCTGCTGATTCTGGCCTTGCTATGAGTGTGAGGTTGTCAACTGATTAGCTCTTGTGCACACCCCCAAGGAGGTCACACTCAGTGTGGAGCTTGATGGTGGCCAAGTCTTGGTTTGTAGAGTGAACTTTTACATTTCAATCCTTCTTACATTATTTTTCACCTCCAGGATTAATTCCTTGTCTGAAGACCAAGCTCTTTGATCTTGAGCGTCAGTAACCAGGGTCTAGAAGTCTCCATCTCTGTCTGTGGTGTTGCCCTGGGAGTCATTGAGGGGGAAGGGGCATAATGGAGGAGGACCAGAATCTGACCCAGCAACAACTTTTGTTCACTCATTTGGCTTGAGGGGTAGGTTTTGGGCACAAAGAAGAGAATTGGGAGCAACAATAATCACATAAGGACCACAAAAAGCAAAACTGACTTCTGGTTTTGGGCTGGGTCTTGAGGAACACAAGTCACCAGAGTTAATGGCATCACGGGGCAAATGAATGTGGCTCCAACAACTGTTATGCGGCATAACTGGGCCGATGTTGTTTGCAAAAGCAAAGGGAGCACGGGCAACTGTAAAATGAGATTTTTATACTGATTATTGTCTTTGACGAGAAAATGTAAAAAATCTAATTTTCATATTTTTGCAGGGCTCTAAGAGAAAGGAGAAGGCTTTATTATTTGTTATTAAATTTCTGTTATGTGCCAACCGGTACAATGCCACGTGCTGTGCATGGCATCTTATTTTAATCCTCTTGTCAACAGTATAAGGTAGTCTTATTTTCCCCAATTTGCATCTGAGGAATTGAGGCAGAAAGGCCAAGATACTGGCTTGAAGTTCCATAAGCTATAAGAAGCAGAGTTGGAATTTAAATCAAGGTCTGTTTGGCTCCAGAGATGAGTATCTGCTAAAAGAAATCACTTAATCTTAGTGCTTCTATAAATATTTATCGGATAAGGAATTTTTATTGGCTTTAGTAGAAATGAAAATAAAATAACTTAAAAACCTTAAACCTGTACATATGACCAAGTCAGGATTGTTTTTCCAATTCTCTCTCAAAGATTATTAAAGAAATTCAGAGAAGAGCAAGGCCCCGCAATCCCCTCCTTTAGTTGAGAAGGGAGAGTGATGGCGCGAGGCCTTGAGTAGAAGGGCTGCACGCATCATGGAGATGGCGGGCAGTTTGGGGGGCTCCCCTGAACCTTTCTGGAGACAAGTCAGCAACACTGTGCCCGTGTTCTCTGTGCTCCTGGGGGTTGTTGTATGGCTCTTTGGGAGAACAGCTGGGAAGGAGGGTAACATGGCTTATTTTTCTGTTGAGTGGATAAGTGGTTTTTGTTATAGGGCTTCCAGGCTTTTCCAGCTGATGGAGTTTTAGAACCTAGGCTTCAGAGAGAGCCAGTGAGGAACTGAGGTCTGGGTTCCCAGGAAAGGTTTTTCCCAGAAACTTTTCAAACCCCCTCCTCTTGGGTTTTTAGGGAGGCTTCATTACACAGGCACAGTTGATTGAATCACTGGCCATTGGTGATTGACTCAACCTCCAGCCCCTCAGGGGTGGAGTTGGGTTCCCTGGCAACTAGCCCCCATCCTTAGGTTACCAGCTTTCTAAAAGTCACCTCATTAACATAACAGAAGACAACTTGATTGTTCTCCCCACTTAGAGAATTCCAGCTGTCTTATGAGCTCTGTGCCAGAAAAGAGGAGGAAGACCAAATGCATGTCTCTTATTATAAATCACAATGCCACAGGGCTGCTGTCTGCATCCCAGGTCTGTGCTGCCCTCTGTTTTCACTGGATGCATGTAACATTTTTATTTCATTTTTGAATAGGTACTGCAGTCATATATATTTATATACGTATATTTGTGTATGTGTAGATATGCATAAATAGTAAAAAGTCTCCCTCCCAACCCTCTATCCTGTGTGCCATTACCACTCCTCAAAGAGGTGATCAATCTTCTGGAGTTTCTTTATGCCCATAAAAGAAAATAGGAGTATGTGCATCTTCTCCCAGGTATTAGTTAGGGTGAAGGGGAGAGGCAACAAGAGCAACAGGGGAGCCTTCAGGCTGTGAGGCAGGTCTGCCTCCTGGGGGCAAATAAGAGGAAGAAAGGGGGAGTCTCAGAGCACAGCACAGATCTGGGAAGTTTTGACCTGGCCAGTGGGGAGTCCTTGAGCCAGCTGCCAATTAAAGGAATCCTAGCTCCAACAGAAATAGACTGTGCCCAGTCATGGAATGGGGGCAGCCTGGAGGAAATAGGACCTCAGTAGGAACATGGTGGGATCCAGACACAGAGCGCTGGGCACCAGTCAGCCCTACTTCCCACAGCAGATCTGAGAGGCCCATTTCCATGGCCAGCATGATCCCCTGCCCTTTGTGTTCAACAGTCAGTGTATTGTACATAGTGTTTTGTACCTTGTTTCATCTTGGACACTTTCCACAAAGTAGATGGATCACTTTCTCATTCTTTCTCCTCCTCCTCCTTCTTCCTTTTTTAAAAAACCACTACATGGTATTCCATTGGGTGGATATGTCCTAAGTTATTTAATCTGTGTGTATTGATAGTCACTTGGGTTGTTTCAGACATTTTGCTGTATAAAGAATGCTGTAATGAGTAATCATGTAAGTATATGATTTCTCATGTGCATAATGAATCGGATAAGTTCACAGAAAAGGAATTGTTGAGTTAAAGTGTATATGCATCACTGGTCTTCATAGATATTGTCGAACTGCCTTCCAGAGGGGTTGTGTCAATTTACATCCTCACCAGCAGAGCACTTCCCCCCCATAGCCTCCTCAATACAGGGTTATCAAACTTTTTGATCATTGCCAACAAAACACCTGGTAGGTTTTCGTCTACATACTTGCCATGCATGTTGTTACCTCCCTCTGTGTTACTCTGATATCCCATCTCGGGCAGACTCTCCACTGCTCTTGTGCTCTCAGGGCATTTGAGACTTTCTGATCTTACTTCCTACCTCTGTCTCAGTGCCGACAAACACAGCAGACCCATCCTCCCTCGACATGTGGCTGAAAGAGCCACCCAGAATTTCCTGTTTGGGTACAAACTGTCCTTATAACTGATTTCTATTTCTTGGTCTTAAATTCAAAAACAGAAGAAAAAGAGTGGAAAAAATGAGTAGTGAAATAAGCTAAAGATGATCCAGTAAAAAAAGAAAAGATGAAAAATAGGGGGGAGGGGGAAGGGTAAGCTGGGACAAAGTGAGAGAGTGGCATGGACATATATACACTACCAAACGTAAAATAGATAGCTAGTGGGAAGCAGCCACATAGCACGGGGAGATCAGCTTGGTGCTTTGTGACCACCTAGAAGGGTGGGATAGGGAGGGTGGGAGGGAGGGAGATGCAAGAGGGAAGAGATATGGGGATAAATGAATATATATAGCTGATTCACTTTGTTATAAAGCAGAAACTAACACACCATTGTAAAGCAATTGTACTCCAATAAGATGTTAAATAAAAAAAAAAAGAAAGAAAGAAAAATAGGAAACAACAGTAAAATCTTAAAAACCAACATGCAGGAACAGGTTAGGTTTTACATAAATTTAAAGTAGCTGAATGGTAGACTTTGTCTTGAATGGACCAGTTTACCTTAGTGTCGGGTTGTGGGGGGGTCAGTGTCCTCTGGCATGTTCTAAGTATTTTGAATATTACTCTGATTGCATGTTAAGATGAAGCCCACTGAAATGTTGGAAGCCACTCTTCCGAAAGGGAAGAGTTATTTGGATTTTCACCAGAGCTTAGTGGCTCTGGCTGAAACTTAAACCATGGAGGGTGAAGCACAGGAATGGGGCAGGGTGGAGGATGTGGGTTGGTCCGGGAGCTTCCTGCTTCCCCTCGAGCAGACTCCCCAACCTCCCTGCTGCCCAGCACCCAACTCCACTCAGCACTGGCACTCCTGGCAGGAGTCTGTGTGATGGTTGGAATATGTGTAACCTATCAGCTGTCTTGCCAAGGCACTTGCCCGCTTGCCCCAAGGAGCTGAGCACCTGCCAGTCCACACCTTCAATCCCAGGTGTTTGACTTGAATAGAGCAGAACACTTTGAAGGACTTCTCATAAAAGTAATTGAACTAGTGAACAAATTGAAAAGATTCTGCTTTTTGTGAGGGACTTTGTAAGTGATGGGAATCTTCAGTCTGTGTGGTGGGTACCCCTTTCCCCTGGCACCTTTCTACTTCAGTGACTGTGCCTTTTATCTTCATTTGCATTGTATAATGTAACTGGAGAAAAATCAATACTCAATTAATTAGTTGTGTGTATAAAACTCAAAATCTCCTATTTTGTTAGTAATTCAATTGAGTTTTCCCTGGCCAGCGAGACAACACATTTATATCAAACTCCAAAGTACATAAAAATGGTAAGGACAGCCAAGTGACAGTTGAGACTAGGTGAGATTACTGTTACCTTAAAGGGGAGGAGGGGGAAGCAAAAGCTATGATAATTAATATAAAGCCCCCTTTTTTTCAACTGATGGGAAAGACAAGCAAAAAATATCTCTTAGTGAAAACATTCTCAGCAGCATACCTGACAAGCTTAGGTGTCTCCAAGGCCCTTCTGCTTCAGCAACTCAATTCTGCTGCTCATTGTAAATATTGATAGGGCTCTAAAGTAAAGTTAGCAAATCAAGGAGCTTCAACATGGAAGTTCTCTACGCTTCAGGTGATTCTAAAGGAAGAAAATGCACACTGGGAAAGAATCACTTCTCTGACTTTTAGTAACAGTCCTAGCATTCTTTAGATTCCTCACTACTCCATACACCTGCAGTGTAACATGCATCACTTTGGGCCATCTGTCAATCATACAAATAAATTAATTCCAGAAGGCTGCAAAGAATTAAACGAAGTAATAAATCAGGCTAAGCCTTCACAAACCACTCCACAGCAATCAACAGTCTTCGTGTCTAAAAAGCATCAGCTCAGTGTCAGTGGAAAGGCTGAATCGCTGAAGTGGAGGGGCTGAGTTTGTAGGATATTTAGATCTGCCACCTTGTTTAACTATATTCCAGAGAAATGGTGCACTTTTCTGGCAAGAGAGCTAGATATGTTCATAAGAATACAGTTGAAGACGCTCACCAGAGAAATAATCATCGAAATCAAGAAAAAGCATCAAAGAAATAGATATCCTTAAGCCTTGTCATATTCAGCTCCCCCACATGCACATGGGGACAAGACTACTTAGTTCAGAGCTCTTGCGTTACGTTTGGGTTATATATGACACTACATGTAAATTACCCAGCCCAGAGCCAGGCATGCAGTGTGGGCTCCATAAAGGAGTTCTCATTGTCTACGGAATAAAATCCCATTTTTAAGGCACTTGGCATTTACGGCTGTCTACAATCTGTCCCAGGCTAACGTTTTCTTGCCATGTTTCCCAGTATTCTATGTAGAACCCACCTTCCAGCCCGGTTTTCTTATCATCTCCAGGAAGCTTAGCACATTTTTACTTCGACATTTTTACTACTGTCTTCCCTCTAGAATTCTGCAATCTCTCCTCTAAATCTTACTTTTGTTTTAGCCCCAAGTCAAGACCAAACGTCTAGAGTGTCTCTGCCTACCACTCAACCCAGGTGGCCTTTCTGCTCTCACGTCCTGAAGCGTGTTTTGTTCTTGCCTTGCATTTGTCATGTGGCACCCTGTGCCCGTTTGAAAGGTCAGCTTCCGGTGTTTGTGTTGTGTCTCCTGAGCAGCAGGTAACCCCCTGGGTCGGGGGCTGGTAGGTTCTCCCTCCTCCTCTGTGATCCACTTCAGTAACTCACTGAAGTGCCCAGTAACTATTTTTGATGTGTTAGAATGTGAACATCATCAATTGAATAATCAACAGTTTGTGTTTCTAGAAAGATATGTTTGGGGGAGGTATATAAAATGTGCAAGAAACAGAGTTAGTGGTTTTATTTTTTCATTGGCAGACCAAATTTCAGTTCGAATTTTGTGGGAAAATGAATGCTTCTGCTAGAGATTAATTTTTTGGTTTCCTCTTATTTGAAGTAGCGCCTGTAAAATGAACAGCCTCACTCTCCTCGTAGAAAGGGTGAGGGACCAGCTTCCCTAGAGTCCAGGAAAACAGCTTTATCTGCAGGCCAAAGTTCTCCTGGGCAGTAAAAACAGAAAATAATGAGACTTTTTGTGCAGGAGAGAAAGGAAGAGGGTTTTTAGAAGGGGCAAGTGACTAGCCTTTGTCAGTAGAAAGGAGTTGAAATCAGATGTCTTACTTGTTGAAAGAAAAATTGCCCAGCCTCTGGGAATGTTTACTCAGGAAGAGAAAGAGACATTGGACAGTCCTTCTCTAGGAAGAGAGAGGTGAATGTCAAATCCAGTTTTGTCCCAGAGCTCCGGGGTGGCTAGTACTCCGGGGGCTGCTGTGATGGGGTTGAAGTGCTGAGGACCTCGGGCGGTGGTCTGACAGTCCTGGGAAGCAGGCTCCGCCCTGGTTGTCCTGGGAACCACGCCCACCAGGACCAGCACCTCTGCGAGCAGGTGGAGCAGTTCCCAACAGCGGCACCAAGTGGCAGTGAGGAGTCCAGACAGTACTAGATGGACCAATGCCAGGCTCACTGTTCAGTTTAGGAGTCCGTAAACCACTGGGGTTTTAGAACATTCAGGATAGGAGGCAGCCCAGAGGAAGATACTGGCCTTTTTTCCCTACATAGCAGGCTGGTGCTTGAACATTTAATTCAAATATCAAGAGATGCGACTATTTTTACCATTACTTTGTGGAGCAACCCATACTTGTTACATGAGGTCTATATTAAAATATGACTTCTATGAGATATTCAGGATAAAAAGCACTGTATCATTCTAATGAGTAAAAGGAAATATATACTGGGATCAAAAAGTATAAGCCCGATATTATCAATGTAATTTCAGATTCCTGGGGTTCCATTTGGTTCAAATCAAAAGGTAGGCAGGTGAGTTGAGAAAGGCTCCTCCTAGAAGCAGGTCAGCCCCCTCCTGCACTTGGTACCAAGTTCTTTTCATACAGGAGAAAATACTGATAGTTGGCTGGAGTGAAAGTTGGAGGAGGAAAAGAGAAATACATGGTTAAAGCAAACAGTTTTCTATTAACATTGGAGCCTAACTGACCAATGACACTTCAGAGAAATAAAAATTGATGAAAAGATGAAAAAAGAGTTATAAATGAAGGTGTTGTGAAAGATCATAATCACAGCTGATTTATTTAAGCTGTGATTATATATATCACAGCTTATATATAAATATATATATATATATATACATCTGATATATTTATTTCAATAAATAAAAATTGCTCAAAATCCAGGTACCAAGTTTTGTTAAATTTAGGTGTCTAGTACTACTTCAAACCCCTGAATTAGAAAATGTGTCATCACTAAAAATCTGAGGATCCTAGTCACACACTCTAACCCAATAGAAGGTGACAGAGAGTTCCACTCTGCCTTTAGGACCTACAAACCTGACTGAGCTGACTCAGTGGCTCTAAACAAATCATCAATGATACGAACAAAGATGTACATACAATGATGCTCACTGTGTATACATGTTAATGATAATAGTGGGAAACTGCAAAACCATACATATAACTGGTGACTGAGGATTGGTTAAATAAATTCTGGCAGGCCCATGATGTAGACCACTACTCTATGGTTAAAATCATGGTTCAGTGGTGCAGAGTATATATACACTCACGCAAAGGCATAGAAAAATCTCTGAAAGACATATGTCCAATTTTAATTGGGTGATGGAGCTATGAACATTTTTTTAAAAAAATAAACTTTTTATTTTAGAACAATTTTAGATTCATGGAAAAGTTACAAAGATAGTTTAGAGAGTTACCATACACAGCACAGTCAGTTTCCCATATTATTAACGTCTTACATTAGTATGGTACCTTAACCACAATGAACGGTACAATATTGACACATTATTACTAGCTAAAACCCATATTTTATTCATATTTCCTTAGTTTTTACCATATGCCCTTTTTCTGTTCATGCCCGCATGACATTTAGTCATCTTTACATTGAGTATGTTTCATTATGCTCCTCTTGGCTGTGAAAGTTAGACTTCCTCTGTTTTTGATGACTTTGACAGTTTTGAGTACTGGTCAGGCATTTTGTAGAATGTCCTACAGTTGGTATTTGTCTGGTGTTTTTCTCATGCTCAGACTGGGGTTACGGACTTTGGGGGGAGGAAGACCACACGAAATAAAGTAATATCCTCATTATGTCACATCAAGGGACGTATTGTCAACATGACTTTTCCGGCATCACCTGGCCGAGGTCGTGTCTGTCTAACTTCTCCCCTGCCCATCTGCCGCATGACCTCTTTGAAAGGAGGTCAGTATGCACAGCCCACATGTCAGGAGTAGAGAGCTGTGCCTGCCTCCTGTGAATGGAAGAGCCACGTAAATTACTTGGGAATCTGCATGGGAGATTTGTCTACTGTCTTCCATTTATGATTTGTTCAATCATTGGTTATCAGTATGGATACATGGGTATTTATTTTATACTTTAGGTTATAATCCAATATTATTTTATTTATTTTGTTGCTTAAATTGTTCCAACTTTGGCTGTTGGGAGCTCTTGCGGTTGGCACATACCCTTTGAACATACCCTCACCACTGTGATTTTTTGGAACAATTATTTACCTTCTGCACTGCAAGATGTTCCAGGCTCATCTTGTTATTTTGTGCTATCGTCATGGAATCAGTCATTGTTCCAAGGATCACTGACTCCTTTTATTGGAGAATGGTGTTAAAAACCAAAATCTGAGGGCTAATGTGTATGTTGTTTCTGGGGTGCTGCTGCTCCTGAGCCCTTTCCACTAACAGAATAAGGCGACACATGTGTATACACTAAGCCATGTGTGTACACACATCTACAAATACTTCTCTCTCCATCTGTATCTACATGAAGCTAAGTGTGAGCTCATCCTGAAGTTCCCAACTCCAGTCTGTTGCCACGTGGAGCCTTCTGACCTCCTCTCCTTGCTTACCTGTAACCTCCTGGCCCAACAGTGAGGAACTCAGCTCCTGCCAGGTGCAGGGCATCATTTAATTGCTGGGTCCAGATGCACACTTCCAGTGGTTTCAGAATTGTTAGGCCACATCCCTGTGGTGAACTGTATCAACTAGAGAGCAGATTGCCTTTGTCTTACAGTCTCTACTCATTTTCAAAGTCACTTATGTCAGCACCTTTCCCCCACCGCATGCATTGAGGTTCTTTCATGTATTTATGATACAATCAGATTCTTTGGTTGCTTCCATCCTGAGACATTCTAACCTCCTAAATGATTTTTTTTTAATTTTGAAAACCTAAGATTTGCACTTTATGCTGTAAATTTCTATAAGTTTTGACAAATGCATGGTGTCATATATTCACTATTACAGTATCATACAGAATAGTATCACCACCCTAAAAATCCCCTTGTACTACATCTATTCAACCTCAGTCCCTTCCCAAACCACTGGTAATATCTTATCTATTTACTATCTTATAGTTTTCCTTTTCCCAGAACGTCATATAATGGTAATCACACAGCACATGGCCAGACTGGTTGTGTCACTTAGTAATATGCATTTAAGTTTCACCCCTGTCTTTTTTAGGCTTTCTAGCTAAACGATAGTTGAAGGACTTCTTGGTTGTTTCCAAGTTTTGGCAATTATGAATAAAGCTGTTATAGACATCCATGTGCAGATTTTTGTGATGAACATGAGTTTTCAACTCAGGTAAATACCAAGGAGCACAATTGTTGGATCATATGGTAAGAGTCTGTTTAGTTTTGTATTAAACCACCACACTGTCTTCCAAGGTGACTGTACCATTTTGCATTCCCACTAGCAAGAAATGAGAGCTCCTGTTGCTCCACATCTTCACCATCATTTGGTATTGTCAGCATTTTGGATTTTAGCCATTCTAATAAGTATTTAGTGGTATCTCATGGTCATTTTAATTTTCATTTCTCTAATGATAAATGATAAGTATTATTTTTATGTTTATTTACCACCTGTAGATCTCCTTTGGTGAGACATCTATTCATATCTGTTGTTCATTTTAAAATTGTATTGTTTGTTTTCTTATTGTTGAGTTTAATATTCCTTTGAATATTTTGGAAAAAAAGTCATTTCCAATATGTATTTTGCAAGTATTTTCTCCCAGCACTATCTGTTGAAAAGTCTATCCTTTCTCCCTCGCATTGCTCTCACACACTTGTTGAAATCAGTTGGCTACATTTGTATGGGTCTGTTTCTGGGCTCTCTATTCTCTTCCATTGATCTTTGTCTATTCTTCTGCCTTGATTTCTGTAGCTATATGGCTTTACCTAAAGCCGTATAGGATTCCTTGTCTCCTGCGCAGGGCCCAAAATGTATGTTTAGCATTTTAAATTAATATTTTAACATATAAAAGAGCAAACTCCCCAATACACCAGCATATCCTTAAAATCTGTACTTTAAAAGCAGTCTGATTTTGCCCTGGCTTCTCTTACAATGGTCTCCATGTTAAAGGTCAGAGACGGTGCGGGGTGAGAGGTGTTCTTCAATGCTCCAGTTAAATATGAGGGGCACATTCTATTCCTGTTCCCTGCTCTCCCACCCGTTTCATAAATAAGAAAACTAAGGCTCAGAGAAGGACTTGCTCAAGGTCACTGAGCTACTGAGTCTGTCTTGCTCCAAGTCCCCACACGCATCGCTGGCATGTTGCCAAGTGCATGTGGAGCCCTGAGTGTAAATCTTCTTCTGAATTTTTGTATCATTTTAATATCAGCCAGACTTCTTGAGATGACACCCACGCCCTTTACACACCTTCTTGTCTCTCAGCTCTCAGAGCCTCAGGGCCACCTGGCTCCCTCCCGCCCCCCGTGCTTCCTCCTGGACCCCCCTTCTCTGGGCTGCCTTCCCTAAGCTGTCCTACCTGTGCTCCCGCCACCTGTCCTTACGTCCTGGCCCCGGATGCCACCCCCCAGCACAGACTTGCCAGCGTTTTTATGACAAGGCAGACGGATCTCACATGAGGTTAATTAGCCATTAAGTATTCAGGTGGGAAACATGCCTGGAAAACTAATGAGGTGAAGGTAGGTTGGCTTTTCTTTTTACGCTGAGCTGCCTGAGGTTGCCCTGAGGAATGAGAGGGTGATGGTGCTGGAGGGGGGACACCCACACCTCCCCCCCCCCCACGAAATCCGGGCCACTGAAAAGCCAAGGTGCTCCATGGTGTCCCCTCCACTCGCCGGAGGGTGTCCTACCCCATCTGCTGGGGGCCCCCTTCTCTGGGCTCCCACAGCCCCGTGGGGGTCTTCTCGAGGACTGAGTGTGACCTGCTGTCTCAGCCACAGCAGCTTCGCGGTCGCAGGCCTGGTGCCTCAGTGTGCATGGGCCTTTCCGGTCAGAGCGTGAATCAGTGAGGCTCATGACCAGCCCTCTGCACACCTGCCCCTCCCAATCCTGTTCAAGGCCCTGCTCTCAGCGTCGGCCTCTCATCACTCTTTCAGTTCTTTCCCCC
This sequence comes from Orcinus orca, assembly GCF_937001465.1. NCBI lineage: Eukaryota > Metazoa > Chordata > Mammalia > Artiodactyla > Delphinidae > Orcinus > Orcinus orca. Next base: position 62,271,214 of record NC_064573.1, read on the forward strand.
TTGGCTTTGCATGTGTGCGCATGCATGTATGTACGTACAGGTATATGCATGTGTGTATGTGTGTGTACATGTGTACGTGTGTGTAAGTGTATGTGTTTGGGAGGAAGATGAGTGGTGGGATCATCTCAAGGCAGCTTAGGGAAATAAAAATAGGAAGAATAGCTGCTTTTGTGAAAAGACTGAGCCCTCCGTTTTGGGGAATACGTATTCCCCGTGACAGAGCCAACCAAGCAAAGAGTGAATGTCTCAGGTCTGCAGTGACTGCATGGCTTTCTAAGTGACAATCACTTTGGAGGAGTATGTGATCATGAATCTTCTTTTAATTCTCATTTATCCTACACCCTGTATTTTTGCCAAGGAAGGCAGAGGACTATTGAACTTGTAGATGAGAAAGGCAGAGTGTTAATTGCCCCAGAACCACAGAAAGTCCACATGTATATGTCGATGGCAGAGATGCTTATGCACCAGTACCAGAATGGAAACAGAAGGTTAATCAGGTAAAAGGGTGACTCTCAGGAGGTAAAAGAAACATGACGTTTTCTGCTCCTAATCCCATTAGGAAAAACTTGCTTGTAGTCCTGAATAGAGCTTGATGATGATGTAGAGACTAAAACTGTAAAGAAGCTAAGAAATTCAACAGGAGGGAAGTTTGCTTTGGTTAGACATACAAGTAAGAGATTTTGTTGTTACAGTTTAATTAGAAAATAATGTACTCCCACAGGAAGATGAAAGACCATAATTTAAAAGATGAGCTATTAGGAATTCTGAATAGAATCTTTTCTCAAGATTTTTCCCTAAGTGTTCTATTTATGATCCCAAAGCACTTAAGAACCTGAGAAATTAGTAGAAAATGTACTTACTTTCAGCTCTGAAGCAGGAACTTTCTGGCCGAGATGACTGAGAACAAATGAGGTTTGAAAGAAAAGCAAGAGAAGGGCCTTGGGCTGGGACACACAGAACAAATGCATCACTGGAGAGACAGTTGTTTGTTGTCATAACCTTGGATAAATGTCATTCGAAACGCACTGCATACTTCTGGTAATGCGAAGTCAGAGAAATGAAAAGAAGCGGTTGGATTAAGTCACAATTTCCATGGGCTCAACTGAGCAAGGCTGCTTCCAATGTTCATGACAAGGTTTATGGCAGACGGCAGACCCTGTGACCTTGCTCCTTTTTTTTTTTTTTTTTTTGCGGTACGTGGGCCTCTCACTGTTGTGGCCTCTCCCGTTGCAGAGCACAGGCTCCGGACGCGCAGGCTCAGTGGCCATGGCTCACAGGCCCAGCCGCTCCGCGGCATGTGGGATCTTCCCGGACCGGGGCACGAACCCGTGTCCCCTGCATCGGCAGGCGGACTCTCAACCACTGCGCCACCAGGGAAGCCCCCTTGCTCCTTTTTAACATCATTTTAGAGTTAGTTTTCAACCAAGGAATTCAATAAGATTGGATTTTGAGGAAATGGTTTTGGAAGAATTTGTTTTAAAATTTTCAGCAAACTACTCAAGGCATCTTGCAAACATTTAGCTCATTAATCTCTTTAAGAAGAGGGGAATAAGCCCATCATCCATGTTTCACAAGACCAAACAGTGAGACAGGGGCTGTGTGCCCAAGGCCCTGCAGAGCATGGGCTGCCACAAGAAGAAAACCTCGTGTGCTGCCGATTCTCCTCTGTCATTAAGCTTCACAGAATCCACCATCCAGAGCTCCATCATTCAAATCAAAATTGTTCAGTTTAAGGGTACAACAGTGTTGGGTTTCTGTTTGCCAGTGCCTGCAGGGGAGGACTCCTGTTGGTATCAGGCACATTGATGTGAGTATTTAAATGTGGCCTGGGGCCAAGTCAGGATGGACCTGGGGCTTTGGGGCTGAGTCCAAAACAGTGGCCATTTCTGAAAAGAGCAGCTCCAGCCCTGAGCTGAATGATGTCCCCACGTGAGTGGTCTGGAGAGGTTTGAGGACAGAGGTCTGAGTCTGATTTCCCAGGCAGGGAAACAATTTTTTTTTTTTTTTTTGCAGTACGCGGGCCTCTCACTGTTGTGGCCTCTCCCGTTGCAGAGCACAGGCTCCGGACCTGCAGGCTCAGCGGCCATGGCTCACGGGCCTAGCCGCTCCGCGTCATGTGGGATCTCCCCGGACCGGGTCACGAACCCATGTCCCCTGCATCGGCAGGCGGACTCCCAACCACCGCGCCACCAGGGAAGCCCAGGAAACACATTTTTATAAACTGTCTTTCCTCTGGCCTGTCCCTGAGGTGAAGCATGTTCTCCTGGGCGCTGCCGGCACCAGGGTCATTCTAGGCCTCAGAGCATTTGTGAACAGTCCTGAGCCCCACAATGGCCCTGGGGCCCACACGAGGCTGTTCTGCGGGCCTCTTTCCCACCAGAGCCACGCAGTTGAACAGTATGTAAAAGCTGGGCAGTGCCCCCAGAAAGCTACCTAGGAAAGAAGAGACACCTGTCCTCAACCCTCAGACCTGCTGTTTCCAGAACCTTTGCCAAAGATCTGATTAGCTAGTTGGGAAAGCTGGTGGCAGGTCAGGGAGCGGGCCCCAGGCAGGTTGGCAGAGGGAGCGGTGTTGGAGAAGGCAAGTCTTGAGGGTGTCCCCTCCGTGTAGAGGCTTGGGCGGCTCCATGTAGGAGTGAAGAGAGATTTCAGGGAGGGTTTGCTAAGCCCTAGGAAAGAGAGGAGGTTTTGCCATTTTAGTTCTTTCATTTTTTTCTTTTTTGGCTCATCTCCCTCTAATTATGCAGGAAAATATTTGGATCATGAAAAACCTTGTATGCCATATAAAGGAATTTGATTTTTTATTTAGAGGAGCGTATTAAAAGCAGGTAAGAATTTTGACAACATGAGTAGCAAGAATAAAAAGTGCCTTGCATAGCAAATCCTTCATGACTGGCCTTTGTTTGTCGTGTCCTGTTCTTTGACTGGTGTGTATGGGCTGGCAGGGGGTGGGTACCAGTCACACCCTGAACTGAAGAGTGTAAGAAGGATCACGTTGATTGATTTGGGGAGGGAGATGTAGGGCGGTGGCTATTTTTGAAATTTGTTCCTGAGCCCCTCCAGGTGCAGGGCACTGCCCTCAGGGTGGGGGACTTCACAGAATACAGTGAAGTATGAGTAGGTCATAGCTGCAGCGGCATGGGCACTGGGGAATCAAGTTAGAGCCCTCCTTGTTTCCTAGAGGATGAAACTGACCCCAGAGAGGCTGACTTGCCCAAGGCCAAGTGGATGTCAATCTGCATCTCATCTTGCCCCCTGGCTCAGTCTTCAAGGGGCCCAGGCCTGATGACTGTCTCCCTACCTTCTTTTCTGCAAGGAGCCCTCCACTGTCCCGCCTCTCACTTCATCCCAGTAACCACTTATTCTCTCCTCTTCTTGAACTTTTCTGGTATTCCCACATCCCTCCCAGATTACGGAGCTTCCGTTAGACAGGGAAACTGTTGTGGTCCTGGAATGGAGGCTCCATCATATGGGCTATTTGAGAAGAACTGAGTGAAAGGACTGTTTACAGAGCATGTAGGGAACCGCGGGGAAGCACAGGCCCTGGGAACACACATGCCTGCTTGTGCGTTTGCAGCCCTGGGTCTGAGGGGAGAGCGGAGGATGTGGTGACTGTCACCACCCCACGGGAGGAGCTGGGAGGGGGCCCACCCCCCTCTCTCCTCCTCCCTGATCTACTACTGGGTCTCAGGGCCCAGGGATGGGAGGGGGGTGGGGAGGGGTCACACGGAAGCTTTCCCTCACAGACACACAGGTCCAAAAGAAGCCGGCTTGGGAGGAGTCTGCAGTGGTCAGGTGCGTGCCCCCGGCCATACCGGCCCAGCCTCCCAGCACTGCACCTGCATCTCAGCCCGTGTCCAGGGCTCACTTGTCTTTTCTTGGTGCCCCCTTTCACTCAGCAAAGCTCAGTGTGTCTGTGTCTCGCTTTCATCACACAGCAACAGGTGGTTCTGTAACAAGAATGCTCTTTGATCCTTTAGCTCAACATCGCGGATGGCGCCTGAGTGGTCTGCAGCTGGGACTAGGGCAGTTTCCGCTCTTAGAGGATGTTTGGAGAGTGTTCATGCTTAAATTGCACAGCATCCCAGGGTACTCCTTTTGCCCTTAGCCAAATTGTCTGAAATGCTTCTCTTAGCACTACCTGTCTTCACCAGGGAGAGATTATTCCTCTCAGAAAGCACAACCTACCTGTGTTACTTTATAGGGAAGAACAATATGGTTCCCCAATTAGTAAATGCCTGGTTCTGGCTTGGGCATGCTGTCAATCACTTTTGGTTTTGGATCTTCCCCTGAAAAGGAAAAAGTAGGCATTTGGCTTTGCTTCAGAGCAAGTCCACATGCCCAGGGCCAATCACTGTTGCTTTTAATGAAAAACCTCTCACACATCCCAGACCTCAGAGATGGAAAGGGACCCAGAGGTCCTTTGGTTTAGAAACTTTGATTTGCAGTTAAGGAAACCAAGGCCCAGGGAAGTGAGATACTCTTCCAGTGTCATTCTGTTAGGCCATAAGCTATCTTTCATACCTAAAACGTGTTTGATTGGAGGTCCAAATATAAAATATTAAATAATATTAAATATACAAATAAATTACTTCAGCTACCATTCTGCGATACCGTTAGAAGTCTGGCTCCTTCCCCAGTTCCTGCTGGGATTTCGTAACCAGTGTTCCCAAGGTTGCTGCCAGCCTCCACTTGCTCTGAGCTGCTGCCTCCAGCATCTCACCTTTGCCTCGGCCCGTCTCGAGCCGAACTCTCCTGCACTGCTGGGAGCAGAGGGTGGGCAGCGAGTCCTCAGCCCCCAGTGCAAGGCTCCTGTGTGGGACGCAAGGCTTGGGAAGAGCAGAATGGAAGCAGGAAAGCTCAGCTCATCAGCCAGGCTGCACTATTTATTCACTCAGCTCTCATTGAGAGCTTCCTGTGTGACCAGCAACGTTGTGGGTGCCGACAGTTTGCAATTAACAAACAAAGTGGCCACCTTTGTGGAGTTTCTGTTCTAGGGCTGGTCCCCTTTACCCAAAAGACCCCTTTGTCTCTCCTTCCCCTGCCTGACACCACCTTGGTGCAGGGCTGAGCCCTCAGAGTAGAATTCTTTATGTTACGTTCTTTGCAGCTTGGATCCCTGGCCTCCCCAAATTCCTTTTATTCTCGGTGGGTCAGAGAAAAACAGAAAATCTCCTTGAACAACCAAAAAAAAAAAAAAAAAATCTGTCCAAGAAAAGCCCTCTCTGCTTGGTTTTGTCGAGCACTGGTTCCTAAAGCTGGTCTTCAGACGAGCATGACCTGAAAACGTGTCAGGGACGCAGGGATCCGGCCACCCGGGTCTCACAATCCCTCCAGCTGGTCCTGATGTCCTGAGGCTTTCAGAACTACGGCTGCAGAGTAGCTTGACCCCCACCTGTCTCAGCCTCATGCCCCTCCCAGGCCTGGGCTTCTCATTAAATGAGCAAGGGATCCAATGAAGTGTTTCCCAAAGGAAAAAAAGTTACCCTCAGTAAGTGCAAAGAAAAAAAAAAAGATGTAAAATTTCTTACTTTTAGGAACACATTTTTCATGTATTTTTGAAAAGGGATCACAGGGTAGATATCAAATTGTATAGCATTTAGACATTCCTGGATATAAGTGATGTAACGGTTTTTTAATGTCAATATGTACAATATGCCAGGAATTATACTTTTTGCAGTTTCTTAGGCACATGATGAAAAATGTTTGATTTCCCATGAGAAATACACATGGGGATATAGGATTTCAAAGTCCTTTCAGTGGGCACGTGAGCAGAAATGTTCCAAGACTACTGATCCATAGCATGAAAGCTGCGCTTCTCCATGGAAATGCCCTTTGTGGTGTGTCTTCTCTTCCCTCTCCAGTTTCTGGGGTCTGGGGCTGGCACAGTCACCCAGCTCCACCCACCCTGAAATGCTCTCTTCCCACCTTCTCCTTGCTCCTGTGCAAGCTTCCATGTGGCCACCTCCTTCCTTCTGGAGGGAGGGGAGCACCCCGGCCACATGGGACACAGCACTTACCTCCCTGTGTTGTGATGATTTGCCCGAAGTTTTCTTGACTCCGTTATAAGCTCCTTAAGGGCAGGTGCTGTGGCCTCCTCATCTCACCCCCTCTCACCTGTGGGTGTTTTTGTTTGAATTATCCAGTAACCAGTTTCAATTCACCCTGGTGGCAGCTCTGTTTTTCTAGTTCCTAAGATATCAGTATACATCACACTTTGTCACTTTTCTATGTTTCTGTGTAAAAGATGTACTGCACATTTGTCGAAGTAATCAATTTTAGTGTGAAAGTATTTCTTTTGCTGAATGTCCATAATAAAGTTGGCATGTGTGCTCCAGTCTCTGCAAAATCTCTGACTAATCTTTGATTAGTCAGGCACTCCTTAAGCTGGAAACAAAGAGGTTCCCAGCCAGCCACAGACAAAGATCTACACTTGGATGGAAATTCCACACACCACTGGGGGGTGATTTTCTTATTTGAAGGTACCAAGCAAAGAAACATTTATGTTTTAACATCTAATGGAGTAAACTCAGGTGACAAAATGTGTTTGTGGATTGTTGTCTGGAGGTACTAAACTTTGCATCTCTGAAGTTCCAGCTCTATAGCTGGTGGTGTTGACTCGGGGATGGGCCCTTCTTTCCGTGCAGGTGTACATGTTCTTTACATATGTGTGTAGTTACAGGACAACCTCAGATCCCTGTGGTAATAAGATGGTGTCTAGGGTCTTAAAGCAATGGCACATTACTTCCAAGCCATGATGGGTGTTGTGGCATGCCCTATGGGACTGTTTGCAGTTTGATGTCATTACTTATGTCCTGAGAGAAGTGGACCTCAGGGGACATAATATGGTTTTCACAGGAGGTGCCTGGGAAGGAGGCGGAACGGATGTGGAGAGAAGGCCCTGAACGAAGGGCCACCAGCAGGGAGCAGCTTGTAGCTTTGAAGTAGGTCATAACTACTCACCTCAACTACTGTTGTGATGTGAATGCAGCCACAGGAGACACAAAGGAATGAGCATGGCTGTGTTCAAATAAAACTTCATTTATAGACACAAACATTTGAATTTTATATAATTTTCATGTTTTATGAACGATCCTTTTTTCTTTTTTTTTTAACACTTTCCAACAATTTAAAAATATAAGGACCAGTTTTAGCTCACAGGCCATGCAAAAATAGAATCTGGCTACAGCTGTAGTTTGCTATCTGATATAGACTATTGTGGTAGATTGTATTACTGTTCAAAATATTTTCTGCCCCCCCCGCAAAGGACCCTTTCTACGGTATCCCCTAGTCACTCTTCTCTAAGAGAGGGATGTATTTCCCATCTACTGAAGTCTGGCTTGGCCACATAACATGCTTTGGCCAATGAAATGTGAGCTGAAGTGACACGTGTGGCTTAAGAGACAGCTTTACAATCTGTGTCTTCGTTCCACCAACATACCTTTCTCTTTGCACAATAATTGCAACTTCTCATTTGGGAACAAGATGCCAACTGTCTTCTTTATATTCCCATGCTGTTTCCATAGGCCTAGTTAATGGGATAAGAGAAGATAGTAAAGTATTGAAAGAGATAAAATATCAGTAGTTTGCCTTTGCTGATATTTTATACAGAGAAAATTCAATAATAATAACTTACATAATTATTATGGAATTCTGGTGAGGTGATTGGATAAAAAATAAATATGAAACACTTTTTTTTTTTTTGGTTAACCAGCAAAAATAAGTAATGAATTGAGATAGGAAAAAGAATTCCAATTCATAGTATAAAAAATGAGGAAATGATTAGGAATTAAATTTAATACTAAATTATAAATGCTATATGAAGAAAATAAAATCTTTTTGAAGGATAAAGCAAGATATGAAAACATAAAAATATTTACTGTTTTTAGATATGAAGACAATGTGAGCTTATCAGTGATCCCCAAACTAATAAATAACTTTAATGTAATTCCAATTAAAATCCCAATTTTTTTGAATTGCATAAAATAATGATAAAATTTATGTGGAATAATAAATATCTGGGAGTAATCAAGAAAACGGTTAAGTGTGAAATTACTTTGCTAGCTTCTTTTTAATCAACTTAAGAAACCTGGAAGGTATAAATATATTTAAAAATCATCTGACCTCTTTAAAATTTGTAAGGAAAAAGATCCCATAAAGTAAAATGACAAATTATAATTTCAGATAAAAATTTTTTTTAAAGCCTAAGTCAGGTAGAGACTGCCTCGGGCATTTCCCAACTCTTTCTTGGCCTTGCCTTTCCTGCAGCACAACTCCATCAGACATGAGGTAATTTGCTGACCATCTGTCTGTCTGTCTTCCCACATCCAAGTGGAAGCCACGTACAGGCAGGGGTTTTTGTCTGTTTCTTCAGTGCCTGGAAGAGTGCCTGCTCTAGTATGTATTTAATAAGTACAGTTGGATGAACAAATATATAAAAGTATCTTACAAGCTGGTAATAAAAAGACAAACAATGTAATAAGAAGGAGGTCAGGGGCTTCCCTGGTGGCGCAGTGGTTGAGAATCCGCCTGCCGATGCAGGGGACGCGGGTTCATGCCCTGGTCTGGGAAGATCCCACATGCCGCGGAGCGGCTGGGCCCGTGAGCCATGGCCGCTGAGCTTGCGCGTCCGGAGCCTGTGCTCCGCAACGGGAGAGGTCACAACGGTGAGAGGTCCGCGTACCGCAAAAAAAAAAAAAAAGAAGGAGGTCAAAGATTGTGAACAGGCCAATCGCAGAGGAGTAGACCTAAGATATCAGTAAATATATAAAATGTTTTGTTCAGCCTCAGTCAGGGAAGTGGAAAATAAAGGCATAATTGGATTGGTGAAAATAAAAATGGTCATAACTACTATTCCTGTTGGGAGTATGTGGAAAGGACAGTCACATGTGTTGCTGGAGGAAATTAGAATTGTTACATCATTTTGAGAAAACAATCTAACATCTAAGGTATCGATTGCAGTATTGGTTGCAGTAGCAACAAAGAGAAAATTAACGTACATCAAGTGAGAAATGATTTTTAAAATTATGGTGTGTCCACATCACAGAATATTTATGGCATTTTGGAATGGAATAACCCAGCTATTTCCTGATATTGTTGTGTCAGAAAAGCAAGATGTAGAAAACACCAAATTGGTAAAGCACGCAATGGAAAAACTAAACATATGCATGTGTGTGTGTGTGTGTGTGTCTGTGTCTGTGTCTGTGTCTGTGTGTGTCTGTGTGAGTGTATGACTGTGCTGAAGAGGGTGTGAAGGAAGGGAATGAAAATAAAAGAATTCTGTAAATCTGTAACATTCGGAAAGAGCAAGCTGCATAGCAGTATATACAATTTGCTTATGTTTGCACTCAAGACACACATCTATGTGTATGTAATACACACATGGGGTGTGGTGAAAGATGCCACACAGCAGTGGTGGACACCAGGGAATAATCGTTTATGGAGGCAGGTAACGAAATAAGTTTTCTGTTGATTTCATACAGGTTTTAAATGGTTTTATTCCTCACAGTGATAGCAGGTTACATTTACAATAAATTTAAAAAATCAATAGTGAGGAGTGGGATTTGTCTTGACTCATAGTTTCCCATCTGGCTTTAAGATCTTAGGAGTTCTGTCTGCATCAGAATTTTCTGGGTTTCGTCCTCTGGTTTGCCAGTTTTTGACCGGGTGGATGTAGGGGGAGGACCACGCTGTGTGGACGTGTTTGGCTGTGATTGTGCATGTGGGTACATGGCTGGGACTAGGGGTACAGTAGATAGTCAGGTCTGAGTCAGATTCTACAGGCCCCATCTTCTCACGGGTGTATTTAAGGAAATGCAGCTCTCCCTGGGGCCAGCCGTGTGGAAGAAACGGCTCAGTCCCCATGGATGACAATTGCAGTACATTTATTGTATGGCACAGAAGTAATCCAGGGTGGGAAGGAAACACTCACACATCTGTCTTTCTGGTAGAATTGTGGGTTTTGCCATTAGACTGTCATTGTCTGCCTGTCAGCCCCTCCTGATTTCCCAGGAACTGCTGCTCAGGGAATCTGGGTAGTCATGGAGCCCTCCTCCTTAGCCCAGCTCTGCTGGTCATCTCAGGGTTTCACATTAATTCTGGCTGGTGTTTTTGGCAGTTAGGGCACAGGGCAAGGCTCAGAGGAAATGCTTACTCATTTACACATCGATTTTCTTGTTTATTCATTTATTTGTCCTTCCCACTACCCACGTATCAGAACATTTATACTTGACCAATATTTATGAAGATCTGTGTGCCAGTCTTGTCCTCTGGCTGAAGTTGTAACGAAGAATAAGACCTATATCTGCCCCATGGCACTCATTAGCTAGGTCTGAGTCAGACAGAGTCTGCTCTCTACTGGAATGTAACATGCACCATGAAATAGTTATGGGTAAATCAGACCAGACAGGGCTGTGGGATCCAGGAAAGCTTCCTGGAAGTGATGTGGCACAGGATCTGGAATGAGGAGTAGGAAACTTCCAAGCAGAAAGAAGGCTGCATTGAATAAATGGGGTGGGGGGGTGTTGCAGAGGATGGGAAGGGGCACCAGGAAGGGGAAGGAGCATGGACAGAGCATGAGGCCTGGATCACAAAGAGAGCCCAGCGGTTCTGAGCTGTACACCTGCGGCTGAAGGTCAAGGCTGGACAGAGCTCGGAAGGCGAGGGTGGTCACTGAAAGACTTTTGGTGAGAAAGTGTTGTGATCCAACCTGCATTTAAGAATAATGAAAATATAACTAGCACCATTCCTGTCTTGTCACCCCACTTCACTGTAATTTCCTTTGGTAAGATTGCTGTATAATATAAAAACGGGACCACAAAAGCATAAGTTGGCCTAAGATCATTATATGAAAATGTTGTCTTGCTTAGTTTATGGCAGTGACAAAATTTCAAGAAGGACAACTTTCTACACACATTTCAGCACATCCGAGAGAGTTTGTGTTTCTCATCTGCTGGTCAAGATGGCTTTTTTCCCAAGGATCACCTCATTTCAAAAGTGAAAAAACAGAAACAAACTGGTTACCACTGCGAACACTTTTGATATGCAGAATAGTCCAGAGAACATTTTGAAACTTTGACATAGATCCAGGTCTCTTTGGTTTTAAAAGTGAAGTGTGGTGGTTTTGCACTACATCAACTGGGCTAAATTGGAACTGTGTCTTTCAGAACCCCCTTTACTGTGTGACTCCAGGTCAGAGTTGGCTAAAGGAGAAAGTTACATGGGATTGAGAAGTAGGCAGGGACTGTTCTGAAGGTCGTCCTGGCCTTATCTCTCCCTTGGTGTCAGGCCTTCACCCTGACTGCTGGTCTGGCTCTCCCCCAGTGATCCAGGCACATGGTCAGGCCAGATACAGAGGCCAAGCTTACCATTTACTAGACTCGTTGCCTGTTCCCTTTGGTGACCCACCCTGGCAGCCTTCAGGAGGGCGGCTTGTGACTTCACTCTGGTCTCCGACTCCCTTTCAGATTCCTGCTTCTCCAGCTTTTTCTGAAATTTTGTAGGCTCTTTTACTACAACACATCATAATACTCCTTAATACTCATAACGGCTTTCCAACTCCGATTGAAGAATTTGATAGCTAAACACAGGGTGCTCAAGTAACAGAAACCTAAAAAAGGTGGCTTTCAGTCGGAGTGGTGGGCAGAGGGCTGAAAGTTTCCAAAGAGACTATTAGTGAAGGCTTGAAGGACAGAGAGAAAATTTTTATAAGAAGAATGGGAAAAGGAGATCCACGCGATATGGTGGTGGAACATTTGCTGAAATTGTGGGCCTCAGCAACAAGGAAGTTAGAATAGATACTGAATGAGCTCATGGATCTGACTAAGGAGGAATTTGAAAACGCTGACTGGCTCCTTTCAGCTGTTTGTAATAAAGTACAGGGATAGCTAGATGGGCAGAGGCAACTGTTTACCTTTCAAGCAGAGTTTAGAAGAAATATAAATGAGCCAGGATTTACCATGTTGGAAATAAAACAATTTCTCATGCTCAGCCTCTCCAGATAGCAAGAGATTCTGAAAGTAATAAATGGCCTTAAGCAAGAGGTAGAATCCAGAGCACCTCCAGCATAACATACCTTCAGAGTCAAGTAGCCTTAGATCAGACACAAGAGACTTAACGTGGTGCCTTTACACTGCACCAAAGTTCTAAGAATATCAAGGGCATGCCTGTACAGCTGTCAGCTAGACAAACGGGCTTCTAAGAATCTCAAGGTCTTTCTTCCATATCAGTCTCACATGGAGCTCAAGGTAGAAAAAGCACCTTTCTCAGAAAAAAATGTGGCATGGCCTCTGTCTAATGGAGTGTGGTCGTGACTTTTGTCTAATTTTATACATAAGAAATGAACAAATGTTTTGAAGAAATTGTATCATCTTGGACTGAAAGGGAAAATTTATACAGTTTATAATAAAAAGGGGACTCTGGGCTCTCAAGCTCGTATCAGCAGGAAGCAGGCTGAGAAATTTCTCGGCTACAGCATGGGCCATTTCTTATGGGAAAGGAAGGATGATTCAGAGAATGGAGCCAAGAATGACAGAGAGCCACCCCTGGGCGGCAGCACTGGGTCCTAATCAAGGAACTGGTGCCGTGAGTCCAGATGGATTTCAGGGTGGCTCTGGACTATGTGCTTCCTCCCTCCCCCTGTCCCCTTTGGAATGGGACACCCTCTGCCTTTCTCACATTGGGAAATTGACAGTTTGTCTCCTTAGCTCTCAGGTCTTCAAATTAAGATAAACTACCCAAGAAGTTGCATCCAAGGAACCACAAAGGAAGAGATTTATCTTGAGATTTGGATCACAAGATCCTGGAATTAGAGTTCACGCCTCATGAGGGCAAGACTTCTGGGATTTGGGAGGGGTTAGTGTGTTTTTTGTATGGGAAGGACTTGGATTGTTGTGGCTAGAGGGAGCTAGTGTCCAAAAATAACCTTAAAAAGTCCTTTCTTCCCCATGGGCACACAGTGCTTCTCTCATGGGGAGCTTATGTCAGTGTCCTTGATTCTGGGGTGGGTCTGTGACTGCTTTGACCAATAAAAATATGGAATTTTGGAGTTAATATTTAAAGAATACCTGCAGCTTCAGCTTCTTGCCTTTTGAGAAAGCCGTTATGCTGGGAGGAGGGAGGCTCTGGCGGTTACTTGAAGAGGCCAATGTGAAGGAAAAGTGAGGCTCCTCGCCATGGCCCCGCTGACTCCCCCACAGCCAGCGCTGACCTGCCAGCCACGGGAGTGAGCTGTTTCTGGAGCAGCCGCTACAGGCCCAGTCAAGAGACTCTGACGCCAGAAGAGCAAAGGTGAGTCCCCACTATGCCTGCTCATGTTGCAAGACTATGAGCAAATAAAGGACTCCTTTTGTTTTCAACCCCTAAATTTGGGGATGGTTTGTTACACAGCAATAGATAACCTACACTAGAAGTAAATTTCTCTCTGAGAATTTCACTTATTGCTAGAAATTCTCAACAATGATTTAAAAGCGGAAAGCACTGATGACTAAGAGGAGATTGCAAAGAGAACTAGATTTAAAAACAACTCGGGAATGGAGGCTGGTAGAGGCATGTCTGAGTATGGTTCTAGAGCAGAATATGTTTTGGAGCTCTTAAATGTTGAATATAAAATCGTAAAATCTGAATTTGATAGGTTGAGACTTGTGATTCATTTTAAAGGAAAAATCTTTGAAAAGTATGGGAAATATTATCATTTGAAAGAAAACACAGGCAAAATATATGGTCTTCACTGAGTATAAATCACAAACCCAGAGAATGGAAGAGACTGATAGCGTTGGATCCAGAACTGAGAGTACTTTTCTCATTTCAATGCATATGGTTCTGTATTAGTTCAAACTGTAATCTTAGCAAAGCAAAATCTGCTCATTTTGGTTATGTTCATAGTTGATTCTGAAACTAGGCTGAATCAACCAAGTGTTGAGTTACGGGAAGGACAGGGATCTCTTTTCATTTTATACATTTGGATAAAGCGGAAAGTGAACGATCAACATCCCCACTGCATAGAAACTAAGGTTTATGGGGATGCATTTCAGCACTTCTACACCCAGGCCAGGGCCAAAAGAAGGTGAACATTTTGGCAGAAAACTAACATATTCGTATAATTGGGGATGAGGGTGTTTTAACTCAGCGCCTAGTGCCGCCCGCCTCTCCAAGTGCCTGCACAACTTCATTGAGAAACACTTATTCTTGCTTTGTATGAGTCAAGTTCTCCAGATGAAACTCTTGGAATAACGGCAAAATAACTTTTGGAATAACCAATTTCCTTCTTGTCTTATTCTCTCCAAACCCTCTAACTCCCTTCAGACAATGGAAAATAATTTGGCTTCATAATTACCCCAATTTGATGTAATTTAGAATCACTGAGAACCATTGTCTTGTGTGGACCTGATCTTTGTCCTTGATTTCACAAACAGATGTCCTGCCAAGTTTGAGAGGGGAGTGTCTGGGGCTGCCCGGCAGCCAGTGTGTGGGAGGACATGCACTTTCATACAGTAGCAAACTGTCCACCCTCACTCACGCCGGACACCTGCCTTGAGGGTTCTGACTAAAACTTGTCTTCCCTCATGGACTCTGTACTGAGGATTTAGAATATTCACTTTGGCAGGAACTATACCTATTTATATACTGTGTACCCCAAAGGCTTATAGCTATAAAATTTCCAATGATTTTTTTAACAGTAAAATAAGGAATGAGGAGTGAATATGGGAACTCCATAAATCTTAATTATCAATGGCAACCAAATGCAGGGACCATCAACCAAAAGTGTGGGGGTTGGCTTCCCTGGTGGCACAGTGGTTAAGAATCTGCCTGCCAATGCAGGGGACACGGGTTCTAGCCCTGGTCCAGGAAGATCCTACATGCCTCAGAGCAACTAAGCCCGTGCGCCACAACTACTGAGCCTGCGCTCTAGAGCCACGAGCCACAACTACTGAAGCCCGCATGCCTAGAGCCCGTGTTCCACAACAAGAGAAGCCACCGCAATGAGAAGCCCTTGCACCGCAACGAAGAGTAGCCCCCGCTCGTGGCAACTAGAGAAAGCCGGCCTGCAGCAAGAGGAAGACCCAACGCATCCAATGAATACATAAATAAATAAAATCCATTTAAAAAAAAAACTACGAAAGTGTGGAGAACTCTGGCCTTGGCAGCAGGGTGGTGGCAGTGACAATGGTCAACATTTGGTAAATTCTTTTCGTAAGTGGAAAAATTCCCACGCTAGCTGTGGGTCTAGAGGCCCTGAAGCTTGGGAATAAGAAGAGTGCTGCAGAAGCTGTAGTTATGGACAGTCTCCCTATTGTCAGGTGAAGAACATTGTTAAAGAATCATTCATCAAACCAGCGCTCACTGGGATCTATGTACCAGATACTGTGCCTGGTGCCAGGGTGCAATTTTTCTCTGTCCCCAAGCATTCATTGTCAGATGAGTTATAAGTATATCATTTTTTCTAATGTGGTTAAGAATGATGTTTAAATGTATATAAATATTTGATAAAGCAAAGGTCATGAACAAAAAATATGGATCGTTACCTGGGTATTGTTTTTAGAGCTTGAGGACTGGTTATCCCATTGCTCATTAATCATCTTTTCTTACTATATCTCCTAACAGCCATATAAGAAAGAGACTTTCTACTGAAATTTTCCATTTTCCTTGTTTCCTCTACTTACGTTATAAAATAATCGACAAATAATTGCCCAAGGTACAGCTTGCGTGTTTATGGGGTGGCTTGAATGGGGGCAATATGGAGAGAGGGTTGGCTCAACACAGTGGTGAATTTTGGGGTCTAGAGTCATGCTAATTTGTTTAAAAATATATTTGTGCAACTTAGTGGTCTTGAGAACTTGGACAAATTACTTTGTTCTCTAAGCCTCAGTTTCCTCACCTATAACATGGAAACAATAATGATAGTATTGATCTCCTAGGGTTGTTGTGAGGACTAAAGAAAATAGGTCTTGTGAAGGGTTTGCAATGGTGTCTGTTGTAAGCAACCCATAGATGTTCACCCTTTTATTTGTGCAAGAAAAATACAGGAGGCAACAAAGAGAACTTTTGTGAAATAGGGAAGTTTGGTGGAAAATTTAAATATTTTTAAAAGACAATTTAGAATAAAGACTTAGAAACTATAGCACATTAAAATAGAAAAAATCCCTAGAAAAGTTCAACCATTTCATTTTTAAGCTTCAAAGAACTTAGAGTGAGGTGGAGGTGCCCTTGGTCACAGAGCTGGTGGGGGCAGAGCTAGAACTACAGCTCGGCTCAGGTTCTGGATGATTGTCCTTATCTCCCACCAAGTCTGTACTGTCCACTTCTAAAGGGATGCAACACAGGACCGTGATATCAGATGTTCCACTGCTGTATATGGGCCTCCATTTTCTGGGGTTGGGTGCTGTGTCTTGTTAGTCTCTGCTTTACTGTGGCTACTTTCTGATGGTGGACCTGGAGGAGGAGAAAGCCCTGGAATGTGAGTTCCAGGATTGTAACATGTTACTTAGAAGGCAGCTAAAATTTTGACTGACTTTCAGGAAGCATTGTCAGAGTAAGTTGTATCCATCGATGATTCTGTTTTCTGGAGACCCTCCATCCTAGCAATAGGTAAATACTCTACTTATGTGAGCAGTCCTAACAATCACGTCTCACAGGCCTAGAGATTGGGGAATGCAATACATTATAACTATAATTATGTATATACACTGGCTAACAGAAAGGTATTATAACCCTGCGGCAATATTAGGGAATTAGAATTCAACAAAAGGTAGACTGTGTATCAGTTAGCTACTGATGCATAACAACCCACACACACACCCAAACTCAGTGTCTTAAAACAATAAGTATGTGTTGTAGAGGAGTCCTCCTGCTCCACCATGAGTTTGCAGTCAGTTATGGGTCAGAGATGGACCTCAGGTCTTGGCTGGGCTCTCGGACGTTGTGGTTGGCTGGCTGTAGGCTGGTCTAGGGTGGCTTCAGCTGGCCTCAGCATGGCCCTCCTCCACACTGTCTCCCATCTTCCAGAGGCTACTTGGGCTTGTTCACAAGGCAATGACACTGTTCTGAGATGGAGCAAAAGTATACAAGGTTTTTTGGCCCTAAGTTGGAAACTGGCACATCATCACTTCTCCCACATTCTATTGACCACAGTAAGTCTTAATGACTCAGATTCAAGGGATGGGGGAATAGTCTCTACCTCCTGAAAAGAAGAGCTTCAAAGTCACGTTGCAAAGGGCATAGAAGAATTGCCACTGTTTTTACGATAAATCTATCCTAGTTTGTATAATGAAGACAACATAGATTTTGGAATCAGATCAATATTTGATCACTTATTCTCTGCTTTACTAATTTTATCACCTATGTAATGCATATAATGCATTAAAATATAAGGTGTTATATCTTCCTTTGATAGTCTTTAGGTACCATTAATATTTACATCTTATTGTGCCTTAATATCATTGTTATGAGCATTGTTTTTCCTGTGTTGTAAGCATGTGGGTTAGTTAATGAAGAATTTTATTTCACAGAATAACTCACAAAAATGTGTAAATGCGTTTGATAATGACAAATGACCAATGTACATATTTAACAGTACATATATGTATATTTACTCTTACATGTAACACACATATATTTAATAACAGTGCCTAAACTCAATGTACTACACACAGTATCTACTCTAAACATTTGTTGAGGTCTTCCCTGGTGGCACAGTGGTTGAGAGTCTGCCTGCCGATGCAGGGGACGCAGGTTCGTGCCCCGGTCCGGGAAGATCCCACATGCCGCGGAGTGGCTGGGCCCATGAGCCATGGCCCCTGAGCCTGCGCGTCTGAAGCCTGTGCTCCGCAACGGGAGAGGCCGCAACAGTGAGAGGCCTGCGTACCGCAAAAAAAAAAATTTTTTTTTGAATGAAAAATGAGTAAATCTTGTATACTGATATGGAAGGGAAGGCAGTTATCCCGTTCCAAGGGCTGTCCCTCCCAGAGGGGTAGCTGCTGAGGTCTCTGTCCAGCATCTAACAGGCTTCCGGGTCTGCTCTTTTGGTTTTCACAGGTTTCTCCCTCTGTGCTATTTCATGTGTTCTCTTCGTGGCACCTTGGATGTTCTTAGCTGGAATATCTTGCCTGTCTCCCAGCCTGACCTAATTTTCTACTTCTTCCTTGTGTCTTCCTCTGGAAGAACCATGTGATGAAAATTGGGACTTGCACTTGTAGCTGCTCTCGGTCTGAGCAGGATGGGGTGGCTCTCTTGGCGAGTGACCAGACAGCAGGACAGCTACAGCCTCACTGGTCTTCTTCAGGACCAGATCCCAAGGTTCAGGGCCTCCTCTGACAAGCTCTATTGACAGCAATAGCCTTTAAAACCAACCACAGCATGTGGTGACATGCT
Source organism: Orcinus orca (assembly GCF_937001465.1). Taxonomy (NCBI): domain Eukaryota; kingdom Metazoa; phylum Chordata; class Mammalia; order Artiodactyla; family Delphinidae; genus Orcinus; species Orcinus orca. The sequence continues at coordinate 62,289,580 of NC_064573.1, forward strand.
TCTCTCTTACCTGGAAATGTAAGTGCTTTAGGGTTTCAGCGTCTTGTGCCTGAGCCTTGGAGGCAATGCAGGTGAGCCAGTGTCAACTGGGGTGTAAGACATGGCTTACTGCGCTGAGCTGGGGCCAGGGAGGGCTCCCCCACCTTCAGTAGGGCTCACATGAGTCCTGATCGGAAGGAAGGGGGCTGCTGATAAGGGTGAGCTTGGGCCAGTTTCCAGGCAGCTGGTGGAGCAGTACTGGTTGCCATAGCCACCTGCAGGGCTGCAGGCAAGGTGAACTGAGTCTGGGTTGATGAACAGAAGTCAGGGTCTGGAAAGGGCAAAGCAGGGTCTGAGACCAACTTGCAATGTGCCTCGATGGTCCATGGAATCTCGCAGCCAACAGGGTGTTTCATTTGCTGCACCTGAACACCTTCCTGGGGGGCAAATCTGTGCGAGTCAGTCCTCCTTGGCCTCACGGGGCCAGGAATCCAGGGACGTTTTGGCAGCTCACACACCAGGCCGTCTTCTCCATGTCAGGCTGGTCCTCCCATGGGGACAGCTCTGGTTGGCCTTCCCTGCAGGATGGTGGAAGCCGAGCACCCTGGTCATGGGCATCGGTGCCGTCTTCCCACCCCTCCTGCCCCGTCCCCGTCCCTCACTCCAGGGCCTGCAGGTGTCACAGCTCCAGTCCTCCAGAGGGTATGTTTCAGACCTCAGAAGGCAGGAAGGACAGGCTGTGGTTGGCAGGTTAGCAGTGAGGAGAGGAAGGAACATGGTGACAGAGCTGGTTGTCTTGGAGGCAAATGTGGGAGGAAGGGGTCTTCTCCGTTCATGGCTGGGAGCATCCTCAGTGCCTCCTGCATGATGGCCCCTCCCAGCGCTCCTCTTCCCACAGTCACAGAACCCGTCGACTCTGACATATCAAGGGGGAGGATTCAGGGTGGTTAGGGTTAGGGTCAGAAGTTAGAAGTTGTAGAAATGAGACTCAAATCCAGACCTGCCTCATCCTAGAAGCCCTAATCTCAATCTGTGCCTTCATGGGACCCTGGCAGACAGCTCAGCCTCATGCTAAAGCTCGGTCAGGTTCCTGGGGGGGCAGCAGCTCTTATTTTCACCTTGAGTTTACCCTAGCCTCAGGCACTTAGGAGATTGGGGCTCTTGTCCCCAAACCGAGTGAAGCAGAGTGATCCCACGCTTCTCCAAAGTTCTTTCTTCGTTGTCAGGGGAACGCTCCTGACTCCCTCCTGCTTTGCATCCCGGAGCTAGTAAACCTTCCTTCCTGCTGGCTCCATGTGCCCCAGGTGAGTACTTTCTCTTTAGTCAGATATGACCCCTCAGCTTTAATTCCGTTTACACATCGAGGAAGGGTTTACCTAGACGCTGTGATGTGCTTCTTGGTGTTTGACATTTTGTATTGTTTTACTTAGTAGCATTTTAGAAACTGAAAGGGCCACTGCTGTCCACTTTCAATCCAGTTTGGGCTTCAGAGATATGTTATGGGACTAGGAGCAAATATCTATGTGCCTCAGTTTGTATATCAGTGAGAAGAAAGGAAAAATACAAGAAAAATAGTCTGTGTTTTGGTTAAAGGCAATGCTTACCTCTGATATGTTAAAGAAGATGTGATTCCCTACCCAGTTGTTTTAACTTTCCTCCCAAAGGCTATTTTTGTGCCGAGCCCCAATATCATTTTCCCAGAGTAATCAAAGCTCAGGACCATGTTCTATGGTGCATGAGAAATGCCATTTAAGGGATATTCAAAGACTAGCCTCTGTGAGGTATACCTGGGGTGTTAAGCCAAACAATATTGACAGATTACAAAACTGAGAACCTATTGTGTGCAAAGTTTATCCTCTAGAGACAACATTAAGTCCTGGACAAGAAAAGCAGGGGGTCTACGATAATCCTAGAACCACATGGCTTGTGTAGATGAAGGATTCTGCAGAGGGGCAGATCAGCTCAGAGTGGGGTTGTTAGAAGGTTTAGGGAAGGTGGGAAGAGGCATGGGCTTTAAAGGGTGGAAAGGAGGCCCTAGAGCGTTGTAGTTCTGTGGAAAGGCATGAGGGGAATGCAGCGCCAAGTCCCTGGGATGGGGCTTCATGCTGGGCCCTGTGGTTCCTGGAAGGCCCTGGAAGGCCTTCGAGGGTTTCATAACCTCCAGAGATTGTTTGTGAACTACCCTCCATATGTGTGTGTATGTATTTTCCTGTGAGAGGGCCCAGAGCTTTCATCAGATTATCTGGGGATCTGTCTGTGGCTCAAAAATGATAAGAAACATGAATTATCTAGGATATGATTCAAGATGCCAGTGTAGGAAATCCTAAACCCACCTCCTCCTGCAGACACGCCGACTCTACAGCTGTACATGGAGAAGTTTTTTCTGAAAAAAACCTAAAAACTGGCAGATCGACCCTTTCCCATCGGGCAAATGAGAGGGAAGGCACACTGAAGGGGGTAGGAAATGCAGAGACACGATCTCTCCATTAACTCCACCTGTGGCCCAGCGACCCACAACCGGGAGGGAACTCAAAACCTGGTGCTTCTCCCTGGGGAGCTGAGAGTTCTACCCGACATCGGCAGCCCAACTGTTAAGATGGGCTCCTGAGAGAAAAGCCCCCAGCATCTGGTTTTGAAGACCAGCGGGGCCCCGCCAGCTGAGGAACGGCTCTTACAGGCCCGCGTGCAGACTCCCGCACCCCAGGGCCCAGCGCAGAGGCAGCCCTTTGAACAGTGCCCAGACTTGGGTGTGAAGGAGACTCATTCCCTAGTTAAAAGCATTGGTCTGAGGGGCAGAGGCCTGGTGGGATTCTCTCCAGGAATGGGAGCTGGCAGGCGCCATGTTTTGGGTTTTGTTTTTCTTTTTTCTTTTCCTTTCCTGTGATGCCATCCCTTTTATTCCTAGTTTGCCCAGGAATGGATGTTAAATTTTGTCACATGCTTTTTTGTGTCAGTTGAGATGATCATATGGTTTTTCTTTTTTAGTCTATTAATATGGTGAATTGCATTGATTGATTTTCAAATGTTGACGCAGCCTTGCCTTCCTGGGATAAACCTGAGTTGGTCATGATGTGTTATCCTTTATATACATTGTTGAATTCAATTTGCTAATACTTTGTTGAGGATTTTTGTGTCTGTGTTTATGAGGGATATTGATTTTTTTTTTTTATAATATTGCTCTCTGGTTTTGGTGTTAAAGTCATGCTGGTATCATAGAATGAGATAGGAAGTGTTTCTTCCTCTTTTATGTTCTGGAAAAGATTTGTAGAATTAATACTATTTCTATTTTAAATGCTTGGCAGAATTCACAGATGGCTTTTTTTTGTTGTTGTTATTTGTAGGTTCTCAACTGTGAATTTAAATTCTTTAATAGATATAGGACTATTCAGTTTATCTATTTTCCTTTGAGTTTTTATTTATATCTTTCAAAGAATTGGTCCACATCATGTAAGTTTTTCAACTTATAAGTATATATTCCTTTATAATCCTTTTAATGTCTGAGAGGACTGTAGTGATGACCTTCTACCTTCCTGACACTGGTAATTTGAGTTTTGAGGTTTTTTTAATATAAATTTATTTTATTTATTTATTTATTTTTGGCTGTGTTGGGTCTTTGTTGCTGCACGTTGCAGTGGCTTCTCTTGTTGCGGAACATGGGCTCTTGAGCGCAGGCTCAGTAGTTGTGGTGCAAAGGCTTAGTTGCTCCACAGCATGTGGGATCTTCCCCGACCAGGGCTCCAACCTGTGTCCCCTGCATTGGCAGACGGATTCTTAGCCACTGCGCCACCAGGGAAGTCCCTCTTCTAATTTTCTGAATGAGGTTTTCCACCCAGTAGAAATCTTTAATTTTATGCAATCCACAGAATCCCTTGTTTTTCTTTCTGGGTTGCTTGTTTGTGTTGTGTGTTAAAACCACAAAGCTTGTGAACTATATGATCAAACCCAAGCTCATGTCAATTTTCTTTTATGCTTTCTTCTATAATTTTGAATAGTTTTGCATTTAAAATTTGTCCATGAATAATTTTGAGTGAATTTGGTATAAGTTGTAAAGTTTGCGTCTACATTTATTTCATTCCATATGGTTTCCAATTCATTGTTCTTTAACTATTTTTAGAAAAGTTATGGGATATTGTCTCCATTTCAGTTTGAATTTCCACAGTGTAATGGATTCAGCCGTTCTGCCAGCAGGGGGTGGCAGTTCTGCCAGTGACCTGGGAGGGAGGCACGGCCTGCACTTCCCCCACTGACCACAGGGTGGCGCTGAGCTCGCATCTCTGACCCACAGCGCATGCGCGCTCTCTGCCGGCTCGGCTCTGAGCGCAGCGGAGAGGAGCTGTGTCTCCGCAGGCACCACGGGAGCTTTGGCTGGGGCGACGGGGTCAGCTTCTCTGCTGATAAGAGCTCAGTCTCCTTAGGACTTGCTGGGGTTTCGGCTTCAGGACAAAGTGGAGCTGCGTCCACGCTGACGGGAGCTGGGTTTCCTGACGACCCAGAAGATGCTGGGAGGAAAAGGTGAGAAAAATTGAGAAGTGAGGAGAAGCTTCCTGTGGGTGGCTGACTGCTGAGGGGCGGGGGTCTGTTTACAGACGACCCAGAGGGGCTTGATGTGGAAAGCTGGTGTGCAGTGTAGCCGGTATGCAGTGTGCAGTGTAGCCGGTTTGGTGTGCAGTGTAGCCGGTATGAGTTATGGGGTGTCCAGTTTTCCCAGCACTGTTTATTGTGGGGGCTGTCCTTCCCCTTGGTGTGTCCTTGGCCCTTTGTCATAAATTAATGGACCCCACCCGTATGGGTTTAATTCTGGGCTTTCTGTCCTGTTCCTCTGGTCCCTGTGCCTGTTTTTGTGCCAATTCTGCACTGTTTTGGTGACTGTAGCTTCTCAATAGACTGTGAAGTTAGGGAGGGAGATGCCTTCAGCCTGTTCTCCTTTCTCAGGGTCGCTTTGGCTATTCGGGATCCTTTGTGGTTCCACACAAATATTAGGAGGATTTGCTCTATTTCTGTGGAAAATAGCATTGGAATTTCAGGAGGGCTTGCATTTACTGTTTACATTGCTTTGGGTAGAATGGGCATTTTAACAACAGTAATTCTTGCATTCCATGACCACGGGGTTTCTTTCCATTAATTTGTGTCTTCTTCAATTTCTTCATCAATGTCTCTAAGTTTTCAGTGTACAGGTCTTTCACATCCTTGGTTAAATTTATTCCTTGGTATTTTGTTCTTTCTGATGCAATTGTAAATAGGGTTTTTTTCTCTCTTTCTGATGGTTCATTATTAGTGTTTAGAAACGCAATTGATTTTTGTGTGTTGATTTTGCATCTTTACATTTATTATTTCTAATAGTTTTTTGGTGGAATGATGTGGAAAATTGGAATTCCAAAATCCCACTGTTTCTACCACATCCAGGTCATCCACAACAGGGAAGAAAGGGAAGTCCTTTATATTGGGAAGTCCTAATATAGTTTCTAAATTACATGTGGACTTTGGGTGAACTGGATCTGGGTAAGGCTTGGCCTCTATATGGAAGTTTGATGTTTTCTCTGCTTTTCTGGCATGGTTTTGACATAGTGTTTTGAAAAGTAATTTATTTTCCAATAATTTCAAACATACAGACAACTTTAGATACATAAAAGCAAGTCTTGTATCTTGATTAAATATATTCCTAAATATTACTGTTGACATTATTTTAAATGGAATTGTTTTCATAAGTTCTTTTCAGATTATTTATTGCTAGTATATACGTATAAGATACGATTTTTGTGAATTGACATTTTTTTCCTATAACTTTGCTGAATTATTGACTAGTCAAATAATTTTTTGTTGTTATAGGAAGTTTTATATATAAGATGGTGTGATCTGTGTTCTGTGAATAGACAGTTTTAATTTTTCCATTCACACATGGATGCCTTTTCTTTCTTTCCTCAAAACTCTGGGTAGAACTTCCAGTACGTTATTAACAGTGGTGAAGGCCAGCTTACTGGCCTTCTTGATTTCTTGATTTCAGGAGTAAATCTTTTAGTTTTTAGCATTGAGCGTGATGTTTGCTGTGGCTTTGTATACTACTCTTTTTCATATTGAACAAATTTCCTTTTATTCCTACTTTCTTGATTGTTTGTGTCATGAAATAGCACTGGATTTTGATTATAGCTTCTTCTGCAATAATTGATATGATCATGTGTTTTTACTTCACACCTTTACAGTTGTTCAATACATTGCATAGTTTTGTTTTTTTAATTTTATTTATTTTTGGCTGCGTTGGTCTTTGTTGCCACGTGCAGGCTTTCTCCAGTTGTGGTGAGCAGGGGTTACTCTTCATTTTGGTGCACAGGCTTCAGTAGTTGTGGCACACGGGCTCAGTAGTTGTGGCTCACAGGCTCTAGAGCACAGGCTCAGTAGTTGTGGCGCACGGGCTTAGTTGCTCCGCAGCATGTGAGATCTTCCCGGACCAGGGCTTGAACCCGTGTCCCCTGCATTGGCAGGCAGATTCTTAACCGCTGCGCCACCAGGGAAGCCCTTCTTGATCTTTTAACAGGGTTTAGTCCCACTCTGTCCCTGCCATAAAAATGTCCAATGTCCATTTATTTACCCTATTTCTGTTGCTGGTTTTTTCGAGGTGCAGATCTCAAAATATAGACAGGAGTCCAGTCATAAATCTGTAGTCCTGGAGCCCGTTTGTCTCTTGCTTCAGGAAATGTAAACAGGGGGCTGGTAATGAATGTCTGGCCTGGAGCCCATCTTCTTCTCACCCCAACAAGTGTGAACAGGAGGCCAGTTGTAAATGTCTAGCCTGGAGCCCATCTATCTCCTGCCTGATACTCTTTAGGGGTAGCACTGCCGGATCATACGGTAGATCCTTTTTCATCTTTTATAGGCACTTCCATAATGTTCTCTGTAGTGGTTGTAACCATTTACATCTCCCTAGGACCATAAAAGTATTTCCTTTTCTCCATGCTTTCTCCACCGTTTATTCATTGTCGATTTTTGATGATGCCCTCTCAGACGGGAGCCAGGTGATCCCTCATTTTAGTTGTGATTTGCATGTCTCTGCTAACCGCTATGTTGAGAATGTTCTTATGGGGTGTCTATTCATAATCAGGTGAGTAGAATTTACCTGTTGAAATTGCCTTCTTGAAAGTGTGCCCTGTTTTCAGTTATTTTCGAACACTTAGGCCTGGACATTGTTTGAGGGCAAGTATCATTTAGAGCACAGCAGGCCTTGTGAAAATTAAGTGCCCCCAACCAATCGCTTTCAGGTTGCTTTTGTGAGAAACGGCCACAAGGTGGCAGAATTTCCTTGGGCCCAACTCTGGTTGCCCCGGCAACCAGAGCCTTAGGGGAAATCCTGTTGGGGGTTGTAAATTACAGTGGAATGTGCCAGAACAAACACTCAAATCTTGTGTCTCATTAACACTTTTTAAATTAGATTAATTTTTATTTTTTATTGCAGTAACATCGATATACAAGGTTGTGTTTGTTGTAGGGCTAGAGAATATTTTTCTGTTAAACATATACATATATCTATGCATGTTTGGCTTCTTTTCCCATAATGGTTATTAGAGAGTGTTGATAGACTTTCTTTGGTATACACAGATCCTTGTTGAAGATCTGTTTTATATGTCATAGTTTGTATTTGTTAATCCCATCCTCCTAATTTATCCCTTGCCCCTTTCTGTCCCCTTTCGTAACCATATGTTCGCTTTTTAAGTCCCCGAGTCTGTTTATCTTTTCTAAATTATTTCAATGGTGTGTATTTTTAGATTCCAACTATAAGTGATGGCATATAATATTTGTCTTTCTGATTCTGACTTACTTAGTATGATTATCTCTAGTTTTCTCTACGTTCCTACAAATGGCATTATTTCATTCTTTTACATGGCGGAGTCATATACCATTGTATACATGTATCACACCTTTTTTATCTGTTCATCTGTCCATGGACATTTTGTATGTCTCCACATCTTGGGTATTGTAAATGGTGCTGCAGTGCACGCTTGGGTACATGTGTCTTTTTGAATTCTGGTATTCTCCGCATATAGTCTTAGGGGTAGCACTGCAGATCATATGGTAGATACTTTTTTACATTTTCAAGGCACTTCCATAATGTTCCCTATAGTGTCTCTTACCATTTACATCCCACAAGCAACATAAAAACATTTCCTTTTCTGAATGCTCTCTCCACCATTTATCATTGTCGATTTTTGATGATGTTTATTCACACCGGTGCCAGGTGGTCCCTTGTTGTAGTTTTGATTTGCATGTCTCTGCTTATTGCTATATTGAGCATGTTCTTATGGGCTGTTTTTATTCATAATCAGTGTGAGTAGAATTTACCTGTTGAAATTGCCTTCTTGAAAGTGTGCTGTGTTTTCAGTTATTTTTGAACACTTTGGCCTGGACATTATTTGAGGGCAAATAATATTTACAGCCCAGCAGTCCTTGTGAATATTAAGTGCCCATAAGCAATCACTTTCAGGTTGTTTTTTGGGAAAGGGCTACCAGGCGGCAGTATTACCTGGGACCCAACTCTGCCCCGGCAACCAGACCCTGAGGGGAAACCCTGTTTGTGGCTTGTAAATTGGAGAGGAATGTGCCAGAACAAACACCCAAATCTTGTGTCTCAATACCAATTTTTAAATTCGAATAACTTTTTTTATTGGAGTGACATTTATATAGACTGTTGTGTATGTTGCAGGTATACAGAATCATTTTCATTTATACATATACGTATGTCTGTGCATGTTCAGCTTCTTTTCCCATAATGGTTATGAGAGTGTTGTTAGCCCTTCCTTGGTATACACAGATCCTTGTTGAATATCTGTTTTATATGAAATAGGTTGTATTTGTTAATCCCTTTCTCCTAATTTATCCCTTGTCCCCTTTGGTCCCCTTTGGTAACCATGTTTGCTTTTTTTTTTTTTTTTTTGCGGTATGCGGGCCTCTCACTGTTGTGGCCTCTCCCGTTGAGGAGCACAGGCTCCAGAGGCACAGGCTTAGAGGCCATGGCTCACGGGCCCAGCCGCTCCGCGGCATGTGGGATCTTCCCGGACCGGGACACGAACCCGTGTCCCCTGCATCAGCAGGCAGACTCTCAACCACTGCGCCACCAGGGAAGCCCCATGTTTGCTTCTTAAGTCCCTGAGTCTATTTATATTTTCTAAATTATTTCAATGGTACATATTTTTAGATTCCAACTATAAGTGATATCATATAATATTTGTCTTTCTGATTCTGACTTACTTCACTTAGTATGATTATCACTAGTTTTCTCTATGTTCCTGCAAATGGCATTAATTCATTCTTTTACATAGCGGAGTCAGATACCATTGTGTACATGTATCACATCTTTTTTATCTGTTCATCTGTCCATGGACATTTTGTATGTCGCCACATCTTGGATATTGTAAATGGTGCTGCAGTGCATGCTTGGGTGCATGTGTCTTTTCGAATTCTGGTTTTCTCCGCATATTCTCTTAGGGGTAGCACTGCCGGATCATATGGTAGATCCTTTTTTACCTTTTAAAGGCACTTCCGTAATGTTCTCTATAGTGGCTCTTACCATTTACATCCCACAAGCAACATAAAACCATGTCCTTTCTCCATGCTCTCTCCACCATTTATTCATTGTAAATTTGGGTGATGGTGTTTTAGACCGGTGCAAGCTGATCCCTCATTGTAGTTTTGATTTGCATGTGTCTGCTAACTGCTATGTTGAGCATGTTTCTTGTGCTGTAATTCTTCATAAACAGTGTGAGTAGAATTTACCTGTTGAAATTGCCTTCTGGGAAGTGTGCCGTGTTTTCAATTATTTTCAAGCATTTAGGCCTGGACATATTTTGAGGACAAGTGTCATTTAGAGCCCAAAAGTCCTTGTGAATATTAAATGCCCATAATTAATCGTTTTGAGGTTGCTTTTGCGGGAAACAGCCACAAGGCGGCAGAATCTCCTCGGGCCCAACTCTGGTTGCCCCGGCAACCAGAGCCTTCGTGGAAATCCTGTTTGGGGCTTGTAAATTGGAGTGGAATGTGCCAGAACAAACACCCATATTTTGTCTCATTACCACTTTTTTTTTTTGGTTGCATAGAACTGATTGGCTTTTATTCATGTTACAAAGAGTTGTTTTCTTTACAAAAATTATCTTTCTGTCTTTTTTTTTTTAACATCTTTATTGGAGTATAATTGCTTTACAACGGTGTGTTAGTTTCTGCTTTATAACAAAGTGAATCAGCTATACATATTCATTTATCCCCATATCTCTTCCCTCTTATGTCTCCCTCCCTCCCACCCTCCCTATCCCACCCCTCTGGGTGGTCACAAAGCACCAAGCTGATCTCCCTGTGCTATGCACTATGCTATTCCCACTAGCCATCTGTTTTACATTTCGTAGTGTGTATAAGTCCATGCCACTCTCTCACTTCGTCCCAGCTTACCCTTCCCCCTCCCCATGTTCTCAAGTCCACTCTCTAGCAGGTCTGTGTCTTTTTTCCCATCCTGCCCCTAGATTCTTCATGACCTTTTTTTTTTTTTTTAGATTCCATATATATGTGTTAGTATACAGTATTTGTTTTTCTCTTTCTGACTTACTTCACTCTGTATGACGGACTCTAGGTCCATCCACCTCACTACAAATAACTCAGTTTCATTTCTTTTTATGGCTGAGTAATATTCCATTGTTTATATGTGCCACATCTTTATCCATTCATCTGTCGATGGACACTTAGGTTGCTTCCATGTCCTTGCTATTGTAAATAGAGCTGCAGTGAACATTGTGGTACATGACTCTTTTTGAATTATGGTTTTCTCAGGGTATATGCCCAGTAGTGGGATTGCTGGGTCGTATGGTAGTTCTATTTTTAGTATTTTAAGTAACCTTCATACTGTTCTCCATAGTGGCTGTATCAATTTACATTCCCACCAACAGTGCAAGGGGGTTCCCTTTTCTCCACACCCTCTCCAGCATTTATTGTTTGTAGATTTTTTGATGATGGCCATTCTGACTGGTGTGAGATGATATCTCATTGTAGTTTTGATTTGTATTTCTCTAATGATTAATGATGTTGAGCATTCTTTCATGTGTTTGCTGGCAATCTGTTTATCTTCTTTGGAGAAATGTCTATTTAGGTCTTCTGCCCATTTTTGGATTGGTTTGTTTGTCTTTGTGATATTTCATTACCACTTTTTAAATTACATTAATTGGGCTTCCGTGGCGGCGCAGTGGTTAAGAATTGCCTGCCAATGCAGGGAACATGGGTTCGAGCCCTGGTCTGGGAAGATCCCACATGCTGCGAAGCAACTAAGCCCATGCTCCACAACTACTAAGCCTGTGCTCTAGAGCCGGTGAGCCACAGCTACTGAAGCCTGTGCGCCTAGAGCCCATGCTCCGCAATAAGAGAAGCCCTCGCAATGAGAAGCCCGCACACTGCAACGAAGACCCAACTCAGCCAGAAATAAAATAAATTTATTTAAAAAAATAATAAATTACATTAATTTTTATTTTTTATTGTAGTAACACAGATATACAATGTTGTGTTGTTTGTGGGTATAGAGAATCTTTTTCCTTTAAACATTTACATATATCTATGCCTGTTCGGCTTCTTTTCCCATATAGGTTATTAGAGTTGATAGCTCTTCCTTGGTATACATAAGACCTTGCTCCATATCTTTTTTTTAAAATTTATTTATTTTATTTATTTATTTTTGGCTGCATTGGGTCTTTGTTGCTGTGCTCAGGCTTTCTCTAGTTGCGGCGAGTGGGGGTACTCTTCGTTGCAGTGTGCGGGCTTCTCATTGCTATGGCTTCTCTTGTTGCGGAGCATGGGCTCTAGGTGTGTGGGCTTCAGTAGTGGTGGTGTGTGGGCTCAGTAGTTGTGGCTCACAGGCTTTAGAGTGCAGGCTCAGTAGTTGTGGCGCACAGGCTTAGTTGCTCTGCAGCATGTGGGATCTTCCCAGACCAGGGCTTGAACCTGTGTCCCCTGCGTTGGATTCTTAACCACTGTGCCACCAGGGAAGCCCTCCATATCTTTTTTTTTTTTTTTTTTTTTTCGGTACGCGGGCCTCTCACTGTTGTGGCCTCTCCCATTGGGGAACACAGGCTCCGGACGCGCAGGCTCAGCGGCCGTGGCTCATGGGCCTAGACACTCCGCAGCATGTGGGATCTTCCCTGGACCGGGGCATGAACCCGTGTCCCCTGCATCGGCAGGCGGACTCTCAGCCGCTGCGCCACCGGGGAAGCCCCATATCTTTTATATATGAAATAATTTGAATTTATTAATCCCATCCTCCTAATTAATCCCTGACCCCTTCTGTCCACTTTAGTAACCATATATTTTCTTTTTAAATCCCTGAGTGTGTTTATATTTTCTCAGTTATTTCAGTGATGTTTATTTTTAGATTCCATTTATAAGTGATATCATGATATTTATCTTTCTGATTCTGACTTACTTTATATAATATGATTACTTCTAGGTTTATCTATGTTCCAGCAAATGGCATTATCTCATTCTTTTACATGGCGGAACGATACCATTGTGTACATGTATCACATCTTTTTTATCTGTTCATCTGTCCGTGGACATTTTGTATGTCTCCACATGTTCGGTATTGTAAATGGTGCTGCAGTGCATGCTTGGGTGCATGTGTCTTTTTGATTTCCAGTATTCTCTGCATATAGTCTTAGAGGTAGCAGTGCCAGATCATATGGTAGCACTATTTTTACTTTTTAAACGCAGTTCCATAATGTTCTCTGTAGTGGCTGTTACCATTTACATCCCACCATCACCATAAAAGGCTTTCCTTTTCTCCATACCCTCTACACCATTGATTCATTGTCAGTTTTTGATAATGGTTATTTACACCGGTACCAGTGATCCCTCGGTGTAGTTTTGATTTGCATGTCTCTGCTAATTGCTATGTAGAGCATGTTCTGATGGGCTGTTTTTATTCATAATCAGTGTTGAGTAGAATTTACCTGTCGAAATTGCCTTCTGGAAAGAGTGCCATGTCTTCAATTATTTTCGAACTTTTAGGCCTGGATCTTTTATGAGGGCAAGTATCATTTAGAGCCCAGCAGTCGCTGTGAATATTAAGTGCCCATAAGCAGTCATTTTGAGGGAAACGGCCACAAGGCGGCAGAATTTCTGGGGCCCAACTCTGGTTGCCCTTGCAACCAGAGCCTTAGCGGAAACCCTGTTTGTGGCTTGTAAATTGGAGAGGAATGTGCCAGAACAAACACCCAAATCTTGTGTCTCATTACCAATTCTTTAATTTGATTAATCTTTACTTTTTATTGGAGTAACAATGATATACACTGTTGTGTACGTTGCAGGTTGACAGAATCATTTTCATTTATACATATACGTATATCAATGTATGTTTGGCTTCTTTTCCCATATAGGTTATTAGAGAATGTTGATGACCCTTACTTGGTATACATAGATCCTTGTAGAATATCTGTTTTATATGTAGTAGTTTGTATTTGTTAATCCTGTCCTCCTAATTTATCCCTTGTCCCCTTCTGTCCCCTTTGGTAACCATATGTTTGCTTTTTAAGTCCCTGAGTCTGTTTATGTTTTCTAAATTATTTCAGTGATATGTATTTTTAGATTCCAACTATAAGTGGTATCATATAATATGTCTTTCTGATTCTGACTGACTTCACTTAGTATGATTATCTCTAGTTTTCTCTATGTTCCTGCAAAAGGTATTATTTCACTCTTTTACATGGCAGAGTCATATACCATTGTGTACATGTATCACGTCTTTTTTATCTGTGCATGTGTCCATGGACATTTTGTATGTCTCCACATCTTGGGTATTGTAACTGGTGCTGCAGTGCACGCTTGCGTGCACGTGTCTTTTGGAATTCCGTTTCTTTCTGTGTATATTCTTAGGGGTAGCAATACTGGATCATATGGTAGATTTTTTTTTTTACATTTTAAAGGCACTTCCATAATGTTCTCTACAGTGGCTGTTACCGTTTACATCCCACCAGCACCATAAAATGATTTCCTATTCTCCATGACCTCTCCACCATTTATTCATTGGAAAGTTTGGTGATGGTGTTTTAGACCAGTGGAAGCAGAGCCCTCGTTGTAGTTTTGATTTGCATGTGTCTGCTAACTGCTATGTTGAGCATATTTTCATGGGCTTTTTTTCTTCAAAAACAGTGCGAGGGCTTCCCTGGTGGTGCAGTGGTTGAGAGTCCGCCTGCCGATGCAGGGGACACGGGTTCGTGCCCCGGTCCGGGAAGATCCCACATGCCGTGGAGCGGCTGGGCCTGTAAGCCATGGCCACTGAGCCTGCGCATCCGGAGCCTGTGCTCCGCTACGGGAGAGGCCACAACAGTGAGAGGCCCACGTACCGCAAAAGAAAAAAAAACAGTGTGAGTAGAATTTACCTTTTGAAATTGCCTTTTTGATAGTCTGCCCTGTTTTCAATCATTTTGAACACTTACCCCTGGACATTTCTTAGGGAAGGTATCATTTAGAGCCCAGCAGTCCTTGTGAATATCATTATCCATAAACAATCTTTTTGAGGTTGCTTTTGTGGGAAACGGCCACAAATAGCAGGATTTCCTCAGGCCCAACTGTGTTTATCCCGGCAACCAGAGCCTTAGGAAAAATCCTCTTTGGCCCTTGTAAGTTAGAGTGGAATGTACCAGAACATACACCCAAATCGTCTCTCTCATTATCATTTTTAAATTAGATTAATTTTTATTTTATTTGGAGTAACATTGATATACAATGTTGTGTATTTTGTAGGAAAGAGAATCTTCTCCGTTATGCATGTACATACATCTATGCATCTTTTGCTTCTTTTCCCATGTAGGTTATTAGAGAGCATTGATAGCCCTTCCTTTGTGTACATAGATACTTGTTGAATATCTGTTTTATATGAAATAGTTTGTATTTGTTAATCCCATCATCCTAATTTATCCCTTGGCTTCTTTTTTTTTTTTACGGTTTTCTTGGAAAGGTTTTTTACTGTATTTTTATTTAAGGTATGTATAACTCTAAATTATATAATTATAAATTTCACCTATTCTGTTACATGGTTCTACCTATTTTGACAAATGTATATAGTTATGTAAAAACCACCACAATCAAGATATAGAACAATTGCATCATGCTAGGAAATTCTCCCATACTCACTTGTAGTCAGTCCCTCCCCCACTTCTTAGCCACTGATCTATTTTCTGTCCTATAGTCTTATCTTTACAAGAATATTATATAAATGGAGTCATACAGTATGCATCCTTTTGAGCCTGGCTTCTTTCACGTAGGATACTATGTTAGAGAATCATTGTGTGCCCTTTGGTAACCATATGTTTGGTTTTTTTTTTTTTATTCAAGACCCATTTATTCTCTAGTTCTGCCACAGGGAGACACCCTCCTTGAAAAGGCGTTAAATCCTTCCGTTCACTTTAACACCTTGTGCTGAAAACACGTGTTCCAAGTTTTCAACTATGAGATCCACATTCTTAAAGCACTAATTCTTAAACCTCATCTAGATTTCTCCCCTTGGATGGGGGGAGATGACCCAAACACGGCGAAGAACAGCTCAGAACTGTGAGCTCTGCTCGCCCAGAAGACTTTGCAGCTCCCCTGACCACCCGGCTGGAGCCAGGATTAGGGCCTTGAGACGAGGAGCACCTGCTGGGCTGCCGCCACTGCCACCAGCTCCCTAACTCCTGTCCTCTTCACTGGCTTGCTGTCACCTCTAGTTTCCCTGGAGCTTGGGGATTCCAGACGGTCTCTGCTCACACTTCTGCATCACACCTGCTGCCTCAGCACTGCTGATCCACACCAAGGGGGAAAAGCACACAGAACTGCTTTTCAACACACCAACGTTCCACATAAAAGTTATTTTATAAGCCTGCAGGTTCTTTTTCATCAGAGGACATTCCCAAGGCCATGACTTCCCCCAGCTCCCCACTGCCCTTGCCGGCAGACTGGGCATGCTTGGTCACGGTGCTGAGTCGGGCACACGCCCTGGCTCCACTCAGGCGCACTCTCCTGGAGAACTGAGGGCAGTGCCCTGGGCTCATCAGCAGGATCTGTCCTGAAGCCAGTCCGAGAGTGACAAGAGCCACACCTGCAGGTCTGTTCCACTGACCAGCCGCACAAGACCGAGCTGGGCCCACGGACCTTGGTCTGGATTGTGTTGGCTGGTCATTCTTGCCTAGGTTCACAGACCAACAGCCAGTGTCCTTCCTTTCCTGCTCATCACTGCACCAGCGGCTCACTCCTACCTGCTGCCGTCACATGCCTGGCAACCTCGTGTTCCGGGGCCAGCCAAGAACTGAGACCCCAGCAGGCCCCTATTTCCCAGCAGGCAAATTCCCCACTAAACTACTGCTGCCTAGCCGTGTTCTCGAGGCTTCAGAGCCGGGAAAGTGCGGAGAGCGTAGCAAGCCGCGGCGCCCCCATCCCCGGACCTGCGATGCACCGCGGAGGCGCCGGAACCTCGTCGCACCGCACTCCCCGCCCCAACACAAGCGACATCAACGCCCACCTGTCCCGGGGACCTGGGCGCACCTCCGGCCACCGCGACCCTGGACGGAGACGCGGGCGCAGGGCTCGGGGTGGGGGTGGGGGGGCGGCGGGCGCTGGGGCCGGCGGGGATCCCGGCTCTGGCCCCGGCCCCAAGGCTTTGCGGACCCGCCAAGCCCACCTCCGTCCCCGCCGCCCGGGAAGCTATATGTAACTTTTTAATACCATTTTCTAGTAAAAGGAACCAGAGCTCTTCGAAGAAATGGCTGACACTAGGACTGAGACAGTAAATATATGAGCCAGGCCAATCCTGAATCTTGTATCAGAAAGGAATTACCAAGAAAACAAATCCACAGGATGAAATGATGTCAAAGGAAAACAATGGAAAGAGCTCTCAATAGCCAAAGTGGGAATGAACTTAGCAACCAAATCTGGATTGCTGGATAATAACACAAAGTTTACAAAATAAAAATAAAAAACTATCCATAGGTGTCCATGTTGGTAAAAATAAGTAACTGCATAGGGTTTTTTATGAATGGGGTTGAATAGAAATCTCCTATGTAGAAGAATTCCAAATAATTGATGTAGACACTCAGCCATCCACGGAGTGTGGAGGTGGAGCTAACTCCTGCCTCCATAGGTGCTGGTTCCCAGTGTGACTTCCTCCTAAGGAAGACACACAGTATGGAAATGGGAAAAAAATTAACTTCATTGTGGGGAAATCTGACAAGCACTACCTCAGGCAGGTAACCAAAGTTAATATTAACAGTGATAAGTTGCCTTGAGAGCCTGTTCCCGTGATATAAAGTGATGAGAAATCACTTTACCTCTGTGATCTGCTTACTCAAAACCCATAACTCAAGCCTAATCATGAGAAAAACACCAAGTAAATCCCAGCGCAGGACAGTCTACAAAATACCTGACCAGACCTCCTCACCAATGGCAGTGTCATAGAAACAAGGAGAGTCTGAGAAACTGTGAAAGCCCAGAAGGGCCTAAACAGACATGATGAGTAAATGTCACGTGATACCCTGGATGGCATCCTGGAAGACAAAAAGTTAGAATGAAGGAAACCTAAATGAAATATGGACTTCAGTTAATAATAAGGTATCGATATTTGTTCATTAATTGTGGCAATTCTATAGAAAACACTCTCTTGCAGTGTGATCTGGTCTCTCGCCAATCCTTTGTCCTGCTTTGGGGTGGCCCCATTCACAGGAACAGTCTCTCTCACTGCATCCAGGGCCTCCTGGAGCAACTCCAGGCTGATACCACTCAATGTCCATTTTACCAGAAAGGGTCTCTCCTTCCCATGAAAAGCCATGGTCTAAAATGCCTTTGGCTTGGGTCACATTCTCATTCTTGAACCAATCAGAGCACCAAGAGGATAGAACATAGGATTGGCTAGATGTGGATCAGAAGCGCATCTTCAATGTGGGTGGAATGTGGGGTCTGCCCTCTGGAAATATTTGGATTGAAAGCGGGTAACAAGCAATTCCCCCAAGGAAAGCTGAGCTGCTGAACTTGGCCATGAGAACAGATACCCAGTCGGGGAAAGCAGCTGTTTCTGTATCACTGACAGATCACTGCACAGCTGTGGAATCTGAAGCCCAAAGAAGGAAGGGGTTCAGTTAGGGTCAGGGGCTGCAGCCACCCATCCACGGCTCTTGCTGTCCTCCCTTGATGGCAAGAAGCTCTTCTACTTGCTAAAATAGCAACTTTGCTGTTGGTGGTAAACTCCAGGCTCTTGCTTTGGGCATCGGGTCCTCACATCAGAGACTGGCCCTGATTGCCCGTGTGCCTCAAAAGGCACACAGACTTCATTCACGTCCCTGGTGGTGGGAGCCCAGGAGTCACACCTGCCCCCTGGCCACATTAGTCACCCATTCCTGAAGAACAAAATTGCTAATGTTCCCGTCTCTTCTCTCTCCTTTACAAAGACCTGAGACCAAATGCTGGGTGGTAAGTAAACTCTTGCTCAGTGAAGCAGTGGGAGCTTCAAGGGTTATTCCATGCCACACAATCCACAGTTGGCAAGCTTTCTGGAGGACACAGGGGCTGAGCCCTAAACTCACATGGCTCACTGAGACCATGTGGCCTCAGTGAGAAACTGCCCATTGGGAGGCCCAGTGGCCCTCATATCTTTGAGTCTTAATGAGTATGAGTGTCAAAGTTTATTACAACTGGAAAGCCAAATAATTTTAGGGTAATAGTCTGCTGTTTGGATGTTGTGACCAGGGCCACACTCCATGTTCGGAGGGTTATTACCTCTCTTGGCCGGCTACGAGGCTGTGAGGGAAGAGACACTTCTCTCAATCACATGCATGTAGGGAACGGAAACATCCAGGGGCATGTCTACGCTGCCCAGGTAGCTGTTCAGTTGCACAGCTGCATGGTCAGCTCAGTAATTGGCAACAAGAGCTTGACAGGGCCCAGGCTGGCCTGAGCTGGAGAACCACAGATGCCTGCCTGGATGCTCAGAGGTCAAGGGCTATCCTGTCTGAGACTTGATTTTCTACTGATGCCCACTCAGATGGGACAAAAGATTCATCAAGTCCCAGGAGGGCCTCAGTAGCCCTCAAAAAGGCAGCACCTGAGGGCCAGCCAGTCACTGCACCCAGTCCTGAATAAATCCACACATGTCTTCTGAGTGCCCTCACGTCAGAGCTGTGCTGGAACCTAGGTCTGCCCAGGCAGAGTGGGGCCAGCACCATCCTTTCCAGGCAGGAGGGAAGGCTGACAGAAACTGCTTGATTTCTGATGCCCTCCACAACCCTTGACTGAGGTTGAGTTGGATTCGAAACAGAGACAAGTACAGACATTCATTCTTCTCTCAGAGCCCAAGACTGGGGGGCAGAAACACAATGATACAGCTCACCTACCTGACTAATGTGTGACCTTGGGAGAATAATGTCCATCCTGGAAGCCTCAGAGAAGGAGAAGGGGGATGAGGGTGGGTTATGCTTAAACCTAAATCTAACCCTAACACCACAGCCTATAACCCTAACCCCTAACCTATAACCCTAAACCTAACAACCCTAACCTTGGACTCTAGACCCTCGATCCTGATACCTAAACTCTAATCTCTGACCCTGACCCTTTAACCATCACCCTCTATCCTGATTCTCCAACTCTGACCATAATCCTAACCCTAACCCTGACCCCTAAGCCCTGACACTGACTCTGACCACAGACCTAAACCCTAGCAAAGTGGATACCGAGGGATGTCTCTATAATCTCTCAAATAAACCAAGGGAATAAATCTTTATCATCTTACATTTAGTAATAGTTTCTTAGATCTGACACGAAAGTACAAGCAATGAAAGAAAAAAATAGATACATAGGATTTCCTCAAAGTTAAAAACTTTATCATATCAAAAATGCTATCCAGAAAGTGAAGACAGCCCACAGAATGGAAGGAAATGTTTGCACATTTTATATCTAATAAAAGTCTATTTTTAGAATGTATCAAGAAACTTACCAGGGACTTCCCTCCTGGCACAGTTGTTAAGAATCTGCCTGCCAATGCAGCGGACACAGGTTCGAACCCTGGTCCGGGAAGATCCCGCATGCTGCAGAGCAACTAAACCCGCGTGCCACAACTACTGAAGCCCTCGCGCCTAGAGCCTGGGTTCCGCAGTAACAGAAGCCACCACAATGAGAAGCCCGCACACTGCAACGAAGAGTAGCCCCCGCTCACGGCAACTAGAGAGAGCTTGCGTGCAGCAACAAAGACCCAACACAAGCCAAAAGAACCTAATTAATTAATTAATTAACTTTTTAAAAAGAAACTTAACAACAAAAACACAAAGAACTCAATTTTTACAACGCACAAAGGACTTGACCTGACTCTTCTCCAGACAAGATATACAAATGGTCAGCAAGGACATGAAAAGATGTCAAACATCAGTAGTCATGATGGAAATGCAAATGAGTACCACGATGTAATACCCCTTCAAACACACTAGAATTGTTATTGTCAAGAAAAATAAAAAATAATGAATATTGGCAACAAGGTAGAGCAAATGGAATTTTTTTTTTTTTTTTTTTTTGCTGTACGCGGGCCTCTCACTGTTGTGGCCTCTCCCGTTGCGGAGCACAGGCTCCGGACGCGTAGGCTCAGTGGCCATGGCTCACGGGCCTAGCCGCTCCACGGCATGTGGGATCTTCCCAGAACGGGGCACAAACCCGTGTCCCCTGCATCGGCAGGAGGACTCTCAACCACTGCGCCACCAGGGAAGCCCATTTTTTTTTTTGCAAATGGAAGTTTTAACCATTACTTGTGGAAATGTAAAATGGTGCAGGCTATATGTGTAATATTTTGATATTTCCCCAAAAAGGTAAATGTACAGTACGATATGGTGCAACAATGTAACTCCTAGTTATAGACAACAAGGTATTGAAAACAAGGGTTCAAACAAAAACTTGCACATCCATGTTAAGGGAGTGGAATATGACACCCCATATATGCCTCTTTGGCCTAAGGATTATTTTGAACCAATTAATTTAAAAAAACAGACACAGGAGAATCTCTGAAATTCGAGTAGAAGTTACCCTTTTGGGGAGGGAAATTTACATTTATAATGGAAATCTACATTTATAAAGGTGTCTCCCTCTCAGTACCAGGAATAGAAGGGTGACTATCTCAAGAAACTCTTATCAGTGGAGAAGGCCTGGACTTAAATCTGCATAACAACCATACTCTTTTTTTACTGTGCTTTGCCTGATAACCTCCTTTAACCGGGTTCCCCCCTCGCCTAACACCTTTCTTTTGCTTTTAGCGGAGGATGGCATTTGAGGAGCTGGCTTGGGCCATTTCAGGGACTTACTCAGTTTTCCTGGGTATCTCCCAAATTCACAGGATGTATGTACGTTATTAAGCTTCTGATTGTTTTTCTTTTGTTAATGTATCTTATAGGAGTGATCTCAACTAAGAACACAGAAGTATAGAAGTAAAATTATTTTTCCTCCCATACACATGCAATTAAATACTATTTAGCAATGGAAAGAAATGAACCATCACCCTATGCAAAGACATGGATGAATCTTACATGTATAATGCTAAGTGTGACAACCAAAAAAAAAAAAAAATTGCAGGAGACTGCAAACAGGAAAAGGGTTTATTTGGGATCTTAAGAATTGTGTTTGGGAGTGTCCACTGGAAAAAAAAAAAAAGCACAACGTGAGAGTTGTGAGTTATGTTTTATTTGGGGGCAAAATGAGGACTATAGCCTGGGAGACAGCCTCTGAGATAGCCCTGAGGAACTGCTCTGAAGAGGTTGGGGTGGGGGTGGGGTCAGTATATATGTGATTTTGGTGAAGGGAGATACGTGCAATCAAGCACACATGTTGGCAGAAGATTGCAGCTGGTCGTGAGGCGGTTGCTGCTAGTCACAAGGAGCGGATGTCTCAGTTAATGATTTTAGTGCTTTTCTTTTTTTTTAATTAATTAATTAGGCTGCATGGGGTCTTAGTTGCAGCACGTAGGATCTTTCATTTACAGCATGTGGGCTCTTCGTTGCAGCACACGGGCTTCTCTAGTTGCAGAGCAGGGGCTCGGTAATTGCGGCGCGTGGGCTTAGTTGCCCTGTAGCGTGTGGGGGTCTTAGTTCCCCGACCAGGGAATTGAACCCGTGTCCCTTGCATTGGAAGGTGGATTATTAACCACTGGACCACCAGGGAAGTCCCCTTCTCTCGATATGAGAAAATGCAAGAAATTGGGCTCATAAAATCTCCTGTCTGAAGACCTGTTCTGCGAGTTTTCCCAGAGCAGAGTGCCTCATTCCTGATCTCTACCCTGAACTCCTTTCAGGGTGTGTTTTGAGACTGCAGTGGCTGGTGACCTCATCCTTGCAGAGCCAGATGGCGAGTGACAATTTTTAGTTGGCAGGAGACACAGATTCAGGTAACCCTTAAAAAGTGTTCTAGGGAAGAGAAAGGGTCAGGGGCTTATAAAGACAAAAAGACAGAAGGTTGTTAAAAGTTGCCTGGCAATAATTGTTATTGACTCTGGCGGGAGTAAGAAAATATTTGTCCTTAAGAAATCACGAGTCTTGGGGACTTCCCTGGTGGCGCAGTGGTTAAGAATCCGCCTGCCAATGCAGGGGACAAGGGTTCGAGCCCTGGTCCGGGAAGATCCCACATGCTGCGGAGCAACGAAGCCCGTGCGCCACAACTACTGAAGCCTACGCGCCTAGAGCCTGTGCTCCGCAACAAGAGAAGCCACCACAATGAGAAGCCCGCGCACTGCGACCAAGAGTAGCCCCTGCTCGCGCAACTAGAGAAAGCCTGCACGCAGCAACGAAGACCCAACACAGCCAAAAATAAAAAATAATTAAAAATAAATAAATAAATTTAAGAAAAAAGACATCATGAGGTTTTTTTTAGGGTAAGGATTGTTGCAGCAAAACTAAAAATGAAGTTTTCCCTCTCCTAAGAACAAGGAAAATAAAGGGAACAGTGAACAGGCTAGAGAAGAAACATAACCTGGCCTGAAAGAGTTAATCCTAGTTTTATTTTAACTGTTACTAATCTGTAGTGTCTGTAGTTAGAATTGTCCTTCACAAAGCTAACCTGTCACCCCAATCCTTTGTAATTTACATTCTACACCTGGTATTTGCTCCCCCTGTAACCTCTTGTAGCAAATCACCCCTTGTAGTTGTTTGCATTTCAGAAAGGAGGTCGCAGACCGATAACCCGGGCTGGGGGATGCAGTTACCGGGTTGCTTGACTCCAGCGGTGACTGTTTTGAAATAATGCAAGAAGAATGTATGACCTTCACCATTTTGATCCTTGTCACTTACTTCGGATTGCGAACTCCCCTATAAGAATCCCTGTAATTCCCCAGGAAGGTTGGTGGGATGGGGCACAGTTCTTGAGGCACTAGCCTACTGTCTTCCCTTTGCCTGGCAAAGAAAATTAAGCCTCGCTACTTCCTATCTTCCAAACCTCTGTCTCCATATTTTTATTTGGCATCGGTGCACAGGGAGCCAAGATTTTTGCAACAGGCTTGGGATTTAATCCTTGTGGAGGTAGATGGCAAGTGCCAATTTTTAGTTGGCGGGTTTACTGTTACCATTTTACTCTAGCCTTTGTGTAAAATTGAAAAGTCTGAAAAGAACCAATGTTTTAGAAGAAGCAGTGTCACTTGTAAACATCCTGCCACCTAACAGGACAGCCTCTTCTTCTCCACCCATGACTTGATAAAACAGGAAGCTCTCAACACAGGCCTGAAGAAGGTGGATTTCACAAGTCACTGTGATTTAAAACTGTTCTAATGCAATGGAGCTACTAAATACATATGCTTGTTCTTAAGAAAAATTATAAAACTAACGAATCCTTTACTCCAGATATAAAAAATAAAATCTATTAATCACTACTGTAATTTGATTCCAGAAAAATAGCCAACTGAAGCAAAAAAAAGCACAGGCTGCCCATAGCACGGTCTACAATGTAGGGCGGGGTGGGGGCGGGGCGTAGGTCCACGCCCACCGCGCGGGCGGGGGAGAATTCTCAGAAATCTCGCGATTTTGAGGCTGTGGAGTAACGCCTCCGAGGTCGCGTGGGCGGGGAGGCAGGGTAAGGGGCGGGGACAATGCGGGACGCTCCCCGGTGGGGCAGAGACAGCCTCCTTCTGGGTGACGCAAAGGCGGGCCGCGCTGTGCTCAGAACTGTCGTGAAAGGGGGCGGGGCGCGCCGCGCTGTGGACTGACGTAGAGGCGCGCGTCGCTTCGGCGGCGGCTGGCGGGGTGCGGGCGCCATGGAGCGGTACTCCGGCGCCTTGGAGGAGGCAGTGGACGGAGCCCGGCAGCAGGAGCGGCACTACCAGTTGCTGTCGGCACTGCAGGGCCTGGTCAAGGAGCTGCCCAGGTGCGCGGCTTCGGGGCACGCGGGGTGGGCGGGGCCGCGGACAGGCGGCTCGGCCCCGCCCCGCTCACCGCGCCCTCCTCCCGCAGCTCCTTCCAGCAGCGCCTGTCCTACACCACGCTCAGTGACCTGGCCCTGGCGCTCCTCGACGGCACCGTCTTCGAGATCGTGCAGGGGCTGCTGGACATCCAGCACCTCACCGAGAAGAGCCTGTACAACCAGCGCCTGCGGCTGCAGAACGAGCACCGAGGTGCGCGGGGGCGACGAGACGGCCCAGCTCCCCGCGCGAGAGCTCGGCCTGCCCGGGCAGTTCCGGTCTCTGCGGGCGGAGGCCTTCCGCGGATACCGTTCGAAAGAAGCCCTTGAAATTGACCGGATTGAGGGCGCGGGGCCATTGATGACAAATGGGTCAAGTCGGTTTTACTTTGTCAGTTGCAAAGTCATATTTTCGCAGGACATCCAGAAACTCCCTGCTCGCGCTCCCGCGTGCCCTCACTCCCCTTCCAGGCAGGATGGCCCAAGGCCTCTGTGCTTGGTCAGCCCACTGGCAGGTCTGGTGTTGGCGGTTGGCCGCCCGCAGTGATGCCCCGCAGTGTTGACAGCTCTGCAGCGCCCTTTAGTGTCAGTTTCCTTTCCGCAGCGCATCAAGTTCCCTTGCACTGATCCCTGAGGCACCCTCCAGAATCCAAAAACTTTTCCACTTGAGCCACGCGTTTGGCCAAAGCCTTGGGAGCCTTGGCCCCTCCCAGGCATCCCTACTGGGAATGGGAGGGGCCTCCGGAGCCCCTTCCTGCGAGGTATGCTGGTCAGCTCTTCCCGCCCCCTCAGATTTCCCACCTTTCTTATTTTATTTTTTCCCAACTTTTTATTTATTTGAAAAAGGTTAAGTATTTAGAAAAGTTGGAAGTATAATATAATGAATACTTACACGTTCTCCAGCTACATTCAGTAACTGAAGTTTTGACAAAGTTCTTTGTGTCCGTAAGTATGTGCAACACCACAGGGCTTCACCAGGGGTCCTCAGCATTCCTCTAGACCAGGGTTTTCAACAGCAGCGCTGTTAGCATTTGTGGCTGGACAGGTTTTTTTTTTCTTCTTCTTTATTTATTTATTTTTGGCTGCATTGGGTCTTCGTTGCAGTGCGCGGGCTTCTCATTGCGGTGGCTTCTCTTGTGGAGCGTGGGCTCTAGGCGCACGGGCTTCAGTAGTTGTGGCACGCGGGCTCAGTACTTGTGGCTCGCAGGCTCTAGAGCACAGGCTCAGTAGTTGTGGTGCACGGGCGCCGCGGCATGCGGGATCTTCCCGGACCAGGGCTTGAACCCATGTCCCCTGCTTTGGCAGGTGGATTCTTAACCACTGCGCCAGTCCTTGGACAAGTCTTAATGGTTCTTTGCTGAATGTTTAAAAGCATCCTTGGCTTCTAACTACTAGATTATAGTGGCACCTTCCCCCAATAATGACAGCCAGAAATGTCTCCAGACATCCTTGGGGGTCAGCCTTGGTCCAGTACTGAGAACCAGCGATCTAGAACAAGAACGCTCTCCTTTGTAACCACAATGGATAGAAATGAATCATTCCAGGGTGTGTTCTGACATTGAGTCCACGGTCACATACCGAAACTTGTCTCAAATTGTCAGTCCCTTTATAAGGATCCAGTGTGTGGTCATGCATTGCCATTGGTTACTTTGGTCTCTGCTTCTGAAACAGTTCCCAACATTTATTGTGGCGCTGACTTTTTGAAGAGTCCAGGGTATTCTGCCTTAGAACGTCCCCACTGTGGATCTGTTGGATTGCCTCCTCGTGTTGACATTTTACCTCTTCCTCCACTTTCTGTGTTTTCTGTAAACTGGACAACATGACGATGCACACATTAAGCGTTTGTGGCAAAAATTCCTCCTAGTGATGTGAGGTCCCTTTCCTGTGGGGGCAGATGATAGACATCTGCCCCAGGATTAGTGTGTTTCTATCAGGAATGGATGTTGGGATTTGTCAAATCTTTTTTCTGCATCTATTGAGATGATCAAGTGGCTTTTTGGTTACGACGGTGAATTACATTGATTTTTTAAATTCCTGGGATAAACCGCATTCCTGGGATAAACCTTACTCAGTCATGATGAACTATTATTTTTGTCTATGTTGGTTTGATTTGCTAAAATCTTAAGAATTTTTACTTCTATGCTAGTGATGGACATTGGCCTGTAGTTCTCTTGTAACATTTTTGTCTGGTTTGAGTATCAGGGTGATACTCGCTTCACAGGATGAGTTGGGAAGTGTTCTCTTTGGTTTTCCAGAAGAATTTGTGTATAATTGGTAATACTTCTTCCCTAAATGTTTGGATGGTTGTCTTTGTACATGTTTTTTTAATATAATTATATTTTATTTATTTATTTTTGGCTGCGTTGGGTCTTCGTTGCTGGGCACGGGCTTTCTCTAGCTGCAGTGAGCTGGGGCTGCTCTTCGTTGTGGTGCCTTTGCTTCTCATTGTGGTGGCTTCTCGTTGTAGAGCACGGGCTCTAGGTGCGCGAGCTTCAGTAGTTGTGGCACGAGGGCTTAGTAGTTGTGGTTCGTGGGCTCTAGAGCACAGGCTCAGTAGTTGTGGCGCACGAGCTTCATTGCTCCGCGGCATGTGGGATCTTCCCAGACCAGGGATCAAACCTGTATCCCCTGCATTGGCAGGCAGATTCTTAACCACTGCGCCACCAGGGAAGTCCCTGTACACATTGTTATTGAGGAATGAGATGCATACTCACAAATCCAAAGTACATAGCTGATGCCTTTTAACGCTCAAATCATGCCACATTTGGCCAGTGGAAGAACAGTGGGCTGGCTCCTGTGTCCTTTTGATGTGTCCCCCTCATTCTTGGAGCACTTCTTGCTTTCAGGCTCATCTTTTCTTGTTCTTTCCCAGCCTCAGCCCCTCTTCTGACGGCCTGCTTCCAGCTTCCCCACACCAACAACCTTCCATCAGGATGGACCTTTCCCCTTTGCCACCGTAAAACTTTCCCACTCCTCCTGCCTTTGACTGGGTCTGTGCCAAATGCAGGCTGTCAGTAAGTAGTATTTGCTCTCGTTTTGGTGATTTTTGTTTATCTTCAGAGCTTAGTAGCTCAGGGAGCAAATCAGGCGCTCAGAATAATTTTTTTAAAGGGAGAGGGGGCAGCAAGGGAAAAAGCCATGTCTCCATGGAGCCCTGGTTCCTTTTAGTGGGGAGTTTTGATAACTCTTCAGACACTTCGCTTCTTGTCCTTTGGAAGGTTTTGTGCTGTCAGCAGCGGGAAAGTGCCTGTGACTTTCTGCTTTTCCTTCCTCTGACTTAGCAGGTGGTGGTTGACTGCCATTGCTTTCCTTGGTCATTGCAAAGGCCAGGCCCCCGCCCGGGCAGTGGGTGCAGCTCTCTTTTTGCCTCTGGTTGCTTGCCCTGTGGAATCTGGAAGTTGACCTGAGATTTGTAGCGACGTTGATAAATGGGGTGAAGATGACATTTCCCTGCATTTATCTGTTTTCTTGCATCCTGCCTCCACACGTTGTAAATGTTAACTGGGGAGTGTCTTTCTCATCTCTTTGTTTATGGAAATGTCTTGAGGGTGGCCCTCAGCTTCAGACTCACTTAGTGTGATGAATGCCATAGTCGAGATGTGCACGCACTGCGAAGAAACAGGAGATTGGGGAACCTCAGGGGTCCTCCAGAGAAGGGCTGTAACGTGAGGTCTCTGCCGAGGACCGAGTGGTGGCCTTGTGTCTTATAGCCGGGACCCCTCCTCACAGGGGAGATCTGGCCACTTGACACTTACTAGTCTAGGATTTTGGCTGCATAGTGTTGAGTGTTCTGTTTTGTGATTGGTTTCTTTCCATCCCATGCTACCTTTCTCTTCTGTCCAGTCCTGTACAATTAGTGGGGACTGTGGAAGCTTTCCTTGGTGGTCGTGGTGGCCCCTCTTGGAGCAACACAGACTCCCTGGCACATGGCCTCTGCCGGCTCATGCCATCTATTGAAAAATTAATCAATAGTCAATCTAAGAAAGAAATGGAAAATTATAGTCGATCCAACCTGAGGATTCTAACCTGGAGACAGTCTTTCCGAAAGCTCTGAGGACTGTTCCAAAGAGGTGAGGAGGGAGGCCAGTATATATGTGATTTTGGTGAAGGGGTACATGTAACCAAGCATGCAGCTTGGTAGAAGGTTACTGCTATTCACGAGGAACAGATAGCTTAGTTAATGGTTTTAGTGCATTTCTAAGTATGGGAAGATGCAACAAACTGTATTCATAAAATTTTCTCCTGAAAATATCCAAGTGTCTGAGGGCCAGTTCTGCCAGTTTTCCCAGAGCACAAAGTGCCTCATCCCGATCTTCACCCTGAATTCCTTTCAGGTAGGTCAGCGACTGCAGTGGTTAATGACTTGATTCTTGTAGAACTGGGTGTTGGGCAACATTCTCTCTGTTACAGTCCCTTCTCTTTCAGTCTTTTTTTTTTTTAAATCAGTGTTACTTTATTCTTTTTTTACAATTAATTAATTTATTTTTGGCTCTGTTGGGTCTTCGTTTCTGTGCGAGGGCTTTCTCTAGTTGCGGCGAGCGGGGGCCACTCTTCATCGCGGTGCGCGGGCCTCTCACTGTCGTGGCCTCTCTTGTTGCGGAGCACAAGCTCCAGACACGCACGCTCAGTAGCTGTGGCTCACGGGCCTAGTTGCTCCGCGGCATGTGGGATCTTCCCAGACCAGGGCTCGAACCCGTGTCCCCTGCATTGGCAGGCAGATTCTCAACTACTGCGCCACCAGGGAAGCCCCTCTTTCAGTCTTAATTTCGACCAAGGTTTGGGAGGCATTTCATGACCAATTTGTCCCACGGTGTTAGGAATGCTCATTCCCAGGTCAGGCGAGGATTTCCTTGATAGGCCACTCAATGTGCTGTTACCAGACTAGACCCCGTTAACTAACAGTAGCCCAAGGCCTCCGGGCTGCCTGTCCTACTAGTCTGTTATTGCCCTGTTGTTGCTTCTTCCCACATCTAGAGCTACACTATTACAATCCTTGATCTTACAGAACTATATATTTGGTCAGTTGTTTCAGGTCTTATAGTCATCATTATCTTTATTGGAGGCTCAGCCACACATTTGGTCATTAAAGAAACAGTAATCTTGTAAAATAGGCAGAAATATAGCTAGTGACATTAATAAGGTCATCAGTAAATATTTAAGCTGAGAACTCCAGCCCAGTGTCTCCCCAGGTCGTCTGACCAGTCTGTTCTGCACCAATCGCTGTCTTTAAGGGAAATGATATTGTGGCCTTGTCCATAAAGTCCACCAAAGACATCTGCACGTACAAGGCCAGTGGTGGGTCATCATGACCCCTTACAGGACTGAGAAAGGAATGTTGCCTCCTAAGGAGTTACATGGCTGGCACCAGAAGGAGAAAAATTGATCTTTGTGGTTGAGCAGGTATTTCTGCCATTGGGGAGTCTGGTTCATGCTTAATGCAGATGCACAATGTTCAGTGGAGGGAAGGGAGGAGGCTCAAATGAGCAGAGAAAAAATTTTATTTAAATGTTGCGTGTCTTAACTTAAAATATGAATTTTATTTCATCACATCCTTGGGCCCCTCAGGGTCTGTGCTCAGGGTCTGTACTCCCTCTAGGAGCTGTGGATAGGGTACAGGGTGGCTCTGCACCCCTCACCACCACCAAGGGCAGCACTGAGGGGGAGTGACTGCTACACCCCAGGGCAGAGGCCACTCTCCTCGTCCTCCTTTCCCAGGCCTTTGCCTGGGTGGTCTTTTGGATGTCTCAGTGGATGTCCCTTGGATGATGGCAGGTCACGCTGGACTCCTGGCCTGTAGCCAGCATCTGAGCCTAGAAACCTCTAGACCGCAGTCTCCTCCCTCCCTATCCACAATTCTCTGAGCTCAGGCTGCAGCCCTGGCTCCACCCCCATAACCATACACTTGGCCTCACCCTTCTCTAGCGCCCTGGAGCCCTGCTGCTGGAGAAGGGCCGTACCCTGGGTGAGGGCCCGCCTGAGTGGGCTGGGGGCTGGGTGTCCAGAGCTCCACCCAGCTCCCAGTGCAGGCCTCCCTCACGTCCACGCCTCTGCCCTGCTTCCCTGTGGTGGTGGGACAGCTGGAGCAGGCCCCCTCCTTACCCCTCTGCCACCTGCTGATAACCCCTCTGGTCTCGTCCCTTTCCAGTGCTCAGGCAGGCGCTGCGGCAGAAACACCAGGAAGCGCAGCAGGCCTGCCGGCCCCACAACCTGCCTGTGCTCCAGGCGGCCCAGCAGCGCGAGCTAGAGGTAGGGGTGTGGGCAGGGTGGGCACCACCTGAGCTCTGCTGAGAGGGCCGTAGAGGAGGGGCTCCGGGTGGCTTGGGAGCCACTGGCCAGCCTGGGCCTCAGCCTGGGGTGGGCCGCGAAGGCTCCATGTGCCCACATGTGGCTCTTCACTGTCGGGGGTTGGGGTGTGCTTGGAGTGGATGGAGAGCGTGTGATCCCCCCACTCCCCTCCTCCTGCTCCTCGAGACAGCAGCTCCTAATGGGCTGGGCCTGTACAGGGCAGGTGTGAGTGGGGGCCATTGTGCCCCATGGCCTTGGGGATGAGGGCAGTGGTGGGATGATGGAGCCAGCAAGTCCTGCTCCCACGTTGCCTGGGAACAACGCAGAGGCCCACCCATAACCAAGAAGCCACCAGTGGTGGGGTGCATGTGGAGGCGTGTGCAGGGTCCCAAGGCAGCCCCAAGCCAGGGCATGCAGGGAGGAGGTGCTGAGCCGGGCTTGGCCGCAGCTCCAGTGGGGAGGAAACATACGCAAAGGCCCAGAGATGGTGGCCAGCTTGACAGTCAGCAGAGGTGGAGCCAGCATCTGGCCAGCTCATGGTGGTCCCGAGCTGTCAGGGCTGGGCGAGGCCTGGCACAGCAAAGGGAGGACACCTGACAGGAGGTGCTGGAGGAAGGGCATTTGGGGCAGGTCATCTGAGCCCCTCTGCAGGGTTCTGTGTGGCTAAGAAGGGACGGACCTGGGTGCAGTACGGGATCCATCCATAGTCTGGGAGCTGGATCCACTGGGAGGTGGGGAGGGGCCAGAGGAGGTGACAGGCCAGGAATGTGTGTGTGAGGCACTGATGGGCAGGAGGCTGAGCCCCTGAGCTGCCTTCACCGTGGCAGGCGGTGGAGCACCGGATCCGTGAGGAGCAGCGGGCGATGGACCAGAAGATTGTCCTGGAGCTGGACCGGAAGGTGGCGGACCAGCAGAGCACACTGGAGAAGGCAGGGGTCGCCGGCTTCTATGTGACCACCAACCCGCAGGTCAGTGGCACAGGCCTGCCCCGGCACAGCCCAGGGGAGGTTGGTCCCCAAGGCTAGATTCCATATGGGGTTTTAGCTGGTCGCTGGGAGCCCAGGCCCAGGGTGTGTGGACACAGGGGACATGGTGAGTTAGGGAGGCTCCAGGAAGGGTTTCTGCGTTGTGCTCAGTATGGAGGCTGGTCACACTGCCTCCGCCACAGGAGGGTAAGCCATGTGACTACAGGGCATTGCCCACCTTCCCCGGGTTCGCTATGCCCTACAGGGCCTCGTGTGCAGTTCCCCTACATCCCTGCACACACCTCCACTTATGCCAAGCCAGGGCAACTGCAGGCCCTGCCACAGGTGGAGTCCCAACACCTGCCCCTTTCTGGCAGGCGGTAGCCAGGCTTCACTGGAAGTCAGCCCCATGGGCTCAAGCCTGGTGCTCTCTAGGTCCTGGTATCTGCCCTGGGTCCTTGGGTAAAGGAGGCTGCTTCCTGGGGCCTTTGCCAGGGCTAAAGGGGACCTCACAGTGGCCCCTCTGCATCCCAGGAGCTGACGCTACAGATGAACCTATTGGAACTCATCCGGAAGCTGCAGCAGAGGGGCTGCCAGGTGGGGAAGGCGGCACTATGAGCAGGCAGGGTTCCTGCCAGTGACCCGCTGCCCATCTTGGCTGGGAAGACAACCCTGTTCCACAGTCACCAAAGGCAGCAGAAAGCTGAGTGGCGCTCATCTTCCTGAAGTCTGGCCACCACCCTCCCAGCTGCTTGCAGGAGGGGCACCCCGTGAGGAGAAGCTAGGTGGACCTGGGCTGCGTCTGCCACCCACCTTCACCTGGGCTTTTTTGTCCAAAGCTAGGGTGGGAAGGTAAAGGGAAGAGTGGGCCCAGCCTTCCGGCTGTCTGCCCCAGGCTTCCGATGTGTTCTGCTTTCGGCCCCTCC
The DNA here is from genome assembly GCF_937001465.1 of Orcinus orca. Taxonomy (NCBI): domain Eukaryota; kingdom Metazoa; phylum Chordata; class Mammalia; order Artiodactyla; family Delphinidae; genus Orcinus; species Orcinus orca. The sequence continues at coordinate 62,322,122 of NC_064573.1, forward strand.
CTTGGCAGGTGCAGCCCCCGAGTAGGAAAGGCTCATGAGCTGCATGTGACCCCGAGAAATAAAGACACCTCAGCATGGCCTGCACGTGGCTTGCATGACAGCTCTGTGGTGCCTGTCGTGACCAGGGCCTAGCTAGGGCCCTTGCCTGTGGGCTCCGTGGCCTACAGGGGAATCAGCAGAAGATGGCCCCACCCCCATGTCACAGAGGCCCCTCCCTGGGGCAAGTCTGAGGGCACTAGGGCCACATCCAGTCTGCTCTGTGGGGCGGTCAGAGCAGCCAGAGCCTGGTGTGGGTCACTGGGGCCGCTGGGGTGAAGGGCACAGAGCAGCAGGAAGGGTCTGAGGGAGGAAGAGACTGAGGATGGGGAAGCACCAAGCCCACTGTGGGGAGTGCGCTGTCTGCATTGGTCTGAGCCCCAGCTGTGGGGTTGGAGGTGAGGGTATCCAGTGCCCTGCGTGGCTGGGTCTGCAATACAGCTTGAAGGCAGGTGTTGGTGGGTCCACCCTGCCCAAGGTGTGCCGGGGGCGCGTGACACAGGAGAGGCTGAGCATGAGGCTTCTCGGGCCATCGGAGCCACTCCCTCTGCCACTGACTGCACATGAGGGCTCTGCAGGGAAGAACATCGTGGGCCTGGAGTCAAGGGCTCTTAGCTGCAGAAACAGTGGTTTATTGACAGGCCACCTTTCCCAGCCAGCCACTGCCCACCTGTGGGGCTCAGGGCCCATGGGTTGAACCCTGCAGTAGGTGGTTCTTCAGGCCCAAGGTCGTGGGGGTGGGCAGAGATGCAGCCATGCTCGCTCACTGGAGGGCGGTTTCTGACAGTTCCCAGCAGCTCTGGCAGGTAACGGAAATAGCCCACATCTGGGTGCCCACGGGCAGGGGCCAGCGGGGTCTCACAGTTTGGGATGTAAAAGGTGTTGTGTGTGAGGTTGGGGTCGGGCTGTAGCCCTGGGTGGTCGCAGCCCAGGTGAGGATGCGTTGGGACGCAGCCACAGCACTAGGCCGGGCGGTGGAAGAGGCTGCCCGTGCGGAGCCTCCGCTTGAGCTCCTGCCAAAGCAGCTGCCACTCCCTCTGGGCACCCTTCATGACTCCGCTGTTCTCTAGGGCTCGGCGGGACAGGTAGGGCAGCACCTCCATCACAGGGCCGTAAGGCACGTACTTGTACACGGGGTAGCCTGCCTGTCCTGCACACAGGGGTGGAGGCGGTGAGTCCCAGCACCTCCGCCCCTGCCCCCCGCCCCCCCACCGGCAGCCCAGCTCACCTAGCGGGAAGCTTATCTGGTCGCACATACCCAGAAGCTGTCCAAAGTACACCTGGCAATCGGCGGGGTGCAGGCCCAGTTCCTCCATCCTGTGAACAGGCAGGGTGGTGGGTAAGACCCTCCCTCCACCCCCAGATCCCCACCCACAGGGTAGGGCGTGGGCATAGGCTGTCTCCTGCATAGACCAGGCCTCTTCCCTGCTGCTGCTGCCGCTGCCTCAACCCAAGGCCACCAAGTGCCCCCCTTCCCCAGCCAGCCTCCCTCTTGCTGTGCTTGCTCCCCGATGGCCCCTTCCCTGCTACCCACTATGACCCAGCAAGGCAGATTCACCCAGTGGCCAGCCCTTGGTGTGGCCTGGGAAGCTCTCAGCCCTCCCACCATCCTGTTCTCAAACCCCTCAGAGTTACGTTGCCTCTGTTTCCAGCCCTGCGACCCCACCTCCAGCTTCTCATCCTCCCCTTGCTGCCTGCCCTGTCCGTAAGGCAGTCACCAGGTACTGGTGGCAACTGAGCCTTTGGAAGGCGGGTGGTCTGAATTGAGGTGCACTGCAAGTGTCAAACACATGGGCTTTTGAAGACAGTGTGAAAACTGAATGTAAAATATCTCACTGTTTTTCTGAAAACATGTTTAAATGGTACTATTTTGGATATGTGGGGTTAATTAAAATGTATATCAAAATTAACTTCATTTTTTTTAACGTGGCCATGAAACATTTGGGGTTAATAGATGTGGCTCGAATTTCTATTAGTGCTACTCAGACGTTGAGGTGGGGGCCCCCAAATCTGTCCACACCCTCTCCTATCCTCACACCTCCCCTCGTAGGATCTTTAAAAAATTCCCAGGGTTTGAAATATCTGTGCATTAATGATTCCCACGTTTTTACCTCTGGCTTCCTGCACGTGCAGATACAGACTCAGCCTATCAGCACCAGCAGTCTATAGCCTGCCCCCATCCTTCCACCCCACAGGGGCGTGTTCCACCTGGGTCCTCACACCCACCCAGGCTACAGGCTGGGCCTGCTGGTCCCCATCCCTGCCCTTGGAGCCCCCCTCCCTTCTCACTGTCTCAGGACCCCACCCCAGGCTTCCAGAGCACTTAGCGCCTCTTACCCTGGGCCTCCACGTGAGGGGCATCCCAGACCGTTTCTCTCCTTCCCCCAGGGCTAGGCTCCAAGGTTGGGGCCCCAGTCTGCACAGTGTTGCCCAGTGTTGCCCAGCTTACATGTCTCTGTCCCCCGTGAGAGCAGGGCTGCCACTGTGTTGCTGCCTGATGGTGGTGGGAACACTCATGTGGCGTCCTGCAAAAACTGACTCCTCCCCTGCTGCTGCCCCTTCCCTGCCAGTGTCCATGCCTGCTGCCATGTGACTGTAGCTTTGCCCAGCACAGAAAGAGGTTCTCTCCATCTGGACGGCAATATCTGGGCTGAGCATGACTTCCTTTAGCCAACAGAACGATAGCAAATGTGACATGGGCAGAGGCTTGCCCCCTCCAGGGCTTCTGGTAGTCTGAGACCACCTGTGGAGAAGCCTAAGCTGGCCTGTAGGACACCCGACATGTGATGCAGTGCGCTTTGCTGTCCCAGCCACAAATGAGGCCATTTAGGGCCAACCAGACACCATGTGACCACGGATGCAGGACAGGCCCCAGGCAAGGCCAGCAGAAGCAGCCCGAAGCAGAGCCCAGCCCACACTGCTGGCTCACAGAACATACTGTGTTCAGGCGTCTGAATTTTGGGTTGGTTTGTTAACTCAGCCAAAGCTAATCTGACTGAGGTCTCTAATGTGTGGCATCAGAGGCCCACACTGCTGCCCCTGGGAAGACCAGCCCAAGGTGTCCAAGGCTCTGTGGCCCCTGAAGCAGGTGCACAGGACCTTGGCCTGGCGTGGGCCGCGGAGCCTGTGAGACGGGCAAGCGCTCAGCTGGCACTCAGCATGGCGGGAGCCGTGTCTAGGGCAGGAGGCCACCGCAGCCAAGATGGGGAGGCCACACATGCTCCCAGTGGCAAGATCCAGAAATCAGGTGAAAGGAAGCCCTTCTGAGGGCAGGTTATACCTTTAGACGTTTCACTGTCCTCGCCTAGTCAGGCTGAGTGGACTAGCCTGTGACAAAAACCTAAAATGGGGCAACCACAGGCTGCTGAGATGGTGATGGAAACCTCAGGAGGTCGGCACTGCCAGGCAGGAGCCAGGGCCTCTCTGTGCACATCGTCTTGGGGTGCACCCTGGTGCCGCACGGACCACTTCTGATCACAGTTCCATCACAGAATTGTACTTTTAAGCCTAAGTGAGAGCCAGCTTTTAAAATTTTCAACTCAGCCCTGTGTTCCTTCAAAAGTCAAAGAAGCCAGAACTGGGGTTTCCCTGGTGATGCAATGGTTAAGAATCTGCCTGCCAATGCAGGGGACACAGGTTCGAGCCCTGGTCCAGGAAGACCCCACATGCCGCTGAGCAACTAAGCCCGTGCGCCGTAACTACTGAGCCCACACGCCTAGAGCCTATGCTCCACAACAAGAGAAGCCACCGCAGTGAGAAGCCCGTGCACTGCAACGAAGAATAGCTCCCACTCGCTGCAACTAGAGAAAGCCTGCATGCAGCACCGAAGACCCAACGCACACAGCCAAAAATTTTAAAAATAAATTAAAAAAAAAAAAAAAGAAACCAAAACTAATCTTCCCCAAGCACAAAAGGTGTCCCTGGCCATCCCACGTCCAGGGGTAGGATGGGGCGTCCAAGGAGGCCCCAGGGATGGAGGGAAGAAAGCGAAACAGTCCACCCGGCTAGGACGCCAGTCAGAGCCAACCACCAGCAAGGAAACAGCCTGACCCCAGCCTAGCAGGACTCCAGAGGGAGCCTGGACACAGTCTGACCTCCACCTGGCAGCCCTGCTGGCCTCAGCGCTCCTGTTCACAACCAAGCAGCTGCAAATGCAGAGCATTAGAAATCGTGGCCTTTAGTTGCAGTTTCACACCATGAAAAAGCAGCCCCAGCATGAGAAGGACAAGCATGACATTAATGAATGGTTTAAGACGACCAGAGTCACCCTCCAGGCAGAGCCTGCAAGTGCCTCTGGGTGCACGCCCTGCACCTTCACTACTCGGCCCAAGCCTTGGGCTTGGGGTGCCCACTGTAGGAGGGGGGCCCCTGCCTTGCTCCTGGGGAAGGCAAGGGCCAGCAAGGCCACTGCCCGCCCAGCTTCCTGTGGCGGGGGGTGGGGGGCGGGGGGGGGAGCTAGGACCCCTGCTGTGGTCCAGTTTGGGTTAAGATATGAGATAAAAGAACGTGGTGATTGGAAATTCCCTGGCAGTCCAGTGATTAGGACTAGGCGCTTTCACTGCCTGGGGCCTGGGTTTGATCCCTGGTCGGGGAAATCCCAGAACACGGCCAAAAGAAAAAAATGTATATTTATTTCACCTCATTCCTATAACTGACTTATAAGGATGCTCCATGGGACAGGCATTTAAAGAGAAAACAGACTATCTTAAATTCTAAACAGTTTAAAGTGTTGAGAAATTGTTTATAAATGAGGCAACACATCTGAGGGCTCCAACATTTCACATTTAAATTTCACCTAATGAAATTTATTTTTTAATTTGAAACTTTAGTAAGTCTGGTATTAATGTTAAAAACCCAAGTAACTGCAAACAGCCTTTTGGCTACTGCAGCACAACGCCCAGCCAGCCTCAGGGGATCTGGGGGCCCTAAAGCCGCCACTTCAGCTCGTTCCACAGATGTCCCCCCAAAACCCACTGCCTGCCCACGCTTCCTGCCCACCAGGAGCGCCCAGCGGGAAGGGGGCGGGGCCAACCTGCACAGCGTGAAGCGCACGGTGTCCTCATTGTGCGAGGCCACCATCACTGCAGCCCTGGCGTTGTGCTTCAGCTCCTCCAGGACGTAGTTGAGGCACCTGGGGAGGGTGACGCGTGAGTCAGGCCTGCACAGCCCCTGCAGGGCCAGGGGCAGAGGCAGGTGCAAAACAGTAGACGATCCTGGCGTGGAATTAAAAAGCAAACAGGGGCTTCCCTGGTGGCGCAGTGGTTGGGAGTCCGCCTGCCGATGCAGGGGACGCGGGTTCGTGCCCCGGTGCGGGAGGATCCTACGTGCCGCAGAGCAGCTAGGCCCGTGAGCCATGGCCGCTGAGCCCGCGCGTCCGGAGCCTGTGCTCCACAACAGGAGAGGCCACAACAGTGAGAGGCCCGCGTACCACAAAAAAAAAAAAAAAAAAAAAAGCAAACAGGCCTTGTGCCATTTGGGGAGGGCTGCCGGGGTACAGCTTTCATCTTTATCAACCCAGGCAGTTCAGTAAGTAGACTTTTATATTAAAAAAAAGAAAACCTTAATGGTTTTGGAAAAAGTAAAACAAAGGCAGAGGAGGTATTGGTTCTGACCCCCGGGTTGCTCCCACGTTGGACAGGGTCACGTCGGGTCAGCTCCAGCCCCTTCCCGGTTTCTCCTCCCACCCCCCCGGGAAGCTCTGAGGCTCCAGGAGCCAAAGAGGGCAGCGCACCTGTGGTACATGGCGTTGGTGGCCTCATAGGTGGGGTTGATAGGGTCCTCATACCCAATCTCCAGGGCGCGGGCACGTTCCTGGGCCATGTATGCACCACGCACCAGCTTGGCCCCGAAACACCAGCCCTCTCGGCGAGCCAGCTCCACATCCAGGGTGACATTGTCGTAGGTGTCCTGTGGGCCAGAGCCGAAAGTTGAGGATGACCAGGATGGGCCCCCCTCCAGCCTGCGTCCCATAGGGCCTCCCTGGGGCCTGGGTGCCCCCCAGTGTGCAGTCAGCAGGGGCACTGGGGCCAGCAGCTGTGGTGACTTGGGGGCTGTCAGCACCTGCCTGGACCCCACGCACCCACTTCCCCTTGTCCCCGCAGCCCCTACACCCACCCCACCCTGAGTCCTCCAAACACCTGGCTGGTCCCTGAGCGGCCGCCAGAGTTTGTGCTCAAGGGTCCCTGAGGCACACGCACGAGGCTGGGGAGGGGCCCAGAGCCTTCATCAGACCCTTAAAGGGAACCAAGCTAAAAAGGGCGGGAGTAAACAGTCACTCGAAATCTGGCGATTAAGGCACGTTACATGGACTCCAAAAGCTCCTTCAGCACCCTGTCTGGGGTCTGAGGCCCAGGGGACGGGTCCGCTGGCAGCTGGTCCTGGGGGCCTGTCTCCCCACAGCAGACGCTGGGCGCACCTTGAGGTAGCACTGGTACGTGTTGAAGATGAGTGGCCTCTCCACATTGAACCTGCGCTGCATCTCCAGTGTCAGGCGGCTGATGGCCGGCTGGAAGTAGGTCTGCTCGGCATCCACCATCAGCCGCACGCCCACCTCGCTGGCTTTCTGAGGGGCACAGCGGGGAGAGAGGGTCTGTCTGGGGCCCGGGTGACACGGGTGCCCCCCCACCCCGGCACATCCCAGGGTCCTCGACCTTGGCCAGGACGTCCATCCTCTGCAGCATCCTCATCATCTGCCGTTCCTCCTCCTCAGTGAACCGCGACAGCAGAGGCTCCAGCTGTCCTGTCTGAGGGGGCAGCGCAGTCAGGCCACGGCACGGCTCCAGACCTGGGCTCTCGAGGCCAGCGCTCCCCCCACTCCCGTTGGCAGCCTCTCGCCCCTGGTGCAGGGCCTACCGATACCCAGTGCCTGGTACCCGGGACCAGTGGGCCTCATCCCTGCGCCCCCTTCTCCACCTGCCACCCTGTTTGTGCATTAAGGTCAGTGTCCTGTCCAGGGTCCCGCCGGCCACACAGCGTCCCATAACCGCGCTGCCCACCAGCACACCCTTCCTCACAGGGCTGGCTGCCCCAGGTCAAGCCTGCACCCAAGGAGTCGGCTCCCACGGCCTGCACAGGATCCTCACGATGGGTCCCCCTTCTGTTCCTGTGCAAAGTTCAGGAAGTGACCCTTGACCCACCCAATCACCTGGAAAGACTCAGCCCCTAGCAGGCAGAGGACATGGAAGAAGAACTGTGCCTACAGGCAGACTTGGCTGGCCACACATCACAGACTGACATGCAACAGGGGGACGGAGGCATCGGCCCCAGATGGTGGCACTCAGGGCGCTGGGCAGGTCAGCAGTAGGCACCCACCCTGCAGGTCCGTGAAGCACGGGGGACCCTCTGCTCACCCCGCTTGCCCACTAACACTGCCCAGGGCACTCCCGGCGAGGCCTCAGGCACACCCCTCCTGGGCCCTCCATCGCCAGGCTGGAGCTTGTTAAAGGCAGCGTCTGTGCGGTGTTTCCCAAGGCACCTCTGCTGCTTCCTCCCATCCCAGCTCAGTGGTGCGTTCAAGCACGGCCACAAATGCCCGATCACCCTCCCAGGGGCAGGTGGAGTCTCATTTTTCTCCCCCTAACACAGGCCAGTCCCTTTTAACAAACAACAGCGACTCCCTTTTAACAAACAACACTGGGCAGAAGGGACGGCGTGGGTCTCCTGAGGCTCGACTAGAATAGGTAACAGCTTCCGCCTGGCTTGTGGGGACACTCATCCTGGGGACCCAGCGCCACTCTGAGGAAGCACTGGCGGTGTGAGCGGGGACCCTCCGTGACGACCCTGCGAGAACGGTGAGGTGGGGGGCACAGACGTGCACAGCGTCACCTGCATGTTGGGGACCACCAGGTGCCTGGAGAGCTCGGTCCTGCTGTCAATGAGGCTGCCCCAGTCCAGCAGGTCCAGGGTGCTGTGGGAGAAGGTGCGTCAGCACGTGGACACACGGCCTCACCACGGCCCCAAACCAGCCCCCTCCCTGCAGGAGCACCCCCAGACCCAACCCCACAGAACCTGCCTCAGTGCTCAGTTTTGAAAGACTGGTAAAATGTAAACATGGTCCTCTGTTTAAAAAACAGAAACCAAAACATGAATATTCTTACATGAGGGCCGAGACCACCCAGGCCACATCAGGCTCGGGGAAGAGCTGGACACGGGAGACCAGGCAGGAGGGGACGGCACACTGCCGCCAGCCCCCAGCTCCTCACAATGAGGCTTGGGACCCTCCGGGATCTCAGCTGCCCTCACCCTTCACCCGCCTGCCAGATGGGTCCTGGGACGGCTGGGTGTGGCACCCTCACTCCACAGCCCAAATAATTCTGTAAGAAGCCCTAGGGTTCAAGGGGGCCCATGCCCTGGAAGAGGGCGACCAGGATTGGAGGAAGGCGTTGGGGCTAAGCCAGAACCTTGGCTGAACCAGGGCGGCTGCTCCCGAAATCTCAGCCTGGGGGCTACCCTTACCCAGACACGCCAAGGGTCTCCACAGTGAACCAGTTCTCAATCTCCATCCGGGACGCGATGCCCATCTTCACCACACTTTCCTTCAGAAGCAAGAGGGTGTTGGTCCCACTGCCATCTCCCAGGCCTGCTCACGAACATCTCCTGCCCCTGCCTGCTGGCCTGTGATGCTAGGCTGACTTTATTATGCCAGTACTGAGACTGGCTACACTTCTGCCTTGGGTTTCTGCTCCAGAGATAGTCTCTCCCCGCTGCCCACCCCCCCACACCTGCCCATCCCTGCAGGTCCACAGAGCTCGGCTACTGGCAGGGCCAGCCCCGCTCCAAGCCTCCCACCCAGCACATCCTCCATCTCTGCTCAGATTCCCTCCCCACCGACCCAGCAGCTGGGGGCTGGGCAGCAGGCCCTGGGAACCCACCTCGGACACTGCCTGGCCAATGCCTTCTGGGCAGGGCTCCTCCCTGGCCCACCTTCTCACACCCACCACGGAGTGGCGGCCTCACCTGCAGTGCAGCCACCTCCAGCTTCGTGTCCATGGCAGCCAGCCCGGCCTTGCCCTGCTCTGCGGCCATTTGGTGGAAGAACCGTCTCCATTTGGTCAGCACATCTGAGAACTGCAGCTGCGGATGCGGGCCTGAGCTGCCATCCCAGGTGCACATCCAGCCCCCTCCCAGGACCCCCACATAGCCCGAGCCACCCCATGCCACCCATGTGCCTGGCTCCCAGGGCCAAGGCACCAGCACACGAGCTTTCACTTAACGCTCACGGCAGCCCCAAGTTCTTACAAACTCCCTGTGGGTGGAAAGTTTTGACACTTACCAGAAACTGGGGTCTCCCCAGTGCAGTGAGCTTAATGGCTGAGAAGCCATCCTCGCTGGCACCACCTATGAGAAGCCGCAGGAAGAGCCGTCAGTGCTGGGGGGTGTGGGGGGGGGGACCCTGAGCCTGCGCCCGGAATCTGTGCCACTCAAGAGTTAGGACACTTCTTGGGACGTCCTGGTGGCACAGTGGTTAAGAATCCGCCTGCCAGTGCAAGGGATGCAGGTTCAAGCCCTGGTCCGGGAAGATCCCACATGCCGCGGAGCAACTTTGGCCCGTGCGCCAAAACTACTGAGCCTGCACTCTAGAGCCCACAAGCCACAACTACTGAGCCCGTGTGCCACAACTACTGAAGCCCACGCGCCTAGAGCCCGTGCTCCGCAACAATAGAAGCCACTGCAATGAGAAGCCTGCGCACCGCAACGACGAGCAGCCCCTGCTCGCTGCAACTAGAGAAAGCCCGCATGCAGCAACGAAGACCCAACGGAGCCAAAAAGAGAAAAAGAAAAAAAAAAAGAAAAAAAGAGTTAGGATACTTCTCATCCACATATGACAGACTTCAGGAGGCAGGCGGTGGCCGTTCTTCCTATTAGTTACCTACAACACATGGTATTGGGTCTACCTTGCACCTGGGCCCTGAGACCCCCCCAGAGCACGAACAATCCAGCCACCCGATGAGACGGTGCAGTGGCACCAGCGCATCTTTCCTCCCTTGCCCACCAGGCCCAAGCAGGCCCACAGTGGCCATGCTTCCCGGGCAGGCTGCCTGGCCGTCAGAAGCAGCTCTGGTGGCTGCCTGGCAATCTCAGGCCGAGGGGCGTGGCAACAGGAGGGGAGAGCCCACCGAGGACCCAGACGCCTGGGCTGGCTGACCACCCATGGCAGAAGAACAACGACCCTACGCAGCCCGCAAACACCCTACACTTGGCTGCTCCAGATGCCCCACCATGCAGGTGGGAACTGGTGACTCAGCAGGGTTTGAGTTTGCCACGTGGGTCCAGGAATGCAGTGGGCAAAGGAGCTGGTGATGCCTGCTCACTCAATCCCTGCCTGTTTCCTCTCCAATACCCTCGGCACCCGGGGCTGCCCCTAGGGGTTCACCGAACACAGACACGCCCAGCAGAGCACAAGCTGGAGGCAGAAGGCACTCAACCACCACCGCCATGCTCTCCTCTGGCTTCCGGAAGCCCACGACACATATCTTTGCTTCTGTGGGGCCCTCCCCGTCTGTCTGCCCCCAGGCAGAGTGGGCAGGGAACCAAGAAGACGCCCCTGGCACTGGACACTGGGCAGCCGGGTGTCTGCCTGACCGCCCGGGGTGCCCAGCGCTGCTCCTAGGAGGCTGCCTCTGGGCGTTGCTCACTCCCACTCCTTAAAGTGTTCAGAAGGTGTGGGACCTACTAACAGGAGGGCTGCTGGGGACCTGATGGACGCTGAGGGCTCTGTGACCTCGCGGCTTAACTCACCTCCGTAGCAGGTGTTCCCACCCAGAGGCCACGCAGGGAAGAATTCTCTGTTAAAGAGGACGTGGCACCAGCTCCCGGAATGGTGTGGCCCTCGGCAGAGCCAGGGGTCATGTGACAAGAGTCAAGCCCCTGCCTGGGACTGGGGGCCACTTGGCCCGCTGACAGGCCCACATCTGGACACCTGGTACCCAGGAGAGGGGAGGCGCCCTCCTGTAGGCAGCCAGGCTCCTCAGGAAGGGGCTGGACTCAGGTGTGAGCCCAGGTCATCCTCAGGACCGAGGCCACAGAGATGGGAACGGAGCCCTGAGCAAACACTCCAGGCCCGGCCTTGTGTTCCCACACCAGCATCTCCTCGAGTGGAGGTCAGCCCAGGCTGGGCCTGGCGGGTGGCAGGCCAGCGACAAGCAGGACCCCACCTGAAGCCTCGATGCAGCGCAGGAACGTCTCCATGTGGCTGTCACACTTGGCCTCGCTGGCGTAGAAGTAGGTGAGGGTGCTGACAACGCCATCCCTGCGGTCTCCAAATGCCCGGTGGGCCTGGAACTGCTTCTCCCTCTTACTGGTGCCTGGAGAGGTGGGCATCCGGCCTGAGCCACCTCCCCACACCCCCAAGCCCGCATCCCGCCACCAGCGCCGCACTCCAGCTCCAGCCCCATCCCACCCCGAGCCCACGGCCCCCTGCCTGTGCTGCTCCCCAAACCCGCCCATCCTGGCGCCCACTCTTCCTTCTCCTTGGGTCACCCTAGTCATGTGGCAAACCCAGGGCAGGAAGGCAAAGCCCAGACCCACCGAGGGCCGAGTGCACCGGCCCCCCAGGTGGGCCGTAAGGATGTGTCAGCCACTCATAATGACGGCCTGGGTGCCCAGGGACACGGGGAGGAGCCGGGGGTGTGTGCAGGTGGGGAGCGGGCTCGTTCCTGAATGGCTGCCTCCCACTCACCATGGCCGTCCCTCTCCGATGCTGAGGTACAGGACCTGCAGGAGGGAAGAAGAGGGAGAGGGTCGCGGTCACGCCACCTCAGGTACAAGTGACAAACGCGTACCCTTGAGGAGGCACAGGTGGGAGGAAGTAGAGGCTGAGCCCTGACCCTGACCCAGGAGGGCTGAAGAGGAAGGCAGGGTCACCTGGCCAGGTAAGAGTGACTCACGCCACCCCACCCGCCCCCAGCCTCCGGGGTCACCTTCTCTGAGCCTGGCAGCCTACAAGCCCTGCTCCGGAGGAACCTGGGTCTCCCCCTGGGTGAGGCCGCCTCCCTACACTGGGTGAGGAGGAAATAAAGCAATACACAGCCCAGGGTGTGGGTAGGTCCTTGAGGCCGGCTAGCCATGGGGTACTCCTTCCTGTGAGGAAAAGGCGGGGCGCGGGCCAGTCAGGGCTGAGGATGGCGGAGAGAGGGAAACCACCAGCTTCCTTATCCCCAGAGCCAAGGAGCGGGTCCCCTTGCTCTGCCCTCTGCCCACAGCCGGCCCCACCTCCACCCGCACTCCTCAGGGTTATTTTCAAACCAGCAACCACAATTTATTTTTTTAATGCAAACCCTCCCCTGGCCATCATACCTGAATATACCCAGTCCTCATGAGGACAGGACAGAGAGGGCACCTGTAAGGCCCGACGCAGGCCGCCCTGCAGCTGTGGCCCACTGAGGTGGAGGCATGACATGGCACCCACCATCTGCACCAAGGCAGGGGCCTCATCCCGAGGTTGGCAGCTGAGGAAGGCTCGGGCCTGCTCTGTCACCACACAGCCCATAACCTGCAGGTATCCACCTTCTAGGCAGACTGCCCTCCACTGAGGGGACACCACTACCCAGAGGCCCCCAGGGGCCCGGGGCCGTGTGACGGTCCCAATTAGCATTTCTACAGCTGGCCTTCTACCCTCCAAGCCCCAGCCTAGCTCCAAAGGCACAGGGGAGCCAGCCGGCCACACAGCCACGTGATCAGGGGCAGTGGCCTATCCCAGAGCAGACAGCACTTAGCATGGGCGGGGCTGCACTCTTGACCAGGCCCGGTGAGTGGATCACGAGGAGACAAAGATGGCAGTTACCAGGCTGGGGGGAAGGGGAGTGTCGTGTCACCATGAAGAGAAGAGCATGCTCTGTACACACACACACACGTGCAGACACATGTGCACACATGCACACACGTGCAGACACATGCGTGCACATGTAAGTGCACGGGCCAAGATGTGGAGGAGGGAATGGAGTGCCCCCGGGGGCAGGGGGTTAGGAGAGGACCGCAGGAGCGACCCAGGGGCTTGCAGGAGTGGCAGGAAGACCCCAACCATCCCCTCAGCCACCTCCAAGCTCAGCTCTGCATCAGGTAATTTGTTGGCTGGACACCTTTTAGAAAAAAGTGAAAAGTGAGGGGAGACCACGCCGGCCGCCCTCACACCAGCTCTCCCCTAGTGAAACGCAGGAGGCAAGAGAAGAACACAGAAAAGCCTGTGGTACCCCAGGCCCTGGCTCCAGGCAGCACCCAAGACGCTGCGCACACCAGTCCCAAGGAGCGGCCTCCACCCTGGGGACCAAGGCCCAGGCCTCGCCCCCAGCCAGCCCTGGGTTTGCACAGCCAGGACACACACACCTGCTGGCCACACTGTCCCCAGCCATCCTCATCACAACCTCATCACAGCCAATCATTGAGAGGAACCCAGCCCTGCGCCCTCTCCCCACGGCCCTCAGCCTGCTGGGGGGACCCTGCGAGGCTCCTCTCCTAGAGTTAGGTTCCTGGCCTCTGCCTTCTAACAAGTGTTCTGGGAAACACCATCCCACCCCCTCCCTGGATGGCTATTCTCCCTCCTGCGCCTCTGGCCTCCTACCTCCAGCTTCCTAACCTGGGGAAGCCCCACGGACCCCCTCCTCCCAGGGCCACGTCCTCAGGGCACCTGCTGGGCCTCTTGCATGTTCAGACGCCCCCATCTTTTCTGTGCCTCTTATGGTTATGCCTGGGGCAGGGCCCCACCACCTGTGCTCGCTCCCCGCCCCACCCCACTCCACTCCTGTGGCTTTAACTTGGGGCAGTGGCCTCTACATCATTCCCCAGAGCAGGGTCTAGGGGCTCCGCTCCCCACACAGGGGCTCCTGATGGAGAATGTGTGGCATCTCGACGGCGTGGATGTTCGATCAGTGCCTATGAGCCTGGTTCTGCACCCTCAGCCAGGCTCCACGGAGCACACAGGGCTGCCTAGCAGCAGTCCTGCCACTGGCATCGGACGGCGGCCACCAAATTAGGACAGGAAGGGACTGCCGTTCACGTCCCAAAGCCCACAAAGCAGGGCTCCTGCAAGACAAGGGGCACCAACAGCAGAGTGGCCCAGGGTCACAGGTTCCAGTGCCCATGGTAGGGCGAAGCTGGCCCTCCTCCCAGTGCTCCCCTGCAGGGCAGGGAGGAAGCCAGGCGGATCTCCCTGGGAAGGAAGTCTTTTCATACCAGAGAGAAAATCCCACTGTGAAACCACCAGCCCTCACCCAGACCCAGCGGGGATACAGCCCATTAGTTATTCAACAGGCAGCCTCAGTGCAGGCTGCAGCCCCAGCCCACAGCCCCCCTAGGAACACCGGGGCGCTGAGCTGGAGAACCCTGCCTTCAAGACAGCAAATCACAAGGCAGGGGCTTGGCTCCCCAGGCCAATCCACCAGCAGCTCAGCTCGGACATTCCGTTCCCAGGGCAGGAGCCTCATGTGACGCCTTCCCCTCCCCTCCGTGCCCCTCCCCTCCCCTTCCCTCCCCAGGCCAGAGCAAACACCAGAGCTTGAGACAGGGCAGGTTACTCAGCAAGCCTCCCAAGCCTCACACGGTCAGGCGCGGCTGCTGTCAGGACTTAGAGGCCCAGATGCCAGTGAAGGGTGGAGGGGTGCAGGCACCAGCCCAGGAACTGGGCGTTTTGCAAAGAAAGGGCTGGTTCTGCCTGGATCTCCCATGAGGCTCCTACTTCAGGAAGCAGAGGGTGAAATGGTCCTCAAGTTCTGTCCTATGGCCCAGGAGGGTGGGTCGGGGGATGCCCATCTGTCCCCATACTCACTGCCCAGAGAACGGGCCCTGCAGCCAGTTGGTGACCTCGGCAGGAGCCGCTGGGCTCGCCTGCCACACGTGTGCTCCTGGCAGCACATTCCCTTTTCCTCGGACCCCCAGGCAGTCTCCACACCCACCAGGTGGGGCCCACCTGCTAATCAGGAAATCATCTCAGGGGCCAGGCAAGGGTGGGACAGTGGGACCTGCCCAGTAGGTCAGAATCCCCAGAAGAGATGCTGCAGGAGAGCAGGAAGCCAGAGCACCTCCAACACCAGTGTCAGCAATCCTATTTTGTAAACTGCTGGGTAGCACCCAGCGGCCACCACTGAGTCACGGACACTCAATTCTGCCCCTGTAGGGTGAGAGCACTTTGAATTTCACATAATTTTCACGTGTCACAAAACATTACTCTTGCTTTGTTTCAACCATTTAAAAATACAACAATGATTCTTAGCTTGCAGACTGTACAAAACCAGGCTGATCGGGCAGGGGACCAGAGTCTGCTGACCCCATCCTCGCCCCTCCTCCAGCTTCGGCACACAAGGCCTCGGTGGAAGCCCAGAGCTGTCATCCTCACGGGGCAAGAACACAACCCCAGGCAGACCCAGGAGGGCTGCCGTTAGTCAGGTGGACAGAGCTCTCCCAGCCAGGCCCAGCCCAGCCCCGGTGTGCTGGGGCTGCCAGCAGGTGCCACGTGGGCCTTACTCCATCTCCTCGCGTTCGGCCTCCTCGGGGGTCAGGTCCTCCTCCACACCATAGTCCAGGATAGAGCCCACGCCGAAGGCCCTGTTGTGCTGGATCAGGGGCCGGATGGACTCCTGGTCCTCACCAGCCACAAACTGCCCGTAGAAGGTCATCTTCATCAGCCTGTCGAACAACCTTTGCCCCAGAAGTCTCCTGGCAAGACGGAGCAACTGAAAGGTAAAGGGCAGCGGCTATCCTGGGCCACCTGGCCTCCCACGTCCCCAGAAGGACACTCCTGCTCCCCCGCCCGCCCGTCACAAAGCCTTGACGTGCTCTCCCCAGGGCCAAACTCGGCTCATGGCCTTGGTTTTACGGTGACACCACCCGAAGCAGACTGCTTCTCTGCTCACAGTGACTGTCCATGCCCCACTCCTCATGCAGCGTGGCCGGTCCTAGGCGCTGCTCTTGCCTCCCTGCCCTCACGCTCATGGGTGACCCCAGTGGCACATGGCAGTCGCCTGACTACCACTCGGTGGATAAAGAAGTGAACGGCAGCTCTCTCTGGGAACAGCAGTGGGCGTGTTCATAACATTCTCTGTATCCACACCTCTGCAGGTTATGCTGGGGAAGAGGGGGATTTGGTGTGAGTTTCTAGAAGGTGAGAACCCAGATTTTTCAATGTTTTGTTCACTGCTTATTCCAAGTCCCTAAAACAGTGCCTGGCAAGGGGCCGGCCCTCCATTGGGTGCTGAACGGATGAACACACAAAACTCTGAGTGAGTATGAGTTCTGCCGGAGAAAGCATAGGCTAAAAGTGAGCCAGGTAACCACCCACAAAGGTCTGGGAGATGACCATCCACCCGGGACCAGCGGGGACTCAGCACACTCATCCAGGCCGCAGCAGGCCGGCAGCCCGAGAGTACGTCCCCCAGGGGAAGACAGCCTCCCAAACGACTCAGCTTTCTCCTCCAATCATATCTCGCCACACCCCAAATTTCTGCCATCATTCAAATGTCCCAAGCAACTGCCTCCTGCCCGACACAATTTTAGGGTGAACAAAACAGATGACAGGGCTCCCATCCTAGTGGCAAGGAGACCCAGAAGGAAGGAGGGGCAAGGTACCTCCATGGAATTCAGAATGGGGGTGAGGGAGTGCCGGCCAGGGCAAGGGCGGGAGGTGTTTGCTAACTTAGATCCAGGGTGCAGGGCTTGCCTGGCTAGGAGGTGACGCGGTGCTCCTGCACTGGGGACAGTGGTGGGAAGGAATGAGGTCAAGGAGGGGCAGGGGGATGACCACTGGGAGGACACACCCACCATCTGTCTGGGAATTCCCGTGTGTCTACTATCCCCGGCTCCAGCTCCAAGGCAGGAACAGTCTAAGGTTTCTCAAACCCAGTGAATAACAGAACCCCACTTTTTTGTGAGGAACATCTCTTGGGATCAGGGTCTCAGGGAGCAATCTCTAGTCTAACCAAAAGCATGAGTCAGTCACACACCTTCATCCACAAACCAGTCCCAAACAGCCCAAGCCTCTCAAAGGCCGACACACCTGAACCGTGGCTGGCACCCAGACGGAAATTCTTAAGGAGCCATGCGGCAACACGAGGGAGGGTGAAGGTTTCCAGGCCATCACCTGTCTGTGCCGTGTCTGATTTTATTGCATCTCATCATTTTTATAAAGAAGAAGAGAAATGGAAAGTGGAAGTGTCAACCCGGGAGACGGGCAGGCCTCCTCCACCTCACAAGAGCCCTAGCCAGCAGTCACGAGTCTGTGGGTCAGAGCACCCTAGCAGGAGGAAAAGCCAGGTCTTGGATATATCAAAGTTCACCCCAGAGGGAGGCGAGGCAGAAACAGGGACCTGAAAACCAGCATTCAGCTCTGGAAAAACCCGGACATCATACACGTCAATTCTGAGGACTGTCAGAAACACAGTGTGTGTGGAAGTGGGCCAACTGTCTACTCCAGGGCTGGCAAACTTTCCCGCCCAGGAACACGTGGTAAATAATTTAGGCTGTGCGGGCCACCCAGTTTCTGTCATAACTACCCAACTAGCATGAAAACAGCTCCAGCCAATGTTCATAGAAGGAGCAGGAGCAAGGCTGATGCTGAGATGTGGTCCAGGGGTCATGGGCTGGTGACCTCCCGCTCCCCTCCTGTTCCCCTATTGTCAGAGGGAACAACAGTGAAGGCCACCCAGGTAACCTGAGCTGGTCACCGACCCTCTCACCCTGGCAAAGGGGAGGCCAGCCTGTCACAGAGGGCTATGGAAGCACATGGTGCAGGGCTGGCAGTTTTAAGCCAACTCCAGAGCAAAACAGCCCCTTTAAAACCATCCTGGCATCAGGCGTGCCCTGGGGTGCCACTACCTGAGAGCCCCACCTCTTCCCCAGGTAGGAACATCCTTCGTGGATTTAGAAACTTGCACCAGTAACACAAACACCGTAAAAGACTCAAAGACATGTCTGCAGAGCGAGGACAGGTAAAGCCGGTTCTCTCCCCTCCCTGACTGCCCCTTCCCCCACATTCTCCTGCACTGGCTCACACCCAAGCACAGAGGCTTTCATCATGGAAGACCTTACTTTTCTAAACCCTTCTCAAAAAGGCCTGCCTTCGGGCAAGTGCAGGCCCCCACTGGGTCCTGAGCCAATGCCACAGCTCAAACTGGGCTCCTGCAGGCTGACACTCCCTGGGGCATGAGCTGCACAGACCTGCACTGGCTCAGCAGGAGGAATTTTTGCTGCAGGCCAGAGCACAAGAAGGACCAGGTTCTGGTGAGCGGCCCACTACTCTGAAGTCTGGCCTCTGCCCCGTCTCCTCCAGCACCAGGCACCAAGGCCACTGTCACCAGTGGGACCACCAGCAATGATGACAGGGGGAACAGGTCCCACGGAAGGCAGGCAGAGCACACCACACAGTTACCGGGCTCCTTAAGGATGTCCCCAGGGCACAGGTAGAACACGAGGGGAGCGTGGGAGAAGCCTCCTTGCTCCTCCAGGCACCCACAGCACAGTCACAGTGCACTGGCACTTGCCCCAGGCAGGCACCCAAGGGACGGTGGAGCTGACATGTCCCTCCCATTGCTGCCCATAGTACCCAAGGACCCACAGCTCTGCTGGCTTCTCTGCTGGTTTTGAACCTAGCCCCTTCAGAGCCACCCAACTCTAACTCTGCCCTCATCACCCACCCACCTTTGGTGTCCTCACCTTCATGTATGCCCAAGGTGTGGCTTGGTGCTCCTCCTGGGTCCAGTCTCCCTAGCCTCTGCCCGGAGCTAAGGTGCGCTCAGCACAGTCTCACTGAGAAGTCCACACCACCTGCTTGAAGCGCCTTCAGGACCCTCAGCACCAACTGGACCCTTGCTTTTAAACTGTTCCCAGGATCACCTTGACCAAGAGCGGCTAAGACACTTCTGCTTTTCACTTCCCCAAAGCCCTCACACTTTTCAATGTAACTGTGTTAAAGTTTCAAAAGTCGGAAATTTGAGCAGCAAGCGTCCCATTCTCCCTCAACATTGTTCAGAGTGACCATGTCTGGGGATCCCCTGGGTCACAGCGTCCAAGAACTCCGGGGTCCCAGGCTATGAGCCGCTCAGTACGGCCAGGCTTCCCTTTGGGCAACATAGACGACACTCAATTTTAAATTTCGGGTGAACACTGTGTATTACTGCAAGCAGCATATAGCTTAATATTTAAACTAATCTTTGTTTTTAGCTTCCAGTAACTGACACGTAGTAAAATTCACGGGCCCGAAAGGGCGTGCAGGATACACCTTCCTTCCTGACTTCCCGGCCACAGGCGATGCTCCAGAGGCCCCGCTTTCCACTTTGAAACTTCATAACGGCTCCCAGGACCGGCGAAGGCCCGCGGGGCCCTGGTCGCACCCCACCCCCAGCGTCCCCGAGCCCCAGCACACCTGCTCGTGGCGCGCCAGCAGCGCGGGCGAGGCGCAAAGGCGCAGCACCAAAAGGCTGCGCGCCAGCTCCCAGCTGCGCCGGCTCCGGTATGCCTCCTGCGTGTTGCCGAAGTCCACAGCGGGCACTGGCGGCCGCGCGTCTTCGGCCGCCCCGCGCCCCCGCACGGCTTCCAGGCCCGCGGCGTGCTGCTCGCGGGTCGCCGGCGCTGTAGACAGCGGGGCTCGGCGGGAGAGGGCGGAGCGTAGTACAGGGAAGGCTCGCCTAAAACTCATGGCTGTTGTGCACGTGCCCCTGGGCTGATTAAGTACGCGCCGCCAGCCCCGCCCCGCGCTCGGCCCCGCCTTTTCCCGAGAGGCCCTGCCCCGCGCTTGGCCCCGCCCTCGGTCGCGCCCCACCGCACCCCGAGCTCGAGCCTCGCCCTCTCCCCCGGAGGTTCCGACCCGCGAGTTCCTGAAAAGCGTGGGTCCCCTGGAAGGCCCCGCCCACCGAGCGGCGCCACGTGCGCCTGAACCCCGCCTTCTCAGCTAGTGGCCGCCCCCCCCAACCCCGAGGAGACCCCGCCTACTTGGCTGACCACCCTAGCTCCGCCTGCTCCGCTGGAGGCCCCACCCTCCCCGCCCCCCGCACACCTGTACACCTGGGCGCCTCCCTGGGCGTTGAGCTGCAGGAACTCACAGCTGAGGCAGGGGCTGCGGAGAATCCGGGAAGGCCGAGCTCGATGCTGCTCCTTTCGTGTAAAGGGGCTTTGGGAAGCCCTCCGTCCTCTCCCCTTCCACCGGCCTCCCTTCACTCCTAAGGACCTTCAGGGCCTTCCCACCCTCTGTCCCTCTGCCTTGGATTCCCTTCCTTCCAATATCATGCTAGGCCTGCTGTCCCAGCCCCAGATTTCACCTCCTGGGAGGAGCATGTCTTGACCACCCTCCCCATCACTTCCCCTCCCCACACCTGCATCTCCTCAGGATGTTCCTGCACACCCACGGGTGCTGGGTCTGACTGTGTGTGGCAGCCTCACGCCATACTTTGCCCACCTGTTTCACCTGGTTCTCTGGGTGCTGCACGCATCTTGGTGCATTGGACACCCTGACCTGTTTGGCACTTGGGACTGAATAATTGTGCGTTGAAGGATGTTTATCAGCATCCCAGTCTTCTACCTGCCAGATGGCAGTAGCACCCCTCCCCCAGACCTTGCTCATGTCTCCTGGGGTATACCATCACCACGCCCTATATTGAGGGAGGCTTCTTGACATTGTCATGGGCCTCTTGCCCCCCTGCCCCCTATTGGAGTTGAAGAGAAAAAGGGAGAGACACAGGGGGCAGGTGAGTCAAGGCCCAGGGACAGGAACTTGGGGGTCCCTCCAGCAGCTCAGAAACTTAGCTCCCCAAGAGTAGGCCAGCCTTGACAGCTGGCCATGGCCACCAGACTCTCCCATTTTCCTGTCATGGATAAACTTCCCTCCTCCTGAAAACCCTTCAGGGACTCCCCGCTGCCATCTGGACAAGGCTGCTGGTTCAGCCTGGCTCATCGGGCCCTCAGTGGCCAGGCCCCGCCTACACCCACCTTACCTCTCACCGTGCTAGTCAATCTGCTGGCCCCTCCTCTGAGCACACTGCTCGCTGCTCTGGGGCACCTGTCCCTCCCCTTGCACCCCAGCCCCCACCCTCCTCCTCCTCCTCAGGGTCGGCTTGGTGGGCACATTCCCAGCTGGGCACCAGCTTGACCACAGCTCCCTCTTCTTGCACTTGACTCCCAGCCACCTGCTGTGTCCCTCCCCAACTGCCTCTTGATGTGTCTTTATTGAATGAAGAAAGGAAGGAACACATTCGATGTGGGAAGTTCGATGCCAAGCTCTAGGCTGGTGACTGGGTTGGAGACGTCCTCCAGGCCCCGCCCTGAATCCTGAGTCGCCCTGGACCACACCCAGCCCTTGCCTAGCACCCTGGCTCCTGCTTTACAGGCAGACACCCTGTTGGTGCCATGTCTCTCCTCTGCTGGGCACACAAAGCTGGCCTGGGTTGCGTTCCCCCAAGAGCGTCTGCACCTGGTTACCAGGATTGGACCCAGGTTCCCAGCCCTCAGCATCATGTGTCAGGACAAAGTGCAGTTCTGTGGGCACCTGGTGACGCACACGCCAATCGGTGTTGGTACTTGGTCCCAGCTGACACACAGCGCTGGAGCTGACCCTAACCCCAACCCTTCCCACCAGCAGCCAGTACTGCGCTTGGCCCATCTTCAGGATAATCTTGTTGATCTCATCTGCCCCTGCCAGTGATCTCCCTCTAATGCACTCGTATAAGGGGCCAGGGTGGGGGGTACCACAGCAGCCCCAGCTGTGCCACGGCTCACTGCACTGATAGTGAAGAATGCTGGTAATCATCCACGTCACACACACTTTTGGCAAAATGATTGTGCATGTGAAATGCCAGGTCAGCTTGTGGGCTGACCTTCCCACGCACCTGTCCTCCGACATCTCCAGCCCTGCTCTGACTCAGGGAATAGAGGGTGGAGTCTAAGCCAAAACACAGCTGACAAGGTCAAGGCAAGGTCCAGGCAAATCTCACAGACCAAGCAGCACAGTCGTGGTCAGTGCTGAGCCCAGGCTGGTACCGCACTCCAGCCAGGGACAGTCCCCAGGGGCATGTTCAGCCCTGCCTCCTGTGTGGGAGGTCACACTGGGTTCCTTGCCTCACATCAGCGCTGGATTCCTGTCCTCCAGCTCAGGAGACTGAGACAGATCTGAGAAGGCCAGACCTCTGGGGTCTTTGCCATGTGGCAGTCACCTGCTGGTCACACCTGGATGACGGCGAGTCAGCAAGGGCTCCGAGGAGGAAGCAGCTGAGCGGCAGACACGAGTGGACGGGTCTGTCCCACTCAGTGGACTGACCCATCTCAGAACAGTCACTGACCCACTTTTGCCACAGTCGTGTGGCCCGGTTCTTCCCAGAGAGCACACCCTCTGAGTTCCCCCTGCACCTCGTCTCCTACGGATACCCGGTAAAATGTTTGTTTTCACCTCATTGGTGAGCATGACATTGGAACTCTGTCAAAGTTATTATTTTGCCATGGGCCGTATTTCCTGAAATATTTGTCTGCCCGAATCGTGGCTCCCTGTCAGAACACATTCTAATTTATTACAGTTTGCTGCTTGCTCTATACCCATTTTCACTGATATATTTGCTCTGTCTACACACAGAGGAATTCATTCACATTTGTTTAATTTGGGGATTGTCTTCCTGTTATCAGCCTGCACCAAACACAGGCCAGTATTTGCCCCCCCGGAGCGTAAATTCCCTCATGGGCACATCATCCCCTTATCCACTCCCTGCCAGTGTTCATAGACTCTGCCCGAGCTCTGTTTAACTCTGTGATCTTAGTCATTGTTTTTCAGAGCTAGTAAAATATGATTGCATTCCCTGACATTAAGGTTGTCTGCTCGATCGCAGAACACGCTGCTGTGTTTACGTGGATGCCATCACTCTTCACCACACAGGCCGCTTTGTCTGGTGACTTTCAATACATGTGAGGAAAGGCATTCAGATTTCCCCCCCAATTCTTTCTCTGTAAAATCAAAGTGTCCTCTGTGTGCTGACAAGCGTGGCTGTCACAACCTTCCCCCTCGGGAGCTATGATTGCTGACCCGGTTTATGCAGGAGAAACTGAGGCCCAGAGGGGAGGAACAACCTGCCCAGGGCCCACTACAGGATTGGAAGCCTGGGTCACTGTCCCCAGAGCCTTCTTCCACCTTTTCTGGTTGTCAGGCGTGCACTAGGTCTGCGGAGCACACGACCCCCGGCGACGCACGTGGCCGGCACCAGGCTGGGGACCTGCAGGCAGGAATGTGGGGACCCCGGCCTGGGCTCAGGCCTTGAAAAGGGGCCAAGCCCAAGGGACCCGCAGCCCCTGGTGACAGAAGGGAGGGCACGACAGCAGAGTCGAGGCTAAATAAGCCTGTGCATCTGAGGTTAGTGGAGTGGAATCCTGCCCACGAAGAGGGCAGTTGGCTGGGGGCTCCAGACGCCTTTAACGGGACGGAGCAGGCACATGTCATGTGAAGGCCAGAATGACACAACAACAGGAACAGCAGCCCACGGCAACCCAGTTCAGGTTGTGTCCTGGGCACACCCACACCTGGAGTGCAGGGACTGCAGAGGGAGGCCGCAGACTGTGGCTCTGGGCCAGAGAGAGTTTGGGACCGCTTCCATGGGGAGATGAGAACAACAGTAATCGCCCCCAGGGGTGACTGCCAACAATCAATGGGCACCGAAGGCGTTTAGCACGAGCCCTGGCACCCACCAAACTCCTGACAAACCAGAGCTCTGCTCTCGCCAGCTGCGCGGGGCACCTGAGAGGTGCGGGGAAGCCTCAGGAGACCAGGTTTCCCACAGGCTGGAAGGGGGCCCCAGGGGACCGCAGGACTTGACAATGAGCAGGTTGCAGGCAAGGATCCCGTGTGGAAGCGGATACCCTGCTGGCATCTGTCCTGGGGACACAGACATGGCAGTCCCCTCACACAGAGCTTCCTGCATGATGGTTGTTCCCTCGGGGGGCGGTGGCAGGTCACCAGGGCCCTGGACATTGAGGATGGCCAACGGGTCCTGGGCCAAATCTCAGAAGCAAGGCCATCCTGGGAAGCTGTGACTTTGGTCCTCCTGCCCACAGCCCTCCCTGGGTGACCCACACACACCCTGTGAGTCTGGGTGGGATGTGAGAGACATGTCACCCATGGTCCTCTGCAGGCAACTAGAAGCCAGGACTCTTGGTGACACTGGGCCAGCCATACCCTCTCTGCTCCAGCCTGGTGATGGTGGCACCCCAGCCCAGGTGGAAACCTCCCCGGGGAGCAGGAGCCAGCTGCCCCATGTGGCTCCTTTGGGGCATCCACCTGGCTTCTCCCTGAGGCCATGGGGCATGATGCAGGGTGATGCCTGTGGTCTCTGCACGTGCCACGGGCCCAGCAGGGCCTCCCGGGAGAGTGCTGTGGGACAGACACAGTCACTCGTTCCTTTACACACCTGTCTACTTTGAGCTTTTTAATCCTGACAAGCAGGTGTGACTTCTGTAATTAAAAAAAATATTTTTCAAGTGTGTAAATAATAGCCATAGAAAGAAAAGGCAAAGCAGGGGCTCTGGCTGAAGTCCCAGATGTTCGTGAGGAGCTGGCTCAAGGCAGGGTTACACGACCGGCCTTTCATGCCTTTGGACACAGGTGGAAATGGCCCTGGCCCTGCCAGGTGCCTTGCACACGTGGGACTTGCACAGCTCCCTGTCCCTGGCGGTGTCTCTCCCAAGGTGGGAGGCCCTGGTATGCAGGGATGAGCTTGTCCAGAGTCCCCAGGGCTTGGCCTGGCTACGTGTGCCAACCCGGCCACCAGCAATGGCCTCAGCGCTGGCCATGCTTCCTGGGCACCCATGCAATGACTGGTTGGCTTCCTGGAGGAGGTGATAGCTGAGTTGGAACAAGGAGGACCCTGGATTGGTAAGGGAGAGCTGGGGGCTTCAGGGGGTCACAGTGAGACTTGGCCCGAGATGCGGAGGCTTGCAGTCCTCCTCTACCAGCTGGATGCACCCTGAGCATCCTCCAGCCTGCGGGGCTCCTGGGGTCGGCTTGTAGCCTTTGCTTCTGACTTCTGACCCTTCACCACGGGTGCCCCAACGCCCCTTTGTCTGCCTTCAGCAGTACTGGGATGAGCCCCCGCCACCAGCTCCCATCAGTCCCAGCTCCCGAACTAGTGCCAAACCACAGCCTCTCCTGGGGGTCTCGGCATGGGGGGAGGTCGGGGGTTCCCTGCCCTGCCCCTCCCCCAACAGTAGCTACATCAGAACTTGCACCGGGGTCCCCAAGATGGGTTCCCTTCGGTAGGGGTCGGGGACAGATGGGGGCTTCACAAAGCATGACTGAGGGCCCCAGTTCCTCCTGCTGCCCCAGCACCTCTCGGGGACTTCAGGCCTCCTGCAGAGCCATCTCCTTGGGCTGCATGGAGGCATTTCGGCCCAAGGTCTTGCTGGGGGTTGCTTGGCGGCAGGGGCAGGGCCGGCCTGGCACACTGGGTCCTGGATGAGGTCTTGGGCTAGGATTTCTCACAGAGCCCCCTGATAAAGAAGGTTTGGGACATCCTTAAATGTCACCACAGGGGTTGAAGGGCTGGGAGCACCTTGGGGCATCCACATGATGATAAATGAGTGTCCTCTGTGTGTTGGCCACAGTGACACATGTCCCTAGTACACGGGGGTGAGGAAGGCCTGCACAGGTGAGGCTGCGTGCCCACAAAGGTCGCAGAAGGGGGTGGGAGTGGGGCAAGAACAGGTGAGTCGAGGAGGCCAAGACTCAGTGACTCTTGTCTTTTACAGTAATGTTTTTGTATCAACTGCTCTTTTATAAAGAGTTGCCATCATTCTTTTCCAAAGTTATAACGTCGTAAAATAACGTTACAGTTTACTTTGTAACGTGTAATAATCAGGGCCAGTCAGAGACGGAGACGAGGCCCCCAGGCTGACCCCTCACCAGTGTCCTTCACCCAGTCCAGGCTTGCCAGGACTTTTTGGAGATTGGTTCAGCTGGTGTGGCTGGAGCTGGCCTAGGGCGTCTCTGGATCGCTGTTCAAGGCCCTCGGCTTCTCTCCAGATCCGCCCCAGTGCGTGGTCAGCAGTTCTGCTCCAGCTGGGCCAAGAGCCCGACCACCCCCAGGGGGATATCCAGGGCCCAGGTGGACGGGCTCCCGGAGTGCTGTTCACCTGGCCGCCCCTTCCCCGGGTTCCCATGGGAAGTGGAAAGGCACAGGGACCTGTGGAGCCAGGGTGGATCTGGCGCCCCCAGCCCTACCCCCAACCCTGTCCCCATTCCGCCCCCACCCCCATCCCTGCAGCTGTGAATAGTCCCTCAGCCCAACATTGATTTTCCTTCCTTGCTCCGGCCACACTTTGAAGTTGGTACGAGCTGTACCTCCAGGTGCTCAGCGATGCTGACCTTGGCCTCCCTGCCCCTCAGCAGAGCATGCTGACCTTGGCCTGCCCCTCAGCAGAGCACGCTGCTTTGTGCATCCTGCCGTCCTCCTGGTGAGGCAAGGCACGGACGACCCGGCCCCCTGGCAGTCCACGTTGGACCCCGTATTGCAGAGAGCAGCGCAGACGGGCCTCCCCCTCCTCTGATTAATGTTTAAACACACGTGTGGGGGAATGTGGTGCGGGGCAGGGGGCCAAGGGGGAGAAGAGCTGTGTCCTCTGTCCACTCAGATGCTGCTGCCTGCTGAGGCTGAAGGGGAAGCAGGAGGCCATGGGCATTGGGGGTTACATGCCTTCTCTGGGGGCTGAGCCTGGGGAACGAGGGTGCCCACCCCAGGCGAGCCCCAGCAAGTTCCCTGAGGGCCAGGGGTGGGTCTGGAAGGACTAGGTTGGGCGGCCTGGGGCAGAGCAGACTGTGGGGCACAGTGGGAAGGCCCCACCTCCAGGCCATAAGGACATCAGCCAGGCGGGCCTGGTGAGGACAGGGCCCAGAGGTGCAGGGTGGCTGGTGAGAAATGCAGCACACAGGGCTTCCCTGGTGGCACAGTGGTTAAAACTCTGCCTGCCGATGCAGGGAACACGGGTTCTAGCCCCAGTCCGGGAAGATCCCACATGCCACGGAGCAACTAAGCCCATGTGCCACAGCTACTGAGCCTGTGCTCTAGAGCCCGCGAGCCTAGAGCCTGTGCTCCACAACAAGAGAAGCCACCGCAATGAGAAGCCCATGCACTGCAACAAAGAGTAAGTAGCCCCTGCTTGCCGCAACCAGAGAAAAGCCTGCGTGCAGCAATGAAGAGCCAACGCAGCCAAGAATACATAAATAAATAAATAAATAAAAATAGAAAGAAATGCAACCCCCCCACACACAAACACACACACACATAAACGATACTAAAACAGAGCCCTGTGGGTCCGCTGGGTCCCAGTGCAGCCCCACTTCTGCCTTAGCTGCCCTGCCAGGTTCCTGGAGCCTCTCTCTGGACCACCTGACCTTACCCTTAGCCTCTCAGAGAACTTCATGTGCTTTGAACACTGCCTGATGTTTTGAAAAAGCTGGTTTCCTTTCTGATTATAGAGCTAGCCTGTGCTTTCTGTAGACATCTTGATAAACACATGGAAGGTCAACAGACAGAACAGCACTGTCTGAGACCCCAAACCCAGGGCTGGAAGCCAGGGCTGAAATTCAGGCGTGTCTCTCTCCAATCTCTTCTTTGCAGGTGTGACACGTGTGCACACGTGCACCTGTACCCGAGGCACACTGGCCCCACCCCACGCATGTGTTCATGTGTGCACACCCACCCTCCCTTCTAGAACTTCCTGTCCCGCAGGGCTCGGGGCTCCCGTGCTCCCGGTGCTCTCAGAGTGTCCGTGTCCACACAGGGGCCTGCCACGTGGTGCCTCAGGACGAGTTCTCTAGGCGCCCAACGGCCCTGCACCAGCTCACAGCAGCTCAGTGGGTGTAGAGGCCCCACAGAAGCCGAGAGACACCTTCAGCTCTGTCCCCCCAGCAGCCTGCGAGGGCGGGTGGACTCAGGAGCAGCAGCACTGAGGGCACGAGACTTGTCACCCCCACCCCCCGAAGAGCAGGGCAGGTTCTGAGTGATGTCCCGGGGGAACGGAACCTCGGGGCGCTGAAGGAAGGGGTGTGTGTAGGGGGAGGCCCCGGGGCACTGAGGGCTCTTAGCAAACGGAATCGGCCCTGAGCCCTTCACAGCCCCCGGTGATCACAGGTGAAGACCTGGCCTCAGCTCAGCCCTGGGCTGGGCACAGGGTCAGCACCAAAGTCACTGTCCATCCAGAACAGTCCACTGGCCTGTTTTAACCACGTATCAAACTCCATTAGGATTGATGGAATTCATTACCTGTGTACAGAGCTCTGGGGCACACAGAGGAAGGTCTGCCATAAAGAGCGTCTGGGTGGTGAGCGCCCTCTGGGAGGGGCTGGGGGAGTCAGGCCATGTTCAGGGTGATGTTGGGGGCAGAAGGGGTGGATCCCCTGCCCTTAGCCTCTCATTAGATCTCCCACCAAGGGCCCAGATGGGGAGCCACAGTGCCAGGTGCTTGGGGTGGGGCTTCCGGTCCTCCTCCTGGTGGCAGGGCACCTGTCAAGCTGGCCCCTGCTGTCCTGAGACCTTGGGTGGCAGCCCAGCCTTTCTGAGCCCTTTCCTCTCGAGCCACTGTGGGACAGTGGTGGCGGACCCCAGGCTGTCCCATGGAGTCCCCCAGGACCTCCTGCCCCAGATGACGCTGGGCACAGGGGTCGGCACAGGCTCCCAGCCCCCTCAGACCTCAGCAAGTCAACCCCGTGCCCGCCCCTGGCACCGCCTGGCCTGGTCTCTTGGGGTCCATGCCCTTGGGGGTGTTGGGGAGCTGAGGGGCTAGGCCCGCAGTGACAGAGCTGGCCAGCAGAGGGCAGCAGAGGGCCATGGAGCCCCCTCTATAGAGCACCCCGCTCCCCCAAGGGGCCTTATCCCGCCTCTAAGACACCCAGACCCTGACCCTCATCTGCAGAGGGAGATCAGGCCTCACCCCTCCCCCACCCCAGGCCACCTCTCCTTCAGGCCTCTATCCGCCGCCTGCCCCCAGCACAGAGCTCTCCCCCACTGCTCTCACCAGCCCCCACGCACGGGTCACCCCCAGAAACTGTCCTGGCACATCCCAGAGCCCAGCACAGGGTTTGCCTCCTGTACCCCTGGGCCCCCAAGGACCGGGTGAGGCTCCAGAACATTCCAGGCGGCAGCCCAGGGGCCATAAATCACGTTTGTGTTGCCTCTGCACCACGCATCCTGAAAAACCCACCTCCCAGCAGCTCAGAGACCCCACGTGCACCCAGCTGCTGAGGCCACAGATAGGGAGCACCTCCAGGGAGCGAGACTGGGCCTCCAGGGTCTGGCCAAGCATCCTCAGGGGCCAACTTCTCCCAGTGGGGGTCCCAACAGAGGTGGCTGTACCCTGCAGCAACGTGAGGCTCCCTGGACCCAGCATCTTGAAGGCTGCAGAGCCTTGTTGCCTCAGTGGGTGGTCAGTCTCTTTGTGTCCTCCAGTGACAGGGAGCTCACCCCTTCACGGCTGCTGGTTCCAGAACCTCCACAGCTCCTTCCCATAAGCTCAGGTTTGGTGGTATCAACACCCTCGGTCCCATGGGTGATGTTCTGAATTTGCCATCAAGCCCTCCTCCTCCCGCTGCTAGATCCAGCCTCTGGCCTGGGACCCTCCCTTCACTGTCCACCTTCTTTCTCAGGTGAATGCATTGGTGTCTTGGCTGTAACTATAGTCCACAATGGTCCTCCCACTAGCCCAGCCACTCCCAGGACCCACCCATGGGCCCAGGCTCCCACTGTAGGCGCCACACAACTGACCCTCCTCAAACAAGCCCCGACCCCATCCCCCCAGCCACCACATGGCACCACTGGCCCTAGGACATCGACCCCCCCATTCTTCTTCACTCACCCCAACTTCTGTCTCCCTCTCCCTCCTTCCCCAGCCCACTTGCTTGGCCCCATCCTGGACAGAAGCTCCTAACTGCCCTCCTGCCCCCAGCCATGCCTGAGAAACCTCCCACGGCTGTTCCATGCACTCAGAACCAGTCCAGGCTACCCTCCACCCCCACCCCTCCCCAGCCACACTGGCAAGAATCCCACCCCACCCCCGGCAGCTGTGACCTGGCTGGGCCTGGCCCATTCCCACTGTGAAGACTGGGGCCTGGCTGGCTCAGGTTGTCAGCACAGACTTGTACCTGCCACAGAGGCTGATCTGGACCAGGCTGTGGCCTGCCCTGGGCATGGAAATGGGGCAATGAGGGTGGAGCCGAGGGTGGCTGCTGGACAGCTGAGGTGAGGAGTGCACTGTGGGCTTCCAGGAAGGTAAGCAGGCACACAGGGCAGCATGGCCGAGGGAACCTATAGGAGCACAGCGGCACCTGAAGCTTACATCGCTGCAAATCTTCTCAGTTACACAAGCCCATGAGTTCCCTTCACAATCCAGCCCAGTTTGCAGTGGGTTTTCTGTTCTTTGAAGCCAAAGGCTCACTGTGGGTGTATCACCACTGTCTATCCCACCTCGCCCCCACTGCAGCCCAGAGTTTCTCCCCACAGTCTTCCAGGTATGTGTGGCCTGCTCGCCTGGGGATGATTGGGTCCCCACAGCAGCCCCTCTTCAGGCCCTCCGCCTCCAGAGGAAGCCGGCAAGGAGCAGGCTGGGTGGCACCTACTGCAGAGTAGTCACGCTGGCCCACAGTGAGCCCCAGAGACAGAGACACCCGGTGGCCCCCAAGGGCCAAGGGCCAGCCAACCAGGATGCCCATCTGGAGGGGCAGACAGGTGGAGGGCATGCTCCCTGGAGGTCACTGTGCCAAGGAGGAGAGTGCCCCCAACCAGGACACTCTGGTCTGGACTCTGAGGGGCTGTCTCCCCCAACCCACCCCATCACCCCTAGGCCTGCAGCCTCTCCAAACCCCACACCATGTCCACACACAGGGTCTCCTGCCCCAGCCCTGCCCACTGCCCCACACGGTTCCACACCCTCACCCTCTGGGGCCTGCAGTCCCCCAGCGCCCGCAGCCCCACGGTGCCCTTTGTCCAGCCTCCCGAGCCCACACTGAAAGTTGCAGCCTCCTACCTGACACAGAGGCACCAGGAAGATGGGCTAGGTCTGACGTGCCCTATGTGAAGAGCCGGGTGTGCGGCCGTGGCCTTGGCCGGGCGAGAAGCTGGTGAGACCTACGAGCTCCCACTGGGAACGGGCCCAGACTCCAAAGCTCGTCTCCCTCTTCAGAGTGTCGGGACAGACACATGCCCAGGGTACCAGCTCGGGTGCTGAGTGAGTGACAGCCTGAACCAGCGAATGAGCCTTGAGCTGCCCCTCGTGGGGGCTCAGCCTGGAGCCCTGGGCCTGGTGACCGCAGGCCCCGTGTCAGCCAGGGGGCGGCCCAATTCTGGGCACTGTTTTCAAGGAGCAGCCCCAGGGGCTGAGGGCTGGCCGGGTGGGTGTCCTAGGCCCACTCCACCGAGGACAGACTTGAACCTGCCTCACGTTTCTCCTCCCGAAGCACATTGTCTTTGAGGATGGGGCATTTTGTAACGAAAGGGTTTGATGATCAATGGGAGCAACTTCCCCCTTACAAAATATTGAATGGATTGTCGCAGCGTTGTTAATTGTCTATACTCCAATATAAAATAAAAAGTTAAAAAAAAATTGAGGGACTTCCCTGGTGGCACAGTGGTTAAGAATCTGCCTGCCAGCGCAGGGGACACAGGTTCAAGCCCTGGTCCGGGAAGACCTCACATGCCACGGAGCAACTAAGCCCGCGCACCACAACTGCTAAGCCTGCATTCTAGAGCCCGCGAGCCACAACTACTGAGCCCACGTGCTGCAACTACTGAAGCCCGCGCGCCTAGAGCCCATGCTCCACAACAAGAGAAGCCACCGCAGTGAGAAGTCCATGCACCGCGATGAAGAGTAGCCCCCACTCGACACAACCAGAGAAAAACCCGCGTGCAGCAACGAAGACCCAAAGTAGCCAAAAATAAATAAATAAAATTTTTAAAAAAACATTGAATAGAGCCACTTCCCCAGGCCACAGCCCTTAGCTCCTTCCCATTCAGAACAGAGGCCTCCTACCTGGCCCAGCTCTCTGGCAGGGGTAACCCTGCCATTGCCCCACCTGGCTATGTGTCCCCCTATACCACCAGTGCCAGCCTGGGATCTCCCATCCTGTGACTGGGTTTCCTCGATGTCTTCACCTCCAGTGTCCCCGGGAGTGGCTCCCGCTGTGCCCTGCTCCATGACACCCACTGATTCAGGCTGCCAAGGGGGCACTGGGGTCTCCAGCAGCCTTGTGCCCTTTCTCATCAAGGTGTAGGACAGGGGCCACTACTCCCGGCCTCTGAGGGAGGAGAAGAAGCATGTGGGGGCCTGAGGCTGTGTCTGGGGAGAGTCTGGCCACACAAAGGTCGGCGGGGGTGTGGCAGGCCCTGGGTGGCCTGGCCTGAGCTCCGTCTCCCCCCGCCCAAACTTCACTTTGCTGCCCCTCATCTCTGCCGGGGAGCTGATGTGGATGAAATGGGAGCGTGAGACACGTCTGGGGAGAGGACGTCCCCAGTGGGGTCGGAGAGGGTCGATGGGGATGGGGGGAGAAGGTGGCAGCCCCCAGCCCTTTTTCTGAGCATCAGGAGGAGCTGGGGCTTGTCTGGGCTGGAGCCCCACAGTGGTGGGCAGTGGCCGCAGCGGAACATGCCATTTGTTGCCCCTGACAACGTGGTCTTGGAGGGGGTGGTGGTTTGAGGAACAAGCTCATCCGGGCTCCCTGAGCTGGAGGGTCATCTTTGGAATGGGGGGTCCGGGGCTGTTCCAGACATGGTTCCCCTGGGGAGAATGAGCTCTGAGCCGGCCACCTGCTCCCCCCGGGCCCCCTTCCTCCCACTGTGTGTGGCTCTGTGCTGGTCCAGCCCTTGTCCCCTCCCTTCACCCTCAGTCCTACCTGGTTCCCTGGAGCCCTCACTCTCCTGTCTCTGGGCTCAGAACCCAAAGTTGAACTTGGGGGAGACAAAACTGAGCCAGACCCCACCAGGAGAGAGGCAGCCTGGCTCGGGGCAGAGGTGGCTGTGACGGGGTGTTGTCTTAAGATGCAATGGGAGGAAACAGCACCAACTACCCTAAATTGCCCTGAGGCTTGAGCACGGGGTGCCAGGAGCTGTGGGAACGTGCAGGGGACAAAAACGCAGACGTACAGTGTGGGTCTCAGGACGGGCCCCAGGCTCCTGGGGACAGAGGGCTTG
This sequence comes from Orcinus orca, assembly GCF_937001465.1. NCBI lineage: Eukaryota > Metazoa > Chordata > Mammalia > Artiodactyla > Delphinidae > Orcinus > Orcinus orca. The sequence goes on from NC_064573.1 coordinate 62,355,277, forward strand.
CAGCTTCCCAGGCAGGCCTGCCCAGATCTCGGGTGGAGGGAATGCGGCATTTCCCACAAGCCCCCTCAGCCCGCGGTTTGGCTGCTCGTTAACATCTGAGGACTGCGGTCGTGGGCACTCCAGCATCCCTCCCTTGCCTCAGAGGACATGCGGATGACTCGTTGAACATGCTGGGTTTGAATTTCCAGTTCGGTTCTCCCAGTTTCATAAAATATTGACCCAATCTCAACATTTACAAGGAAAGGGCGTGCTGCTGGGAGGCACGACGGGCTGTCGTGGGATGGGTCTGGGGAAAGTAACCGCAGGGCTCTGACACTCACGCCCGTCTCTCTCTCTCTTCAATCTGGCTCAGATATTTTAAAAAGGGAAATAAAATCTCTGCTTCACGATGGTGGTTTCTGCACTGCTTCCAGGTCTCTGGGGTCAGAGTCCCCCTCGTGCACCCTGGGTGCAGTTCCCTGCATTTGGGGGCTCAAGGAACAGGGTGTCAGCACTGAGGGGAGGAGCTTGGGAGAGACGGGGCTGGTGGCTGGAAGCCAGGAGTGGACGGTGGCGGCACCAGAAGCAGGCAGGACGTATGCCTGGCGGCCCCAGCCAACGTCAGAGGCCTGGCGCCCATGGCCAGGTGGGTGGGGGGAGAGGCTGCAGGGGGCCGGTCTGCCCCCTCAGGCTCCTGGCTTCCTGCCTACCCTTAGATTCCCCGCAGGTCTGTCTTGCCTCAGGGCCTTCGCACTGATGGTTCTTTCTGCACATGCCTGGCTCTTTCTGGTCTCCTCTTCTGAGAGGACCTTTGGTAGCACCTGAGTTCGGCCACATTTCCTCACTGCCTGCACCTGCCCTAGCACCTGGCAGGCACCTGTCGTAGCAAGTGTGCCATACAGACTGGGGTGCAGGGGAAGGAGGAGGCTCCCTCACCCTTGGGGGCCTCTGGGGTTGCTTCTCAGGCTGGATGTGTGCTGGACTCTCTCCAGCCTTCCCTCGATTTGCCCACGCTCCATCCTCCCAGACTGACCACGTTGCTCGGGGGTGCCGGGCAGGTGCTGGCTTAGGGGCCCTGGCTATGGGGCAGAGGGCAGAGGCCTCAAGACCTCGGTCTGGCCACAGGCATGGGCGCAGCCCAGCTCCCCGACGCCCTGTCCCCACAAATAAAAGATTCCCTTCCTCCTCCCAGCCTTGCACAACCGCCTGCAGCCTGCTCAGGCCCGGCCCTTTGTGCCCACACGTTGCCATGGAGACGGCGATTCAAAGGCCTGGCACTTCAAGGCTTCCCTCCTCTCTTGGCGGGCTGGGCGGGGGTAGCTGGGACGGTTGGTGGCAGGTGCTGCCTCCTCTCTCTGTCCAACTAAACGCCAGGCTCAGCCAGGACTGGCACCCGCTCCCTCTCACCCAGGGACAGGTACACTTTTACTGGGATCTTATTTGAAGTTGTATATAATGAGGGAAACTGAGGCCTGGTGGCCCCTGGCTCCTTTGGTCTCTCTGCAGCCCAGCGTGGTGCCGGGTACATGAGGGCTGCAGCGTACTACACGGCGGCCACAAGACTCTGCATGTGCCTTCTCCACTCCCCGGCCAAAATCACCATCTGTGCAGTGGGCTGTTCTCAGCCTGAGTGCCCACAGGGTGTCTGAGCCTCTGGGACCCAGGCCCAGGCAGATGCTGCCCCTCCCTCCATACCCACAGCACCTGATGGCCCTGGGACTGACAGGCAGGGGGTGCTGCAGGGGGCTCCTGATCCAGTACTAGTCCATCCTCTCCTTGTCTCCACGTCCGCCGTCTGGTGTCTGTCTCTGAGTCACCCCACTGGGGGTGTCGCGGGGTTTTTGAGGCTCTTGCGCTTTCTCTATGCCCTGTGCACTACTCACGCTTTTTATCTCCCCATAATCCACCCTTTAATCATCTCAGACTCATGCGACTAAAAATGTCTACAGCAGAATCTTCTGGTTGCAGCCACTGCCCTCCCACCCTGTGGTGTGGCAGAGGAGAGATGACCATTTGGGGTGTCACCCACTCACTGTGGCGCGTGGGGGCGTGTGGAACAACTTTGAGCCTCAGTTTCCTCTCCTGCCTAATGGAAGCAGCCACCTGCTCTTTAACACGTGTCCCCAGATGTCTGGGGGGCTGGGCTCTTTGGGGGCCTCATTTCTTTGGGGGAGACCCTTTGTTCCAATCCAGGAACTCTGGTGAGGGCAGCCCATCCAGACCTCACTCCCCTGCCCACGTTTCAGAGCAGGCCGGGCCAGTGAGGGACTTCCTGGGAGTTTCCTGATGGAGGGACGGAAGCCAGGGAGAGGCAGCAGGGCTGGCTGCACCCCAGGCTGGCTCCATGAGGCCCAGGCTTTGCACATGCCTTCCTTGGCCTGGACCCCTTTTCACTTGAGCAGCTTGGCCCAGGGCAGCCCTCACCCTCACGGGCTGTGCCCATGGAGCCATGGTCCTGGTTTCTGGAGCAGGCAAGTGTTGTGAACACAAAGAAAGAGTATACAGGCCAGGGCCCTGTGACGGCACAGCAGGAGCTGGACAGCTTCACTAGGTGTTGCCCCAGCACAGCATCTAGGTGTCCCTCTATGTTTTACGTTAAACTCCTGGGAGCGGGTACTCCCCTCTGGAAAGATGCTGGCGATGGTCTGGTGTCCCTTTTCAGCAGAGAGGTTCCCATGACCAGTCAGCGTCGTCACACCCCATGAGAAGCTATGAGACGCAAGTTTGTGGGATCTAGTGACATATCGGGACCCAATCTTAGCAGAGGAGGGGCCATGGCCACCCCTAGGTGCTGCCCCTTAGTGTCCCCAAATGGGAGGTTTTAGTGGATGTGTGTGCCTTGGGGCTGTGTCAGGGCTCCAGGCTCCCAGATGAGCCCCGGGTGAGTCCTTGGGCTGTGTAAGGAGAAGGAGGGGCAGAGGCTGGAACTGATGGAGCCTCTGGCGTGGTGGGTGCAGGGCCTGGCACACAGAGGTCAGTAACAGAGCTGGGCCCTCCACCCCATCCCCAACCCCTCGTCGCTCCTGGAGATGAGCACATGGACATCACCTAATTTGGACTAATCTGGGCTCCCCAGCCCAGTAGAGGAAACACCTGCCACAGGCAGAGCCCTGCTTGGCCCCTCGTTGGGTGGGCACAGTTAGCTGAGGACCGCTGCCCATGTGCCACCTCCCCGGAGCTTAGCGGGAGCTAACTGGTCCCTGTTCTATCACAGGAGCCCCAGCCTGGCAATGAGGTCACTCAGCTAGGGAGGGGATAGGGCTACGGGGGTTGGGGTTGAACCCCGCCCGTCTGACCCTCAGGCCTGGGCATCACCCACCTCACTCTTTTCTGCAGAAGAAACTGAAGGGGGCCACAGCCTCACGGGAAAGGGCCAGCTGGGCCCCAGCCCATGGCCCCCACACCCTGTGAGCTCAGATGGGGCCACCCCCTCGTCCCACCTGGAAAGGTGGCTGGGCCAGGTCCTAAGTGCAGGAATACTCTCTGCAGAGTAAGAGCCTGCCTAATTCAGAACCCACTGCCACGTCCAACCGTGTGGGGTTCATGGATTACACCCATCAGGCCTCACACGGCCAGGAAGAGGGGTTCAGAGGGTATCCCAGGCGGCGGCAGGCATCGGTGAGGGGAGAGCAGGGAAGGGCAGCACAGGACTGGCCCGATGGGGTGAAATGGGCACGCACGGCCTGGGTTTTCACTGGAGGGAGGGTGTCCTCCTGCTCCATTCTGTATATCCCAGACTTCTGCTGACAAATCCATCTCTTCTTCTCCTTTTTTTTTTTTTTAAATAAACTTTAAAATTTTAGAACAGTTTTATATTTACAGAAAAATTGAGAGGATAACCTAAGGAGCTCCCATCCCAGTTTCCCCTATTGTTAACATTTTACTTAGTATGTGTAATTGATGAACCAATATTGATAAATTATTATTATCAACTAAAGCACATACTTTACTCCTCTTTCCTTCGTTTTTACCTGATGTCCTTTTTCTGTTGTAGGATCTGCTTTTTAGTCATTGAAACTTCCCAAGAACAAAGGGACACAGAGGTGTGGTTTGGCACCTGGGACCCAGCCCACCGGGCATCCAGGGGACTACCCAGGAGTCAGGCCTGGACAAGGTGGAGACAGTGACCCACCACATATCTGGCTGTGGCCCTTCCCCACTCCTTACTTCCTGTACCACAGAGACCCTCCTAGACTTCAGTCTCCTTATCTGTGACATGGGCCCAAGCTGCTGCCACGTCCACACCATGCTCCACACCCGACAAGCACATGGAAGAGCCTTTTCCCCAACTGTGGCCAGATGCTCTCGGGGCTGGATGCCCCCCTCTCAGGAGCCTGGGTCCCCCAGATGGGGTCTCCCTGTCCTAAGACCTGGGTGGGACAGGGGCAGCATAGCCTGCTCCCTGAGGGGCACACAGGAGGCGTTTCTGACCCGGCAGGCAGAGTGGCTGCTGGAGGTGCCTCCCCCCAGTTCTCACCCCCCAAGTCTCACTCCTCCACACCCGGCCCTGCTGCCATCCTCCCACCTCCAGTCAGCCTCAGCTGAAAAGATGACCTTTTCCCCAGAAAGCTCTGCCAGGACAAGACAAGCTGGTGAGTTATGGGGCAGGAGAGACCCATGCTCTGCTTCAGTGAAAACAGCTTCCGCCTCACTCTGGTCCTTGAAGCCCAGCCCCAGGGGCTGCCCAGAGCCCAGGCTGGTCAAGCATCCCCTCCTTGGTCCAGGTGGGGGGCAGGGAGGCAAAACTAGGCAAGTGGGTCCCTAAGGAGTGGACAGTCAGCCTTGGTTGCCCTGGCCCAGCACTCAGGGACCAGCTATCTGCCTCTTCCAGGGAACCCTCCTGGATTACCCACCTCTTCTCCAAATGACTGTTGTCTTTGCACCTCCCACATGGACATGCCTAGGCAGGACCTGCAAACTCAGGGACCCCCAACCCACTTTGGGACCCTGGGAGGGATGCTCCTCCCATGTCCCACCACTCCTGCCTTCCCTATTCTTGTTAATTCTACCTCCTAAGAAGTAGGTCTTACCCCATTTCACCAACAGGGAAACTGAGGCTGGGAGGGGAAGGGACTGCCCAGGGACATGTGGCCAGTCTGTGAGAGGCCAAGGATCTGCTAGCGACCTGTGACAAGTGGGGATAGCTGGGGTATGATAAAGCAATGTGGGTGAAGCTGACTGGACCCATGAGGAGGGGCAGTGGAGCTTCTGGTGACGGGCTGCAGTGGGAGCCAGGGATCAGGGCCCCTGTGCACCCCTGTTAATCTGGCACTGCTGCCGAGAAGCAGGACAGCTGGACGACAGACTAATTAAAGCAGGTCTTGCTAGCACAGCGTCAGTGAAAACGAGGGTGGGGGGAGGCTCTTCCAGGTGCCTGGTGGCAGCTCCGCACAGGTGGGCACCAGGAGAGTCCCTGCCTGCCACCTTGTCAGTGGTGGCAGCCAGGAGGGGATGGGGTCATTTGTTTTCTTTGTAAATAATGCTTTATTTCCTGTTCTGAGTGGATCCCCAACCTGTAATGTAGATAAAAGGGGCACAAGAGTGTGTCTCACTCTCACCCCATCTCCAGCCTTCTGACAATACAGCCCTACCTGCAGGTGCCCTCCCTCACTCCCCATCCCTTCCTACAGGTGTCCCCCCACCCTCCATCCCTACCTGTGGGCCCCCCCCAACCCCCATCACTACCTGCAGGTGTCCCCTCTCTCGCAGAGTGAGTCCCCCAACCTTAATGAAATCTGTTGCCCTGTCAGGGGGTGGGGGTATTGCATCTTACAGCAATTTAAATTTGCATCTTTCTTATTTTGAGTGAAGTTGAGCCTGTTTTGATGGGTTCATTTCATATCTTGGTCATTTTTCTCTTGGTTTGTTGGTCTTTTTCTCACTGATTCGTAAGAATTTGTTATATGTAACAAGAAGTGGCCTTTTGTGAAATGTCTCCGATACTCCCACAGTATGTTGTTTATCTTTTTATTTTGTGCCCCCCTCTCACTGCCATGCATCTGCCTTTTATTTTTATGAGGTTGAATATATCCATCTTGTACTTTATGGCTTCTGGTTTTTGTATAATTCTTAGAATGATTCAAGTTTACAGTTTTTTTTTTCTTCTTCTAGTAGTTTTATGGTTTTTTACTTTTTAAAGCTTTAGTCCATTTGGAACTTATTTTAGTATCGGGAGTGAGGTAGGGAATCCAAAAATTTCCCCCAAACGTCTGTTTAGCTGTCCTAAGATGATGTATTTGTTATGTATTTTGAATTATTTGTTGAATAATCCATTTTTCCTCCTGGATTTCACCTGCTCCCTTCTCATATTCGCATTGGAGTCTCTTTCTGGGTTTTCCTTCCCATCATCTGACTGCCCATGGGCTGTGTTAATTATTGTGGTTCTAGAATATATTTTAGGATCCCACATGGCCCGTCTCCCTCGGTATGCTTATTTTAAAATTTTGCCTGGGTTTCTTTGCTTGCTCAGAATTGCTTTGGCAAGGCCTCTTGATTTAGTCAGAGAACCACCACTCAGAACTCCAGCGAGGCCCAGGACGCGCCCCAGGGCCCAGCGCCCGGACCACCTCCTCTGACCTGCGCCCGCGGCCCCGCCCCATCCCGGCCCCGCCCTTGCGGCAGAGTGCGCAGGCGCGGCTCTGTCCAGCGTGCTGAACAGTGGTTCTGCCCCCTGGCCTTGGAAAGGGAGTGTGCCAAGGGAGTGGCCCAAGCGGAGGACATTCTTTCTGGGTGTCCTCACTTGTCTATGGGAAAGGAAGTGGTCCTGGCCGAGCCGGGATGCTCTGCAGGTCCAGCTGTGGGCCCTTCTGCTCATATGCAGAGCCAGCCCACCCTGTAGGACAGGCTGGAGAGACCCAGTGGCCAGAGCAGGTGGAGAGCACTGGGCAGGGATGGCCGGGAGGGGAGATAGGCCAGGGGCAGGTGGCTATGGCCACTCTGCTGACCAGTCATTCCAGAGGAGGCCTGCAGGCAGGTGGGAAGCAGCAGACAGTGGGCCCTCAGGCCGAACTTACACATGCTTAGCCCAGACCCTGGAGCCCAGACCCTGGGCATTGATTGGAGACTCCCAGAAACCCATCTCTCAGGCTGGTCAAGAGTGGTGGCCGGGAGCCCAAGATTCAGCACATAGGCAGCCGATGGCTCTGCTCCCAGTCTCCCTTCACCAGTTCTCAGCTGCACCCTCAGGGCCCAGGCTCAGTTCCCAGAATGCCTGACCTGGGAGAGCCTCCCCTGGGAGAAACTAGCCACCTGACTGGGAAGGGCTGCAGCTGGATGGGCTGGTGGGGCGGGGGCCCTGAGCCGGGCTGGACTTGGGTGGCAGACCCTGAATGTCCTGACGCAGGCTGGGAGAATTGCCTCTGTGGCTGGCAGCAAACCTCGGCCAGCCTGGCCTGTCAGCAGGAATCCTGGCTAAAAATACCCCAGTCTCAGAGGCCTGCCTGCTGCTGCAGCCGCCTCAGAGCCCCCTCCTCACGCCAGGCATTGCAAACGTGCCCTTCAACCCCTGTGAAAGAGGCTGGTGATAGGGCCCACTGAACAGATGAGAAAACTCAGAACCTGTACCTGGTGAGTCCCAGCCCAGGACACTAGTCCCCAGGACTGGCCACAGAGACCTCTGTCTCACTCGAAGGGCAGGTTTGGCACCTGTCCTGCACCCTGCTTGGGACCCTGGACAGGGGTCAGGGGGAGGTTCAGTCCAGGATAAGCTGGGGAATGGGGCATGGCTCTCTGTCCCATGGCTCTTGGGGTGCAGAGCCACTTGCTGGGGGGTGGGGGAAGAGCCTCAAGACCTTGGACTGAGCCACCCCAGAAGAATGTGGGGCACCAGGTGAGTGCCAAGCCATCTCTGTCCCAATTGCCTGCCCCACTGTATCAGACCCTGTGGGCTTCTGGGGGACCACTTGGCATGGGCACACCCTTTGTTTTGGGTTCATTAGCTGACTGACCCCAGGACAAGGCTGTCTTCCCTGGGGCTAAATTTCCCCATTTGTACCCTGTGAGGGTGAGAGGAGTCGAGTCCATATAAGCGTGGACTGGAAGCAGTCTTCCAATGTGTTTGTTGAATGACTAAGTGACTGAGCAAGAGAGCAGATGAAGGCATTGAGGGGAGGATGGCCAGGGGGTTCTCCACAGTACACTTTGGGTGGGATTTCTGAGCTCCAAGTTGGACTGGCCCTTCTCTGCCCTCAGCCTCTCCATCTGAAAAATGGAGCAAATCTTCATGCCCCGTGGATCATGGCAGCCCAGAGAGGGTCTCAGGGGCCCAGGGAGCCCTGGGAAAAGCAAGACTGGGCACTAAGCCTGAGTTGGCCCAGCAGGAGCCTCTCACTGTGACTTCGGAATGGGTTTGCAATGCCCACCCTGCCCTCCACTCCAATCTACTCCAGCTGGCAGCCATGGCCACGCCTAGGCCTGCCTTCCCCACCCCACTGGGTGCTTGTGGGTCCTCTAACCAGGTGCCCCCCTCTCCCGACCCGGTTTTGACCGCTCGCTGGGCTCCTGCTGTGAACAGTGGCTCCCAATTTAGCTGTCACTGGCGGGTGGGTGGCTCTGGAAGGATCCGCATTCCCTGCAGGGGTGGGGGAGGGGCATGAATCAAGTGCTGATGCCTTGGGCACAGCCTGGGGACCCTGCCTTCCAGACTTTTGGCCCTCAGGGACCAGGAACGTCCTACTCAGCCCTAGGCCCTCAGGGACCAGGAACGTCCTACTCAGCCCTAGCCCTGGTCTCAGCCAGTGCCCAGACAGAGGCCACCAACCTACACTCACTGAGATAGGACCCTGAGTCCACCCCCCCAATGACCACTAGGGAGCCCTGGGGACTCAACGCATCTTCTGGGAGTCAGCAGAAGGGGCAGATCCAGCCTTGGGTGCCATGTGCCAGTGCTGTGGGTCCCACTCAGCCTGAGTCCCCTACCCTCTCCAGGCTTAGGTTCCCATCCTGGAGACCGGCCACTAGAAGCGGGGATGGGATGTGCAGTGAGGGCCACCACTGTGTAATGCACACACTTCCTCGACCATGCCCGGCAGCCTCCCAGAGGTGGGAGGTGCTGGCAAAAAGAGCATCCAGCATAGCAGAATCCAGGATGCCATCCTGTGGGAGGAAGCCTCTAGTTGGTGTGGAGATCGGAGGCATTTGGAGTTGGGCAGCCCAGTGGGATTCTTGGGGATGCTGCCAGGGATTGGGCTGTCAGCCCCTTCCCTGCATTGGCCCCCATTGCTGCTGTGTGTGGCTTTGATGAATAAGAGATGAAGAAGCAGATTAATTATGGCCTAATATGCACCAAAGGTGGGCAGAGGGACTCCTCAGAGGCACTCCTCAGGCAGGCCTAGGCGTGGCCATGGCTGCCAGCTGGAGTAGATTGGAGTGGAGGGCAGGGTGGGCATTGCAGACCCATTCTGAAGTCACAGTGAGAGGCTCCTGCTGGGCCAACTCAGGCTTAGTAGTGTATGGGTGTAGTGGGTGTCCTCAGGGGCACAGGGCTGATGACAGAAGGCCAAGACACCCTCTGCAGCCCTGAGGTTGGGGTGATGGGGGTTTCTGGGTGAAGTAGTGGCTGTGGGCAAAGGTCATCCTGGGAGGGGCTGCCAGGATGTGGGTCTACCTAAGTTCCCCTGACCTCCATTTTCTTGTCTGTAAAATGGGTAGTGGTGGTACTGTCTACACCATAGGACAGAATGGGATGTTGCACTTAGCAGGCCTGGCACAGAGTTCTTTTGGGCCTTGGGCAGACAGCTGCCCTGTGCAGAGAGAGCAGATGGCAGGCTGGCGCCCCCCAGCTCCCTGGAACTGCGACCACATTCCCAGCCACCCACTCAGAGTGCTGGGAAAGGTCACATTGGACCAGCACCTGGGTGGAAGCAGGTTTGCTGCATGCCCTTGGAGGTAACAGGTCCTTTCTTGCACTGCCTTGGGGTGGCCCAAAATGTGTGCAGCAGAGGCCATGCCCCTTATTCCCCCATCCCTCCCTGGGAGGGTGTCAAGGGACCACATGCCCATGGGTACCACATCAGCTGCCCAAGCAAAGCCACCACAGGCCTTTCTGTCCAAGATGGAAACAAGCCTCTGGGAGCATCTGAGCAGGTTGACTCCTGTCCCTGTCACCCAGCACCAGCCACAGTGGAAGGGTCCCCTTGTCCAAGCTGGATTCTACCTCCAGTGGACCTGGAGGTTTGAGTGAGAATCCACGTGCCCCCTCAGGGCCTTGTACAGGCCTCTCAGGGAATAGGATAGGTTGGGCAAAGGAGGGACGGCGGCCAGTTGATCTATCCCAGGAGGTGTTAGTGTCGGCCTCATCCACATGCTGCCCTGAGCTCAGAGAGGGCAAGGGGCTGGACTGAGGTCACACAGCTGGGAGGGCCCGCTCATGCCTGACAGGCTGAACTTGGAGGCTGGTCCCCAGGGAGGAGGAGGGGGGTGAGGCAGCCCTGTATGTGGCTTTACTGGATGGGTGTAGTGGGTGAGCTGACAGAAGGCCATTGTGGTGGGTCTGAGGGGGACAATTCAGGCAGAAGCCCAGGCCAGGCAGGGGTGACAGGATTGTTCAGCCCCAAGAGCAGAGCTGCCTGCAGTCTCCAGGCCAAACCCACTCCTGATCCCCAGAGCTATGTGTGCAGAAAGCCTGGAGAACTCAGATCAGTGTGGCCTGAATGGTCTGTCATCTCTCCACCCTTGCTGGGCGACCCAGGGACTGGTCAGCAGTGTGCAACCAGGCTCTCCCCACGGTGTCTCTGGCTCCAGCCCTGAGCACTGACCCCTAGGGCTGGCTGTGCTCCTGGACCAGAGGCTGCAGCCCCATCCCTCATGCTTTCCTGGACCTGCCCACACCCTGATAAACGTGGCTTACCATACCCCTACCCCACCCCCGCCACTGTCTCCAGCCTGAGGAGACAGCTGCATCCTGCTGGAGGCCAACTGACCTGCCACCCAGCCCTGCTCAGCTCCTCCTCTGCCTGCCATGGGCCCCCTCAGTGCTGGCCCACACCTACCTCTCCCTCCCCCCAGCCAACACCCACAGCAGACATTCAGGAGTCATCCTACAGGCTGGGCTTCCAGCGAGGAGGGCGCTGGCCAAGGTGCTGACTGGGGCGGGGGGCAGACGAAATCTTTCCCACAGCCTGCAGTGGCTGGCTTGCAGGTCTCAGCCCCACTCCCACCACACAGAACTGTAGGCCCAGCCCCAGGCCAGAACAGCCAGGACATCCGGGCTTGATGGATGAAACACGTGGGCCTGTGCCCCAGAACGGCTGCCCCCAGCTGCTGCAGGAGGGGGCTTTGAACCTACAGGCAGGCGGGGCACAATCTTTAGCAGTGGTGGGCCAGCCTGGGGTCCTAGATCATTATAGCCACCCAGGAGCATGGGATCGTGGTCCACACTAGCCCTGAGCCGAGAATGATGGCCAATGCCACATGGCTTGTCATCTGGTCTGAGGTGGCCCTGCGGGGAGAACTCTTCCTGATCTGGGAGCTCCTGCATGCAGGGACCTTGGGGGAAGAGCTGACATGGGGGACAAGCCTCAGCCTCCTGCTGGCTCTGTGAACTTGACCTCATGTTCCCCGTTTACACAATGGGGGACACACCTCCATGTGGCTGTGGGGGGGATTCACTCGTGGCACCCAGCAACCAGTACCCACTGGGGAGGTGGCTCTGGGTGCATGGCCGGGTGCAGGCGCAAGTGCACAGGAGCTGGGGGTCTTGGTTCCCCCTCAGCTCCCATGTGTCTGGGAATTGAACGTACTCCACAATGACCTGGTAAGCCAATCCTGGGACAAGGGTGACAGGGACGCAACAGGCAAAGGTGTGGTCAGGGCCACAGTGCAGCAGCCAGAGGGGTCTGGGCAGTGTGGCCTGTACCCTAGGCCAGAGAGTTGGCCTGGCACGGGCACCATTATTGGTCTCCAGCCCACAAGGCTGCCTGTGATTTTGTGCTCAGATGGGAGCACTGGGCTCAGAGAGGTCCTACTTGCCCTTGGTGAGGCCAGCAGGCCTTGATCCCTTTGCTCTGCTGACGTCTCCTAGCCACATCTGAGGTCAGGAGGCCTGATGGGGAGGCAGAATGTGCCAGGCCTCCCAGTCACCAGGTCCCTCAGCTTCACATCACTGGAACACTGGCTGGGCTCCCAGGGAGACCACCAAACTCTCAGCCAGGATGCTCCAGTCACAGGGAGCCTGCCAGCTCAGGGCCTGCCCTGGGCACAGGGTCCTACAGATTGGAACCAACTCTCTCAGCCAGTCTCCATCCACGTGGCCCTCTTACCTGCCGGGCAGGCTCGGAGAGGCCCAGATCTGGCTGATCAGCTCCCAGCCCTCCTCCATGTGCAGGGCAGCCTGCAGGGACGCTGGCCTGGCAGCTGGCTGAAGACTCAAGAACTTACCTGTGAGGCCAGGTAGATCCCCGAGCAGCAGAGGGAGGTGGGACGCCTATGCAGATGTGCCTGGGGTGTGAGTGTGTGTCACTGGGTTCTCTGGCACTAGAGCCTGGCCTGGCTTTGAGGAGGGTGGGGTACTAAACAAGTGGGCTCAGAGGGGAACTCCTGGGCTGGAGACCCCATCCCACGGGAGGGAACAGGTGGGGGGCACCTGTGGAGGTAGGGGCAGGCCCGTGCCTGAGTCCCCTCCCTGGGTGGTGCAGAGAAGGCCACAAAGACAGGTGGGGACCTGGGAAGTCTCCTAAGCTTTAAGCCTGTTTTCTAACTGAAAAATGGAGCAATGCTACCCCAGCAAAGGGTTGCTGGGCAGGGGGGTTGGCCTCCAGGGTCTACTGAGGAGAGGAAGGGCGTGGGCCAGGCAGAGGCGCACCCCACATTCCCAGGCCTGCGGACCAAGCCCTGCCCGGAAGCTGGCCGCTCGGGGACCCCCAAAAGCCTCCAGTCCGGGCCGCCACGCCCTCAGCCCGCGCTCTTAGCCGACTCGGGCCGGGCCGCCATTCCCGTCGCCGCCTGCAGGGGCCGCCGCCTCTTTAGAAACGCGCCGCCTTTGTCCTGGTCGCGCGGCGCCGCTGCACCGGGCGGGCTGAGCGCCTCCCGCGGCCCGGCCCGCGCCCCCGGCCCGCGCCCCTCCCGCAGTCCCGGCCCGGCCCGGCTCAGCGAGCTCAGGTGGGCGCCCCGCCCGCCGCCAGGCCCCGCCCAGGCCCGCCCCCGCCCCGCCTGGCCCGGCCGGCGGGGACCCGGCGGAGCGCTCGCGCGTCAAACCACATGATCCCATAAAACATTCATCCGCTCCCGGCCGGCTGCCCTCGCCTCCGCGCCGCCGCCCGACAGCCCAGCCGACCGGGCGGAGCGTGCAGCCTCGTCCCGCGGCCGGGCCGGGGCCGGGCCGGAGCTGCGGCGCCTGGATGCGGACCCGGCCGCGGGGAGACGGGCGCCGGCCCCGGAGCGACTTTCGGTCCCCGACGCGCCCTGCCCGACCCCTAAGATGAAGAGGGCGTCCGCCGGAGGTGAGTGCCGCGCCCGGGCCGGCTGGCGGGCGGGGACCCGGGCGCCCCTCCCTGAGCCGCGGGGCGCGCCCGGGCTGCCGAGGCTGCGGAGGGTTACCGCGCGGCCGCGAGGCCACCGCAATGCTGCCCGGCCCCGGGAGGGCGGAGCCCGCGGCAGCAGGAAAAGTTGCCGCTTCCCTGGAAAGTTGGCGGCGGCGGCGGGGCTAGTGTGGGGGCTGCTGGCTGGAAGGGTGGGGTCCTGCCTCTGATCGCCCGTCCGCGAAGGGGTTAATAAGCAGGTCTGAAGAAACCCGGGTACCGAGCAGAGGTGGGGGGTGTCCAGCCGCCTCCATCCTCAACCCGCGGACTCAGCTCAGGACATCTGGTTTTTCTGGGGTTAGACCGCAGCAGGATGAATGGGGGCGTTGGCGACAGTAGAGGGCGTGGGGGGCGGGGCTGGCCCAGAGCTGTCCCCCCCAGGGGGCGGGCGAGGAGAGGCGCAGCCAAGCACCCCCTATCCGCAGCCTGAGGGTGCCTGAGAGCCCCTGCGGGCTCCGCTGAGGGGCACCAGAGGTGGTGGGGCTCCAAGCACCCCCTCCCTGGCAGCTCTCATGGGACCCTTCCCCCCTACCTGGTGTGAGGTGCTGGGGGTGACCTCCTGTAGGGGGAGTTGGACATGCCTTGCCTGGAGGGTGCTCCCACCGTCCCCCCCACCCCCCCCTTGCCCCAGGGTGCCCTGCTTATTTCCAAGGTGCCGCAGGCTGCACACGTTTCTTTGCACGTGCACATGTCTACAAGGGCTGCACAGTTGCACACCGCATGTGCACATGCATGCCAGGCTGCCCCGTGTGCACGCGTACACACACACACACACGCTGTGGGTGCACATCCATGTCCTCGCCCCCGCCTGCTCGCCCACGACCATGCGTGCACATAGCGTGCCTGCTGTGGTCTCCACGCTTGGCGCACGCTGGGTCCCCTCCGAGGGACATATTCTTGTGCCTACATGCACGTGTGTTAAGGGGGAGGCCCTGGGCAGCCTGAGCTCAGAAGGGTGAGAAACCGGCCACAGGATCCGACCCCCGTGTCCGGGATTCTCCCCTCCCAGCCCCCTGGGGCTGTGTGTGTGTGAACTCGGTATGCGTCTGCACATGTGTCTCTGTTCGCATGACCATGTGTGCCTGTGAGCATATCGGCATGTGTCTCTTTGCCTCCGGACGTGGGTGCCCCTGTGTGCCCAGGCAGCCCGTGGCCAGGTTCCACCCAAATCTGTAGCAGAGGCCCAGGGAATGTGTGTTGGGGGCCCAGTGCCCCAGCCCAGGGTGTGAGGCCAAAGGAGTGTCTGATTCCTCCCCCTCCCCCCAGGCTGGGGCAGTGGTGGCTGATGGGGGCTGGGACCCACCTAGGCAGGGAAGGCCCATTTCACACCTCCAGGTCAGCACCGTGACACACAGGCCAGACCCCCGGCATGCTCTGCAGTCTGCCACTAGGTCCAGCTCAGGGTAGGAATATGCCCACCTCACGGCTGACCCAGGGTGACCTCAGGAAAGCTCTGCCCCCGGTGCCTAGGGGTCTCCACGGCGAGAGCCTTCTTGATGAGAGGTTCTGTGGTGTGTCAGCTGCCTCAGGTGCTGTGTGCAGTCTGAGGTAAGGGTATTGGTGACTCGCTCTCACTGTGGTGAGGAGGACCCCAGGCCAGGGCTCAGAGAGGCAGGGCCACACCACCTGCTCTCCCCCGCACCCATCAGTGTCCTTGTCTGTAGAATGACGACAAGTAGGTCATCCTTATAGGCTTGAAACAGAGGGGTGGGTCCCACGATGGGGTGGGCAGTGGGGCTGGCCACTCCCCTTTTCTAAGCCTCAGTCTTTCTATCTCTAAAGTGGGTATCACCACCGCTCCCACTTCTACTCCAGTTGAGGTGAGGAAGGAACCAGGTCCCTGCAAGGCTGTTCACAGACCCTGATTCCTGGGTGTGGGGTGGCAGGAGAAGAAGGGCCTGGATGTGGGTCCTGGCTCAGCCACCGATAGTGGTTTGACCTTGGGTGTGCAGTTCACCCATGCCTTAGTCTCCTTACCTGTGACATGGTCAGTAATTGGGCCTCCCTCAGGGGTTGTTGGGGACACTTAAAGGGTGAGGCCCCCACAGGGCTCTGACCCCAGTGCTTCTGCCTTCAAAATACTGAAAACACCACCACCCTGCCCCACTCAATGGTTCCCACACAGGGAAGTCCCCCTGGAACCCTTGCACTGCCAGCTGGACCCTCCCTCCTAACCATTTGCAGATGGGAAATAAAGGCCCATCGAGGTCACTGGGGAGTTGGAGAAGGGGGTGGGCAGGTGGGGAGGCAGAGAGGGAGAGAGGGCCCTGTGGGAGGTGTGAAGTGGCCACCGATGTGTCCCCCACACTGGGGCAGCATCTTTACTCTGCCCCTTACCAGCTGGAAGCCTGCAGAACCCCGACCCTTGGTTTCCCTATGTGAGGACTAACGGTCAGCTGGGGGCCCTTAGGTCAGAGCTGGCTTTCTCCCTGTGGTCATGGAGGAGAGCCTGGCCCAGGGGGTCTCAACAGCCAAGAGGGCTTGTAGGGGGTCCGTAGGAGATGTGCTTGGGCTCTGGAAGGCAGGGGAGGCTGAGGGCTGCCCCAGGTCCTTGGTGGGACCCAGGGTTTGTTTGCTCTTGTTCATTGTGAGTGACGGGCGGTGAGGGGCCCGATGTGTGCAGCTGTCCCCACCCCCACTCTCTAGACTCCGACCTCACCCTCCCTCCGCTGCCCTCAGGACAGCCAGCACGCTGGGCTGGCCCCTCAGTGCTCCCTGCCCCGGCCTTGAATTCATGGCTTTGTGGCATGGAGGCCTGTGGCAGCTGGGGCAGCACCAGGAGGGGCCCAGCTGGTGGAGGCAGGAGGAACTCACCCCCACCACCCCAGGGCTGTGTTTCCTGCTCTCCTGGGCCTGTAGCCAGAAAGTCTCCGTGGAGACTCAGTCTGTGCATCCAGAGAGGGGTCAGGAGCATGAAGAACCAGTGAACTGAGCCAAAGGAATGGGAGAATGGGGGTCTCAGTGAGCATGGGGAATAGGTGTGAGTGGCACTCTGGCCCCCGGGCCCCATCCTGGGGTTCCTGACGGCTCTTGGCCCCGCACAGTCAATGAGGTTCAGGCTGCCCTGTGCCCAGGGCTCTGACCTCTGACCCCTAGGCTGGGCTGCCTGACCTTCTGTGGCCTGCCTGCTCCTGCCCCTTCCAGCGGTCCATTCCCAGATGCCACGTTTGCTTTCAGGAACCTGTTCGTTCACTCACTCACTCACTTATTCCTGGCCTGTCAGACTCCCTCTGAGCCAGGCAGGTGAAGGGATGTGGTCCTTGCCCACCTGAGTTTATAGGACTAAATGCTTTAAAGGACAGGTGGCCATGGAGCTGAAAATGGCAGCCCAGCCAGAGCAGCATCCACACCCCTGCATCTCCTGGTGCCGTTGCTGGATGGTGTGGGCCCAGCCGGGTGTCTTGTGCTGCAGTTTCTTCTTTGGTCGCTGTATTTTAAACATTTTGCACGTCGGAAACTGTTCTTGTGTATCATGGGTTTGCGGGTGTGTGTGGAATCCCTTCCCGAGGATGCGCCATCATTTATTTATCCAAACCTGCCTCGGCCTCTCACACTGCCCGCGCTTGTACAGCTGGACAACCAGAGA
This sequence comes from Orcinus orca, assembly GCF_937001465.1. Lineage (NCBI taxonomy): Eukaryota > Metazoa > Chordata > Mammalia > Artiodactyla > Delphinidae > Orcinus > Orcinus orca. The sequence goes on from NC_064573.1 coordinate 62,372,356, forward strand.
AGTGTCCCCGGTGCAACCCTGCTATGTCCCCTGGGGGCGTGGTCAGGTGCCCCTCCCCCAGTAGGAGGCAGGGCCTGATCCCAACCCTTCCCAACCTTTTAAGTGGAGCAGGGCAGAGCCCTTGGGCCTCTCCCATCCCTGGGGTTGCATTTCTGCTACTCACAAGAGCAATCTGTTTCCTGGCCTTCATCAGGAATCCGGCTCTGCTGCTGGTCCAGCCCTAGTGCAGCCCGCGGCAGCGCTTTGGGGCTGTCTCTCTCCTGCCCCCTTCACTTAGCCTCCGCCCTAGCCCCGCAGTGTCCTGACAGTCCTGTCTCCTAGTGGGCCCACTGCCTCTCCCTGCCTGGGGATAGAGAATGGGCCATGGCGGCCCAGTCCTACAGCCTTGCTAGTGCCCCCTCCACCCCCCCCACCCCCGCCGCCAACCCAGGGCAGGAGGTGGAGCTGAAGGGCAGGGCTGTTGGAAGCCCTCCCAGAGGGGGAGGGGCCATGGGGAGGAGCTGTGCTTGTCTAAGGCTGGCCCAGGTGGGCCTGGCAGGTGGTGAGCCCCGGCCGGCCAGGCCCTGGCACGTGGAGCTGGGCTGATGGTGACACGGGGAGCCCAGTGGAGGAACCGGGGTGTCAAGAGCTGACTCAACTTTGTTCAGGCAGCCTCCTGGTGCCCCAGGGGGATGCTCTTTGGCCTAACGCCATCACAGATCATGCTCCATGGAACTGAGGTTCCACGGAATGTTGGTGGGGCTTGGACAAGTGTTTCGTGGTCAAGCGAATTTGGGAATGGCTGGGTAAGAGGTGCTGACAGAGCTCCTTTACCACCCCTGTGTAACACACTCAGGGTCTAGTGTATCCAGTAACCTATTTTGGGAAACAGTGGCTGAGGTCCTTTGGAGGCCCTGGGTCCATCAAGGGCTCCAGGGTGGGTGGGCCATCCCACACAAATCCTGCAGCCAAGTACCTGGTGGGTGGAGGGACCATGCTCTCCCGGCAGCAAGGCAATGTGCAAATTTAACCTTTGGGTTTATGGCTCTATTTCTTTGCAGCAAATGTCACGGGAAATGTCAGGCTAAGGCTGAAGCTGATGGGTGAGGGGCCCATCGAGGAAGGGGGTGGAGTGCTGAGGGGCTCAGGCCAAGGCAAGGCTCTAAGTTCCTCACCTCCTCCCGGGAGCCCTCTCAGATTGCCCCTCAACTGCTTGGGCCCAGCACCATGTGCCCGGTCTGTCCCAGCCCTTGTGACCTTGTTGAGATGTTGCCTTTATTTACCTCCTGCCAGAGCCCAGATGGGGTGGGCTCAGGGACCTGCCAGAATTCTCCCTGCCCTGAAGTCTGGGCAGCCGTTGGATCAGCCTCTGCAGTACCGGCTTGCTGTGTGACCTTGGGCAGCACTGCCCTTTCCTGGTCACCAGAGACCTTGTCCGTAATCCACGGCTGTCGACCAGAGGTGGGATTCCCACTCGATGCCTTCATGGGTGGGAAAACCCTCTGAGTCTGAGGTGTGTGGGGTGCTGGGCTCTGGGGGTGGTGGGGGTGGGTGGCTGGCTCATGGCATCCTGTGGCAGCTCCAGGCACATAGTAGGTGCTCAGTATATAGGGAGGGGCAAAGAGTGGACATGGTAGGCAGGGGAGGGCTCGAGGCCGGCAGGGAATCCACAGCCCCCAGACTTACTGGCCTCCTGGCCTGCCTGGCAGGGCCAGCTCTGAGGCCTTAACCTGGCCTGTCATGGAGTTCTGTCTGGCCCTTGCATCCCAGTGGTTGGTTAGCAAACGTTTGTTGCCTCCCGGCTGTGTGCCAGGCCTGTGCAGCTGAGTGGGGGTCTCAGGCTCCTAGGTTGCCCCCGCCCAGCAGCTCCACACCACTTTCCCTACACGTGCTGCTCTGCTCCACTGGGTGTCCTGGGTCCCTCAGATTCAGCCTGTCTGGTGGTGATCGCCCTTATACCACCTGCCCCTCCACCCCCTACAACTTGGCCAAAGGTCCATAGTCCTGGCCACCTCCCTCTACCCTTCCCCAAAGTCCAGTATCAAGTCTGACCCCTCCCTGCCCGTCCCCTTTTATCCCTCATCAAAGGTCTGCTGTGGACTAGCCCCCCTCCTGGGCCTGTGGCCTCAGACACCCATGTCTCCTTGTCCACCATCTCATCCTCCTTTCAGGCTCTGGGATGCTTTCCTAAAACATGTTGCCAGCCAGGCCCCTCCTGACTGAACTCTCCTGTGTCTACCGCCCGATGAGGCCTGGACCAGGGGGTCTGGTTTGGGAATGTCTCTTCCACTCTGGCTCCCTGGCTTCAGTGCCTGGCACACACACCTGTGTCTGCCTCCCCACGTCCATGTCCCTGAGTCTAGCTCAGGCCTGGCACCGGTGTGCAGGGAGCCATGAATGGTAGGGTGGCCTCAGGCAGTGCCCTGAGTCAGCTCCCAGGGTCGCAGGAGCTGGTGGTCCTAGCCCTCAGGGTTGGCCATTGGCCATCAGGCGCAGGCCAGTTGCCCAAGGTGGCTCAAGAGGGCGGTCCCCTCCAGGGCACAGGTCTGGAGAGAGAGCAGAGGTGCCAACCTGTGGGGGAGTTGCTCTAGCCGAGGGCCAGTGGGGCTTGCATTGGGAGCCCAGGACTTCAGCCCAGAGCCAGCTGTGCACCTGGCAGGCCACTCACCCTCTGAGCCTCCATGTCACACAGGAGATTGCGAAGGGGGGTCAGTGGTGAATGATGCCCACGGGACAGCCCCTGGTGAGGGCTTGACTGTCCCAGCTTCTGGGGCTCCTTCCCATTCAGGTGGGACCTCCTGCCCTGAGCTGGAACTTGCCGTGGAAATAGAGGCTGTGATGGGGCCTCGTGGGACCCCCATGTCCCAGGGGCCTCCTCAGATTCCCAAGTCCTTCCCTGCCCTGGGGACATCATGGTGGCACTCAGGCAGGTGTGTGATGGGTGTGGGCCCCACTGTCCTCTCTGGAGGAGGAGCCTCTGCTGAGCGCATAGGAGGAGCCCCTGTTGGGGCCTCCCTCCCCCCACCAGCCCTTCTGCATGAGGTCCTTGCCACCCGTCCCAAGGGGGGGTCTGTGACCTATTAGTTAATGCCATGGGGACCCAAGTGAGAAATGGGGCTGGGGGGACACGGTGGGATGGGGGTGGGAGGTGCAGGCCCCAGGCAGGGCCAGCGACTGGGGGAGGGGAAGTTGGGGCCCTCATGGGGTGTCTGCCTTTCTCAGTGAGAGGCGGAGGCCCAGCGGGGGCCTGGGGCAGGTGGGTGCTGAGCCGGCTGCGGTGCTGACTTGGAAGGAGGTTCAGGGTCTCCCTGCTTCACCACGTGGGTGTGAAGCCTTGCCTCACAGCTCACTTTGCACCAGCCTTCTGGTGTGGCGAGAAGGAGGCCAGTATTCCTGCCCGGTCCTTGGGCAAGACGGGAACCGGGCAGAGGGAGGGTGGGCCATCTGCCCCCTGTGTGGCCTCTGGCCCAGAAGCATCTCCTGTTCCCAAAGATGTGCTTGGAAGCAGAATTCCAGAGAAAGACCAGTCCTGGCTGGCCACAAGGACGCACTGGGCATCAGAGTGGTCTTGGGAGGGCTGTGGGTCCCAAGGTCACACAGGACACCCCGTACCCAGCTCTCTCACCTGCCTCCACAGCACACCCCAGCCAGGAACCTGCGAGTGGGCTCTGGTGTCCTGGGCCACCCTCACCCTTCCCAGAGCCCTGCTGTGATCTCTCCCATGCTTTCCACTGCCTCTTCCCTCCCTCTGGCCTGGCTGAGGCCTCCCTGCTCTCTTGGGACACGTCCAGCCCCCACTTGTCCTCAGAGAACACAGAGCTAGCCAGTCACACCCGTCCAGTCCCAGTTTCCAGGCTCCCCAGGGCCTCCCAGAGGATGAGGCCATGTAAGGCAGTGGCTGATGAACCTGGTGGGGACCATGCTCTTAGATCTCCTTGGGGGCTGAGGCTGTGGCCCCCAGGGCCATCTGAGGAAGCAGCAGGACTGTCATGTAGCCCTGGCAGTGAGCAACCCCCATCCCACTGCGTGGGGACTAATGGAGGGCGGAGGGGGGCCCTGGGGCTGGGGTTCCTGAGTATGGCCTAGCAGGTGACCCCCCTCCCTTGGGGAGGGCCCTCCTCACCCCTGGTGGGGTTAGCCGTGCACCACAATGCACAATGCAGGTGTGGGTATGGGGATCCCTGGACAGGTCCCCGAGGGCCACTGGCTTCCACCTCTGTTCCCCTGCAAGTGCTTTCTAGCATTACTTTCAGGCCAGCCCCATGCCGGGCAGCAGGGACCTCGAGATTCTTGTGACATATTCAGCCCTCCAGGTCCCTGGGAGACACCCCAAAGCCCACTAGGTACCCAGGGGAGAGAAGTGAGGGCATGGGTGCTGGCAAGCTGGTGAGGAGCCTGAGGCCTGGGTCCCCCACTGGGCCCTCACCGAGGCCACCCTGGGCCCACGTCTTAAAGAGGCCCTGGAGCTGCTGGCTGAGGGGGAGGGGCTCCTGGTGTGAGCAGAAGCCCAGAGACTCCGGGACAGCCCAGTGCGTGCGCCGGGGCCCCTGGGGTGGGCTCAGGAGGCCCTGGGCAGCAGGGTGGAGGGAGATGGGGTTCAGATGAGGAGATTGTGGGACCAAGAGGGGTGCAGAGGGAGGGGTTCGGGGAGCTCAGGCTGGAAGGATGGGGTGGGGGCCGCAGAGGTGGATGGCGGCGTGCCCCAGCAGGAGGCCAGCCTGCTGCTCTGTGCTCCAGCCATGTGACACGTGGCCCCTGCATTCCGGCCATGTCCAGGCTGTCTTTCATCTCCCTGCCTCAGCCCCAATTTCTGTCAGGCAGAGGCTGACACGGGGACAGGTGTGACAAGTGTCTGGCTTCCTTTTCGAAAATTGGCAAAAGAAAAACTCTCCCCATAAAGATATTCCATCTACACACCTCCTGGATGTCACCGAGAGGGCCCGTCATGGCTGAGACAGATGGTGGCCCTAATGGACTCTATTCTTCACCTGCTGCTGGAGTTGTAGCCCAGCCCCCAGGCTGGCCTGACGTGGGTGGTGGTGGCATGGGGGGGTGTCAGTACCTCTACGGAGCCCTCCCGACGCCGTGGCTGCCTCCCCTGACCCCCAGATCACAGGAAGCCTGATACAGCAGGACCATCCTTGTCAGTACAAGGGGCTCTGGTGGGGCAGTATGTCCCTGGGGTGGGTGGTGGGAAATAGGGAGGTAGGGCTGTAGGCCTTCACGCTTTGACCCCCACAGCTCATTTCCTGCCGGGTGGCCAATGTGGACTCTGGTGGGTTCACTGTCCCCACGTTGCCCCGAGGCCCAGGTGGGGTCAGGCCCTGCCTGGCATGTCATGCGCACAGGGCCCCTCAGGCCTAGCTGAGGCCCCTTCCCTGCCGAGAGCCCTTGGTGGGAGCCCAGGGACCGAGACCCCGGCCAAGCTCCATGCACTCTGCTTGTTCGCCTACTCCCTCAGTGGCACCCTAGGGGCTAAGTCCAGGTTTCGGGGCAGGGCTGTGGTTGGGGAGGGGAGTAGGATGTGCGTGGTGGGACTCTGGGAAGAAGAGCCTTCTGAGGGGGGTGTCTGGGAACAAGGTGGGGGTGCTGCCTGAGCTCAGGTCAGGCCAGGTCAGGTCAGGTGCCATCATGCCCTTGGTAGCTATAGCTTAACTTCCCCTCCATCGGGGGGACGTGGCCCCTGCCAGGGGCAACATGAGGTGCTCCCGTGGGGCGGGCGGGCCGGGCATTTCCTGTGCATCCACTGTGCGCACCAGGCCTGCGTGAGCTGTGTGGCTTCAACACCCTGTGAGGTGGGGCCTGTCGTCTGCACTTTTCAGCCAAGGGAATGGGTTTGTAGAGGTTGGGAGACCAGGCGGGGACCCCACAGCACGGGGCTCTTGAAAGGGACTCCCACTGCCTGGGGTTGGCCTCACTCACCCTACCCTGGGCCAGCTTCCCCATCCAGTGTCAGCACATGAGACCAAACGGAACAAACTAAAAACTCTTCTGATTTTACCAGTTCATGTGCATTGTAGAAAAATCTGGAAAAATATACTGGAGTTTTAAGAAATTTGTTGTACTAATCAGCTGAAGCTATGATAGCAAAATGCTACAGACGGACACTCAAACCACAGAAATGTATTTCGCACAGTTCTGGAGGCTGGAAGTCTGAGATCAGGGTGCTGGCAGGGTCGGTTCTGGTGAGGGCTCTCTTCCTGGTTTGTAGACAGCCGCCTTCCTCACGTTGCTCACAGGAAAACAGGCTCTCAGGTATCTCTTCTTATGAGGGCACTAATCCCATCATGGGGCCCCACCCTCACAACCTCATCTAAACCTAATCACCTCCCAAGGCCCCACCTCCAAATACCATCACATTGGGGGTGAAGGCTTCAGCATATGAATTTGGGGGGTGGGGCACAGACATTCAGCCTGGAACAGAAGTGAAGCTGCCCTTGGCATCAGGCACTGCTGCCTCGCCCTGTGGGGACGTCAGTGCCCTATGGACTCTCCTGGGCCTGGACACCTTTGGGACAGCCATCTCCACAGCCTCACACTTCTTACATTCACGTGACGGACGTTTATGGAGCATCTCCTGTGCCGTCACCAGCCCTAGTCCTGCCCCAAGGAGCCCACGGCCCGGGGGTGCAGAAACAAGCAAGGCAAACCTGCCAAGTTGACCATTGAGGTGTGGGGCAAAGGGGGCACCTGGCAGTGGACAGAGGTGGGGGTTTCACGGACCCTGGGAGTGATTTGTCAAGTTCTCAGACATAGCCTCCCCCTTTTACAGATGACAGACCCGGCTCTGAGAGGCGGAGGTTGCTCGCCATGCCTGAGCTGAGCAGGGCGACGTGTCTGGGCTGGGGTGACCTGGCTCATGACGGGGGCAAGCCTGTGACCAGGGAACAGTAGGAGGGTGGGCGAGAGGCAGCTGGCTGCCTGCCCAGTGGGTTGCTGGATTTTTCTGATGCGTCAACAGAAGAGGTGCAGGGGCCTGGGCCACGGGGTGCTGCTCTGAGCAGGCGGGGCCTGTGAGGGCCGTGGGCACCAGCCAAGGGCACCCCATTCCCTGCGCGTCTGCTTCCTCCTCCACACCGGGCTCCCCTGGCCCCATGGGGCCACGCGGTGAGGGGTCAACTTGAGGGAGGCCTTCGGGGTGCAACCCTTCTTTCCTTGGCTCAGTGGTTATTGAGCACCTGCTGTGTGCAGCCCCTCACAGGCCATCTGCAGGTGAGCAGGCCGAGGGCCTTCCAAGGGCACTGGGTGGGGAGCAAGTCTGTCTGACCCAGGCCTGGGCTCGTGCTGGGGACACTTGTGTGTTGGGCTGAGTGAGAAGGGAATGAGGATGTGAATTCGTTAGGAAAATTTTTAGGGAAAAGGCAAATGCCTTCATCAGGCTTGGTGAAGTCAAGCCGTGCCGGCCTGGGTGGGGAGGCAGGGAGGCCAGCTGGGCGCTGGGTATGTCCTCTGTCGGGTGAAAGGCTGGGCTGCCTGGGTCCTCAGGTTTACACAGAGGGGATGAGTGGAGTGTGGCCTGCAGATGGCCCCCTGCCTCCCGATGCCTGGCCACGGCAGTCCCCAGCAATGCCTTGGGCCTTCAGGGACTCCTCCCCAGCCTGCCCGTTCCTCTGCCAGGGGCATCGGTGCCCTGGGTCCAGTGAGGCAGGGGGTGGGGTGGGAGAGGCCATGCTGGGAACCTGTCCCGGGGGCTGGTGCTGAGGAAATGAGGCCACCCTCCCAGCCCTGCCCCCAGGGCAGCCGACCCCCTTCTGCTGCCAGGAGCGCCTGGTGCATCAGCCTCAGGAAGTAGCCAAAATACACTGACCTGCTTTTCCAGGAGGCAGCGGCGCGCCTGGTCCTCCCACCCTCACTGGTGAGAAGCCGCCAACAATTTCCATCCCAAATTGATTTCAAATAAGGAAGAGTTATCACACACAATCATATAGGAATAATTTATCACTCGTTAATAAAAGAGCAATTACTTATTCACGTCACCCCTGCCTGCGTGTCATGCATTTGGATGCAGAAACGCGATTGGGGCTCTCATAGAGGCCAAGGTCAGGGGAGCCCTCCCAGGGGCTGCAGACCCCTACCCGAGGGTCCGGGTTTATCCGCTGGATCCCCTGCTCCTGAGGGTCCCCAGTCTGGGGTCAGGGTGTCGGATCTGTGACCCCGGAGCAGGCGGGGCTGAGGAGGGACAGTGGGAGGGGCTGCCTGGAGGTGGTAGGACTGTGAAAGGCCCAGGGCACACATGGACCTTCAGGTTGGAAGCTGTCCCTTCAGGAGTCTGGATTTCAGAGGCCCCTGGAGCCAGGAGCTTGGAGCGTCCCCGAAGGCCGGGGGCGTCCTTGGCCACCCTTGGCTGAGCAGCCGCTGAAGAGCAGCCAGACGCTGGGCTGAGCACCAGGAGGCTTCGAGAGCTCTCAGTCCCGCTTTCTCTTCCTGTACCTTGGAGACGCCTGCTGCTAACCCACGTTCGTCTTCACCTTCTGGCAGATATGCTTTATTTTCTTCTTTTTATTTATCTCTGTTTCTGAGATTTCATTGCCAAGTATGCAGTCTTTTTAAAAAGATAACACTGTGGTCGGCCATATCTTGCTCAAAGTGAAAGCCAGCACCCAGCCCTCAGAGGCTGGTCTGGGGCATTGGTTTGTAGCCCTCCTCCAACCCACCTGCTGTTGCCGTGTTCCCTGTTTTTCCAGGTGGTTACCTTCACATTTCCATGTCTCCTACCCCAGCCCCCTCTTCTCCAGCACACTCCCCAGTGTGGCTGTCTCACTACCGACAGTTAAATTCATAACCAGTGTTTCCTAATCCGGGTCACATGAACGCTTGTCACTGCCTGACTACAGGGGTGACCCTCTCGCTCTCGTCTGGCCTTTTGTTTCTCCTGGAGTTTACAGTTGACTTTGTCTTTTTTCTCTTGTCCCATATGCCACCCTCATGTGCTTACTCTTCTCTGTGTCAGGCATTCTACTGGGTGTCTCATTTTCCCCAGGGGAAGTCTCTCTCTAGGCCTTTGTCCTGCTGTCCCCTCCTGGGCTGGGCATGCTGGAGCCCCCTCACAGCTGCCTCTGACTGCCTTTCATCACCCAATGTTTCTTGGGGTTCATGTTTATGTCCTGTTTTAGGTGAAGCACATTCCCAGCTAACCATCTAAGGAAGGCACAGCGAAGAATCATTCTATGAGCCCTTGAAGGTTAGCAAATCTATTCAAGCTGGATTGGCCCAGTCCAGAATTCCAGGTTGAAAATAGTTTCCCCCCAGAGTTTTGAAGCCGTTGCAGTTTTGTGGTCTTCTGGCGTCCAGTGTGCTGTGGAGAAGTCTGCTGCCGTGTTGCTGTTCCTCTCTTGACCCCAGAGACCTGAAATCGCACTGTGAATGTCACGTGTTGTGCCAGGCACTCACCCAGGAGAGCCTTCAGCTCTGGGAGATTTTCGGGTATTATTTCTTTGATAACTTTTCCCTCTATTTTCTGTTTTCTTTCTGGAATTACCTAAGACAGGTGTTGGATCTGTATTTGTCTTCTGAATCTCATCATTTTTTCCGTGTCTCTTTTTGTTTTTCTTTCTGGAAGACTTCCTTAACCTTGTTTTCCAACCTCTCTATTGATTTTGGGGATAATTTTAGCAATTCTATCTTTAACTTCCAGGGACTCTTCTAGTTTTCTGATGGCTCCTTGTTCATAGCACCCAGTTCTTGTTTTAAATCCTCTTCTATCCCTACGAGGACACTGATTAGATTTTCCCTAATTTTTATCTATTCACTGCACTGTCTCTGCTTCCTCTGGAAGCATTGCCGTGATTGTCAGCATTGGCACCTTTTCCAGACACCTGGTTTTCTGGTAGCGTTTACTAGGGAAGCACGGAAGGTGGCGGGATGCTCTGCTGAAAGTGGGGCTTGTCGACTGGCAGGTGTGGGTGGTCAGGCAGGAGCTGCTCTGGACACGCCGGAGGCCATGGTGGAGATCCTTCCTCTGGACGTTTCTCCGGGGGAACAGCCTCATCCCTGCTCCCTAACCCCTCAGCAAGTACTGCATCACTGTCCCGGGTCTGGGGTGGGATGAACACAGGTCTCTGACACGGGTGGAGGGTGGGCACAGAGGGGCCCGCCGAGTGTGCCAGTGCTGCGGGAGGAGCAGCAGCAGCTTGTGAGGCCATTCCATCTGTGCTGGGCTCCACGCCTGTCTCCGAGCCTCCTCCCTCCACTGAGGCTGAGCTCGATGGAGGCAGGGAGGTTGCCCTAGGTGTGTTCGCAGCATGGCCTGGTTGCCGTGCCCTCCTCCCACCCAGACGCAGCCTCTCATGGACAAAGCAGGGCTATCATGCCAGGCAGGAGGGGCCTCAAGACAAGTAGAGCGATCAGCGTGGCTGCGGATGCCACCTGTGAGCTGTGGGCCTCTCCTGCCTGGGGTCCTCACCTCAGACAGGGCTGCCCAAGGTCAGAGCGGCAGAGGCCCCACACCAGCCCCTGGGGAGGCAGGGTGTTGGCCACAAAGCCAGAGCCTGGGTGGAGGTGCTCAGGGGGGTTCCAGGCTGGAAGCATCTTGGGGCCCCGGGGAGGTGGGTCCTGGCCTGTTGTCATCCTCATGTCACTGCTGTAGAGACAGCTTCCCCAGCCTCTTGGTGAGGGTGTACAGAGCTGGCATCTGAGCCCAGGGCTCCTGGACCCTGGGGTCCACCTCGGGCAGCCCATGGAGCAGAAAGCTTGGGCCAAGGATAAGCCTCTCTGGGGGTCAGAGAGCCCAGAGCATGTGTTGGGGGGAGGGGCTCAGCAGCTCACCTGCTGCAGTGGGGCTGCTTCCCCTTTTTGTTATCTGGGTCACTTGGGGCTCAGGGCCTGCCCTGGTCACTTGATGTGGCAGGAGGGGGCTCTTGGACCCCGTTCCCTGGTCTTGCTAGTTCCCTGGGGTCACCACACCTTGATAAGGCTCAGTGCCCTTGTCTGAGGAGTGGGGTTGATGGTCATCTCCCCATTGTGCTGTGGGATGTAGCGAAACCTCCAGGAGTGAGGGACATCTGTGACTTGGGCATTCCAGGGAGGTGAGGGCCCCATCTCCCCCAGCTCTCCCCTCCACTGGTGCTTGGTGCTGTGTGAGGCTGAGATGTCAAGGTGGATGGACAGGGCCTCCCTGGGAGACAGGCTCGACCAAGAAGGCCCTCATGGCCTCAAGGCACTGCTGCTGGAATGCTCAGGGCTGGCTCGTGTCTGCCCAGCGCTGTCCACCCACTCACTCACCTCTGGGATGGTGGGGGTCTCTCCTCCTCAGGACCCCACACCCTCCTCTTTGGCTCTGTGGCCAGGTCACGCAGGGGTTGGCTCGCTGGCCCACTAGCATCACACTGTCCACTTGGCTGGGAGGAGGGTGCACAGCAAGTCAGTTTTGACGCACTTCCCAAGATGTTAGGATTCAGGCCTCGGCTGACAACTCTTCCCATTTAGGAACAAATAACAAAGGAGGGACAACTCGGTCCAGGAAAGGAGAGAGGCACTGGCGTGCAGGCCGCCTTGCCAACAGGCTTCCCCGGACCATCCTGTGGACCCACGGCCCCTGGATGCAGTGACCTCAGCCGGTGGTGACTCAAATGGGAGCGTCTCAGGCTGAGGGTCCTGGGCCCTGCACTTGCCTCTGGCCAGGGGTGCTCAGCAGACCATGCTGGTCCTCCGCACGGTCTCTCTTGGCGAGTGCTGCCCCCCACCCTCACTCTCCCAGCTCAGTTTCAAAGCCCCCAAGCACCCTGCCCATGTTAACCCCTTCTCGGGGCCCAAGCCACCCTGGTCGGGAGCGTTTGCGAGAACTCGGCTCTCCTGGGACAGCGAAGGTGGGCTTCAGTCCAGCTGCTCCCTCCAGACGGGGCTAATGCGCAGCGGCCCAGAGGCCGGATGGGCTGATCCCCAAGGGTGAGCCGTCGAGGGCCTCCGGAGACCTGCATTTGTCTTTCCATAGCCAAATAGATGCTGCTCGGGCAGAGGCCACCGCCTGCCTTTTCGGTGATGTTGACAAGTGCCAAGGGCTCGGGAACACCTGGGAATGTGCCCACCCATCAACTCCCACCACAGAGGAGAGCAGAACCCCTCGGCCTGGCTCCTGGCTCCTGGCTCCTGGGTGGGGCTCCCATGTCTGCCAGCCTCTGCACAGCAGCCCCTCTGCTGTTTGGCTGGCTCGCCTCTGTGCCCTGATCACGCGGGCCCCAGCAGCACAAGTTCCAAGAGTGCGTTCCTTTTGTGTGTGCCCATGGCGTGCACACCCCCACCCCGAGTGTGCACCCCAAGCGTGGGCTCCTGCACTGCATTTGCCCTGTTGGAGGCTGCCGTCAGGGCCTCGCAGGAATGGTCAGCTTCGTGTTGGCGGTAGATGCAGGGTCCCGGGAGGAGTGTGGGATGGATTGCGGGGAGGGCAGGACCCATGTTGGCCCTGCCAGGCTAGGCGTCCAGTCCTGGACAGGAGCTGGCAGTGGACAGGGATCTGGGCAGGCGGGTGGGCATGGTGGTAGGTGTGTGGTGGTAGGTCCCAGGCCCTGGCACAGGGAATGCCCCTTCTCTGAGCCTCCCTGGGGCAGGGGCATGTCGGCCACTGGCCAGTTTCTCATTAGCATCCTCTGGGGACTCGAGCCTATACTGGCTGCCGGATTGAATTAGCCTCAGGACCCTGGTGAGCTGGTCGTGGAGACAGAATTCTCCAGGTAATTAGGCAGTGGGCGTTTGTTGGTGGCCTGATGGAGTGGGGGGTTTGCTGGGTGTCGGGGGGACAGGGCTGTCCAACCTCTGGGGGGAGGAAATGCTGGCTGAGTCTCTGCTGCAAGTGTGGGTGTGGCCTGCATGGGCAGGGTCCTGGGGCTGGACGAGGCTTCAGATGCTGGTGTCATGAGCCCTCCATGTGGGGCTCCTGGGTGGGAGCCGAGGGAGGTGGGCTCTGGGTGAAGAGCATGTGGACTGGACAGGGTGAGGCTCCAGAGCCTCCAGGCTGGCAGCCTGCCCTTGGCCAAGGATGGATTCCTGAGGCCTGCTGGCTGGGCCCAGTGTCCTGCCCATCAGAGGGTGTTCTTGGACCCGCACCCTGGCAGTGAGCTCCAGGGCTCCTCCCTTGACGTCTGCCTGCTGACCGGGGCCAGCTCAGGGCTCTTTGGCCCCTTCAATCCCCCATGTGACACCTGTGGTCAGCCCGCTCCTGGACCACAGGTGTCACAGCCAGGACCACATCCCGACCACAGGGCGCCCCCTGGGGAACACGCTAGTGGGTGGGCTCTGCATCCAGGGCCTCCAGCTCCCAGGCAGGCCAGACCCTCCCCCGCCACTCTCTGTTTCCTTGCCTTGTAAGGGCCCAGAGCTGCCTCCCAGGTGCTGTGTCGGCTGGAAATTTTGGGTTCCAGGTGGGGCTGATGGGTGAGGTAGGGGTGGGGGAGCTTTAACTTTTTACTGCCCAGCAAGGCTTTTCAGCAACTGGACACCACAGGGCTGGGAATCCAACCGGCTCCTGGGCTGTGAGCAAGAGACGTCCCCCATCCCCCACCAAGCCTCATTCCCTCACCTGTAAAACGGCTAAATACACTAGCCCCTGGGAGAGCTCACCAGACAGAGGGACCTGGCCTGCTCACCCTGGGTCCACCCGTGCACAGCACAGTCAGGAGGCCGGCTCTGCCCACAGTGGGCCTCAGTTTCCCCCACTGCACGCAGCTTGGCCTGGTGTTTGGAACTGCTCAGCCCTGTGTCCAGTACCCTCCTGCCACGGTAGGTCACCTTGCCCATTATCCACCTGGCCAGCCCGCCCTGCCCTGCCCCGCAGCCGCGCCCTGAAAAGATCAATAAGGAGGGGGCCTTGAGGGGCACAGCCGGGCAGAGAGCTGGTAGCCACACCCCTGGAGACGCAGGGCTCTATTGAGGGTGGGCTGCCTCACGGGAGCGGCTGCCACCCTCCTCCCTGGCACCTGAGCCAGAGAAGGGGACCAGGAAACGCCCTGGCCACGTGTGCTGCCGCCACGCATGTCTATGCCTGGAGGACGGACGGAAGGTGGGTGGTGAGTATGAGAAACAACGATGACCAAGGGGGGACAGATGGACGACGGGGGTGGGTGGTGAGCCCATCGCGAGTGGGGGGCTGGCAGGGATGGGAGGGGTATGGGTGCAGCCGTGACGGGTGCCTTGACCCTCTGCGGTGTGTGGACGCCACTGGCTCCCACCCCCGCTCGGAGCTATTTCTGGCCTGGCTGTGCTGACTATGGCCTCCTGTTCTGCCTTGTAACTGCGATCTGTGACATGACCCTTCATGGGACGTTCTTGGTGTTCGAGAGGGTCCTGAGCAGACTGATGTCCTAGCTATGCTACGGCGGTCTGGCCCCTCCACAGACGGCTGACCCCAGCCTCCAGGGGGGTGTGCAGCAGCTCCGAACCTCCCGGGAAACGTCCCCTCCCAGCCACCAAGAGCACAGGAGGGAGCTGCCCACACTCTCCTGCCGTGGCCACTTAGTGGCCGCTCTTCAGGCTTGGGCTGGATGTCCCTCCTGCCCCTTCTGGCAGCTCTGTGGCTCCTTCTCTTGCCCACCTTTCCTCCTGGACCGGCTCTGAGTGGGAGCAGGCCGTGGTTTAACTGCTCACTGCCTCGGTTTCCTAATCTGTAAAATGGGCTCACGACACCAAAAAGAAAATTGATTCTTATGCAGCTCCAACTCACGCCTCATCATATCAGCTGGTGGACCCTTGTAATGACCCCCAAAGGGGGTGTTACAGCCACCCCATAGCCGCAGGGAGGCATAGAGGCCCGAGGGCACTGAGCCCGTGCTCTGGGCTTCCAAGGCTGCCAGCCCTGTGCCATCTCTTCGGCCTCGCTTGTGGGGGCAGAGGCATCCCCATGAGACCTCAGGGGAGCTGTACTCCTGCAACCTCAGCCCAGGCTGGGGGGCCCCGGGAGAGGCAGGGGCTAGGGAACACACTGAAGACCTCCCCGTGCCTGCAGCCTCCAGCACGCCCTGTTTCTGAGCTGCTGACCTCAGCAGCCGCCTGCCCACTTGCCCACTGGCTCCTGCGGCTGCTGGTGACTCCCCAGAAGCCTCCGCCCCTCCTGGCTCCCCTCCCTTCTGCTCCCCTCTCCTGCTCCCTCCACCTTCCTCCCCGCCCCCTGCAGTGGCCAGGAGCTGGATCAGGGTGAGCAATGTAGATGGCCTTCGAGGCCACACGCAGGCCTGATGCCCCCCAGCCTCCTGGGCCTTGTCAACTGGCCCGGAGGAGATACCCTGAGCAGAGTCTGGTAGCTGTGCCCCCACCCCCAAGGCCGGAGTGGCTGGTCCTCCACCAACCATAGCCCTAGTGCCCCTGCCCCAGCTCCAGAGCAGACCTGGGCTAAGGTGGGGGCTCCTAGCCATGACCCAGGGGTCCCCTCCGTGGGGAGGGCACTAGAGAAAACCCCTGACCCGTCCATTCTGTGCTGAGGCCCGAGGAAAGAGGAGGGATGGCGAGGGAGGGTCCGGCTTGGGTTTGCAGGAAGCTAGCTGAGTGGGCCTGGTGGCCTGGTGTGGGACCAGGACCCTGGTGTGGCGTGGTGTGCCTTGCGATGATTTCTGTGTATGAGAGCCGGGCGGGGCAGGGCTGTTTTCTCACCCTGTGTGCAGGAGGCAAGCTCCCACTGGACCCGGTGAGGCTGGGCGTGACTGGGAGGTGGGGCCAGGGAAATGGGCCGCTGTCTGGGGCCAGCGGGAGGGTTGGGGGGAGAGAAAGGAGAGACAGGTGAGACAGGGTGCAACCTGGGGGCCTCTGAAGAGTGGGCAGGACCAGCGAGTGCAGATCTGCAGGCCAGAGAGGTCTCAGGCTCCGGACTGCAAAGCCAAGGAGGATGGGTTGGGGGGTGGGGGATGTGGGATGAGAGGATGGGCTGGGAGGACAGGCTGGGGACAGGGTGGGGGGACGGATGGGGAGGACTTTTAGGGTTGGGAGGGATTAGGTGAGTGATAGGGTCCAGGGGGTGGGGCCAGGGTACACCCTCCCACTACCTGGTGGGGTCTCCAGGCCCCTGCTGTGAGAATGAAAACATGACACAAAGTTGGGTTTGATTATCTCATAGAAAGATACCCCCTCTGCTTGCTCAGCAGAGGGGTTGCCATGGAGACCAGCAGGCAGGCCCCAAGGGGGCCAGGCTGGAGCCAATTACTGTGGCTGAGGCGAGGAGTGAGCCCACCGCCGGCCGCTATGCTGACAGCAGGGCCTGTGCTGAGGGACCAACCATCAGAAGTTGGTTTCCAAAAAGCAGTTGCCTCGGCGAGAGGGGAGCCATGTCTTTGCGCCTGTTGCCCACTTCCTGGCAGGGCCGAGCCACATGGCTGCTCTGCCACTTTCCCCCATGCGTGGCTCAACACTGGTACCTATCCCAGGGCATACATAGAGCGGGCACGGCCCCAAGCCCATGGCTTATAGCCTTCCGGGGGCCCCGCTTAGCGATGGCTGGAAGCTGGAGGAGCCGGCCGGTTCCAGTGGTCAGCGGACCCCAACCCAGCCAAGCTCACAGACCATGGCTGCAGGCCTGGGAGCCAATGGTCAGGGTGCAGTGGTAACAGTGCAGTCGGTGATGTGGTGGGTATGGTCATGATGGACGGCCGCTGGCAGCCAAGTTGGGGGTGTGGCCCAGCCTGTGGTGGTGAGGTCCAGAGTCTGGCCTGATGAGTAACTGGAGCCCCACCTCACCCTGCCCCAGATTGTCCTCTGCCACAAGGTCTCGGGAGCAGGAAGTACTGTTTTCATAGCACAGTCACATCCCGTGGCAACAGTGAGATGCCGTGGGAGCTGGCTTAATCAGGCCCGACTTTCCAAAGGAGGCCCATAAGGAGAGAGCCAGGAGAGGATGCCAGCAGTTTAAACAGAACAGCTGAGATGCCCCCTCATGGCCTCCTGTGTGCAGCCAGCCCAGGGAGGGGCACCCAGGGCTTGGGCAGGGAGTGGTCCTGGGGCTGCCATGTCCCCAGCAGCCAACAAATGGCCCAGCCTCAGTGGCCACCAGAGCACAGGGGACAGAGGAGGCGCCTAGGCTGTGGGGACGGTGCTCCCAGTACCTGAGGACCGGAGTCTGGGAGGGCGTATTCCTTGTGACCGCTGGACATGCCCGGCTTGCTGGGCCTCTGGGCTTGGGGCAAGCGTCTGCACTGGCCCTGGCAGAGAGGACCTAGTGGGGGTTCGGGGCCCAAGGTCATGGTTCTGGGTTGGGGAAGGTGGCCTGTGGGCCCCTCCTTTCTCCCTCCTGGCTCCAGCCCCAGCACTTAGCCGGCCTTATGTCTGCAGAATCCTGCTCTCAGCTGACTGCCAAGGAAGGTGTTAGCTGTCAACGCAGGTGTTAGCTGTCAACGAAGGTGTTAGCTGATAACTCAAGTGTTAGCTGATAAGCCATAACCCTCCCAGGGGGATTCACATTTTAATAGACTTACTCCTGAAGGCGGAAAGAACCTTCAGCATTCAAAGCGGTGGCTCTAATGGTGGGATGATAGGCAGGGAGCTTAGTATTGGGCATGTGGCCCTGCTGGTGAGCCCAGCCTGGTTACAGCACCCCAGGAGGGGTCTCCTACCCGGTCTAGGTCTTTGGTGAGGCCCTGAGACGGGGGAGGGAAGAGGGGAGCTGCAGCCCCCTGGGCTGGGGCGGAACCTGCTGGGAGCGTGTCTTGGCAGGAGGGTTGGGGGCAGCTGGACTGTGCAGAGATTGGCCGGGAAGGAGTAAGCTCCTTGCCCAGGGAGGAGACCAAGCAGAGAATGAGGCCGAGGGGAGGAGGCTGCAGGAGGTGTTCTGAGCCAGGCCAGGAAGCAGTAAGCGGCAGTGAGGAGGGCATGTGCAGGAGGGAGCAGCCTGCCTGAGGGGCTCACGGGGCAGGACTGCAGTGCCCCCAAGCCCTGGACCTGCCTGCCCTGCTACGCCTGCCCTCAGGGCCTAGGCTCCTGGTCTGTGATGGCAGAGTTGCTCTGGAGCCTGGGGCTGCTGTGGCAGTTTCCTGTGTCCTGTTGGTGGGACCAAGACTCCTGCAGGAGGGCCACTGGGGCTGTGGCTCCCGGCTTCACCAAGGCCCCTGCAATTTCTTGGTTAAAGCACAGCTCCCCGAGGTGGGGAGGCTCCCTCAGAATCCAGGCAGGCCTTGGCCCCAGGGGCTCTGGGGGCCTGGGCAGGGCACCAGGTCTGAGTCACAGCCCCACCCTTCCTGCAGCCCGAGAGGACCCTCTGGGAGGGCTGCTGCGGAAGCTGCCAGGAGGCAGGCCTGGCCATGATCCTTGGCCCAGGGCTCCTCTGCATGAGTGGAGCTGGCCTGGTGCTCCAGTGTTTGCCGGGGCCTCTCTCTCTGCCTGGCCTGTGGGCTGATGGGACAGGGACAGGCTGGGTCAGTGCTGGGATGGACAGGGACAGCGGGCAGGCCCACGGGGGCTCTGTGTTCACTGGAGTCCGAGAAGGTATCTGCAGGTGTGCATGTCCATCCCAGGAGGCCTTCACTTGGGCCTTGGGGGTGACCTGCTAACCCCGAGTGGCGGCGGGTGCGGGCGTGTTAGCTCGTGTGTTTGAGTGCCAGGCAGGGTGACGTGGGCGTCTGCAGGCGACGTTTCCTGGTGTGGAGCTTTCGATCCCTTGGAGGGCTGTTGTGCAGCAGCTTCCACCTGGCGGGTGGGGCAAGGATCACAGCACCTGAGTTCCCAGGGGCGGCAGCATATCCTGGGCCCAGCCCCAGCCCCTCCTGCACAACCCCAGCCTTGCAGGAGCCCCTGCCCATGAACTGCCCTCTGCTCTGCCCACAGGGAGCCAGCTGCTGGCCTGGGTGCTGTGGCTGCAGGCGTGGAGTGTGGCGGCGCCGTGCCCGGGTGCCTGTGTGTGCTACAACGAGCCCAAGGTAACCACAAGCTGCCCGCAGCAGGGTCTCCAGGCCGTGCCTGCCGACATCCCGGCTGCCAGCCAGCGCGTCTTCCTGCACGGCAACCGCATCACATACGTGCCAGCCGCCAGCTTCCATGCCTGCCGCAACCTCACCATCCTGTGGCTGCACTCGAACGCGCTGGCCCACATCGACGCCGCCGCCTTCACTGGCCTGGCGCTCCTGGAGCAGCTGGACCTCAGCGACAACGCACAGCTGCATGCCGTGGACCCTGCCACGTTCCAGGGCCTGAGCCGCCTGCACACACTGCACCTGGACCGCTGTGGCCTGCAGGAGCTGGGTCCCGGCCTGTTCCGTGGCCTGGCTGCCCTGCAGTACCTCTACCTGCAGGACAACGGGCTACAGGCACTGCCCGACGACGCCTTCCGCGACCTGGGCAACCTCACGCACCTCTTCCTGCACGGCAACCGCATTTCCAGCGTGCCCGAGCGCGCCTTCCGCGGCCTGCACAGCCTCGACCGCCTTCTGCTGCACCAGAACCGTGTGGCCCGCGTGCACCCGCACGCCTTCCGGGACCTCGGCCGTCTCATGACACTCTACCTGTTTGCCAACAACCTCTCTGCACTGCCCGCGGAGGCCCTGGCACCACTGCGGGCCCTGCAGTACCTGCGGCTCAATGACAACCCCTGGGTGTGCGACTGCCGGGCGCGCCCGCTCTGGGCCTGGCTGCAGCAATTCCGCGGCTCCTCATCCGAGCTGCCCTGCAGCCTGCCCCCGCGCCTGGCTGGCCGCGACCTCAAGCGCTTGGCCACTGCCGACCTGGAGGGCTGCGCTGTGGCCGCCAGACCGTCCCGTCCCTTCTGGACCGGCGGGCCTGCCGATGAGGAGCTGCTGGGGCTGCCCAAGTGCTGCCAGCCGGACGCTGAGGACAAGGCCTCGGTGCTGGAGGCCGGGAGTCCGGCCTCGGCTGGCAACGCACTAAAGGGACGTGTGCCATCTGGTGACAGCCCGCCAGGCAACGGCTCTGGCCCACGACACATCAACGACTCCCCATTCGGGACCCTGCCTGGCTCGGCCGAACCCCCACTGACCGCGGTGCAGCCTGAGGGCTCCCAGCCACCGGAGCCCCCCACCACGGGCCCTCGCCGGCGGCCAGGTTGTTCCCGCAAGAACCGCACACGCAGCCAGTGCCGTCTGGGCCAGGCGGGTGGCGGGGGTGCCGGGGCTGGCGGGGCTGGTGGGGTGGAGGGCTCGGGTGCCCTGCCTGGCCTCGCCTGCAGCCTCGCCCCCCTGGGCCTCGTCCCCCTGGGCCTTGCGCTGGTGCTGTGGACAGTGCTCGGGCCCTGTTGACCAGCCACTGAGCGCAAAGCCTCTCTCAGCAGCCAGGTGTGTGTACATACGGGGTCCCTTCCCACTGCCAGCCAGCCCCGGGTGGCAGGCCCTCCCTGACGGCGCCTCCCGCCTGCCCACCTGCCCGTCCCATCTCCACCCCGTCATGTTTACAGGGCGTGGTTGGGGCGTTTGTTCCAGAACGCCGCCTCCCGCCCGGATCGCGATATATAGAGATATGCGTTTTATTTTACTTGTGTAAAAATATTGGACGATGTGGAATAAAGAGCTCTTTTCCTAAGCTGTGGCCTCTCACGCTAGGGGTTGCTGTGAGCCGTGAGAGGCAGGTGGGCCCTGGAGGTGCAGCCCTGCCCCCGCCATGGCACAGAGTCCCAGGAAGGGAAGGCAGCTGCCTGGTGGTATGGCCTGAGCTGCAGGCAGCTCGATCCTTTTCAGCCCAGCACTTGTGGCCATGAAGACTGACCTCAGTGTGCCTTGGCTCCCTCCCTCCCGGCTGGGCTGACAGCGGTGTCTGAGAGAGGTATGTGTCCAGCACAGACCATGCCCAGCCAGACAAGGCTGCCTCTGCGGGGACATCTGCTCTGCGGTCACACAGAGTCCCTAGAGGTCCCAGCCTTCCAGCCTAGCTTCGGCTGCCCCCCTCTCCCATGTGGGTTGAGGTGGTCCCAGGAGGAGCCTGAGGTCCAGGAGGACCCTGTGCGGGTGGGCTAGGGTGGTCCTGATGGAGTGCTGGGTGGTGAGGCTGACCCCACCTTCCAAGGCCTGGCAGGGGCCATGTGCCACCTTCATACCACTGCCTGTGATCTCATGCCAGTGCTGTGGCCATGCCTGCTCTGGCGTGTGCCCAGGGTGCCGCATACCTACACCATACCGCACACACGTGCACGCACAGGCAGGGCAGGGACCACTTGTGTGCACACATAATGCATGTGCATGCGTGCTCACACGCAGCACAGGCAAACATATGCACATGCACATTTTCTCAGTCCTTACTGGGCATGAGGACTCAGTAACAAAAGAAGCCACGTGGCCATCCCACCATCCCCCTCGGGACAGGGGCCTGGGGGAGCAGGAAGAGGGAGGAACACACCGTGAGTTGGGAGAGGGAGTGGGGGAACGTTGCTGGTGGAGCCAGATGGCCGTGGGGGCGGCCAGGGCTCCAGAAGCCCAGGGGAGGGGGGAGGGGAGGGAGTGTGCTCAGCAGCCAGGCCCCGCTCCCCCACCTGGCCCCTCTGTGCCCATGGTGGGAGCTCAGACCCTCCCTGCCCCAGCCCAGGGCAGAGCCAGGGCACTGCTGGGGGAGGGTCCCTGCCTCTCCTGTCCGGCCCCTCTCCCTCCTCAGCCGGGTCCTCCCACATGCCCCATTTCTTCTTCTAAGGGACCCTTGGGCCTGGGGCCCCTGGTACCCCCTGTGTGAGCCCTGGCAGTTTGCCCCTCAGCACTGTGGACACGGGTACATCTGAGTTTCAAGACCAGGCCGCACTGCCCCCAGGCTCCAAGTGGGCAGCATGGGCAGTCCCCTTTGAGCCAGGAGACCCCATCACCACCTTGGACAGCCTCCACACACACAGCTCCATGCCGTCTGGTGTGGAGGTATAGGGCAGCCTTGGCAACCATCAGCACCCCCAGACACCGTCCCTGTGACTGCACAGCCAGGCCGGGAGTCTGCCAGCCTGCGCCTGGGCGTTGGTGGGCAGAGGGAGCGTAGGCAGGAGTTTCTTTATCCAGTTTTATCCTGAGCAGCCCCTGCCATGCCCAAGAAGACACAGCCAAGCTGCTAAATCTGGAGAGGGTGCAGGGTTCTTGCTCAGCATGGTGGCCCCTGGGCTCCCACCACCTTCCTGGCAGCCAGGAAACTGCAGACACGCATTTGCGAAGATCTTTGAGGCACACCTGAGCTCCTCAGCTTGCACACCTCCTGGGATAGGGTGCTCACTACCTCTATTGAGCCTGCTTCTTACTGAGAGACACCCATCTGCCCTCAGGGCACTTTTCAGGCTGACTGTGCCTGTCACCACCAGCTGGCCCTCAGGTGGGGCCTGGGAGACCCCAGCATCTCAGGAGGCTGCAGGGCCCCATGCTGAGCTGGGACTTGGCTAACCCCCAGATGCCATGGCTCCATGGCCACATGCTCCTCCTGGCACTGCCAGAGCCCCAGCCCGTCCTTTGGGGTCCCACATCCTCCCCTCCCCCAGGAGAGAGAAACCCAGGCCACAGTGGGGAATGGGGACAAGGGGCCATACAGGCCTTCTGAGGGTGAAGCAGGTGGACCTGGGGGTGGGGTGGGGTACAGATCTCGGGGACTTTGTTCTGAGGTGCAGAGATGGGTTCTGATTTCCTGAATAGACCCATCTGGCCTCTGCGAACACAGTGAAGACTTGTGAGTGGGCACACAGGTCTGGCCAGGCCCAAGGAGGGTCGGGTGGGGGACCAGGAGGGCTGCGGCCGTGTTTGAGTTGGACCCAGCAGAAGGCAGAGGTGGGCAGGGCTCCCAGCGTCTGTGCTGAGCAGCCTGTCCCTGAGGTGGGGGCCCCCAGAGCAGCAGCCCCTGTTGTCAAGGCCCAGGAGACATCTGGGTGGGGGTGTCGCGTGGGCTGTGCAGGCTGAGCTCAGGAGAGGGGCCCGGGCTGGAGGACAATTTGGGAGTTGTGAGTTTGGGTGATATTTACAGCCCAGGAAGCGATGACATCACCAGCTGGCACTGGGCCCGGGGCGGCAGGCTCAGCTCCTGCCTGTCCCACCCAACCCTGACCCCTACCTTTCACCGGACGTGCTGGTCCCCTGGGGTCAGGCGCACTGGACCCAGACAGGAGGTGACCGATGTCCAGCCTCAGTCTCCCGGACCCTTGGACCTGGCTGGGCAGGAAGCTAATTCAGACCACGAGAAGCGCATTGGGAGTGCCCACCTCCCCAGGCCAGCCGCTGGTTTACCAGAATGCTCCTGGCCCTCATGCAACGATGCCAGGCCAGCCACAGGGCAGCCTGTGCACAGGATCCTTCCCAGCTCACAGGTCCATCTGTGTCACAAGCCCGGCCAGGCTGGTGCTACCGAGAGGAGTCAGTGGAGGGTGGCACCTGGGGCCTGTGCTTGCAGGGGTGAATGGGAGGTGAGCAGCGTGCTGGGCTCAGGCCGAGTTCCTCCCAGGTCACTTCTCTGCCAGTCCTGACCCTGGGGCCCTGGGAGGGCAGCGGGGCATGACTGCATGCCCACTGGGGACAAAGGGGCCCCTGGAGTCACCCTGTCCTGCCATCTACCTGCAGGGTTGGCCCAAGTCCTCGGACAGGAAAACCTGCCCCTGTCTATCTGGTGCCCAGGGCTTTGCACAGTAATTGGTAGAATTATTTTTTAATCCTTAAATTAGTGCTGAAATAATAGAAGCAGCAGAATATTCAGCAGCTGATTGTAGACCGATGTCCAGTGAGACTGAGAACGTGTTGGGAGTGTGTCTATGGAAAGGAAGTATTTATTTGTTGGATGAGCTGGGGCCCAGGGGCTGCAGGGCAGAGGCCCTTCCTCACAGCCAGGGTGACCCAGCCCACCCTCACCCCCCACGACGCCCTCGCAGGAAGAGGCTGCTGACGTCCCCTGCGTGCACACAAGTACACTGAGGCCCAGAGGTGTGAAATGACACGTTTGGAGCATTAGACCTGCCTGAGGCCGTGCTCGCTCAGAGCCGCCCACGGCCAGCGTGGCTCTGCCCCAGAGCGCCATGTGGCTCCCTCCTGAGCCTCAGTGTCCTCACCCCAGTGCTGGGCCTGCACAGGCCTGGCATAAATCTCTCCTCCTTGTGCCAGTCAGCCTGGGGGTGTCCCTCTGCCCAGAGCATCACTTGACATGGCATGTGGATGCATCCTGACCCCACTGGCATGATGTGTCGCACTGTGCCTGGCGCCTCTGGCAGCCTTGCCTTTGGTCCTGCCTTGCCCTCCTCTTTTCCCACCCTGCGCTGGGCTGAAGCTGCCCTAGAGCCCTGGACAGCTGGCCCGGCCAGTGCACGTAACAGCCCAGGGGCTTGGCCGGGCTCTGCACGTGAAGCCTGGGCAGCCCTGGGGGGACAGCAGCATTCTGGATGCAGCCCACCCCACGTGGCCAGGCTGGAATCCTGCGGGAATACAGGGGCCCTGCCCCATCCCCCCCACCACCACTACTGCCCACCCCAGCTCCCAGCCACAAAGTGCCGCAGGATCCTCCACCCAGCACCCTCTATTTATTTCAACACTCAACTCCGACACAAACCCCTCCTCCAGGAAGCCCTCTGTGATCCCCCCAGGCTGATTCCCACCCAGCCAGGCAGTCACGTAATGGATCCACAGTGCCCAGACCTACACAGCCAGGGCTTGGGGAGGTCCACGATTGGGTCCTGGGTGGGGGCAGATCACCACACCTCACTGGTCCTTGGTTTTCCTTCCTGTCATGAGGAATGAGTAAACCCTCATGGCACGGGTCCCCGTGGCTCATGGAGCCGCTGTGAGAAAGGCTCTCAGCTTGGACCAGCACCAGAGGGACTCCCAAGCCTCTGAGATGGCTGCGGCCGCCGGTGGAGAAGCGGATGGGATGTTCCTGCCACACCATCCTGAGGTCGTCCCTCCAGCCAACCCCCCCAGCCTACCCCCCACAGGCCTGTCTTCTTGGCCCTCAGACCTCGGCACAGAGCACACAGTTGGATTCCCAGGCCGGGCGGCATGCTGTGGGGCCAGGCTGGGCCACCTGAGTGCACCTCGCCCTCGGGGCTGCTGGAGCTGGCAGCTGGGAGCACCCCAAGAGTTTCCCTTTCTTCCTGCAGCCTATTGAGCACCCCAGCCGGGCAACGGGAAGCAGACAGATTCACAGCCAGCAGCCACTGTTGGATGAAAGGTGGGGCCTTTCATCCTGGCATCTACCGACTCATTGTGTGTTTATTAGGCACCTACTGTGTGCTGGGGGCTGGTAGAGGTGCTGCTGGGCTTTGGGCTTCCACTCCCTGGGCCACTAGGGAGATGGGGCTGCCTGGGATGGAACGTGGGGAGGCCGGTTATGTGGTCTGGCGTGTTGAATCCACACAGATGGAGCCCCAGCCTCTGTCCCCTAGAAGAAGCCTGGGGGCGGCGGAGAGCCCCTTCCCTTCCTCTGGGGGGAGTGCTAATTAAACCCACTGCCGACAAACACTGGGGAGCAGGAGGCCTCCGATCTGTCTTCACAAAGGGCTGTGCAGAGATTTATGGACAATAAAGGAACATTCATCTAGGGGAGGGCAGAGGAGCAGCAGCCGGGCAGGATGGGGGGAGGCAGCCCCCTCCCAACCAGCACAGCACAGGGGAGGATCACCGAGGAGGGAGAAAAATTAATGTGAGCAATCAGGGAACGATGAAGGCCTTGCAGGGGAAACACCTTGACACACACATCACGTGAGGCCAGCCTGGGTGGGCCTGGGGACGAGAGCCAACAAACCCAGGTCAGGGGCAGCCTGATGCCACACAATTATTTTTGAAAAATGATGGAACAGAGAAAGAGCAGAGGTGGGGGTATGGGGGGTGCTGCAGGCTCCAGGATACCAGGGGCTTCTGGGATGCAGTCGCTGTGCCGCAAAGGGGAGGAGGGTCTCAGGGCCTCAGGAGCTCAAGGGGCTCAGCCTTAGGACCACTGGGGCTCCTGAGAACCAAGGGCGACTTCATGGCTGAGCCCTTCCTGGGGCCCCTTTGCCCCCCAGGAGCGGCTGCAGCCACACCTGCCCACCTCCAGGTTCTCAACCACTACCCATCCCTGATTCCCATCCTGCCCCTCCACCCCAGGACCCCTCTGCTCTCTCCCCTCTACTGGACCCGCCCATCAGCATCTGATTCTCCCTGACTGCTGAAGGCCCCGTCCACACACCCGTCCACCTGTTCTCTGTATGTCCCACTCTGTCCAGCCACACTCCTCTGCTCTTCCCTCAACAGGGCCTGGTGGGGTAGGGTCGGGGAACGAAGGCTCTCCTGTCCCCGGGTCAATGTCACTCAGGACACACACCCTGCTCCAGCCCTGGACCTCTCCAGACCTGCAGAGGGACACACTGGCCCCAAAGCCCTGTCCCGGGCCAAGCCTGACTCAGAGTGACCACCCAGGCCGGGGCAGTGTCACTGTCGCCCCCATGCCTTCCGTGCCCAGGGAAGACTGTGCACCGCCCCCCATGCCGACTGCTGGATCTGGACTGTTCAGGGGCCCAGGCTGGGGACATGCACCTTGTCTGTTGGGGACTGGTGTGCCCAAGTAGTGAGATGGCCCCCAAACCCACTCCTTCCATGCAGGTGAACTGAGCACAGCGACGTTTGCAGGTTTCCCACACATTAGGCGTGTTCTGTGGAAACCAACCCTAATTAACACCACCACACAGAAGCACCCAGCTCTGTACTCCAGAAATAGGACGTGCGCCGGGGTGAGAACTGCCATGCGGTGAAGTGAGGGGGCGCCTGGCATCCGCTGTCCCCACAGCAGCGTCTCAGGGAGCCTCTGTGTCCTCGCCGGCTGTTGTGGGCATCCAGGCAGCAAGCACGGTGTCTGGCACTCAGCATTCTCCACCGCGATGAGTCCTATGGATGCTCTAACACCTGGATCTGGGGCCACCTCCTCCTGGAAGCCAGCCCAGACTGCATCCACCCAGCCCTGGAGTCTGAGCCCTCACCCGCCTCCTGAAAGAGCCCTAACTTTGTTAGGTCTTGACTCAACCCCTCCAAACTTGGTCTGGGGTGACCCGGTCTCCTGCCTGTGACAAGCGAGCATCAGGCATGGGCTGACCCCCACTCCCCAGAAAGGCTTCCTTGGTCTGGAGAGGGAACGTGGGAACAACTGTGATGCCTGGAACAGCACCTGGTCCCTTCCTGGGACCACAGGGCAGTCTGAGGCAGAGTGGAACACCGACGACGGACAGCACAGCTGAGGGGGCCTTGGCCTCCACCAGCCTGGAGCCGCCTACCACCGTACCTGCCGTTTGCCTGGGCCAGGGAGGGTCTCTCTCCTGCAGCCCCTGGGCTGGGCCCCACCGTCACCGTCACCGTCACCGGTAGGGTACAAGAGGGGACTGGGACTTACAGAGGAGGAAAGGCTGGGGAAGGCAGTGGGGGTCAATGCCTCTTGGACGGGAGAAAGCTCACGCCCAGGGACCTGGCACCTCCAACCCCTCACCTTCCGCCCACAACGCTGCCGAAAGCCAGAGGGGCCAAGGAGCAGCTGAGCCTTCAGTCAAGGAGATTCCGGCCCTAGAGAAACTAAAAATACACTCAGCCCAGTGGAGAGCCAGGCTGTGGCAGTGGAACCCTCTCCTGCTGTGTCTCAGCTCTCAGTCCCTGAGGGCACCGTGGAAGGGGCGCTCACCCCCTCATACCCCACCCCCACCCTGGCTGAGCAGGTCCTGGCAGAAGGAACAGACTGTGCGGGAAAGCAAGAGGCTGACCTCCTACCCTGAGCTTGAGCAGCCTGGGTGGGGCCTGGGCTCACCTGTCAGGCTTACCTGTAGCCCGTGAGGGGTGGGGGCAGGGTCTCCCCAGGGAACCCAGTGAGGGGTGCTAGGCCGGGCAGGGTGAGGCTGAGGGCAGAGGGAGGTGACACTGGGCACCCGTGGATGAGTCTGGAGGGTTTGCTGCACCTGCCTCTGGGGTCCCCAGGCCCCCATCATGGGCGGCTGCTGTCACGTGATGCCAAGCCTTCCCTGTTCCCAGCTAGCCTCCAGCTCAGCTGGCTGCATATCAAGCTAGGGACTCAATAATGAAGGATTTGACTTGCAAAATCGGCAAAACAGTGCTAATAAGAGGACGGGCTCACATGGGGTGGGGGCAGGGACCTGAAATCCAGGCATCAGGGCAGAACACCCAGGTCTGGCCCGGGTGCTCGTGAGGGTGGAGAAAGTGGGGCTCAGGGGACCCTGGGCCTGTCACCTCGGCCCCTGCCTGCTCAGGGCCAAGGACAGTGTATTGTGAGTAGGTAGGCAGCCCAAATTGTAGGGACAGTGCTCCACCTGCCAATCCCAGAGACTTAAGTAGGCCCAGCCCTTCCCTGTGCCCTTGTGGGAGGGGTCTGGGGTGGGAGTTCTTGCCTGACCCCTCCCATACTCCATCTTGGCTCTGGGGGCCTCACAACAGAGGGGCCTCCTGCCCCAGTCAGGAGCCCCACTGCTGTGGCTCTGAGTGTGGGTGGTCCTCAGTCCTGAAAATAGCAGCTCACCCCCCCCCTTCTGGGTCCCCCATAGGGACTCAGAGCTGGCAGGGTGGGCCTGAGGGGACAGAGAGCTGACAACCTCAGCAGGGGCTGAGCTGGGCACACAGACGGAGTGACCCGAGGGTAGTGTCGAGGGCATCAGGGTTAGATGTCTCCACAGAACAGGCTGCAGCCACGAGGCTGGGGGCAGGGTGAGGACCCCTCCCTGGGCCCTGTGCAGGGCAGGGCAGGCCTTGCCCGAGTCGGGGGCCACAGGCCACAAGGAGCTGCTTCCTGCACGCCTCCAGCGTGGGAGGTCTGTGGGAGGTGCCAGTGGGAGGGGGATGGAGGGAGGAGGGGGTCAGCCGGGGACCCTGCCAAGGCCTCTGCCTTCCCAGAGCGTTCACATCTCAACGCCAGCAACATGGCTCCACGTGCCCATGAGGGCACAGTCCAGGCTGGTCGCTGTGGCCCACTGTTCATTTATAAGGAAATTCCCCAGTTACAGCTCTGTCACTGAGACTGGCTGGCGAGCTGGCTGCATGCATGTTGCCCAGAGGGGAGCTGGGCAGGGGCACCAGGGAGCAAGATGAGGAGGCACTCGGCACCCGGGAGAGCTCTGAGCCCATGAGCGCTTTCCCAGCAACGCTGAGTGGGTAGGAGGGGGTCCCTGGCCCCCAGTGCGGCTGCCCACAGGAGGTCCTGGTCCTCCTGTGTCTGCCCAGGGATGCCGTGCCCACCCTCCACCTCCCCTCTGCACCTGGCTGGAGTCTGTGCACCCAGGTCCCACACCCAGAATGCACTCGGACACACTGGCTTGAGGGTCTGGCAGGCGTGGTACCAAGTGGGCTCCTGGGGAGAAAGGCTCCCTCTCCAGCACCCAGCATTGTCACCGCAGGGTGTGCTGTGCACCCGCTGGCACTGGTAGCTGGTGGCCGCGTGTGGCCGCCCCTGGCAGGCTGGGGCTGAGGGCTCACCCACTCTTGGCCGGGCCTGCCTCGCCCCCACACTTCCCCTCTAATTGGGCCTTGTCTGGGCCCACGCGCGCGGCTTGGTGCCCATTCTGTCAACGTCGGCACAAGCTTTGCTCACCGAAGTCTGGCAGAGCCGAGAGGCCAGTGCAGCCGCAGTAGCTCCTGGTCCCTGGGAGCCACGGAGCAGGAGGGGCATGGATCCCAGGTGTGGTGGGGACAGCCTGGGGCCACAGACGTTGCCTGGACCTCCCCTGCTCAGGCCACTGCGCCAAGCCAACGTGCACGGTTATGGTCTCTGGGCACCTGGCCTGAGCAGCAGGACACGAGAGGCCCCAGGATCAACTGCCCTCCTGCCTGCTGGGGAAAGCACAGACAAAGGCTCCGAAAGGAGCACAAGGGGCAGCAAGGAGGCTGGGCGGGGCCAACAGCCTGGCCTCCCGCTGCTGGGGGACCCTGGGGGCCATTTCACCAACCCAGGCCTTGTTTTCTCTTCTGCGAAATGGAGTGATAGGGAGACCTCCTCAGGGAATCACCAAAAGGCCCCGGACCTGCCCTCCTCAGCCCAGCAGTGCACACTCTCCAAGGAACTCACTGCGTGCATGGGCTGTGCCCGGGAGGGGCCTGCCGAACGTGCACACGGACTCTCACGTGTGCACATGGACCCTCATGTATGCACACGTGTGCACAGTGCACAGAGCACAGCGCCCACACGTCACCCAGCCCTCCAGCTCTCCACCCTCTTCCGAGGATCGCGTATCCGCGTCTCCCCTCGTCCAGCCTAAGGCCTCCTCCCATCGCCCCACAGCCCACAGCAGCTACTGACAGCAGACGTATCATCAGCCCAGGGACCCCCCAAGCCCTGAGCTGCCCAGGCCTGACCACGCAGCCCTGGGAACAGCCCTCGAGCCCACACTGGGCACTGTCAGCTCCAGACGCTCACTGGTGCTCAGCCCTGGGACACGGTGCTGGGCGGGAGGCCACCTCATAACCTGACCCCAAGCAGCTGCCCTCAGGCTTGGGTGGGTCTGCAGTGTCGCCCTCCTTCTCCTTGGAACCACCCACCCAGCTGTGGGGTACCTGCACCCAGCTAAGGGAGCGAGGGTGGCCTGGAGGGGCCAGGGCTTCTGCTCCTAGCTCACTTGCCCCTCATTGCCTTGTGGCGGGTTGTTCACAGTTCACTTGGCATTAAGGTTACAAGCTGCTGCTGAACCTCAGGCAAATCGCTGCCCCAAAGGGCAGTCGCTTCAGTGAGCTGGGAGCATGGTGAGAGGGGCTGGCCGGGTTTGGGGCGGGTGCCCAGCTGCCAGTGTCCACACCCAGAGCCTCCTGAGAGCTTAGGGCCTCTCCGGAGATGAGCCCAGGAGCAAGTGCGGTGGGAGTGACCTGGGGCCATTGCGCACAGGGCTCACCCGGAGAGCAGCCCAGGGCTCCAGGCAGCAGGAGACCCCGCGCATGCATGGCCCCGTGCTTCCCAGTCCCATGTTCCACAACTGTCACTTTCCAAATTCAGCAAGCATTTTTTGAGCACTTACCTTGTATGCACACAGTTGAGGGCGGTGCTGTGTAGCCCTCGTGGCAGGTATAGGCTGTGGAGCTAAAAGAGCCTTGGCCATGGCCAGCGTGGACCCCGGGCCTTTGCACCCCCACTGCACTCCCTCTGGGCGCAAGCTCCCTCCTCCTCTGGGCCAGTGCTCACAGCCCACTGTCTTGAAGGGCCTCCCCGACTCCCCAGCTGCACCCCACACTCTCCCCAAGGCAGTCCAAGCCACAGAGTGCTGTCCGTGCCAGGACGCTTCCCAGAGGCCTCGGCTGAGGGGAAGTGGACCTGGGGGTTCTGAGATGCCTCAGGGTCATGGAAGTGGCCCGAAAGGACATGGCCTGGCCCCCTGTGGCATCCTCCACCCCTCCTGAGCCTCAGGCCCATCAGGGCCCTTCCTCACATGTGAAGCCAGGAAGCCGAGGGGAGGCTGGCTCTGGTAGAATAGCCACCCCAGGGAGCAGCTCAGACATGCTGACTGTAAACAGCTGTTAGTCTCTTGGAGAACAAAATAAATTGTTTTAACAGCAGAGCCGTTATTCTCTGTGCAGTTTGGGGCTGAGGGCCTTGGGAGTTCCACGCCCTGCTAGCTGGCCCTTGCCCTGGCCCCGCCCCTGAGAGTGGGGCAGCCCAGCCAGCCTCGGGGCCTTGGGTCAGCCTGTCCAGCGAGTGATGGATCCTGCCCAGGCCTAGGCTGAGTCCCCGAGACCCTCACAGGGCCCGAGCCAGGCCTGGAGCCCTATTGTCTCCCTGCCATGGGCACATGGTCCTGGCCTGCAGCTCCCTCTCTTCCCCTCCATCTACACCCCTACCCCACCACTGCTGTGCTGGGGGATCTGGGGACATGGGAGCTGGGAGGTCTGGGCATGCCCCACCTCGGGGACCACACCACACAGTCCCACGTCCCAGGCTCCTGCTGCGGGGGCTCCCCACAGCTCCCAAGAACACTGTCGGGTGGGGATGGGCTCTCAGAGCCCCCTCACCAAGCTGCAGGCTGTGGTTGCCCTTTGGTTTTGGAGAGGGTGAGTCAGGCCCAATTACCAGGGACCAATTATCACTGCAGCAGCTCCGATGCCTGCCCAAGGCTTCTGCTGTCCTCACTTCAGATTTCACAGAAAGTTTTGTGTGTGTATCCATGAACTCGCTACGTGAGTGGGCACACCTGTGAGGTCATGGAGTCAGCCCTCCTGGGCAGACACCCGACTGTGGTATCTGCCCAGTTTCCCTTTTCTCACCCCGTGTCCCCACGCAGCACCCCAGCCTTCAAGTGCAGGGGGCACTTCCCCCAGGGGCCTGGTCGCAAGCTGCCACTGCACTGTCCCCCACATGGGGCCACATGTGCGCCAAGCTCAGAGATTGTGTCCTGGTCACCCCAGCTCTGGAAAGGGCTCTGCGGTGGTGCCCTGGGGATGGGCAGAGTGTCCTAGCCGGGAAGGGGTCTGGGCTGGACAGCTGCCTGCACTGCAGGGTGGCGCTCGGTGCCCATGTTGGGTGAGGCTTCCCCGAGTCGTGGGCAGAAAGAGGAGCCTGAGTTCTGGGCAGCTCACCCCACCCGGCCCTCCCTTCAAGAACAGAAAACCATCCCCGGGCCGGCCATCAGCTCAGCGCCTGCTCACAGCACATTGCCTCGGTGAAGACAGGAAATCCATACTGGGCTGAGTAATGCTTCCAGCGAGGTCAGACCTGTTGGTTGGGGCGGGGGAGGCGGAAGGAAGAGTGGGCCAGGCTGCCTACTCTCACCCGCTCTTAGGCTGAAAGCGTCTGTGCAAGCGCCCGACGTGCTTTCTGTAGGCTAAGCTGGGCCGTCCTAGGGCCAGGACCTGCAAGGCTCCACCTGCCCTTGGGGGGCACCCAGCATATGAACCCCGGGGTCAGGGCCTCGCAAGCAGGCAGCAGGTCATAGCTACCACACCACTGCCTGCCCCAGCACAGGGGCACCAGGACAGGGCCCTGGCAGGCCCCTCCTCCCCCCCCCAACTCCACGTCTGGCAGAGCTTCAAAGGCCCCTTCCAGGGTCCCCCTCCATTGCCGCCCAAGGCCACATCATCTCCACAGGGAGCCGTCACCATAGACACCACCTGCACCGGCTGTGCTGTGAGTGCAGCTTGAAGATGCTCCTCTTCTGGCCCCCAGGCCCTTTGGCCCAGAGGGGTGGCCAATGGGATTAGCACCCTCTATCCTCCAGGGGACCCACCTACCCAGTGTGAGCTCAGGCTGCGTGGTGCTGGGGGCTCAGGGGTGTTTGTGAATGAATGAATGGGAAAAAAAAACAAATCCCCAGGGATCCTCCTGCCCTAGGTGATAGCAGGATCCAAGAGCTCCAGGGCCCCACAGGTGGGGGCTCCGTGGAGGGCCCTGAACCCAGCTTTGTTTGGGGTTTCTGTCAGTACCTGCTGGCCACTGCAGGACAGCCGGGGCCTCCTGGGTCCACCCTCTGTACCAGGTGGGCTGGATACGCTGTGTGGCCTGTGGAGGGCAGAGTCATGCTCCCCAAGCATTTCCCATCAGCACCTTCCCGCCCAGGAGGCTGGCCCTTCTGACAAGGTGACCCTGTGTGCAGTTCTGGCCAATCTGTGAGCAGGAGCAGGTGGAGCACATCGGGGCTGCGTGCAAGGCCTGCAGGTTACCTCTCTCCCTCGGCCGGGATCCAGTGACGTCCCGGGTGGTGGCTGCCCGTCAGCCTGGGCCAACAGATGATGTAGACCTGGGTCCCCCGCCAGCCATGGGTTTCATGTGAGAAGGAAACCATCCTCTGTTGCTTTAAGGTTTGGGGCTGTTTGTTACATTTGTCAGCTTAACACGTCCATCTGATGGATACAAGGGACAAGCACAGGACGTAGAAACAGGTGACAAGCAGGGTCTGAGGCTGCCAGGGGAGGCACGGGTGTAACGCCCCCTCCCAGGCAAAAGTCCGAGCTGGTCGGCCAGCAGTCTGCAGACTTGAAGCCCATGAGGGGTAACTTGATGGGCAGGCCAGCAGCACGGACTGCAGCCACAGTCCCCTGGGCCTTGCAGGGCAGTGAAGGGCCTTGGGCTGCAGCTCAGTGAGGTCAGTCTCTCGCTCAAGAGGCGCAGCCCCGTGGCCCAGCCGGGCCAGCTCAGTGGCACATGCACCCAACTGTCCTCGGGGCTGAATCATGTGATCAGGACGAAGCTACCGGCCTTCATCCCCGCTTCCCTCCTCCCCCTCCAGGTCAGACCCCTCCCTGCTTCCCTGACCAGACTGTGGAAGGGTGGGGATCCTGATGACCAGCACCCACTGTTCACTCCTCCAGGCCAGGCTGTCTGTTTTGTCTCCTGCTGGGTCCTGAGTGCTAGAGCAGCCGTGCCTGGCACACAGTAGGTGTTCACTAAACAGCCTTGAGCGGGTACCTGGTCCCCTCATTTTACACAAGGGGACACCGAGTCTCAGGCCACCTGCCCCGGCCCCAAAAGGTCTGCCACACCGCGGCCATCGCCCCAGGGCCCTTGCCCTTGGCCAGGCTTATCTGGGAGCCCTGAGACCCCATGAGGGGCATGCTGCCTGCAAATGTATGTTTTCATTAGCAAGAGATGAATAATTAATGCCACAGCACCTTTGAAACTCTTTTGGTTTTTATTTTAAATCTTTTTTTCTATGTATAGAAACAGCGCTTCCGTTAGGCACCAAATTTATTCTTTAATAAACACGGCAGTTATTTATTCAATCCCTAGGCTCTCTGAGGTGGCCTGACACAGGGGCAATGTCAGCCCGCACCCCACTGGCCCAGCCTCCTGAGCACACAGTGGGGCAGAGGGCAGAGGGCAGAGGTCACGGGAAAGGTGCACACTTCCCAGAGCCCCCCCGGTTCCTCTCACGTCCCCCACTGCAGGCCCGGGATGGGGTGATAGGTGTGTGGAGGGAGCCCAGGGCCGGGTGGCCCCAGCAGAGTTCCAGGTGGGGGCTGGGCATCTCCTGGCAGGACAGCACGTGTGGGGAGCGTGGGCCAAGCAGGTCTTGGGGATGTGAGGCCACCGGCCCCCCGGCGAGCCCTGCTTCACGCCACGTGTGAGGCCTGCCTTCCTACACGCACCAAGCCTGGGACCGGAGCTGGTGGCCTGGTTGATTCAGCTTCGTGAGATCCTGGGCCAAGAGTCCGCGGGCGTTGATTTCTCAGCTCTGCAAGTCAATCTTCAAATGCCATTACTTGATGCTTTCTCGGGGATTCAGTCAGAAACACTGATTTCTTAAACTACAAACCACGGAGCATTCGGGCAGCAGAATAGTCTCCAAAGGCACCTTCCCTGGTCTGAGGCTCTGCTGGCTGAGTGCCAGCATGCTGGAGCCCCTCGGCCTGCCCACAGCCGGAGTCAAGGGGTGGATATCACAGCCTACACCCTCATCCTGCTGCCCAGC
Organism: Orcinus orca; assembly: GCF_937001465.1. NCBI lineage: Eukaryota > Metazoa > Chordata > Mammalia > Artiodactyla > Delphinidae > Orcinus > Orcinus orca. The sequence goes on from NC_064573.1 coordinate 62,407,520, forward strand.
TCCCTATCCTTAGCTAGAACATGATGCTGAACCAAAGAATTAGAATGTAGATATTTCTTTTCTTGCAAAAAGTCGTCATTAATTTTTTAAAGTGTGCAATATTGTCCTCAAGAAAACACATGAAAAATGAGTTGTCTGGGGCTTCCCTGGTGGTGCAGTGGTTAAGAATCCGCCTGCCAATGCGGGGGACAGGGGTTCAAGCCCTGATCCGGGAAGATCCCACATGCCACGAGCAACTAAGCCCGTGAGCCACAACTACTGAGCCTGTGCTCTAGAGTCCATGAGCCACAACTACTGAGCTCACGTGCTACAACTACTAAAGCCCATGTGTCTAGAGCCCGTGCTCTGCAACAAGAGAAGCCACCGCGATGAGAAGCCCGCGCACCACAACGAAGAGTAGCCCCTGCTCGTCACAACTAGAGAGAGCCTGCGCGCAGCAACGAAGACCCAACGCAGCCAAAAATTAAAAAAAAAAAAAGAGTTGCCTGTTCCTAATAAATATTTTCTAGATTAAGTATTTGTAACTCTATCAATTATTTATCTCCATATATGGAGAATACATAATTTGTAATAAAATGCAGAAAGGGTTTAATTTTTCTTCACAATATATGAAATTGAATTTTTGACTAATACGTGAATAAATTGACTCTAATCCCTTCCTGTCATAGTGTATGGTATTGTTTTAGGTATAAATCTCTTATTTTATAGATGTTTTCAAAAAATTAATCTCCAGTATTTAAGGATCAGTGTAAATCTCCATAACGGGGCATTCCAGCGGATTCCCATTCATAAGGCTTGTCGTTTCCACATGCCCCCCAACCCCGAATCATCAATGGCACGTGCCAAAGTCACACCAGGGCTCCCCAAACACTCACAAATGTTCATAATTTACAAAACAGGTGCCGACTTGGTTGTAATGAGGCGACCTGGGCCCGTTGGTGGCAGGAGGAGCAGCCCGGGCCCCGCACTGCAGGCCAAGGGCTCCACGCGGCTCCAGGCGCCCAGCCTGGTCCCGACGGGCAAACAGGAGGCTGGTCCATCCCTGCAGGCCTGCCCCACACGTGAGAGGGTGGCAGCTGAGGAAGCAGGGCTGGCCCGGCTTGTGTGGCCCTGAGGCTCGAGGAGGAAAGACTGGTGGGAACCTGGGAGAGCCAGCCTGCGGCTGGGCACAGGCCAGCGAGGGGATGACAGCAGGGGGCAGCCCAGCCACAACCATTGCTCTGCTGGTCACTTCACAGTGACTGGGTGGAGGGAGAGTCATATGACCCAAGCCAGGCTGGCTGGGAACACAGACGGGGCCAAGAAGCAGGAAACGCCCCGAGTCAGATGCTTCCCCGGAATTTTTCACACTGAAGCAGGAGGTGGAGCCCCTTTCTCCACCTGGTCTGGAGGTACAAGCCTGGCATTTCTGGGGCCACGGGTACCCACTAGTCGGGAAGGTTGACCGTGGAGGGAAGTGGCAACAGGGGCTGGGGGCACCTTTCGGGCACTCTGTGTCCTGAGGCCGCCTGGAGCCCACACCATCCTGAAACACGTCCCTGGGCCTGGGGGGTTCACAGCAGAGCCTGAGCTCTTGGCCCACGAGAGTCAGCTCAGAGGTTCTGTTAACTCGGGAGCTGGGCTGCAGAGGTGCCGGGCCCAGGGACTCCGGCTCAATCCGGATGTTGTCTGGGATGTCATTCCAGAGTCTGCAAGGTGGGAAGTTGCAAGAATCGCCTCATTACACATGCCTGATAATTGAAGAACCAGAGAGGCAGGTGTGTGTTTGAAAACCGAGACCTGAGTCCTCGAAATTAAGAGCAGGACATCCGTCTGCCTCACCACCCGTGGCTGCAGGACCCAGAAAACCCAGGTGCCAGGCAGCAAAAAGGCATGAAACAGACGGGTGAAATAGGCCAGACACCAAAGGACCAATGCTGCATGACTCCACTCGTATGAGGTCCCTGGAGTCTTCACAGTCACAGAGACAGAAAGTAGGATGGAGGTTGCCAGGGCTGGGGGAAGGGAGGGGGACTCAGTGTTTAACAGGGGCAGGGTTTCAGTTTGGGAAGATGAAAAGTTCTGGATGTGACGAAGGTGATGGCTGCAGGACAGTGTGAATGTCAATGCTGCTGAGCTGTGCATGTGCACTTAAAAATGGTTAGAATGGGGCTTCCCTGGTGGCGCAGTGGTTGAGAGTCTGCCTGCCAATGCAGGGGACACGGGCTCATGCCCCGGTCTGGGAAGATCCCACATGCCGTGGTGCGGCTGGGCCCGTGAGCCGTGGCCGCTGAGCCTGCGCGTCCGGAGCCTGTGCTCTGCAACGGGAGGGGCCACAACAGTGAGAGGCCCACGTACCGCAAGAAAAAAAAAAAAAATGGTTAGAATGGTAAACTTTGTGTTATGTGTATTTTACCACATTAAAGAAAAAAGGAATGTCCTCCCTCCAAAAAACCCCCAACATTGTAAGTCTGTATGTATGTATTTTAAACATTAACGTTTAAAGTACGTAAAAATAGTTCTATGCTTCATTCGAGGTTGACTGCGCAGGATCACCTGCAGAGAAAATGTCCTGGTTACGCAATCTTTCAACATGTGGGTCATCTCAGTTGAAGGGGGAGAGCATGAAACGGGGCCCTCAGGACTGGAGACCAAAGCGGACCTGGCACCACAGTCCACAGCAGCTTCCTGGAAGGAGGACACCCTCAGAAGGGACAAGCCCTCGGAACGCCATCCCCACTGCCTGCACTGCCGTGGGGAAGGGTCCCACGCGGTGGAGTCGGGGTTGATGGGGGGACATGCGGGGCTTCATCCTGAGAGGCCTCTGCGGCCACACTTGTGGTAGGCTCCAGGACACAGTGACTAATGGGGCAGACAAGACATTCTCAGGGGGACACAGATGGGGCCAAGAAGCAGGAATGCCCCACGTCAGAGAGTTGCCCTCCGAGGGGACAGCTCCTCCTTCTCATACTTTTTTTTTTTTTTTTTTTTGCGGTACGCAGGCCTCTCACTGTTGTGGCCTCTCCCGTTGTGGAGCACAGGCTCCAGACGCGCAGGTTCAGCGGCCATGGCTCACGGGGCCAGCCGTTCCGCGGCATGTGGGATCTTCCCGGACCGGGGCACGAACCCGTGTCCCCTGCATCGGCAGGAGGACTCTCAACCACTGCGCCACCAGGGAAGCTCTCTCATACTTTTTAAATTTCCTCAAACAAAAGTTGTAATGAAAAGCCACAATAACCAGAAAGCACGTGAAGGTAGGTCAGCCGGCTGCCAGGAGGTACCAGGCCTGAAACAGGGGGCCAGTCCTCGTGAGGCCCTGCCCCCCATCCCAAACAGGTCGCTGGCCCTCAGGGATTCTAGCGGGTGACAGGCCCAGGTGGCTCAGTGGGGTAGGCAGCCAGGGTGGGCCCTGGGGTCCTGGCAGATGGGAGCCTGGGTGTCAGCAACTGCTGGCCACCCCCACTCCCTGCCCTTGGCTTTCCATGCCTTTTATTTTCTGTATTTTTTAAAAAATATTTATTTATTTGGCTGTACCGGGCCTTTGTTGTGGCATGCAGGATCTAGTTCCCTGACCAGGGATTGAACCCGGGCCCCCTGCATTTGGAGCTCAGAGTCTTAGCCACTGGACCACCAGGGAAGTCCTTATTTTCTGTATTCTGATGCTTTGTCATCCTGGTCCTTGCTGACCCTGGAGGGACTGCCCGTGCCCCAGGCTAGCCAGCTCCCAGCCCTGGGAAAGAGCAAACGTGCCCCGGTCTGCACATTTCATACACAAACCAGCCGATCCAGAGCCCACCCCCAGCCCTCCCCCGCCCCAGGGCTCCCACACTCCAGGCCACTTCCCACCTGCCCTAGTCACCCAGGGCCGGTGCCCCAGAGCTGACCCTGAGCCTGCTCACCTGCTTCACAGTTCTTTCACTCAGAAGCGGCAAGACAGGGTCCTGCCCACAGCTCCCCCGTCCCTCTGCCTCACTCACCCTACAGCTTCCCCATGTGGCCCCCGGAGCTGGTGTGCCCCCTCCTCTTGGGATCTGTGAGTAACAACTCTCTTCTCAATGACGGCCGTCTCCTGATCTGTTGACTTTGCCATGCCTGAATAATATTAATAACAAGACCTACATTTGAAACCGGCAGCCCACGACGACTCTCGGGTCAGCCAGGTGCAGGGGTGGGCAGGGGCACGGGGGGCCCCATCCCTCTGGGGCAGCTCCTCCCTCAGGTGGGGCCTCCCAGGGACCACCAGCTCCCCAGGGTGACACAGATACCAGTGGGCGTGGGGCTGCTGGAGGCACCCAGACTTCTGCCAGGCAGGGTGTCTGTGTGTGGGAGGGGGTGGAGGCCATGATGTGCCCTGGGCGCCCCACCTTCCAGGGACAGACGCCAATCAGCTGCCCTGTTGGTCTGGTCCTCCCATGTCTGCCAGGCACAGGCGGCGTCTCTGAGGCCAAGGACGTGGTGGGCTGAGTAGAGTAATAACCATTGGGGCTATATAGCCTCGATTTTCCTGGGGGCCTCCCCATCCTGGGCTTGATAGGCAGGAGAATCTGTCTCCACCACAGTGTCAGGCGGGTGGAGCAGCCAAGGCAGAGCTGAAAGGAATCGGTGGGAAAGTCAGTCATCAGAGAAGCCAGGGCCAACGGAGGCTCGGGGGCAGAGCCTGGGCACTTGGGGGCCGAGGGCTGGGGAGGGAGGTGGGCAGGAGCAAGTGTGGATGTGCTCCCCCCTCACCTCAGGCTGCTGGATTGGAGCATGTTTGACAGCAGGGGACTCTGCCCGAAGCCCCAGTGGGCTGAGACGAGGAGGTGGGGGATGCCCAGGGCCCAGGCTCAAGGACAGCATGGGGCTGGGCCAGAGCTGGGACAGAAGGGAGGCCGGGCTGTGAGTGGGCAGGAGAGGTCAGGGGACAAGCTGCTCTCGCAGGTGCACCTGACCTGGCCCCTGGCAGCCTCTCAGAGCCATGGTCTTGGTGGTCAGTCCCCATGAGGGGTCTTGGGCAGGGGAAGGGGCGCCTGCAGCACAGCCGACGCAGTGCAGGGAGGCTGGCCAGGAGGGCAGGCTGTTGGGTGGACCTCCAGGAGCTGAGCATGTCCCTGGGCCTGGTGGGCACAAGGGAGACCCCACTGACTGGCCTCATTACCTACAGGGTGGCTGGGTGGACAAGCAGTGGGGTCCGACTCCTGGGGTGGCCCTTGAGTCTGTGGCCCAGGGGTCTCTGTGTTCAGCGGCACTCAGCCCTCAGAGCCCTGGCTTCGCTGGGCCCAGGCCAGGTCCATCCCCAGACACTGCCCCTCCTGAGCTCGGGGATCCTCCACCAGGCCTGAGGCACCTCCTCTTTGCCTTCTGCCCCTGCTGGTCAGGCAGAAGGACCCCTGCCATCCCCAGGCCAAAGATGGGATTCAAATCCCTGATTCGGACTCCAAATCCTGACCCTATGGGCTCCCTGCCTCCGCAGAGACCACCTCGGGCAGAGGGAGGGCAGAGGGAGGGCCGGGCCCAGCCCAGGCCAGCCCCAACCCGCCACCAGGCCTGACTTCCCTGGGCACCGCTGGCCAGTGTTCCCATCTGACCTTCCTGCCACCAGCCCCTCGTGTGTGTGAGTGTGCGTGTACATGCACGTGTGTGCACATGTGTGTGAACAGGCATGTGAACGAACATGTGTGGGTGTGCAGACGTTTGAACCGTGGTGGCTGCCCTGAGGACCAGCCCCAGGAGAGGCTCTGTCCGCAGGTCCTGGTATCATCATATACTTGGAGCATCGTGGGAACGGATTCCTAAGTGGGCAGAGGTCAAGGCAGCCCCGCACTGGCAAGGCGCCCTGCCTAGCCCGGGTGCAAGAGGACAGAGGCCAGGCAGGGCCCCCTCATCCAACACCCCAAGTCCAAGCTTGAGGCCACAGCACAGGCAGATGTAACCAGGCCCTGGGAAGCACTTGAGCTACGGATTCTGTCACTTGGGGAAGGACAGGTACATCCTGTGTCTGAGGGAGGACCCCACCTCAGAAGACAGTAGCCCTGCCCACCAGTGAAGCAGGTCCTGGACCCCCAGATGGGCGCCTTGCCTGCTGGGGGTGACAACACAGGACAGGCAGAAGCTAGAAGCCTGGAGAGGGTGGAGGGCACACAGTGATGATGCCCCGTTTAATGAGGGGAAACTGAGGCTCGACGATGGGGGTCTTGACCGAGGAGCCAGGAGCTGCTGTGGAACCTCAAATGGGACCCCTGCTCTCAGAGCCCCCAGGGAGGGCTGGGAAGGCTCATGACCCATGGCAGGCTCCCTTACCTGCGGAGACAAGGGTGGCTGTAGAGAGGCCTCAGAAAATCCAGAAACTGCACACATGTCACCCTGGCAGGGTCCTGGGGGAGCAGGTACCAGGAGGACACTGAGGCTGGGCAGGCAGTGAGGCCCCGGATAGCGCAGCTGCTCCGTGGGAGCAGTGGGATTCGTGCCCAGCTACCCGCAGGCTCGGTTCCAAACCCTTGTGGACCCCTGGGGGACCCGGGGCCAGTGCACCTGCTCCGGTCCCAGTCGTGTGTGTGTGGACAGCTCTGCATCCAGCCTGCCGCACGTGAGAACTGACAGGCACTGCTGTGAGCCCCGAGACCATCCTCTTGCCGTTCAAATCAAAAGTGCACATAGCTGTGATTCTGGCTGACTGAGCACCGGCCCGTCAGATCCCTGGCCACACAACTAAAGCTGAGTGGTCCTGAGTCCCTACTAGGCCTGCAGAAAGGCAGGCACTGCAGGGCCAGGCTGGACACGCCTCCCCATGCTGACCCACCTGGGCCCCAAGCCTCAGGCTACCCTCTCCTCCTTGTCTGGAGCCTGTGGACACATCCGGGTGGTCAGCCACAGGGCAGGGTGGAGGCACAGCCCAGCATCCCACCCTGCGTTCCCCGGGCCCAGCATCCGTGGCCAGTCTTGCCCTTGGCTCCCTTCCCGTCCCCTGTGGGACTGCGGTGCTGGCAATGCCCCAGGGGCTGCAGGGTCAGCAGTGCCCCCCCAGCCACTAGTCTGATGAGCCAAACAGCACCCAGCTGTGCCCAGGCACATGGCTTTCATGAGGGTGAAGCTGAATACTCCTCCGTTTCCTAAGACTTCTCATCACTTGGCTGGTGAATCGCCAGTGTCCCGTCTGCCCTTGCCATCCTTTTCCTTCTACGTCTCAGGAGCAGAGTGGAGCTCACACCGACCTGCGAGACCCTCAGACATCAAGCTCGTGGACCTGCTGTGCCCTGCGTCTTCCTAACAATCCTTGTGCTCCGACAGCCTTGTGTTCTGGCAGACCAGCCCCAAGCAAGGTTGGGAGGTGACAGAGGACACCGTGTCCCCCCCACCCCTGGGGACACTGCCAGAGGCTGCAGGCAACATATGGCAACAGAACAGAGTCTGGTAACAACCATGGCTGCATGGTTACCACGAGCCGCAGCCAGCCATCCTGGTCTCTCCTCACAGCAGCCCGAAGACAGGATATGAGGGGGATCCGAGCCAGGGCCACATGGCTGGCGGGAATGGTGCCAGGATTCCAACCCACCTGGGCTAACCTCCTGGCCTGGGCCATCAGGCAGCCCACCTGACACGCGTCCCACAGGCAAAGCCCCTGCCCCAGGACCAGCATGGGGCCCAAGTCCCCCAGGGGCCGAGATTGCCTCAGGGCCCCACCCACCAGCCCCTGCCACCCCCCGTCCCCGTCACTCTGTGCCCCCCCAGGCTAGAGCTGGCTCCCCGAGTGACAGCAATTAGGGCTGCGGCTGGCAGAGCAGCCCGCTCCCCCCAAAGCGCCTGACGTGGCAGCAGCTCCCAGGGGGGCCGCTGTGCTCCGGCTTCGGCTTCAGCTTCGGCACTTGGATCTGCTGCTTTCTGCTGTAAAAATGGAAACATCCCCTACGTGAGACACAAGCTGGTGAGGAGACACCACCGCAAAATCTTGCACCGAGAAGGGCGGGCGGCGGCCAGGCAGGAAGGCTGCAGGGGGAGCCAAGAACCTGGGGGTGCAGAGGCGAGGCGCAGACCCCCAGCCAGACAGCCCCGCCTCGAGCGGCCGTTTTCCAAAAACGCCCATGGAGCCAGCCGCTCCCGGCTTTCGGCACCTGCCAGGATCTGCTGGAATAGCTGTGATGGAGGTGGGCGTGCGAGCACAGGCGGGGGACGGGGGGGGGGACATCCAAACTGGAGGGAGAGCGCTCTCTCCCCACCCCCACCCCCGGCACCCAGAGACACAGCTGGCTGGGAGTCCAGTTCTCCTGCCTGGTGGGGAGGGGGGTCAGCAATGGTGTCTAGGCTGCGAGGCAGGCCGCAAGCTGCGCCAGGCTGTCCCAGCTGGGCCGTCGGAAGCAAACACACAAGCCAAGTGCACACAAGACCTTGGCCCGAGCCCCCCAGACACAGTCAGGCCGGTGTGAGGCGCCCTGATGATCCCACCTGGCAGCACAGGGTCCTCCTTCCTGGCCCCCAGGCACTGCTCAGCTGCAGGCTCTGCACCTCGGGACTGAGATCTTCCCGTCGGCTGAGCCAGTGCCTGCCAACACCCACTGGCTCACGGAGCCATGTTGTGTGTGTGAAACACCCCCACCCAGCGGCTGCTCTCGCCCCCCCCCACCCCAGATTCACAGTGAGCTCAGCTCAGTGCCTGTTTGCTCTGCAGATGGTGGACAGGCCCTGGGCTGTGTGTCCCTTGGGGGGCCAGGTGTGGAGGGGAGTCCCCGTCTGCCCTCTGGGGACAGGGAAGATGGCAGCCACCTCTGTGGGGTGTGGACAGGGCACCTGTGGCAGGTCCACCCTGTTGGCACTTTCCCTGCGAGTCACCGGTTATCAAGAAGCCCAGTGGAGGGCAGGGGTGTGGCCTCCAGCCCCGAGGCCCGCGCCCTGCTCCAAGCTGGTAATGACCTGGAGGCCCCTGTCCTCCTGGGCATGTCCTACAGGGCCAGGAGCCAGATATTCTGGCCTTAAGACAGCCCAGGGGCTCGGCTATCCCATGGGCTCGCTCAGCTTTCAGAGTCCATTCCCAAGAGACCAAGGCCATGCAGATGTAAGACCTGGATGGCCCTCACATCTGCACACAATACAGGCTGACTTACACGCTCATCACACTGTCTTGCTCACTGTCTCACGTGCACGAGCACACGTGCACACGGACATGCTCTCTCACGATTCACACACACGCACAAGCACAGTTTGTCCTTGGTTCTCTCTCAGACTCTTTGCACAGACCCTCCCTGGCCCTCAGAGGCAGGTGTCCCCCCGGGAGCTGCTGCCAAGTGCCCCCTCCCAAGTGTCAGGTGAGCAGCCACAGCGCCCCCTCGCCTCCAGACCCTCCCCTGCAGCCCAGGGACCCCAGGTCTCCCCTCCCCTCCGAGAGGCCCTGGGTGACGGCCCTGGGTGGGGCTGGCAGCCAGCTGGCATGCCTGCTCAGCCGGATGCCGTGATCCTGGGCCCTCTGGAGACCTCCCTGGACTGGGGCCCGGGCGGGTGTGTGGGGGAGATGGGGCAGGCAAGGACCTGGGCTCTGCCCCGTGGGACTCAGAGGGCAGAGACAGGCAGCAAGATGGGGGCAAAGACCCTCCCCTCATGAAACTCACCTCTGAGGTTCCTAAAGGCCTGGAAGACACCCGATTCAGAGGTAACAGTGTGATGAGTGGCCCCAGAGGGTGGGAGGAGATGCTGGGTGGGGAGGTCCTGGGCCAAGACAGGGCATGGGTCACGACCCACCGTAGGGCCCAGGCACAGGGAGTCAGACAGAGGGACACCGTCAGGTGGACAGAGTGCAGGGGGGAGTTGTACTCAGACCCCCTGCCTGGGGGTGCACAGCCGCGGGGAGAGGCAGCAGACCCCCTCATCAGCAGGTCTGGGGGACCAGGAGGACCCTGCCCAAGGGCTCGAGGTCTGAGTTTGGGGAGAGGCTGGTTGGGGTCGGGAGTCTGGGGACTCTGAGGCCCTCTGTGCCTTTGCCTGCCAGTCTGAGATGACTTTGAGGGGGACGGCAGCTGGGAGGCCCTCCGGGCCAGATGCTGCCATGGAGGGACAGGCCTGGCAGGCCAGCTTTCCCGAGGCCCAGGCCACAGCCCTGACCACGGCCAAGGCCCAACCAGGAGGTCTCCTCAGCCGGCGGCAGCCCAGCCCCTCCATGCACTGGGCAGGAGCCCCATGGCAGCCGAGCCAGCAGGGCAGATGGGGAAGGGGTGGGTTGGGCAGGGAGGCTGGGACCGTGCTGATGGTTGGCTGTCTCAGGCAGGGTCCCCCAGAGCAGCCATGAGCGGAGGGGACACTCGGGGAACGTGCACAGGAGGGAAGCCGGCAGAGATGCGCCTGGTCTCGTGGGGGCGTCCAGAGCTGTCTGACCCCGGGCGGGGCCAGCTCTGTACCCTACACTAGTCAGAGACAGATGGCTGGTCATCTTGAGGGCAGCCCCTGCTCAGACCTGAGCCCCCTACCACCTCTCACCTGCTAGCCCCTGTCCACACCTCAGCGGCCCCAAGCCCTTGGTGCCGAGCAAACAGGTTTGTTTACCACATTTGCACTGGGTTTGATCAGGGTCTGGGGACCCCCACAGCTGCCCACCTACAACTTCAGGCTCTCTCGTCCATCCTGGGCACTGGCTCAGGTGGGCAGTGGGCAGCTCCACACTGGTACCCCATCCCAGGGAGCCCAGCCTCAGCATGCCCTCTGCCCTCCTGGGTCAGCACTTCTCCTGTTATCCATGGGGCCACTGGGAAAGGTCAGGGGCCACAGTCCTTTTGAGCCGCCCCTGATGACAACTGGGAGGAGCTGCCAGAGACCACTGGGTAGGCGGTGCCCAGGGGGCTCTGTCTCACCCTGGGCCAGGGTCAGCAGCCTGGGTGTTTAATCAGGGGCTCGGACAGCTTTGCTGCTTCATCACACCCCTATGCTCGCTCTGCTGGTCGGGTTGCCGAATACAGGGGGAAACCGAGGCCTGGGCATAACTGACATTCCCTGGGATCCCCGCCAGACCCTTAGAGATGGACCTGGTCTGTACCTGGAAACCTGGGCTGATGGCTGGGTAAGTGGCACCAGGGTTTTATTTGAGGGGCAGAGTGTGTTGGGGAGTGTCCAGTGATGAATTTAACCCCAGAGTCACCAAGGTCAGTCGTGCTGACACCACCCAACAGCCCCCAAACCACAGGGCACGGGAGCGCCTTCCTCTCAGGCGGCCCCTTCCAAGCCTCCTGAGGACTCGCCTGCTGCCTCCCCAGCCCCTCACAGCCTCCTGGGGTCAGGACAGAGTGGGATGGCACGGAGACCAGACCCAGTGCTGGCTCACCCTCTTTCTCAGCCAGGGTCCAAGGTAGGGCACAGTGGAGAAAATGCTCAGGAGCCGTCCTGAGCCCCAGCCTGGCGACCACAGCCCCAGGGCCAGCTGAAGTGCCGCGGGGTCCCAGACATATTTTCAGGCTCAGGCAGCAGGAAACAGAGGGTGGCTGCCCTGCCTAAGTCGATCCACACAGGGCCTCACAGCGCAGAGGGGTGGGAGGGCCAGGCCAGGGGCCGCAGAGCAGCAGGCAGAGGGGGTGTGTTGGGGTCCCTCCATGCTGAGGCCCCGCACACCCGGCTGGGCTGTCAACGCTGCTGCCGTGCGTCCCGTGGAAAGTCATCACCACCCTCTGCCACAGGGCCTGGCACGTGTGTGAGTCAGTGAGTGAGCAAATGGTGAGTCTCCCCCTACACACACACACCCAGTTACACCAAGGCCACCGAGGCTCAGAGGGGCTGGGACCGGCCTGGGGTCCCCGCTCAGCCAAAGGAGAAGGGACTTCACAGAGTGGCTGGGCTGCAGCCCGGCCCCACCTCTGTCCCCAGGGCTGCCCCTGCCTAGGAGTTGATGGCCTGATTGAGAGCAACGTTTAAGTGCCCAGGGAAAAAATCAATTCTCCTGGGTCCACTTTAATCCATCAGTTCCTTTTCTGATGAATTTCCTGGTGCCCAGCGGAGAGTGGCTGCCAGGTTAGGATTGCGAGGTGACTGGGGCTGTGCTAGCGGTCCAGGGCTCACCGCCCTGCAGGGGCCACTCCAGCCACTCGCCTCAACCTCAGCTAGGAGGGTGGCAGGGCCTGAGAAGCACGTGGATGCCCCTCCCTCTGCTCAGGTGTTTCAGGGACGCTGCTCAGGCTGGCCCCAGAGTGTGGCGTCGGGGGCGCTGAGGCTGACATCTGACAGGGAAACTACCCCAGGCCCCGTGCAGACCTGGGTCAGACTCCACCCTGCCATGGTCCCAGCCCTGAGCCCCCACAGGCACAAGGAGTTCACATGTGGCCCAGCAGAGGTACTGGGCCCTGGGACCCTCCCCTTCTCAGCCCCTCTCTGGCCTCCTCCCCTCCACCTCAAGCCTGGAAGCCACACAGAGCATGCAAGTCCTGGACAGAACGTCTGAGGGGCAGAGGTGAGTGGCCCAGAGAAGAGGAGCTGCCAGGAGCAGGGGCGGGAGGGGCCTAGAGCACAGCCGTGAGCCCAGGACATCGGGGTCTATCTGCAGCAGAGAAGGGACCCTCACCAGGGCTGGCTTCGTCCTGGTCTCTGTCCAGCCACCCAGCCCTGCTGAGGTGCCCCACGCGGGCCTGGACTCTGGGCAGGGGCTCACCCAGCTTCCCCCAGGGTCCAGGCGGAGCCCCCGACCCCTCCCCAGCATGGTCCCCGACCCACCCTGTGTGGCCGGAGCCCCCCTCCCTCCCGAGGCACGTGCCATGGCTGTGGGGGACTGACCTGGCACAGAGGTCAGACCCCAGCTCCAGCCCCACCTGCCAGGAGCCTGGCCAGGCCTCAGCTCCCTCACTGTGACCCGGCAATATTGTCACATCGTCAGGGCCTGGATTAAATGGGTTGATTCGGCTGCCACGCTTGGCGCCTCAGAAGAACAAGCTGGCACCAGGGGCAGTGGATTAGAGGGCGGTCAATATTTGTGGAATTGAATTGAATCCGTCTCCTGGGGGCTGTGTGTGTTCTGGTTAGTTTTGTTGTTTCTGCCACGGGTGGGTAACCCAGCAAGAGAGCCCTCGAAGGCCCCAGTTGGAGCCTGACCCAGTGTCCTCCAGGCATGGCCAGCTAGGCTGGGTGGGCCGGGGGCAGAGGCCAAGCCTGGCAGAAGTGGGTGAGTCAGCTGGGGTCTCAGGCTGAGGGGGTGTCTGCCCTGGCCCCCGTGGTGCTGAGGTCCCACCGCACAGGACCTACCCCCAATCCTGGGTCCCTCTGTTCCTTCAGGAAAGGGGTGCATTGGTCTCCCAGCAGTCAGGCCGCAGGGACACACCGTGCACCATGCTCGCTGTCATTCAGGGCAGGCACACAGAGGGACGGTAACATGAGGGGGGCAATGGCACAGGGTGGAAGGCCTGCTCTGCCTCGAGGGCATCCTCACAGGGGTCCTCTGCCGCTGTCAAGTCATGGGGAGGGGACTCATGCCAACCCAGGCCCCGCCCCCTCCCAGGTGGTCTGCTGGCCGGCGCTGTCCACCTCCAATCCCCAAAACCCAAAGTGGATTAGTTGTGTTTGGAAAGCGGCAAAGCTGCTTATATTTGAGCAAGTGCAGATTATGCTGGGCCAAGAGGGCGCCATGCTGCGTGAAGGCGGATCCGACGGGGAAACGGCACTAAAACAGGTGTTAATTGAAAATAAAGTCAAGGGCATGGTCTGCCTCCGCTTGGTTCAGCTCTGGGGACCACAGGGAGCAGGCACTGTCAGTCAGAGCTGCCGGCCCTCAAGGCCACACCTGGGGCCAGGATTGCCCCCAGGAGAAGGGGAGTTGGTCGACATGCAGCAGCTGAGGTCCCCTCCTGTGCCTGTGACCCTCTGGAGGGCCCAGGACCCGGCACGAGGGAATGTGGTTTGTGTTCTATTATCACATCCATTCCAGCATCCGGGAAGGCCGAGGTCCCGCAGGCCAGACCCCGTCTCGGGGCTTTGAACACAGGCCTGGGCCTGGAGGGGAAACTTAGGCAGCACCGGGTGCAGCCTGGGGGTCCTTGGAGCCTCCTGGCTGATCCTGGCAGCAACGCCCAGGGGGACCTCTTGGCCTCACCCTCCCCGGCCCCCTGCCACAGGAAATGACTCACCTGTGCAACCCCTCCTGACCCCAGGCCAGCCGGGAGGGAGGTTGACAAACTTTTATTTAATAAAAATGTGAATAAAATCCCTCCGTTGTAAACAGCCCGGCTGGCTTTGGGAGAGCAAAGTGAACTAGAGACGGGAGGGCAGGTGGGTTTGCAAGCCCCCCTTCCTGGAGGATTCCACCTTGGGTGCCAAACATGTGGTCACAGACAGCCCTGTCACCAGGAAAGAAAGTGGCTCAGTGTGGCCTGGGCTCCGACCCGGCGGCCTGTTGGTCCTGGCGGTGTGGCTCCTGCCCCCAGGTCCTGGCAGCTAAGCTCGGCCCCCCATCCCCACCTGCTGGCTCCTTGGGGGCTCACTGCCCTTGGGCAGGGGAATGGTCCCCAGGCTGCAGGAGGTGGGGGGGGCAGGCAGAGACAGAGGAGAGAGAGTGCATGCCGATGAGGACAGATGTGCACAGTGGTGGAGGGTGGTCTCCTCAGAGGGAGGCCAAGGCTGCCCGAAAAGGGGTGCTAAGGGATACCGCAGCCCACCCTCACAGCCCCCTCCAGTCATCTCCCACGGCTCACATGGCTGAGAGAAGTGTCCAGGGGCCCGGCAGGGATCACATCCAGGCCTCCGTTAGGGTGGTCACTGGGCTGACGGAGCTGCGAGGTTGCAGGGTGGGTGGGCGGGCGCGAGTGGGGAGGGGAGGTCACCCCGGGATCCTCTGAGCTCTGTTCCTGGAGACACGCGTCCCAAGGCGTCTGTGACCCCTGGACCCCCACTCGGGGTCCCCAAGCCCTCTGGCTGGTTTCCCAGCTCTCCGCAGTCAACGCCCAACCACTCTCCCTCACGTCCGGCCTGGCTGCCTCTCTGAGCCCTCAGAGCCAGGTCATCAATTATTTAGCTCCTGCCTCTCAGCCTCTCTCTGCTAGTACCTCGTATAGTCGGGGAAGATAAATCTCCTCTCGGCTTGCTTCCCCCGGCTGACAGGGAGCAGGCGGTCGCCAGGTGAGGGCAGCCGGAGCCCCAGCCACCGGGCCAGAGCGGAGAACCCGGGCTGCCTGCTGGCCCTCTGCTATTAAACCCATCATTCATCGCGAGGAGATGCATCCTGGGCCATGGCAAGGAGAGTCCGCCCGCCACCATGGCTGCGCTCGGCTGCGAGGGTGACTTCTCGGGATCCCCAAGTTTCAGGAGCTGTGTTTAAATCCAAGCCAGTGGAACGTTCCGGATGAGTCATGGAGCCTGGCTCACAGGGGAGGACCTTGAGAGTTCTTTGGGGCGGGGCAGCCTAAGAGGCAAGCCAGGGGCGGGGACGCCTGGGCAGCCCCTGCACACCCTCTGCCACACCCAGGGCAGGGTCACCAGGGAGGAGGCCGTGCCTTTCAAAAGCAGAGCCATCCGCCATGCCACCATAGTTAGCTGCCTGGGCAGCGGGGAGGGGGGCCATTCACAGCCCCAAACCTCCAGCCAGGCATGTATCCCAATGAAAACAGAAGGATGATTATGTCAGTGGGGGTTCAGCTGCGTCCACCCCCTACACAGCCAGAACAGCCCCTGACCCACACTGGCCTTGGGGTGGCCCAGCGGGAAGTGGAACATGGGCCGGGGTGGGGGGCAGTCGCAAGGCAGGACAAGGGGGGCCGGGGAGGGGTGGGGTCCATTCTCAGAGCCCCTCCCGACGGACCCTCTACTCAGGGGGTGACTCTTAAACCCCTTGGGCTCAAGGCAAGACAGAGGCTCCGAGTCCTGGTGATTCCAGGCCAGTGACCTAAACGTCTGCTGAGCAGAGCAGCCTGGCCGCCCGGAGGTGGCGACTGGGCTGCTGAAGGCGCCGCATTCCCCTCCCCACCCCCACAGGACAGGGGCTGAGGCCCAGGTGACAGAAGCCAGAGGGGCCACCCAGTCCCCACAATTAGCGGTAATGAGTGACCGGAGCACTTGCTGGCCACAGGTCGAGAGTTAATGGAGACTGATAATGAACTCGGGGAGGCTGGGAAGAGGCCCAGACCCTCCTCTCTGACCATTAATCCTCTGGACGTGGCTCTGGCCCTGCCCCAGAGCTAACGGGGCTGCATCTCAGCTGTAACCACAAGGCCATTGAATGAGGAGAGGCTGGGGGCTAGGGGCCCCCAGAACCAGCCCCCAGCCCCGGATGGCCACCCTGCCCTGCTCACTGGCTCCCGAATTGGCCATCTCACACCCCTGGGGTGGGTACCCCGGCAGGCTGTCACAGTCCCGTGTCACAGCCAATCGGACACGATAGCCTCCTACTCCCTCCACGCCCCCCGCCAGGGTTGCCTCCCTGCCACCGGCCACCGCACAGGGGCAGCTCTCCTCTTCCCCCGCCCTTTGGCCCAGGCAGCCACCAGGCCCATGTCCAGCTTTAGGTATAGACCACTTCGTACCTGCTTCTGCCGCAGCTTCAGGCCCCTCTCCACCCAGCAGACCTGTCCCCTCCCTCCCTCTAGGCCCCGACCTCTGTTACTATGGACAGTGCTGGTATCTGAGCCAGCGTCCAGCCACACTGGGGACTCATGGGACTTTGTAGCCTGATTCTGAGTCTCCTTCTCTGTGACCGGCCAGGCCTGCCTCTCCACCTGACCCTGAGTCATGGGTTTTGTGGGCAAAGACGAGACAGTCCACCATGTCAGCCCCATCTTGTCCAGGCCATGCGCAGACCACGCCTTGTGCCCCCTGCACCCTGGTTGGCTTGGTAACACCTGTCCCCAGGCATCTCTGCAGCGTCCCCAGGAAGACTCCTTCTGGCTGTGGGATGGAGCTCCCTCTTGGGGGCTGGTCCATGTCCTGAGCTCACTCCTCGCAGGGGCCACAGCAGCTGTGCCATCCCTCTCGCTGTCATCAGCTGAGGCTGAGCCCACCGGGTCCAGGCTTGTGTCCCAGGCCCCCCACACGTGGCCCCCCAAGGGGCAGGAACGAGGCCTCCCTCCTGCTCTGCCTCCACAGGCCCTGCCCCCGCCAGCCCCACGACCCTGCCGAGGTCGGCTGGGAGCCTGAGCTGCGTGGGGCTGAGTTATGAGCGGGGAGGAGGACGTGCGCTGATAAGGCATGGGTGTCTGCCACCAGCCACACTGCAGGGAGCACCGGAAGGAGAGGGTGGAGGCTCTAGAGACTGTCCCCGGCCTGGACAGCACGGAGCCTACGACAGAGGGGCCTCAGGAGTCCTTGGTAGGAGGAAGTCCTCCCAGAACATCCTGGGAGTGCCTCTGTGCACCAGGCCCCGGGCTGGGCAAATCCTGAGTTGCCTCAATGCCCGCTCATTCCATCATGCGGGTGCAGAAAGTGAGGCTCGGCTGGCACCACACACGAGAGGCAGAGCTGGGATTCCAGCAAGGATGGTCACCCAGCTGTGCCTCTATCGGCTGCAAACAAAGTCAGGGTCTCGTCCCCAGAAACCCTCAGGTCCTCACAAAAGGGGGCAGAGGCCAAGGGAGCCACGCCACGCAGGAGCATCAACTGGCCCCCTGCCTCGGGCCCTCCCTCTCTCCCTCCATCCACCTCCAATGGCTCCCTGTCCAGCCCCCCAGCTCCGCCACCTTCCCCCACTCCAGGTGTCCCAAACACCTGACACAGGGACAAAATGGGCCTGCACAGAGCACCGTCCACCCCCTGCCACCTGGCCGAGTCCTGCCCACCCCGTGGCGGTTGTGGCTCCAAGGGTTTGTGGCATCCCTGGCTCGCCCCAGCACCCTCTCCTCCAGCCGCCTGGCTCCGACTGCCCCGTCCTCAGTCCTGACTCCACACCTGCCTTCTGCTCTGTGCATCCGTCCCCTTAGTAGCTGCAACTCAGGCTGTGGAGGAAAGTTTCCACTGGGAGGGGGGACCCCTGAGTCTCGGGTGGCGATGGGGGCTGCCCACTGACAAGGCTCTGGAGCCACTGAAAGGAGCTGAAGCCAACAGACAAATATCGACCGAGTGCCCCAGTGGGAAGTACTTCCTAAAAGCAAAGGCAGGGACACCGGGAGCTAAACTTTCAGGGGCTCAGACGGAGCCATACGCTGAAAAGGCAAGAGATGAATCCGGCAAAGTTCTGATGCTAACGTGACAGAAACATTGACACAGCACGAGCCTAAGCGAAGCCGGAGCACCAAGGACGCGAGCAAACTCAGAGGAGGGAGTGCCCTGGAGCCAGGGGAACACCCGCCTCCCCAGAGGGGAGCCCCTCCAACGCCCCAGCCCTGGCCCACCAGCCCGCCCTCCGGGCAGCACAGAAGGGCCCCATCTACCATCCACAGGGGTGGGCTCAGTGGGTGGGACGTCAGCGTCCTGAGTGGTGAGAGGCTGAGCCTTCACCTGCAGTGGCCCTTCCTGTGTGGAGGGATGGCCAGGTTGACGCATGAACGGGTGGAGGGTTGGAGGGATGGAGGGGTGGATGTACAGACGTGTGCGGAGGGATGGCTAGGTGACTGGATGGGGGAGTGGGTGGGGGTCTCTGGCGTGTCAGACATAGCCACTGACCCCTCCCCAAGCCTGTCCTGTTGCCCCTCCCTCCTAGGGGAGGGCCCACCTCTTTCTGGGGCGCACACACTCCCTTTGCTGTGGCCTCTACCTCAGCACCCTCAGACCAGCCCCTTGCCTGGGGGCTGCAGGCTAACCCTCTGCCTAGAGCCCAGGTCCCAGGTGCTGCTCCTCCCCTCTGCCCCACCACTGGGCTGTTCAGGGTGCAGAAGGACAGGCCTCGGCCTGGCCACCATAAATCTTGCTCCCATCCTGCAGCCAGCCAATCACTGACCAGCTCCAAAGCCCCTGGGTGTCTCAGTGCTCGGCCTGCATGGCAGCCTGGCCTGGCCGTGGGAGCCGCAGCGCCACCGGCTCGGGATGCCATTGGCTACATTTATTGAACCTGAAGCATTGGATTACATGTTTGTTCAATAGCAATAAACTCCCAAAGTTTTATGGGGTCATAAAACCGCTGTCTTGGCTCCTACTTTGGCAGCGCAGGGCATCATGTACACGGGCCGGGTTCCTTGCTAATGGGGTGGTGCGAGTGATTCGGTTCTATTAGCTGGAAACATCACATCTGCATTTCCCCAATTCTCATAAATACAGCCGCCCGCCAGAGCGCACCTGACCTAGCCTCAGAGTCCCAGGAGAAGGAAGGAAGCAGAGAGGGCTGGAGACACAGAAATGCCTGGGCGGTGGGGAGGAGAGGGAAGGAATGTCCCTGAGACAGATGGGGGCAGGGCCAGGCATCCACCCACCCAGGTGGCCTGGAGTTAGTCCTCCCCGCCTCCCCCCTGGAGAGACTCCGAGGGGATCCTCTGAGGGTCTGGGCCCCAGTTCCAGGCAGGTCGGAGCTCAGAGGAAGGAGGGGGAGGTGTTGAATGGTGGGGAGAGATGGGGGGGGATGAGAGCTCCAGGCCAGGGGAGCAGCACATGCAAAGGTACCGAGGGGTGGCCAGGGCCCCGGGAGCCCCAAGGGCCAGCCGGGGATTCAGACTGGTTCAGGGAGGAAGTGATCAGAGCTGGAGGGGCCAGAGCAGGCAGAGGCTGCCCCCCGCCCCAGAGTGTGCCTTTGGGAAGGGGTGCCACGTCTGGGGCCCTGGTCCATCATGAGGCGCTGCTGCGGGCAGTGATGGAAGAGGCAGCTTGTGAGGTAGTGAGCTCCCTCTCGTGGGGGGCCATGCCACCAAGGGAAGGAGAGCAGAGGCTGCAGAGAGAGCCCTGAGGCAGGGTCCTCTGTTGTGGCCTAGACCCTCAACCACCAAGCACAGACCTGCTCAGGTACCAACGGGAGACACCCAGACAGGGGTGGCATGAAGCAGGCCCCTCGGCCTTGGCCAGGTGAGGGCCAGGGGCCGGTACCTGCCAAGCTCCTCCCCTCCCCTCAGGTGGACCCAGCCATTGGCACTGGCCCCTGGATGGGCGGACAGCACTTTTTTGCCCATCCCTTCCCCCAGTCCTAGGCTCAGCGAGGACACTCAGTGAGTGGATGACTGCCCTGATCCTTGTAACTTTGCTATCGAGCTGGGTCCTCAGAAACACATCGATTTGCCTGAATCAATATTTATTGCAGCTTCAAAGGCTGGGGTAGGAGAGCTGCAGGCTGATGAATGGAGGCCAAGCAGCCAGCCAGTGGCCACCCTCCCGGCAGGCCTCGCCTACCTCAGCTCCTGCCCTGCCCACACCCAGGGATGGAGCACGGTCACTGTGTCTCAGGCATCCTGGTGTCCCGATCCCTAGGGCTGTTTGCTTGTTCCCATGAGCTTCTGAGGAACCAAGGCCTCTTGCAGCCTCAGACATCCTGGAGTCCTGATCCCTGGGGCTGCTCAGGAGATGGCGTGCACTGGGCAGTTTCTTGGGAACGGTGCGCTCCTTGCCCTCCCAAGGCTGACGTGTGGAAGGAAAGTCAAGGCACAGTCGGTGTTGCCACAAGAGCCATGGAGGAGGTGCGAGCAGTGCCCGTCTCAGGCGGGTAGAATCTGACGTCTCTAACGCTTACTGTCCCAATGCAGCACCCAGAACATCTGCCAGAAACTCAAGATACTTACTGGACACTTACCCTAAAACAACTCATGACAGCCACCCCTTAAAGACAAAGGGGCTCTTATGTCAGAGCACATAAGGCTTTAGCCTTTATAAGCCCCTCTCGCTTTCCCAGAAAGCTCTTTCTGTTTTACCACAATCTGTGTCTCCCGAATAAACTCTTCTTTTGTGCAGCTTGGAGGCCCAGGTCTGGAGGCATCTCTGGGAGGCTTCCTGGAGGAGGAAGCCCATCCCTGGCCACTCCTGCACTCCTCTGATCCCGGGCCAATCTTTAAAGTAGGATGAAAGTCAGGGAGGAGGGCAGAGCCCGGCAGACCATCTGCTCTGTAGCTGGGTTCAGTCTCAGTCACAGCAGAGGCCCTGCCCTTCCCTCCCACCTCCTTCCAGTGTGTGCCAAATCCCTCCTTCTGTGCAGTCCTTGGGGGCAAATCTCCAGCTCCACTACCTGCTGGCCCATTATTATTAACACCCTGTTGCTTGTGCTCCAAGCATCTCAGCCTTCCAGATTAAATAGAGCTGTACTCAGGGACTCCTTCCAAAAAGCCAGGAATTCTGACACCTCCTTGGCAGGGGCTGGGAACACAGCCAGGATGGCCTGGGAGGTGGGACCCCACTCCAGGGATGCTGGGACCGAGGGGCCGCTGTGGGCAGAGGAAGGGGCCGTGCAGGTGGAGCAGCATCCGTCTTCAGGGCCGCAAGAGGCAGCCCCACAAGGAGGGCTGGGCGCCCAAGTGGGGCCAGGAGGTCTCAGGATGGATGAGGAGGGGCCTGGGCAAGATGGGGGCCTTAGAAACCCCTGGGAGATGGCAGCAGTCCAGCTGGACGGGGCAGCAGGGGGACTGGGCAGGCGGGCCACCGTGCACCCCCAGCGTTGCTGTGTGTCTACAGGAGATGCCCCCGACCCCATCCCCGTTTTACAGTGGACGCTGTCTCCATCCATTCCAGCTGCTATAACAAAATGTCAGGAACTGGGCAGTTTATCAACCATGGGGCTGAATCTCTCGCAGTTCTGGAGGCTGGGAGTCTGAGATCAAGATACAGGCTGATTGGGTGTCTAGTGAGAGGTCCCCACGGGGTCCTCACATGGCAGAAGGGGTAAGGGAGTTCTGGGGCTCTTTGATTAAGGGCACTACTCCCATTCATGAGGATTCCACATTCATGACCTAATCACCTCCTGAAGGCCCCCCCTCCTGATACCATGCCCTGGGGGTTAGGATTCTAACACTTGCATTAGGGGGACAGAGACATTCCTTCTACACCACCCAGCAGGCACTCAGCTCACAGAACTCACAAGCTGGGGGACTCCATGCAGGCCCCCACCTTTCAGAGCCTGGCTTGCCCACCCCCAGGGTGCGGAGGGTGCCCGAGAGGCTCCACTGCCCTCATTCTCCAGGCCGCTGGCACCTCCCTGGTTCCACGTTGGGCGCCAGGCACCAGGAGGCTGACTGACCAGCCAGCCAGAGTCTGCCCCACACCCACTCCCACTTCTGACAGAGGCACCAGCTCCCAAGCAGGAGGGCAGGGCGGGGGGACACAGAGGTGGGGTCCTAGATGGAGCGTGGGGGCTGCAGGGGACCGAGGAGGCCAGGAGCCTTTCCTGGAAGCTGCAAGCAAGCCATGGGCCCAGGAGCACTGGGAACCTCCTGCAGGAGATTCCCAGAAGGAGGCCGGTGGGAAGGTGCATGCCCCATGCCCCAGGCATGCCCCGTGCTGGAGTGAGAAGGTGCTGGGATGGGGTCCCACTGCTGCCTCTGGGGAAGCTGAGTCAACCTCACGGTGCAGGGGGAGCCGGGCCCCCCACCTCCCGGAGCCTGATCAGGAATGTCTGCGCTGGGGGAGGGGCGGTGACAGGATGGGTCCACCTGTCAAGAGCTCTGTTGACCCTCCCGCTGACATTGCCTCCCGCCGGGAGGCCACCATGAAGGGCATCTCAGGTCTGTGCTCCTTGGTCTTTGGGCATCGATTTCCTTGTTTCCAGCAGAGCTGGAACTAATATCTGGCATTTGGTTGTTTAGGGAGGAAACAGCATCAATATTGTCCGTAGGGCATCATTCCCGGTCCCTCAGAGAGGCCTGCTCCCATGCGTGAGCCTGGACAACAGGCCCGGTGTCTGACCGCCTGGCAGAGAAGCATGAGGACCCTGGAGGCTGGGTGACCTGCCCAGTGGTTCCCACAGAGCCAGTCATGTGGTGTGTCCCCAGGGCCCCGACTAGCATCTCACTCTCTCGCCTGATAGCAGCATCCCCCCACCCCCAGAAAGGACCCTTACTCCCTCCCCCTCGCACTGAGCAGGGACCACCACGGACATGGGCTCAAAGCAGGAACAGAGCCCATCAGGGTGTCTGGCCAGCCCTGATTGGGGCCAGGGAGAGTGCCAGGGGAGGCAGCTGCCACTGATAGAGGACACAAACGTGCAGGGCAGAGCTGGGGGTGTCCCCCGCCTCATTCCCCTGGGGCTCACATGGTCTCTGAGACAGGATAGTCCTCATGACCCCACTTACGGGGAGGTGCACTGACCATCCCAAGGCCACCAGCAAAAGTGGTGACCAGGACCAGCGTCCTGAACTCTTGTCCCCAGAGAAGCCTGTTCTTCATTTCTGCCCCTAATTCTCATATGATCAGCCTCAGAGGCCAGCGTGGAGGAGGTGGTGATGACCCGGGAGAGGCCAATGGGCACGGTCAGGGGCCTGTGGAGGAGGGCAGACCTAGGGACTCTCGGGAGGCCGGGTGAGGCAGCAGGGCTCCTGTGTGTCGGGGTGTGAGGCTTCAGGAGGCCTCTGGGTGGCCCACAGACTCCACCGCCTGCTGCCCCTGCCCACTGCCCCCGCGGCGGGTGCTGAGCATTTGCAGGGACAGGTTTGCACAGGGAAATAAACAGCTGGGCTGGGATCCACCCACTAAGGTCCCTCTCAGACCTCCCTGGGCTGACCAGGGCTCAGGGAGCCAAGGTGGTGACGGTAAGCCCTATGTCTCGGTGGGGCCCTTGGGTTGCAGACCCTGAGTGGCAGCTGGGTCGGACCAGGAGTGTCCTGGCCGGGAGGGGGAGGACGGGGTGGGGGGGTGGCCCAGGGCTGACAACAGGCCCTATCCTAAGGTTTAAGTGAAAGGTAGGCACTCAGTAGGTGGTTGCAGGCCTCTGGCAGGGAGGCAGGCAGTGGGCAGTGCAGAAACACCTGCTTGAAGGTCAAGGCTGATCCAGGCTTGAAACAGGGCCGCATCCGGCTGAGAGCCGGCCCCTGCCCCTGGGAAGCCCCACCTCCCCAAGGCCCAACCAGTGCTCAGAGCTCACACGCCAGGACACACAGCCAGGCCCAGGGGTGACCTTAGGTCTGGCACAGGGGCCCTGGACCCCCAATGGGACACCATGAGCACCCAGCACCTCTGGGACCCCTGTGTCCCCACCCCACCTAGGATGACCAGGCCTGATTCACAGGGAGACCATGCACCTGCAAAAGCCTGGCACACTAGATGCTCACGGGCTGCCTGGCTTCACACGCCTGACACCCTTTCCAGGCCCTGAGATGAAAGGGGTGGTCCTAGGATTCTGGGCTGGGTCTTCAGGAGCTCTGTGCTGTGAGACCCCCAGAGCCCAGCACAGCCTCAGGCACAGTGCCTGCCCCAGAGGCCACGTGTGGGTCTGACCTATGGGGAGGGGTCAGGCAGGCTGGGGGCCCTGAGGGACGTGGGTGAGGCAGGGTTGCCAGTGACTTCCTGCTCTTTATTACAACACACCCTCTGTTAATCCTCACACCAGCCTGGTTCCCAGGCTGCCTCGCAGGGAGCCCCTGGGTGCCCCCGCCCCTGGTGCCCTCACCCCCTGCCCCCGCCCAGGGATTATAGCTTGTCTGGCAGTGCTCTCAGCTGGGTCGGGAGTCCATGACCTTCTGGAAAGGCCCCTGCTTGCGGGGGATGCCCCACAGGGCGGCCTGAGGTCGACTGGTTGGCAACACCTGCTCGAGCGTCTTGTCATGAAATCCTGGAAATGACCCCAGGATTGGTCTGGCACAGGACGGAGCAGCAGGTGATGGGGCTGGGGGAGGGTGTCCCAGGAGGGCGTGGCCTGGATAGGGGGTGCACAGTGGGTCTCACCCACGAGTCCCAGTGGGAGTCACCCCTCAGTTGGTGGGAAGAGGATGTTGGGCCGGGTCTCCTTGCGGGATGGGGGGGACAACTGGAGTGAGGGAGTGAGGCCCAGACAGTCGGCTGCAGAGCCCACCACTACCCCCATCCTATCTGTACGGAGAGAGGGCGCAGGGCCGAGTGCCACCAGGGCTCCCCAGCCCACTTCTTGTGAACGTCCCCTGGGCTCTGCAGCCCCGGCCCACCACGCCCACAGACCCTGGCGGAGGGGACAGCTGGGCACACTGAGGCCAAGCCCTGCCTGTCCTCGCCAAGGGGCAGCCAGGTCAGGACTTAGACCCAGGCCCACAGATGCCCCACAGACGCCCCAACTGTGCCAGGCCCCCCTTCCTGCACCCATAAGGGGTGTCCAGGCCCCAACAGTGTCCATCCTGGACCCTGCTCGTGTGAGTTCACCAGCTGGACGACGTGACCTCTGGTGACAGGTCCAGCCCGTCCCACACCTCATCACCCACCCCACCTCTGCTCCACAGGCCAGGAAAGTGTGGGGAGAACAGGGCGACAGCTACAAAGTCCCAATAAGCAGTTCCTGGATGGCCTGCCCTGTGCACAGCCTCGCAAGCCCTCGGTCGGGGGGGTGGTGAACAGAGGTCAGGGCCTGTCCTCCGAGCCACACACCTCGGGCAGGGGCAGCACCCTGGACCTCAGTTTACCCCTGCGAAGAGGGAGTGTGTGGGGAGGCGGGACCTTCCACTACGTGTATGAGTCCACGCGCAGAAGGCCCCGACTGAGGTGGACTCTGGGAGCCCCCTGCCGACTCAGGGCACCCTAGACTCCCCCAAACACTCCTTTCCTGGGCACCTTCCTGATGAATACATATGCTGGAAGGTTAACAGGCAAAAAAAGTACAGTTAGACACAAGTTAAGGGCACAAGTGGGTGTGAGATCCAGGGGAGTCCAGGGCTGGACAAGCATGGCCACGGCCACTTCAACACGCAAACAGCCAACGGCTCCACGGCCTCAGGACAATGGCCAATGGGGCCCAGCTGGCCAGGCAGCAACAGGGGTGTCCCCAACCCCTCCCCACCCTCTCCCCAACACCTCCCTGCCTGCAACCCTCACCCTGCCCACCACCAAGGCCCACCACACTCTGCTCCATCCTGCACCTGCCCGCCTGCTTCACTATTATTTACTGGAGGGTTTCCTTCAAATGGATTTTTTTTACTTAAATGATTATATTTTGAAAGGAAATCTTACAGCACCACTGGAAATGGAAAACAAGCATTGCAGGCGACAAATAGAAGGTATCCATACAAACAGAATGAAAACAAAACATGTTATGAAACCCCGCGAGGCCCGGACCCGCGGGTCTGCAGCCCTGATCTGGCAGCTCAGCTCCACGCAGAGCTAGGAGGGGCACTGGTCCCGACACATGGGGGGGCCCCACCGGAGGGTACCCAAGTGGGCACCTCCTGCAAGCACTGTCTAGGGAGGACATGAAATGACTTAATCTTGGCACCAGTTCAGAGGAGGTGTCTGGGGATCGGGATCCCCACCTCCCACTGTCCTGGGCAGTCCCAGCCTCACCCCAAGCCCTTGCACAAGGCCCAGGGCAGAGCAGGAAGACGGCAGCCCCAGCCTGGCAGCATCCACACACAGACCAGGGCAGAGCCAGGAAGAAGGTCCCCCGGGGAACTCTGGGTTAAACAAGGTTAAGGGGTCCCCTGCAGGACTTCTCTGTGCCTTGTGTCTGTGTCCAGAGGTGGCCCTACCCAGCTCCAGCCTTTGGCCGTGTGCTCCCTGCAGGCCTTATCAGCACCTCGACTGACGTCCCTCTATCTGAACCAAAAAAGGAGAGAAAAAACATCCCACTCCTGCAAGGAGTCGCTTCCTGGGTGGCAGGCTCTCTCTGGAGTCAATGGGGCCCAGTTGGTGGAGTGGCACCAGGGCCAACACTCCCCACCCCAGCCCTGAGCCCATGGGAGCCCCTGAGAATCTCAGCTAATTGGCCCCGGCCGCTGTGTGCCGCTCAAACAATTGGCAGCCTGTCACTGTTTTACGTGGTTTCCAAGGTGTTCCTGGGATTGGGGACGTCAGGTTTTGGACCCAGAGTGCAATGGAGCTGCCAGGCCAGGAGCCAGCTGGGCCTCTGGGGTGTCTCCAAGCACCCCACGGGGACTCACGTCCCCTTGGGTCCAGTCCCAGACCACAGGACTCCCTGCAGGGTCTTTCCTCTTGGGATGGGCCCCACAAGGGATGCTCCAGGTGAAGGCCCCAAAGGCACTGCTGGGCTGGCAAGGGCACCTGGGGGCTGCGTCCGTGATGGCCCCATGTGGCGGGAGATGGCACGGAGCCAGCAAAATTTTTGCTTCCCAGGGGCAGTGTCGGCAAGGCACTGGGGACCGGTGATCTGCCAGGAATTGACCCCATGGAGGAAACAGACACACTCGTGCATTCCTGGACTTCCTCTGCAGCCCTGCACTCCTGGGTCCCAACCCTACGTGCACATCAAGCTCCAGATACCGGCACCAAGAATCCCCGGTATCCTGGCCACCGCGGGATCTGACCCCTCGGGGTCTGCCGGAAGCTGTGCTCCATGCCAGCAGGGGGCAGCTGGCCCTGAAGGGTGGGGGCTCCTGTCCTGCCAAGAGCCATCTGTCCCACTGTGCACCTGGCGCCCCAGGTGGGATCCTGTGCCAGGGACTTCAAAACAGCCACCTGTCCCCCCTGTCTAACCCTGAGCCCTCGAGGGGCCAGGGGCCTCCCAGAGGCCCTGCACAGAGGGTTGGGCCTTGGCTGTGGACCCTGGGCCAGGCTCAGCTCGACTCGGAGCCAGTCACTGTCCTGAGGGACCCTCGAGTCTGACCCGGGGCAGAGCCTGGGCCAGCTCGGTATGGGGGACGGGGGGCACTTGCTGGGGGCCACATGGGGCAGACACGGGGCCGAGCCCAGCACATCTCAGAGTGGCTGGACTTGAAGGCTAGCCCCACCAGACATGGCCAGCCTGCCTGAGCAATACAGGCAAGGCAGCTGTCCCCAGCCATGGGGCAGGCAGGCAGACAGGGGTACGGAAAGGGCCAGGTGCACAGGAAGCATGCTGGCCGGGACCGGGCCCAGGTCAGCGTCGTTACAGTGTCCATGCACTTGGAAGATCCCACGTGGCCCAAAGGCTGAGCAGACGCAGGCTTCTCTCTAGGGTGGACACGAGTCCAGGAAAAGGGGACTTTGTCACCCAGAGGAGTGAGAGGTGGAGAGTAGGAGTGGGAGGGGTAGAGCGCGGCCCACACAACCCATTGCATGGAGGAGGGGCCCGCGGTCACAGGCTGACTGAGCCCTGGCCTCTCCAGGGAGAAGGGCCACGCGGAGGTCCCGTGGACCATGATGGTGACAGTGGGCTGAGGTCCTGCCCCTCATCACTGAGCCGGCCCCATGGGGAAGCCTCCTCAGAGCCACCTGCCAGGGACTGGCCCCTTCCCAACCAGGGCCGTGGCCCGGGGGTGGGTGGCCCTCCCTGGGCTCAGGAGCAAGGGGCTCTCCAGGAGGGCCTCCAGGGAGGGCGCTGGGGCCAGGAAGGTGGCGGCCATGGGGCGGTGCAGGCGGGTTGGTCGGCCAGACTGGGCAGCAGAGCACGGGGACAGCGGTTCTGTCCCGCAGGGGCCTCCCCGGGGCGCTTGGTTCCCTGTCACTGTGTCCCCCGGTGCCCCCATCCCATAACCGCCCCTGCCCTCTCCCAACACAGACCCTCCCACCTGCCTCCTGGCAGCCCACGGTCCCCGGTGCCCCTCGTCACAACCCCCATGTGCCTGACAGCAAGGGGCCCGGTGACTCGGTGACACCAATAGGCCTCCCTCAGACGCCTCAGCCCCAGGGCACCCTCACTCTTTGACCAGAGGCCTAGCAGGGCAGTAAAACCATGGGGACGGGCCTGGTCCCTCAGCAACTACAGCGGCCCCAGAGCTCCAGCAGCACCCCCGTGGTCTCTGGCGAAGCCCCCTGCCCCCAGCCTGACATTTCCGGACAGGCTCCCAGGGCTCCAAATGTCAGTGCAGCTGCCTGGGCGTGGCAGGGGCGGGGGGAGGGCCAGGGGACAGCAGGCACCATGACACAGGGCACCTGGGAGAGGGGCTCCCAGCTGGTCTGCCAGTGCAAGTGCGATGAAGCCACTGCCTTCTTGGGCCAGAGCTGCAGGGGGCCCTAAGGTCCCTCCCCCACGGCAAGTGGCAGCCCTGCCCCCCAACCCCTGTGCCCAGAGCAGCCCCTCCAGGGACCCAAAACCAAGGCACCTTCACACTGGAGGACGAAGCACAAGACTGGGAGGTGTGGGAATGTCCATCACTCACCTCACCCCTCACCTCACCCCTCACCTCACCCCTCACCTCACCCTTCACGTCACCCCTCACCTCACCCTTCACCTCACCCCTCACCTCACCCATCACCTCACCCCTCACCTCACCCCTCACCTCATCCCTCACCTCATCCCTCACCTCACCCCTCACCTCACCCCTCACCTCACCGTTCACCTCACCCCTCATCTTACCCTTCACCTCACCCTTCACCTCACCCCTCACCTCACCCCTCACCTCACCCATCACCTCACCCCTCACCTTACCCTTCACCTCACCCCTCACCTCACCCATCACCTCACCCTTCACCTCACCCCTCACCTCACCCATCACCTCACCCATCACCTCACCCCAACACCTTGCAGCCCTTCTTCCCTCTGAGCTCCCAGGTCACTGCCCCTCTCATTCCCCAGGAAGATCCCTGCAAGGTTTGGCCTGGGCATCTGCATAGCCCACCTTCCATGGGGCCCCCCAGTTTCCTCCACCCTCCACTGCCCGGAGCTCACAGGAGGGAAACCAAGGCACAGAATATCTCCAAGGGGTTCAGGAGCTGATCTGGGGCTCCATCCCCACCTAGTAGCTCCCATCCCTCGTGCTGGTCCTCAGAAGGCGAGTCGAGGCCCCCTCTGTCGTTTGGACACCTCGCTTCCTGGGTGGTTAGTTTAGGGTTAGCATCACACAGGACACACGGGCTTCCTGTGTCACAGTGTCCACGTCCACAACGTCCAAGTGCAGACCCCAGGCTCCTCCAGGCCGGGCCGCTGACCCCAAAGCCTCTCGGAAATGGAGCCAGAGATGGTGACTGGGGTCCCACACACCTGCCCTCCCCTCCGCACCCGCCAGCCCCAAGGGAGCCAGTCAGTGCTGATTGATGGGTGATTGTTTCACCTCCGACCAGCCTGAGCCCTGTAACTCGGGGTGTAAATCCCAGCCACCGGGCTTGGCTGACAGGGAATGACACGCAGAATTAAATGGAGGCATAAAGATTAACAGCCCGTCAAAGTGTCCTGAGTGGAGCCCGGCCCAGCGGGACGCTAGTCTACATCCCCTCCAGGGGGTCCTCGCCAGGCCTCACAGTTCCAGTGGGCCTCTCTGTCCCCCCAGCCCTGCCCTGCCCCACCCAACTTTGCCCCCAAACCAGCCCCTGCCACCAGCCTGGGGTCAGGGCCGCTCTGGGGGATCCACAGCAAGACAGCGGCTAGCGTGCTCCCTGCGTGTGCAAGGACTCACGTGTCCTGGTGTCCCCCTGTGGCCATGCTCCCTCAAGTCTCCGGGGGCCCACCTCTCCCAGGCCGAGCTCCGTCACCCTGCACCCTTGGCCTGAGGGGTCTGGGGCTCATGGGGAGGGAGCCCAGCCTTCTCCCGGCCTCCCCCTGCCTCAGCCTCCTTCGCCGGTCAAAGGAGCAAAGCCCTCCCGGGTCCCTGTGGTGTGGACCGAGGTGAGGGCGGGCACCCATGACCCCTGGGCCTGGAGGCCCAACAGACGAGCGGGACCAAGGCTCAGCCCCTGCCAGGCCCTGTGCTCTGAACAGCAGGACCCTCTCCTGGGGAACACCGCCGAGGCCCTGCCTTCCCATCATCTGAAGATGAGGAACCAGCTCCGAAGGGCATGACCACACCACCCGCGGGAGCCCTCCTGGCCTGGGGAAGGACGCCTCCCGGGTCCCACAGGGGTTGGATGGGGACCCTGGCGCCTGGCCGCGGGCTTAACACCCAGACATCTTACTGGAGCAATGCAGAGTCCACCGTGAGAATCATCTCAATAAAAAGCCCCTTCCAAGTTTCCCTGGTGGCGCAGTGGTAGAGAGTCCGCCTGCCGATGCAGGGGACACGGGTTCGTGCTCCGGTCCGGGAGGATCCCACATGCCGCGGAGCGGCTGGGCCCGTGAGCCATGGCTGCTGAGCCTGCGCGTCCGGAGCCTGTGCTCTGCAATGGGAGAGGCCACAACAGTGAGAGGCCCGCGTACCGCAAAAAAAAAAAGCCCCTTCCCCCGCCATCAGGAACAGTCAAATGGTTGCTATAACTTAATTGCCTCAGAGCTCCCTGTTTTGTAACTCAATAATTGTGATTTTGTTTCCTTATTAATGTCATTGTTTTAAACTTCCTCCACCACATTCTGCACTGGGCCTCCAAGCGCAGAGCAGAGGGGGACTCCACTAAAGAGGGGGATGTGGGAACAGTATCTTAGGGGTGGGAGAAACTCCAGCTGATGAAGGCCGGGGGTGCTTGGGGCAGGGAGATGGAATGCACGAAGGCAGGAGGCGTGAGCATGGGCGCCGAAGGGGCTTGGATGTTGTCGGGGGCGGGAGGATTGGGGGCCACAGAGTCTGCACTGCCAGTGGCAGGGGGAGGGGAGGAGCATGAACTTGACCTTGGATGTGTCACGGTGAGTTGGAGGGGAGGGACGTCCTGTGGTCCAGGGGACAGGGAGCAGGGAGAACCCTGCCAGAACAGGGGTGGGTGCTGCCTACAGGGACATGCACTTGGGGAGGCCACCTGCAGCCCCAGGCTCTGGGCCCTGAGGCACCCCAGCCTCTCCCCAGACCCTCGGTGAGCTGTGCCAGCATTGGGAATTCGGAGCAGGTCCAGCCTGCTGCTGTGTCGGAGAAATGCAACACGATTAATTAGCCCCTAAAAAAAGCGTTTGAAGTGTTTATTGCAGGACGGCGCTCCTGGTTTTATAAGCAGATGGGGAAATAAAGTGGTGGGGATGACAAGCCGGGAACAGCTGCACAGGGACCCGGAACCTAATTCATAATTCAGCGGACTAATCAGAGAACATCTTCTGCTGGCACCGTAACGAAGGGACGTGAGGCCGCAGCTGATGAGCTGCACCCGTGCCCTCCGCCTGCTGGGGGGCCCCGCCGAGGCGCCAGCCCAGCCCCATCACGGTTCCAAGTGCCAAGCTCTGGACAAGAATTTTCTCAGCAACCACATTACTCATATACCCTCTTTCCAGGAGAGGAAGCTGAGGCCCAGGGAGGCTGAGCCTGAGGAATGGGTCCTGGTGGGCGCACAGCCCCCACTCCCACCCCCCACCCCCGGGCCCAGGTCCCCCAGCCCTGGCTGTAACAGCGGAGATCACCCAGCCCCACGGCAGGGGAGAGAAGTGGGGGGGTAATGGGACAGGTATAGCATTCAGAGCTCACCAGAGCCCCTGGGAAGGCAGGTGGGGGCCAGGGTGGGGATGGGGCTGAGACAGAATCAGGGGCCTGGGTGGTACACAGGGCGGCTCATGGGCCCCCCATGGGGACTGGGATCATTGAACATAAAAACTCAGGCATGTTCTATGAATCTTCCAGCTCCGACAGAAGCCCAGAGTTCGCAGCAGCCGTGGACTGTAAAACGCGCAGGAGGAAGTATCTGTGCCGGCTGGAAAGTCCTTGTTTTCTCCTCAGCTGCTATTAAAACAACGGGAGGTGAAGGGTGGGAGCCGGGTGCCCTGCCAGCCCCGCCAGCCCCGCCAGCCCCTGCCCCTCCCAGGGGGTTGGTGTGTCCCCCCGCCCTGACCAGGACCTTCACCAGCACACTCTGTATTCTCGTCCATGTGTCCCTTGTGTGCCTGGCAAGATAGGGGACCCAAGCGCCCTGAGCAGCTCATGCCCTCCCAGGCAGACAGACCAGGTCAACTAAACCTTGCACAGGACTTTCCTTAAACACTTAAAACCACAGAGTGGTTGGTGCTGTAGCAGAGGAAGGCATGGGTGCCATGATGCCCCAATGGGGGGAGTTGTGGAGTTGGGCTTTGAGGCATAAGTAGGAGCTCGCCAGTGTGAGAAGCATCTGTCACCATCCTCTGTGCCACCGGTGCTGGATGGGATCCAGACTAGGGTTAGAAAGGGAGCTCTGAGTCAGACCCTGACCCCAACCCCCCTTGGACCCCCAGGCCGGCCTGACTGGGGACTTTTTCAGGAGGCCAGGCTCCTGAAAAAGGGCTTTCAGCCTTGGACCAGTCACTTCCCCACAGGCTTTGAGGGGAAGTCAAGGAAAGGGGAGAGGCTGTGCCTGGTTACCTTCCACAGGTGACAGACAGACCCCATGCCTCCCATGTGCTCAGTTTAGGGGTCAGAATCCAGGCTGGGCTGTGGGGGCTGAGTTTCCCTTTTGTGTGACGTCCACTGGGTCCCTGGGTGCCACTCAGCACATTCCTGGCCTTGGCGGGCTGGCTGCCTGGCCGGGCTCAGCAGGTCGCCCCTCTCCACGTGGCCATGCCAGTGGTGAGACTCCTTAAGTGGCAGCTCGAGGCCCAGAGCAGGAGGCAGAAGCTCCAGGCTCTGAAGGCCCAGGGCCCAGCTCAGCATCACGTCCACCCTCCATCTGTGGTCAGAGGTATCCCAGGCCACCTGGGTCCAGGGAGGAACAAAAACCGAGGTCATGGAGGATCAGGGACCTCCTTGGGTCCCCACAGGCCCGCCTCAGACCAGAGTGCCGGGGCAGGCAAAGGGGCAGAGGCCCACCTGGACCCCAGACCCCTGGAAAATTCGTCCAACTGAAGCTCCCGAGGTTCTGGGCAGATGCCCTCGTGAGCTCCTTTCCGGAAAAAAATGAACAGAAATGTCCCCAAGACTGTGGGTAAGAAGCAGCCCAGGGCCTCCTAGTCCTGAGTGGATCAGGTGTGTGGTAAACCCAGGACCTCAGCAGGTGAACCCTTGCCAAGATGGGGTCTTGGTGCTGAAGTGGGATTTGGGCTCAGAGGCAGGGCCGGCTGCCTTCAACGCCTGCTGCCCGGCTGCTGTTTGCCGAGGATGCCCGGGCAGCCAAGCTTAGCCAGCGTGTGGCCCACCATCCCAGAGGCTGGTCCTCACCCACTGGCTCAGAAAGGAGACACACCTGCCCAAGGCCCCCCGGCCTGTAAATAAACGGCAAAGCGAGGAGGCGAGCCCTGTCCCTGGCTCTAGGGCCACATTTTGGCCACAGGCTGGCACTGCCCCTCCCCACAGCCAGGTCCCCAGAGTCCACATCTGCTACCTCCCACTCTTCCCGTACCTGCCAGTGGGCAGGCTGCTCTGGGTCACCCTCCCCCAGGGAAGGGGGCTGCTCCTCTGACCTCGGGCCCAGGGCCAGGCCCCTCCCTGGGCAGCTCAGAACCACGGAGACTGGACGAAGGGCTGGACGTGATGGACCACTGGGCAGGGACCCGCTTGTGCGGGTCCAGTGACCCACGGTGGTGGCCGCCTCAGGACCGTGCCTCCGGCACTCCGGGCTGGCTGCAGGGTGCGGGCAGCGGGCAGCGGGCAGTGCTACCCTCGGGCCACCACACCCACACATTCCCTGCTTCGCGTCTGGCGGCAGAGGCAATCTCACTAAACAAACATGCCCCGGATTAGCTCTGTGCAAACAGCAGCAACGCCACAGCACCAAAGAGGGGCTTGGAGAGCCAAACACACAGTGGGGCTCTGGGGGCCAAGTCCTTCGGGCAGGAACATGGCAGGAACACCAAGCCATGGGGTGTCCCTGGGTTGGGGACATGGGACATCTCCTAAGACACACGCCCACCCAGCCCTCATGTGCAGCGAGCTGGACACTGAAGGACTGTAGGGGCAAGGTGGACATGGCCCTGGCCTCAGGAGGGGACCAGACAGCGTACGAGCTATAGAGGGAGTGTCCAGCCCTGTGGCACCACCAGCCTGACGCCAGCCCGGGCCCCCACACCTGTGCCTACCCCACCACTGTTGCAGCTACCCCAACCCTGAGCTCTGCCCTCCGGCCAGGGCCGTCCCTACTTCGGGGGTCCCCCAGGCCCTATGTGGGAGCCCAGACCTGAGGACAGTTGGCGCCCACGTAATGACCTCCATGGAGCTGCCCAGAGTGGCCTTTCCTCTAGTCCACTCCTCACCCCACCCAATTCCTCCTGGAACAGAACCAAGACTCAGGGGTGACAGACCAACCAGGCAGGACGCCCCTTGGCCCCTAACAGAGCCCCCACAAGGGCTGCCCTGGTCAGCGAGGCCATCAGGGTAGGAGCCCGGACCCCCAGTTTGCTCCCGGCCCTGCTGCCCTCCTGCCCAGGGGTCCTTCTGGTACGGCCAGCTCCTGGGGTACAGGGCTCCTCCCTACCAGCCTCTGTGCCCAAGGCCCACTCCTGGGACCCCTGCCCCAGCCCCCAGCCCCAGCTGCAGAGGAGCCCAAGGCAGGAAAATGGGCACCTGTTTTTGCAGTTTCCCTTTTCTCATTTTTCTGCACTTCCAATTTTTCTGACACGGGCATGAGTTTCTCAGGTAATCAGAACAGAGAGTGTCAACAGGGAGAAACCAGGCTCCCCTCGGGCGGCGGAAGCTGGAGGCCCAGGGCCCCAAGGGGGTCAGGCTCCCTCGGGCTGGGCCCCCACATGTGCAGCCCAGTGAAGGGCACCCTCCCGGGCCCAGGCTTGGTGCCCTCCCTGTGTGCCGCCATCCATCATCCCGTTGTGTTCTGGGCCCCTCCCCGGGGACAGGCCAGCCTCATTGCACTGCCACAGCGACGCTTGCATTAACTTGTATCTAATGGGACGCATGGACATGGAGCGATTCCAGTTTAATTAGGCGTCAGGAAGCTGGGCATTAATTAAAGTAACAAAGACTCAGCACAACATGGGCGGGGCCCGGCTGGAAAGGCTGTGGCCAGGTGGTCAGGGGAGGCCAAGCATGACCAGCAGGGATGGCCCCACACTCGTCCCGCAAGCTCTCGACCCCCTTAGCCCAGCGTCCTCTAATCATCTCCACCATGGCCCACACGTCAAAGGCCATTTGGAGCCTCGTGTCCTGACCTCGCAGGGCCACATGCGGCCTGGGGAGGGGGCAGGGGACACAGAGACAAAACACGGATGCTGCAGCCAGCACTGGCCAAGTCCCCTCCATCTCCCTCTGCCTGAGTCCCCTCACCTCCCAACCTCTCACCCCTGCCTGGCCTTCACCCCCAGCACCCTGATCAAGAATCGCACAAGGCTTGAGTATTTGCTGCATTTATGAGAAGTGCTTTATCTGACTTTTTATTTTAAGGGCAGGAGAGTTGAGGGTTTATATTTCTTTCTCTAAGGAAAAACAGAAAACTAGATTAGGTGGCTTACTCTCCCACAGCCTGACTCTCTCCCGGGGTTTCCCTCTGCCCTGGGCTGCCCTTGAGGCCTCATGGGTATGCTGCCCCTCGGCCCCAGGACAGGCCCAAGGGTCCCTGGTCTAAGCCACTTCTCCCAGCCCCACACAGCGTCACCTCCTTCCTCCTGGATATCTACCTCTGTTGATGTGTCCTGCTCTCCATCTTCACTCCCCTGCGGAGCGTGAACCTAGGGGTTTGAACTAAGGGGCACAGAGGCCCAGGTGTCCGATGCAGGTCGCTGGACAGCTGCTGCCCGATGGGCTCCAGGCCTCAAAACCCACTTGAGTGAGAGGGGTTTCTGTCAAGGCCATGGGGCTGATTGGGCAGGAGCCATGGACCCCAGTGAGACTCAGCCAGGGGTCCCCACTGCAACAGCAAGAAGACCGCAGCCACCTCCATGGAGCCACCCCAAGATGCACACTTTTC
This sequence comes from Orcinus orca, assembly GCF_937001465.1. NCBI lineage: Eukaryota > Metazoa > Chordata > Mammalia > Artiodactyla > Delphinidae > Orcinus > Orcinus orca. The sequence goes on from NC_064573.1 coordinate 62,443,964, forward strand.
AGAAACTGTCAAGCCGGCCAGCAGCTCCCGTTTCTGTGAGTGCCTGGAGCTCAGCCAGCAGGGCATGGACGTGGATGCCAGCCGGGGAGTGACAGGGCCATCCCTACCAGAAGGGCCCGGACGGGGGTTCTGAGCCAGGGCTGAGTGGCCTGGGCCAGAGCGCAGTAGGGCCCTGGCCAGCTCTGTGTGGAGAAGAATGGTCGATGGCCTGATATCGACGTTTCCCATAATGATGATCATATTTTCCCCACCGGTCGAGACCCGAGTCAATGACATCTGCGTAATTGGAGCTTGATTTTAATTAAGTCTTCGAAGTTTTGTGACTGTACCTGACAGAGGACTCCTTTCTGTGCTGCCGAGGGGACGGTGGGAGCAGAACTGCGGCCGGCCTGCCCCAGAGGTGGGCAGGGCTGGCACCTGGGCGTCCTTGGGCCTTGGCCTGACTCCCCTGTCACCCCCCAGAGCCACCGTGTCCTCTGTCCTTAATCTGCTATGATTCTCAGCCCGTGGGCAGAATTGGCCTGGTGGGGATTGGATCCTGGGGGAAGAGCCTGGGTGGGTAGGAAGTGGCCGGTGCTGGGTGCCTCCCCACCCGACCCATTTCCTCATCTGTCCCCTGCCCCGTGGCCCAGGCCCCGCTCCACAGGAAGGGCTGCCATTACTTCTATCCATCACTTCATGGGATTGCCCCAAACATGTGCTCCAAGCCTCCTTCCCTCCAAACCTCATCCTGTCGTTTCCACCATCCCCAGGCTTCTCCCCCCAGGGCCTGGGTCACCCCAGCCATAGACCACAACCCACACCTGCTGACCACGGGACGCAGAGGCCTCACCTGGGTTCCCTGCCCAGCCCCACCCACCCTCCAGAGCGTCTCATGACAATGCCGGGAGCAGGGACCCCGCACACAGCCCCACCCAGCCTCCCCCAGCACCCCACCCCGGGGGACCCCAGGCCTCCTGTCTGCCTCCCTCTACCCACCAGCCCACTGACAGTTTTAATGTCATGGAGGAGAGAAGGTCATTAGCAGGAATGGATTATTAATGAGGAGGCCTAATTAGGCAGACCACTGAATCACCAGTCTCACTCCGAATCCCTGAAGACTAACAGGGAGTCATCGAGCCCTCAGGGGCGTCCGCCAGGCTGCAGGGGGGTGGGCCCCTGAGCACCGAGGACCCCAGTGGTGTCCAGGCCTCGGGGCAGGGGCCCAAGTAGTACCCACGCCATTGCCCTGGGGACCCCCAGCTCCATCTGCCTCTGGCTGAGCCACACGTTTTACCAGCTGAGCCTCTGCTGCTGGGCCAGGGCAGCCGTGGGCAGCACCCCACCCCCAGCCTCTGACCCCAGCAGGGGAGCCGAGGGGGGTTCCACAGCACAGGCACTGCCCACAACAAATGTGTCCGAGTATGGCCTTGGTCCTCTGCCCTAGGGGTCTGCGCTGACCCCTACTGTCCACCCCTCCCCTGGGGGTAGAGGCAGCCTCTGCTCCGACCTGGGCCCACAGTGGGACTCGGTCTCCTCACAGTGAGAGGGAAGCTGGGGACCCCTGCCCCAGGGCTGCGTGGAGGCTGCCCTCAGGACGGCTTGGGCCCCAAGGACTCTGGGAAACAGAAACTTCAGCATCAAGGTCAGTGCCTCACGGCTACCCAAACCCACTTCACAGACAAGGAAACTGAGACCCGGGGTAGGCAGCCCCAACTACAGAGCAGAGCCTGGGACCAGGCCCCTCCCAGCCCCCTCCTGGCTCCTGAGATTGGTTGGGGTGCATCCTGGGACAGCCCGGCCCAAGGTCATCAGTCCCTTCCTGGCTGATGCAAGGAGTCGGGGGTGGGGTGGTGACAGGCAGAGGCGGGAAGGGCGGGTGGTGGGCAGACTCGCCCACCCCACTGTGTCGCCCATGGGTCAGGGCCAAGGCCACTGGGTGCTCGCGTGGGTGGACAGCCAACGCCTGCCCTGGGAAGGCCATTCGCCAGGAGCAGAAGGAGGGTGGGCCCGTGGAGGAGCCTTAATGAACAATTGAGTTTGGAGGAGCTGCGATCCCACTAATGGCCTCAGAGCTGCTGAACTCAGGAGGGAACCATGACGGGCCTAATGAGGGGACACTGAGGGACACTCAGAGCAGTGACCCCAGGCCAGAGGTCAAGAGGGTCTGAATATGAGGGCCTGGGCTGGGCGCAGGGCCTTTGGGACCTTGGGCAGCCCTGAACCTCTTGGGGCCTCAGTTTACCCATCCAGGGGTGCCCTTGGAACAGGGTTGATGAGGGAGGGGAGCGCTCCACAGCGGGGGACGCAGAAGCCAATGCCAGGACCGCATCTGTCTGCTTGTCGCGTGTGGTGACTGTCTGTCTGTGCTGAGTGACAGGGGTCCCCACCCAGCCCTCCCTGTGGGGCTGCCATCTTCTCTTCGTTCCTCCAGCTGCCACCTTTTCCTAACTTGTGCTTTGAAAAACTTTAAACCCTCACAAAAGCTGCAAGAGCAGTTTAAGTGGCCATCTGCCTGCCCAGAGCAGGAGCTGGGGGACCTCTCTGTCCCACCATCACCTTGTGGCAGGCTGTGCAGAGACAGTACTGGCCCTGGCTAGGGCACAACATGGCTTTGAGAGCTCTGGGAGCTGTGATGACTTGGGGGAGGGGCATAATTAAGGTGGTCCTGCTTTGAGGCCAAGGTGAGGGGGCTGCAGAGTGCTGTCAGCTGGTAGTCTCACCAGGTGGGGCCAGAAACCAAGATCAGAAAAAATGACTGACATGAAGGGCAGCAGGTCCCCAGGTCCTGCCCCTACCAGGGCTCTGGTCTTCCTGACATGCTGTCCAGGGCTGAGATAGTCCAGAAACTCAGGGCAGCCAGTACCAGGCCTCCTTTGCCTGGAACTGCCATATTCCTCTCCCTCAGGTGAAGGTTTCATGAGACTGCAGGCCTAGAGGATTAGGGCAGCACTGAGCAACCACTCACACTTTAGTGAGAATTAGTGGGCTGATCCAGGAGATGGCAGGGTAAGTCTGATAGCAGAGGGGTACTCCCAGGGCCCAGAGGGTCTACAGGCCATGGGAGGACCAGGGATCGGCCAATGGGGGCAGAGGATGTCCCTGCCTGCCAGCCCTGAGACCCAGGACACCTATAGGCACAGAGCAGAGACTCATGGGCTCACTGAGGCAACCCTGTAACCACTCCACTAGCACCCAAGGGAGGGAGACAGGCTCCACCCACCAGGCCCAGTGATTGGGCAAGACATCCCTCTCTGCAGGTGAGTGTGGGGTCCTCACCGTCTGTGTGTGGGTAACATCCAGCCCTGGGGTGCAGGCCCGGGAATTGGGCCGCTCAGGGGTCCAGAGAAACCATACGTGGCCCAGATGACTTGTCCACCCCTCTCCCACACCCCAGCACCAAGATTCCTGCAGTGTGCAGAGCATCAGCAATTCTGATGGGTTTTCATTTAACTTTTTCTTTATCACAATTACTTTGAAAACTATTAAGTGTAATTATTAATCATTAAGTAATTATTATCTGCTCTTATATTAATTTTCTGGTCATCGGGAGTGTCGCAAAGATTTAAGATCTTTGATTGTTAATAATATTTCCCAAGCACAAGGAGGTTTAATGCACCTCGATATATTCCCCCCTGCCTGGATGAGGCAGGGAGGGGCCCCCCCCAGGCCGCCCTGGCAGGGTTGCTCCCCCACGCGTGTGTCCTGGGCCCCAGGCGTGACCCAGCCCTCCCAAGCTCCCCTTAGGGCCCCCGAACACCTGGACAGGAGAGTGGCCCACTCCTGGTGTCCATGCCCACCCCACACCCGCCAGCCTCTCTGAGGCCCTGGCACCAAGGCCAACCAGGAGGGTGCCCATCACAGGTCAGGTGCCACTGAGGGCCTTGCTGTCCCAGGTCAGCTCCAGGCCTGTGTGTCCCCGCAGGCCTCACTGACCACTCAGCCCCACCACCATCCAGTGTCCCCAGGAACTCTGGCTGCAGCCCTGTGACCAGCAGACCAGGGAGGAGCCACCAGCAGTGCCTCTCTCGCTGTGTGTCGGCTCTGAGGGCAGGACAGTGGTGCTGGGGATCCCAGCGGGGACAGAGCTGGCAGTGTGCGGCAACATTATGTGACACCAGTGACCTAGAACCACAGTGAGTGCGAGCTCCCCGCTTACTTCCCGCTGTTCTCAGCAAGTTGACACAGTGAGGCCGCTGGCTAATGCTGGTCCACGGCCCCTCCTGCTGCCCTTCATGGGCATCTTCCCACCCTGCCCTCAAGGCCTGCTGCATAGAGGGCACTGTGTCACCCCGTCTCACATGAGCAAACCGAGCTCAGAGGCAGGAGACTGGTCCAGCTCTGGCTCTCTCGCCCAGGGCCACCTCTGCCCAGAGCCCGGCCCCTTGGCTCCCCAAGCACTGGCTGGGGTCTGAAGGAGAGGACAGCTGGGCATCTGGTCCAGGCCTCCTTTGCCCTGGGGAGGCCAGCCTGTGTGACGTGGGTGTGGACGGACAGAAGGACTAGCACTTCCTCTGCCCCCATGTGGCCAAAGACAGAATGTGGGTCAGTGTTGAGACAGGAGGGGGCACTGGGAGTGTCCTTGGGCTGGGGTCCCCCAAAGCCCGAGTCCTTCAAGATCTGCCAAGCCTGCCTCTCTCCCGCTCCACATGTCCCCCACAGACAGCCACATCCAACCTCCCCTCAGGTGTGATCAGAACCGCATAAAGGTGCCTGTGCTGGAGTGATTAGTGCCGACTGATGGAGGCTTGAACCCACGATCGGCTTGTCAACACGGTGCTGTGACAGTGGTGCTGATGGCACAGGCGCAGTGATCGCAGTCATGGTGGAAGTGACGGTGGTGGTGGAGTTGGTGTTGGTGGAGGTGGTGTTGGTGGGGGTGGGGGTGGAGGTGGTGTTGGTGATGGTGGTGGTGGTGGTAGTGGAGGTGTTGGTGTTGGTGGAGGTGTTGGTGGTGGTTGTGGTGTTGGTTGTGGTTGTGTTGGTGGTAGTGGTGGTGGTGGAGGTGGTGGTGGTGGTGGTGGTGTTGGTATTGGTGGTGTTGGTTGTTGTGGTGGTTGTGTTGGTGGTGGTGGTGGTAGAGGTGATGGTGGTTGTGGTTGTAGTGGTTGTGGTGGTGGTGGTGGTGGTGGAGGTGATGGTGGTTGTAGTGGTGGCGGTTGTGGTATTGTTGGTAGTGGTGGTGGTGGAGGTGATGGTAGTGATGGTGGTGGTGGTGGTGGTGGTGGAGGTGATGGTGGTTGTAGTGGTGGCGGTTGTGGTATTGTTGGTAGTGGTGGTGGTAGAGGTGATGGTGGTGGTGGTGTGGTGGTGGTGGTGGGGGTGATGGTGGTTGTAGTGGTGGAGGTGAGGGTGGAGGTGATGGTGGAGGAGGTGATGGTGGCAGCTGTGGCGGTAGAGATGATGATAATGATGGTCATGTTCATGGCGACAGCAGTGGTAATGAAAACTGATTCTCCAGGACCCAGAGTTTCCCAGACAAACAATGTCTTGACCACTGTCCCCACCCCAGCCACTGGCCCCATCCTTGCCTGTGGGCTGTCCCTAGAGGCAGCAGGTAAGAGAGCCTAGACCAGACCTGACAGCACAGTGGTATATCTTGAGCTGACAGACAACATTTAATCTTAGTTAAAAATAAATAAGTTCAATTATTGGAAAGGAAAAAAATAACCTAGTATTTACTGCAAGTGAATCAAAGGTGATTACTCTGGGAAAAGTCCCCTTTTTGGATTCTGGGCACCGCCCCCCCTGCTGTCAGGGTCACCACTGGCAGGTAGGGCCACCTTGTGGGCCTGGTGGGAGGGAGCCCAGACTACCCACCCCACAGGCTGGGGCCTCCTTCCAGCCCCCTCCCTGGTGTGACTGGCTGGGCCAGCCTTGCCTCCCCTCCCTGGCCCCTGGTTGGGTGAGGTCACCTCCCCAGAACTGGCACCAGGATCTGCTGAGATTAGGGGGACCTGGCAGTGACCCCAGCCCCGACCACAGGCAGCGTGGGTGATGAGCCGCTGTAATTAGCGTGAAACTTGCCGCCTTTGCCAGGGAGGACAATCTCACCTCAGAAACACACGTAGGAAGCAAGTTCAATTTCACCCGAGGGGCCATAAAACCCTTTTCCAATCACCTGGAGCTGTTGGCTGCCAGCACCATTAATCCTGGAGCTGTTATTTAAAGTCAAGACATCACTGGGGGAAAATCAAGCCCAAACCCCACAAGGAGCCACTTCTGTTCCCACAGAGGCCCTGGGAGACAGACGAGTCCCGCCCAGGGGCTGGGCGGGGAGTGGGCGTCCTCGGCAGCCCTAGGATCATTTCATCTTGCTGCGGGCTGGCAGGGTCCCAGATGGGCCCATCTTGGGTGGAAGACTGAGGCCAGCAGCCCAGCCCCACTCTGCCCACCTGCCCGCAGCAGACACCATCCTTCTCCCGGTCCTCAAACCAGCGAACGCCTGGCCCGATCCTCCCCTCCAGATTCCTATCATCCCACAGACTTCCTTTAAAAATCGTTTCCTTGATTACTGAGGGTAACAGTGAAAACACGTAATTGAATCTCCAAGAAATTACCATTTTTATAACTTGCGCCCAGTTCCTGAGATAAATGAACGTCTCCCTGTATGGCGGGCGGCTCATGGCACATCAGCAAGGGGTGATCCTGCCCTTTATCACTGACGTGGGGCCTTCTTAGGAAGAATGCCTCACGCTGCCTCCCGGGAGGCGCCTGGGCTCCACCGCACAGTCCGGAGTGGGCCACGGTCGGCTCGGGAGGTGTGTGGGCGGTGGGTTCCTCTGCTTGGAAGCTGTGGGTGGTTGGTAGGGGACCGGAGTCGGAGAGGGTTGAGGGAAGGGCAGCAGAGAGCAGGCCTGACAACAAGGGAGGGGGGTTACCCACCTGCCCCTTCCTGTTGACCAAAGCTGACCCCAGCAGCTAACTTCCCACTGGGCTGCGCTGGGCACCCAAGGGTCCTGGGGCATCTCAGGGTCAGTGCCAGAAGGGAGGGCGGAGTAGGTGACAAGTGTTTGAATGGTCAGTAAGTTTGTGAGCTGGTTAGCTGGTGGGTTTGGTGGTCACAGTTGGCTGGTGGGTGCAGAAATGTGCCTCTTGCTGGTTGGGTGGGTGGGTGGCCTTTTGGGTAGTGGGGAAGCTGAGGTGCCCAGACAAGAGACTGAGTTTGCTACAAGTGTTGGCCGCTGTGCTCAGCTGAACCACCTTCAGACAAAGGACCCAACAGTGAGACTATTCACAAGAGAAAGCTGGGGGGTGGGTGCTGGTCTCTGCTCTGTAGGGAGGGGAGGGGGAAGGCCCCAAATCAGTTTCCACTGTGGATGTCTGGGCGGACTCTGGCCAAGGGCTACAAGCTGGGGTTGCCAGGGGCCTGGAATACTGGCTCTGGAGGTCCCACCTTCCCCTGAAGCTGAGCCCTCTGGAGGAGCCCTGGAGGGGACCGGATGGGCAGCCAGGGAGGATGATGGAAGCCCCGTGCAGGTGGGTGGATGGGACAACTGCACCCCACAACTATGCGCCTGCCTCCTTTCCATCCCCCACCGGCTCCTCCCATCCCCACCGCTGTGGCCCTGCAGCCCAGGCTCAACTGGAGGCTCTGGTGGTATGGTCGGTGTTGAAGCCCCAAGGTCAGGTGCACAGTGTGACCTCGGTCCACTTCCCAGCTGTGTGTCCTGGGCCAGGCCAAGGGAGGCTCTGATACTCCCTCATCACATCTCCCCATTCATGCAGGAATTGTAGTTAAAGGGACAGCCTGCCTGGGAAGGAAGCCAGGCTCAGGCCCCAAAAGCCCAGGGTTGAGAGAGCCTGTGTCCCCTCCAGCCTGCATCCCCCAAGCCAGGAACCCCCAACTCATGCCCCAGTCCTAACCCACTTCCCTCCGACTTCTGAGGCCCACCCCCAGAGCCCAGACAGCCAACTTCACCACCCCAGCAATTGGTCCCGCACCCCAAAACCCCATCTCACCAGGACAGAGCCCAGACCCCTGGCCTGGCTCCAAGAGTAGGGTGGCTGCCCAGGGGACTGAAGGCCTTAGAAAGGGCTGGGCCCCCCCAGGGCTGAGGCACGGAAGCCTTGCGGGTCCAGTCCCAAGTCCGGAGAGCCTGCACTGAGAACCCATCCAAGGCCCTGTCCCCAGCACGCAAGCAAACGTCCAGTGTGTCCACCTTGATGATCTTGTGGGAGGCAGAGATGGTTCCAGGCCTGTTCTCTGTGCCAGCACCACGTGATCACCCCAAAACAGTGGCTGTGCCCTGCTGCCCGGCCAGCCCGTCACCCCAGGGCAAGGCTTGGGGCGGCATCTCTGGGCCCAGAGCATCAGCGTCCCCCATCCCCACGCCACCGCCACTGCTGCTTTGGGGGCTGAGGCAACAATTGGTAGTGGGGGCTCTTTCTCCCCAACCCCTCCGCCTCCTTCCTTGTCCCCCTGCACTGCTTCCCAGACACCCTGGAGACCATGCAGGTGACCACAACCTGCCCCTGCCGCACTGGCCCCCTAAGGGTGCCAGACGCCCCAGCCTGCCCCCTGCAGATGGGCTCTCACCTCCCAGCGCCTGAGCCACGTTCTAGCCAAGGCCTCACAGTCTTGAACCTGGAACCCCCCTCACCAACTCTGGCTGCCCACTGACAACCAGGCATCATGTGGCCAGCCCAGGGCTGCTAGCAAGGGTTGGGGGTGGTGTTCCCACACTGGGGAAGGCTCCCCCCCATTCTGGGAGCCCAGACCCTGGGCAGGGAGCAGGTGAGGGGCCAGAAGGAGTGAGGGGTGAGTCCCAGGGTCATTTATTTCAGTGTGAACAGTGAGATGGAACCAGCAGGAGGCATTTAGACCCCCACAGAACTGCAGATCCAAGTGGGGAGGGGGTTTCTCCCCCAGCAGTGCCAGAAGCTTAGGCCTCAGTGGAACCACCCCTGGCTCCTCCTCAGCCCAGGGCTGCCCCTGCCCTGGGTTTGGGGTTCCCCAAAGCCTGCAGCCCGTCTGCAGCGTTCTGGCGCCATCTAGTGGTGGATCCTGGGACCTACACAGAGCCAGCCGGGAGAGGATGGAGCATCCTTCAGAGGGAGGGAGCACCTGCCACCGAGGTCTCCGTCCCTCACCTTACCCCCAGTCTCACTCAACCCCTTTGGGCCCATTGCCTGGACTCAGGGATGGACCCAGTAGCTCACGGCCCAGCAAGAGCTGGCTAGGGGCAGAGGGTGGAGAGCGGGGTGGGCAGATGTCCTGGATTCTGGCCGCGGTATGGACTTGGTGAGGTGAGTCCAGCATTGACCGTCAGGTGCTCTGGCCATGCTGGCTTCCCGGGCACCACTGTCGGGCTAGCAGGGGCAGATGGGCATGGGGCAGATATCGAAAAGGGGGTGAACCTAGCTGGGTGAGACCCTCTTGGGGGGGATCTCTGGGCTTAGGCAGGGTAAGCACACCCAGTTCACCCACCCTGGGGTGCAGGAGGCCCTGCAGCCGCAGCACAGCCACCTCCCCAGGCTTCATTCCTCAGCACCCTGGCTGATGGTAATTTATAGAGAGTATTTTCCTTGACATTATCTCATCTGATTTTTTTTTTTTTTCCTGCACCAATGATCCATGGGTCTGATCACTGATTGAACCAAAACAGTCTTTCCTAATTTACAGATAAAAGTTAGGCTCATGGAGAGCATTGCCTTAGTTTGAAATAAATTTCTCATAAATTTTGCTTAAATCTGTAGTATCAATTATTGATTTTCTGCTTGACAAAATAAGTGAACAAGTAACAAGCATTATTGCTGGAAAAAAATTTAAAGCTCCAATCATACTTAGATTTAGGCATAGTTTTCCAAAGTAACAGTTTCCATGGTTGTGACTTTACATTACACATATACGGTATCATAGATTTGTCAGAAAATTATTTGTAGATCTTATGATAAAAAACATTTTGACACTATCTCGTGGTGAATCTCAAATGTACAGTCTCCTCTGATTCTTAAATAGAAAATGTGAGCAGCAGCTGTCCAAAGAGTCACCGAGGGAGGGGAGACAAATGGCCTGCCAAGCCCATGCCCTGGGAGCTGCTCAGTCACAGCCTCTGAAATAGAACCACTGTGGGAGGACCCCATGGGCCCACCCCCAGCACCGCCTCTCACCTTCACCTTCACGCATTCCCAGGGCCCACCCCCAGCCTGTTTTCCATCCCGAAGGGCTTCCCCACAGGCTGGGGAGGGGAGGGAGCTGCCCAGCGCTCAGCTGCCTGTGACCACTCGCCTGCAGTGTGCCTGCGCTCTGGCCCTGGGCTGGGGCGGTCACTCCCCAGGCCACCCACCCTCATGCAGTCACACCCAGTGGACCTGTCCTCCTGGTTATGGGCCTAACCACCACTTTGTGCCCCAAGAGGGCACAAGACCACCCTCAGAGCCCCGTGGGTCCCAGCCTCAGGCCATCTGTGTCTGCTACAAACTCAGAGCACAGGAGAACTGGGAGGCCCTGGGAGAACCGCCAGGCCCTGGGAGGAGGTGAGATCCCAAGAGTGACCTGAAGCCCCAGAGAAGGGGGTGATCCCCAGCCTGGGGCTGCTCCAGGAAGCCTGCAGGGCCTGAGGGTCTGAGGGCTGGAGGGGGGTTCTGGACCAGGGCCCTGGTTAGGGGATACAGAGATGGGGCTCCTCCTGAGGGGCTGTGGCTGGTCCAGGGACCACAAGTTCCAGGTCTGTTTCCCAGCTTTAGAAATAAGCGTGGGGCCTTGAATGTCGAGGCCACGGTGAGTCCTGGCAGGAGCAGGAAGGGCGCGGGCCTCCACACCTCCTCTCCCTCCGAAGCCCAACCCCTGCTCACAGGCTCAGGCTCCCTGAGGCTATTGGGCGTCATGGCAACTTGGGCAGGAAGCGGCTGCCATGGCAACTGGTGTCCAGGGAGGTGCACACTGCATGACAAGGAGGGCCTTGGCCTGGCTCTTTCCAGGACGCACTTGAGCCTCGCTTCCCGCCATGGCAAGGAAATCTGACGATGCAGACTCTCCCCGACCCCATCCTGGAGCCCTGACTCAATTCAGACCCTCACTCCAATCAACAAGGATTTGCAGGGTGCCCCGCATACATTACCTTACCTGTCCCCATTTGTGGAAATGCCACCAAAGCTGAGGTTCCCTCTGAGAGCCCCCCACCCTCTGGGCCATTCTCAAGCTCAGGGGCACTTCACAAGGACCACAGGGAGGGTGTGAGGAAGGTTTCAGGGTGTTGGGTTCTTCAGGGCTGGGCTGTGAGCCACCAGCAAACTTCCCAGATGGGGCGCAGCCAGGGTGAAGGTTGCATCCAGGAACATGGGGTTCCAGGCCGGGACACGGTGGGTGGGGCCGAGGCTCCTGTGTCATGGGGTGTCCCAAGCACCCCCTCCTGCACCCCGCCTGGGTGCCCTGCCTGGCTCCTGAGACTTGAGGCCTCTGCTAGCAGTTCCCGGGTTGCAGCCACTGTCCTTGCTGTTATTACAGGGGGTCCCCAGTCTCCATGAGGAGATCCCCTCTCCCCATTTAACGTTCCCAGGCACCTGCTGGCACCTGACAGGGCGCCGCTCCCCGCCCCACCCCAGAGGCCCCCTCTTCCCCTGGTGGCTAAGCAGAGTCTGCTCAGGGGAGAGTTCAGGGGACCGCTGATGCCTGAGTGGGGCTCCAGGCCCATCTTTCCCAGCCCATCCCCAGCCAGAGCCTGTTGCTAATGCTTCACAGATGCAACCCTAGAAACAGAGTGACCTCCTGGGGCTGGGCCACCTGTGTCCAGGTAGACACAGCCTGTGAGCTGTGCATGCCCCCTCCTCTGTGGGTGGCCCCCGTCCAGCAGCCCCTGTAGTGTATCTGTCCTACAAAGAGGACAGGAGTGAGACCATCAGCAGATAAGGGATTTTGACAGACTTCTTCAGACAGGAAGCGGGAAGCGGGGGCTGACATAGCAGGACAGGGGCTGACATCACCTGGGTGTGGACGAGGCAGGGCATAAAAACTGGGCTGGCTAGGAGACGGCTTGGGGTGGCCTCCAGCACGTGTGAGGGACGGCAGGTGACACGGGGACTGCCAGGCAAACTCCCCAAGCTGTCCCCTTCTCCAGACGTCTGCCCAGAGGCAGGAGGCCTTCCTTCCAGGGGACTGACTTTGGGACACCCCGGCTGCTAACGGGGAGAGGAACTCCTCAGCTCCATCCTGCCTCCCTATGCACAGGAGTAGAAAAGCCAGACATTTGAGGACAGGGACTAATAGGAAGTCCTACCAAACAGAAAAAAAGAACCACAAAGAGAAAAAGCAGGAAGCAAAAGTTCCCCTCCCTGCAAAATCCACGTTATCCCTAAAACAGAACAGGAAGCTCTGAAAAAAGAATAAGGGAACACAAAGAACAATGGAGATGTCTTGAAATTTTAAAGCACGATTGCAGCACGGCCTGCGGGTAGCAGCTCCAGGGACTGTGGAGCCCCTGAATTCCTGTGGGAAAATGCCCTCTGAGCTGACTCTGCCCAAACTCAGCCAACAAGCGTGAGGTCAGAGTAGTTGCTTTCAGACTTGTGAGGTGTCTCATGATCTAGTCACAAGGGGCAGATGGCTCCCAATCTCAGAGGCTAAAACAAGCTCAAGTCAGTCGGGCCTTGGCGACTTGGCCAGCCCCACGTGGTGGGTCTCTGTGGTCTCGCTGGGCTCTTCAACCCAGCTCCTGGCAGCTGGGGACCCGCTGGGATGACCAGAGCCTCCCTCCCCACAACCTGGTATCTGAGAGCAAGGTCGTGCCCCCCTCCCACCACAGAGGGTCCCCAGAGCAGCAAGACAGTCACAGCCCAACACACAAGCACTGTTCAGGTCTCTGCTGGTAAGACTCCACTGGCCCTAGCGAACCCCCAGGCTAGCCCAGAGCCCAGGGTCACATTGCAGAGGGCCAAGGACCCGGGGACAGGAGGGATTTGCGGCTGTTTCCACCACACAGGCACTCGGGTTTCCACTGACCCACCTTTCTGAGGACGCTGCTTGAGGATGTGCTTCCACAGAACAAGGGAGGGAACTGAGAAAGAGGAGGATGTGAGGCAGGGGCTCCAGGAGCAGCGGGGGTGCAGTGGGACAGATAGCACCACATGATGTTGTAGGAAGGGAGGAGAAACCATTGTGGGGCGGGGGCTGGATCTGTTTCCGCATGGGAGGCACGCTCTGCTGTCACTGAAAAGACCCCTAAAGTGGTGAAGACCAGGCTGGACTCTGGTCCCATCACTGAATAGGCCATGGCCTCGGGCAAGTGTCTTCACGCCTCAGTCCCCCGCCTACAGGGAGAGGATAATAATAGTCCTTGCAGGACCATCGAATGTTCAATAAATGATTTTTTTAAAAAAACTTGGAGATACGTTAGGTGAAAAGGCCAGGCTGTAGGATGATCTCTTCTGTGTGAAGAGAGACCATGAGACGTGCAGCCACCTCCAGAAAGGTCTCAGCCACGGGGATCACAGGCTGGGGGCAGGGTCACACTGGACACTTCCTGTTGTTTGACTTTGTTCTAACCATGTGTCTGCATGATCTGCTGTACATTTTAAGAAAATAGTTGAGGTGGGTGTGGTGGGGACGATGCAGAGGGGGTGACCCCCTGAGGTTACTTGAGGAACAGAGACACGGTGGGAGGGGCCCTGCCAGCCCTGCTCTGACCACCACCCCAGCCCATTATGACCTCCCTGGCCATGCCCAGGCCTTTGTGACAGGTGCCCCTGAGGCACCTGTGAGCCATGACACCCAGAGGGCCCTCAGACTTGTGAGGTGTCTCATGATCTAGTCCCAAGGGGCAGATGGCTCACAGGGCCATCTGTAAGAGGGTGGCAGCTCAGGCCAGGCCAAAGCCTAGACCTGGGGTCAGGAAGGGGTCACAGGGAGGTATGGAGGGGCCGAAAACCCTGGGACCCTGTGGCCACTCCCACCCCCAGTGCCCCTAACCCCCAGCTTTGAGCAGCCATGGAGGATGCCTGGACCCACCCTGCCAGGGGTTTGTAAGGTGGCCCTGCATGGTGCCTCTCAGCTCCACCCACTCAGTGGAGTCTGCCAGGCCTTTCCCAGCCCCGGGGACAGGGGGTGGGGGGCCCAGGGTCGGTGACGAGGTACCTGGGAACTTTATCACAGCTGAAGAGGGAGAGATGCAGCGACAGAGGCCACGAGACCACCCGGCGGGGGCGAGACAAGGACAAGTAGAGACGGGGCTGGGGTGGGGCTGGCCCCTGCACTCAGGCCGCGAGCAGGGGACACCCACGCAGGGGGCGGGGCCCAGCTCAGGGCCCAGACCCTGCCCTTGCCCGCCCCTGACCCCGGGGGCAGGGACCCCGGCCTCGCCCAGGGCAGCCCCCTCCCAGCTCCAGAGCGTGCTCCTGGGGCCTGCAGAGCAGTCCTTTCTCCAGCTGGAGCAGGAGAACCAGAATCTGGTGAGTGCGCTCCCAGCCCTCCCAGGCCCCAAGCCCTCCACCACCGCCCCCTTCGACCTCCTGCCTGTGAAGTGGCTGTTCCCATCTCTCTGCCCCCACCCCCAGAAAAGGCAGAACCAGGACCTGCGGGAGCAGCTGGGGGCCCTCCTGGGGCCGGGGCAGCAGTTCCTGCCCTTGTGCCCGGAGCACTTGAGCTGCATGGCCCTGACCTGGGTGAGTGCGTGGCGGGGTGCGGCCCCAGTAGGACGATGGGAGGCTCTGGGGAGCTCCCTGCCACTCCATGCGCTACCCTCACCCCACTCCCAAGCAGTCCTTGACCACGGATGCTGCTGATGGCCTTGGGGCTGAGCTGGTGGCTCCTCTGCAGCCCCTTGAGCAGGCCAGCGCCCGGCCCCTGAAGGACAGGGCCCCTCTGCAGCTGCTGCAGCAGGAGCTGTGCCGGGGGAAAGAGTCCTTCGTGCAGCAGTCCCAGGTGGGCCCCGGAGGCCGGGGGTGTGCGGGGAGGAAGGAGCTGACCACCCGCCAGCCCTCCCTCTGCCCACACTGTGCCTTCCCCCAGAACGAGCTGCAGCAGATCCGACTGTCCTTTGAGAGGAAGAAGATGGCCATCACCGAGGTGCCCACCTGCAAGGGTGGGAGGGGGCGCTGGGGCAGCCACCTGTGACGTGCATCCTGCATGGGTCCTGCTCCTTGGGGCGTGACCCAGTCTCCACCCTCCACCAGGTGTGGGACGGCGTGGCCGAAGTACACATGGCCCTGAACAACCAGGCCACCGGGCTCCTGGTAGGTTCCTAAAGGCAACACCCAGAGGATGAGGGGGCTGGGTGGGGGCAGTGGGGTTGGGGGACCAGCTTTACCCTCTCTGCCCCCCAGAAGCTCAAGAAGGACATCCGGGGGGTGCTGAACCAGATGGAGGACATCCAGCTGGAGATTCTGGGGTGATGTGCAGGGTTGGGAGCCAGCGGGGCCTGGCTGAGCCGGGATGGGGGTAGGTGTCCAGGTCCGGATGGGGTGGACCAATCCCTGACCCCTCCCCAATTCCCCTGCACCAGACCAGGTGGTGCCAGGCTGAGGTGGGGGGTACATGTGGCGCTGACTGTGCGCTGTCCCCCCCCACCCCCGCTAGGGAACGGGCCCAGTGCCGCAGCCGGGTCAGGAAGGAGCAGCAGATGGCGTGCATAGGGGTAAGTCCCCCACCCCACCCTCTCCCTGGAGGCCCCGCTTAGGGAGCTGGAGAGGATCCCTGTGACCAGAATCACCCTTGTCCTGAGGGAGAGCAGGAACTCGCTCTGACTCAGCCCCTCTCCCGCAGAAGGCGCGGCCTCAGCTGGGATGTTCCGAGGGCCTCAAAGGCCAGCTCTGGTAGGTGGCCATCCGAGCTCAGGGGCAGAGCCCAGTCCCCAGGAACTGTCCCCTGGGTGCCCCCACCCCCTGACCACAGCCGTCCACAGGCTGCTGGCCCTGAGGTTGCTGCTGGGCGCCCTGCTAGCCTGCACCGCCGCCTACGTGTACATGGTGGACCCCGCGCCCTTCGAGGGGCTGGTGCCGCCCCTGCTGAGCCGTGCCACCGTCTGGAAGCTCCGGACCCTGCTGGGCCCGTTCTTGCGCCTTGAGGTGGACGACTTCCTGCCCTTCTAGGCCGGAGGCCCAACAGCCCCAGCGAGGAGGAAGCAAGGCGGCTGGTGTGGCCCAGGGTGCCCAGCGGCCGTGCCAGCCCCCACCCATGGCACTGCCACGCACCGGTCCCAGCCCAGAGCCTTGGAGGAGGGTGGAGGCGGGGTCTGTCCTGAGGGCTGGGCCTGCGACTGGACATATAGTAGTGACACAAGGCCTGTGCACTTGTTTCCATGGAAATGGGGGCGGGGCACAGGAGGCTTTGCCGCCTTCTGAGGCGGATCTTGCAGTGAGGGTCCCTGCCTGGTCCCTAGGGTCCCACTTGCAGTGGTGCCCCTGCCTCGTCCCCCAAGCCCCATCCGCTGCCAGGGCAGCCTCTCCACAGGACGCCCCCAGACCGCCCTGGCCACCAGAAGGGCTCTGAGCAGAGGGTGTGCAGAAGGGGCTCCACTGAAAGTGAGACCCTCAGGCCTCATCCCTGGGACTGGCGGACCTCGGAGATCAGGGACCCTTCACATAAGCCTGCGGCTCTGCTGTCGCTTCACATAAGCCACGTCCCTGTCTGGCTGACCACCCCCCTTCCCAAACCACCCAGCCACCACCCGTCCCCCGGCTCCTGTTCCCTCCCCACCCCAGGGTCCCTGTCCAGTCCAGCCTCCTGGCGCTTCCCAGAGGCTTGGAGGACAGGGGGACCACGCTGGTGGACAGAGCCATGGAGGTAAACACCAAAAATTTTATTTAGTGCATTAAACTGGGGCGGGGCAATACCTTTTAGAACAATAGAGAATAGCTTTGTGGCTGCTCACCCCCAAGTGGGAGAAACAGAGCTGCTGCCCAGGCAGAGGGGACGGCCAGGGCCCAGCCCTGCCCCTGCGAGCGTCCAGGCCCAGCCGGCTGGGGGCTGCAAGGCTGGGGGTGGCAGGGCCCTCTGAGCTCGCCAGGTGCAACATCTCAGAGTGAAGGAGTGAAGACCACCGGGCAGGGCCGGTGGGCTGGGGTCTCCTCCAGCTGGCAGCTCCAGGAGCTTAAGGCATCTGTTCATGTGCTGGGTGCAGGGAGCGGGGAGTATAGCGACCTGCAGGGGCGACCTGAGACCCCCACCCAGCCCAACCCACAGAGGCCGGGGCTCCCTGGGAGGAAGTGGCGTGTAAAGTGCTTGGTCAGGCAGGGGGATCAGGTGATGGTGACACCCGGGAAGGCTGTGCTGGTCCCAGCAGCTCCAGGGCCCCCACCTAGGGTTTCGAACCCTCTGCAGCAGGTGGGGACTTCCTGAGCTGGGAGGGCACAGGGTCACGGGCCCTGGTGGGCTCGGGGTCAGTCAAGGTGCCGCTGGTGGAGACGGGACGCCCAGCCCACACCCTAGGGTCCGCGGCAGCCTGGCCTCTTGGGCCCCGGAGTCTTCTACTTGGTGTCCCGCTCGGGCCCTGAGAGGCTGGGGAAGAGGCTGGAGGCGGCCAAGTGTAGACGGCACACGGCCCCCCGGGGGGGCGCCCCAGTGGCCTGGCTCCAGGGGACCCGCAGTGACGGGCGGTCCACCGGGAGGCCGAGGTGGCACAGGTGCAGGCCGGGGGGCACCCTGGGCTGGCCACGCCGCCCCCATCCACGGCTGCAGGTACCGATCCGCCCCCTGCGGGTTGCAGCGTCCCGTGAGAGAGAAGCAGAAAGGCGGAGGTCAGCAAGGGGCAGAGCTGCCCGGTTCAGGGTCTGAGGACCCACTGGCCTCCCACACATGGCCAGCCCCTGCCCCGGTCCCCCAGCCCCTGAAAAGCTGTGGATTCCCGACGCCCCCACCCCGGACACTTGCAGGGGGGACGGGAGATGAGTTCCAGTCCGCGCAGCTGCAGGACGGGCGGGCACTCCCTGCTCCTGGGATCCCGGGGCCCCTGGGGCAGCTACAGTCCCAGCTTCTCTCCAAACGTCCTGTTACTGCCAGGGATGACGCAGGCCCAGGGAAACCTCACGCTGGTCAGCCAGAGAACCGCCGGCCAGCCCCCACCCCCCAGGCCTCCAACTTGGCTTAAGTCCACGGAAACGCCCACGCAGAACGTCCACGCCCAGACTATCTGCCACCACCTCTCCCGGAGCCTGACGCCCTCTGCCCCCGCCCGGAGCCCCTGGCCTTGCTCAAGGAAAAGGATCGAAATGACTCTTTTTCTTTTTTTAATAAAATTATAGATATATAGATGTAGATATAAAAACATAAAACAGACACAACGCAAGCAGACGCTGCCGTGTGCTTACTCTCGGGTCCCTGGCGCCAGACAAAACTCCGACCCCTCCCCGATGTGCTTTCCACGTGGGCGCCCAGGCTCCAGCAGGGCCTGGACTTTGCATGCCTCGGGTGGGGGTCTCCAGTTTGCAGGGAGGGGACTCGGGGTCGCGTGGGCCCCCTGTGGCGGCATCCGGCCTCCTGTGCCCGCTCCCCCTGCCCCCATCACCTCCCACAAGAGCATAAAGCAAAGATTAAGGCTTCAATTAAAGCGAGTTTCCAGGCAGTGGGGGCAGCGGGGGCCCGAGCGTGAACACATGGGACGTGGCATGGCAGCTCAGCGCACAGACACGGGGACGCGCCCACCAGCTGGGCGAGACGAGACACACGGAGCCAGGACCCCACCCACAGCTGGCTGTCCGTCCGTCTGTCCATTTGTGCACCTGTCCGTCAGAACCCAGAGCAGTCCCGAAGCTGGGTGCCTGTGGGCCGGGCCTGGACTCCCTGCAGAAGAGTGGGCCTTGCCAAGCTACAAGCTTCCAGCGGGTCCCTGAAAGGCAATGGTTAGGAGCAGCTGGGCCGTGGGGCCCTCGGTCTGGGAGGACGGCCAGGGGCCCAGGCCTCTCTGTCCATCTCTGGGCCACAGTGACCCATGTGTAAGGGAAGTGGGTAGGGACTGGCCTGGTGACAACCTGTGCAGTCCACGCCCCCTTGCTGCCCCAGCTCGCGGGAGCAAGGCCACCAACACGCAGATCCTGCAGCCTCATGGCCCTTGGCCCAGCCGTGCCCTGGTGAGCAGATGAGTGGATGCACGGGCTGAGGACGAGGGATAGGCCCGTGGAGGCGTAGTTCTCCTCCCGCTGATGCGTCCACACCAAGCCTGGGCCTCCTCTCCCGGGGTAGAGAAGTTGGGAGGGGGGCAGCCGCTGTGGGGGGGGGTCCTGGCTCCCATGGCACCACGGCGACGGGTGGCAGTCAGTCCTCACACCGAGATCTCGTATGTGGTCCCACCCACGCCGGACACCTTCTTAACGAGCGTGTGCCGGGCGGGGCTGGCGGAGGGCCCTGGGGGGCCGGTGGCAGGCCCCAAGCGGGCCAGGCCCGGGGACTGCCCATTAAGCTTACTTGGGGGGGTCTTCAGCTGAGGGTGGTCCCTGCATCAAAACAAGCACACACACGCACACACACGGTGAACACGGGACCATGGCAGGACAGGGGCCAGCGGAGGCAAGAGGACAGAGGACACAGACACAGACGGAGCACTGGGCAGCCCCTGCCTCTGACCCTGGACGGTCCCACACGGAAATGGGTGGGGGAGCAGAACCTGCCAGGGGAGGGCCGTGCTGTCACAGGACAGACAGATGTCAGAATGGCTGCCATCCCCTCCCAGGCCTCTCGGCACAGACCACAGAACACAGGGACGCCAGGTGGATGCTGGCCAGGCGAGTCCCTAGACCCTGCCCTGTCCTGGTGCCCTGAGCTGGGAAGCCCAGCAGTGACGATGTGGCCTCTTCCCTGCTCCCTCCAAGGGAAACGAGGGGCTGCCCTTCTGCCCTCCAGCCTGCCCAGCACTGACCAGTAGCATGGACCTCGCTGCCCAGCATTCATGCAGGCAGGAGCCCCTCCCTCCCTGGGCTGCCTCACAGCTGCCCCCTCTGGGCCTCTCACACGCACAACAGGAACCTCCTCGTCAACTGAGCCTGTGCTCACGGCAGCCAGGTGAAGCCCTGGTGAGCAAACGTGCCCAGCAGCTGCTCAGCTCTTGTACGTGGGCCTGGGACCAGCCTGCCCTTCTGAGACTCAGTTTGCCCATCTCTGAGCAGGGAAGCCCTTGCTTCCTGGGGCTGTGTGCCCCCCGAGGGCCAGGACCGTGGTGCCCAGAGTGGCATGTTTTGCTGTGGGAGGAGGGTCACCCAGACTTGGCCTTCTGGGCATGGACAGTGGCATCATCTCTAGAGGAAGAACCCTAGGGTCCCCCACATGCTGGGTCTGTGCCAGCCAGGGGAGAGTGTGGGTGTTGGGCTCAAGATGCAAATTCTCCTGCCCCTGGTCCCAGGACATGCCAAGGCGCCCTTGGAGCCGGGCTACACTCACACTGGCCGCCAGGATCCTCCAAGGTGGGTGAGGCCCACCCCCCTAGGTAGCCTCAGGCCTCCTGGGCAGCCCCCACGTGCTTGGCCAAGAGGCCCTGCAGGCAGCCAGACACCTGCCCTGTGCCCAGCAGCTGACCGCACCCTGAGCACCCACCTCTGCACAGACAGCGAGGGCGGCGGTTCTGGGAGCTCCGCTTGGATGAAGGCGACGGCTTTGGGGCCCACGTAGGAGGGCGAGCGGGGAGTGCTAGGTGGGGATGGAGGGACCTGGCGCACGGGCGACCTGTGCGAGCCGCTGGCAGGCCGGGCCCCCGGGGCGCCACTGTTGGCCAGGTCTGCCTGCAGGGAGGAAGAGGAGGTCCGCGGCGCTCGGCTCACGGCGCTGGACAGCGAGGACAGCGACGCCTGCAGCGCGGGGTTGCGGGCGCCCCCGAAGCCGGGCCCGGCCACCAGGTCGTCCCTGGAGCTGCAGCGCAGCGCGGGGCCACGGGGGCCCTCAGACAGCACGCTGGCCTGCTGCAGGCTATAGGAGCTAGGTGCGTCGTAGACGCCCGAGTCGCCAAAGAGCGAGTCAGCCTGAGAGCGCAGCAGCCGCTCACGCTCCTCCCTGTCCTTGCGCTCCTGGATGGAGGCCATGATGGTCCTGGACAGGTTGTCGTAGCGCACAGGCGAGGGCTCCCGAGGCCGCAGGCCCAGCACGGGGCTGAAGCTGCGGGGCGGGGGCCGTGGTGGGTCGCCCGCTGCACCCGCGTGCAGGTAGGGTGAGCGGTAGCTGGCTGCGCCAGCTGAGGGGTGGGCCGGGCACGTGTGGCCCCCGGGAGAGCCAGGGTTCAGCAGGCTGTCGTAGGACAGGCTGCCGTTGCGGTTGGGCAGTGCGTGGGGGGCAAAGAGGCCACGGTGGGGCGTGGGGGGCCCACCCTCAGAGCGCAGGGGCTGCAGGGCCACGTGGTCCCCGCCCCGCCGGCTGGCGGCTTTGAGGCTCAGGGAGCGCAAGGCGCCTGAGAAGGTGTCAGCAGCACTGAGTGGTGGGGATGGCGGGTAGGCCGCATGCAGGCCACTGGGCGGGTAGTCAGGGACATCCAGGCTGGGCTCGGATGCAAAGTCCAGGCTGTGGATGCTGTCCTCCCCCAGCGTCAGGGAGTCAGTGCCCGTGACCTGCAGGGGGAGATGGCGCACATCCATCTTGGCCCACCCACCGTGCCCTGCCCGCTCACCAGGTGCTCTGTGCCCACTAGGAAGTTGCAATCCCGGTGGCATCAGGGAGGGCGGCAGGTGCAACCGACGAGCTGTTCCCAGAAGCTCTCTATCCCCTGCGCCCCACGGAGGGAAGCGGGGACAGGGTGGAGCAGAGCCGGGGGCCCCAGTATCTCTCCAGGGAAGGCTGTGCATCTGCTCCAGCCCAACTCCCCAGGGAGAGGAAGGGGCCTTGGGGCAGCCTTGGGATCAGGACCTCAGAGAGACTTAGCCACACAGTGACCCAGGGCCTCTCCCAGGCAGCCCACGGCTGAGGGTCTGGGCGGGCAGTGCAAAGCAGACAGCAGGGCAGTGCCCTCAGAGCCCAGCAGCCCAGGGGGTAGCCACAGTGACAGAGAGGGGCCTTTTTGATTCTCCGTGATTCCAGGCACACAGACTTGGACTGGGACAAGAGCCTGCAGAACCTCAAAACCCAGAAGGCGCATGGGTGGGGACAAATGTGGCCTCAGGGCACTTGGCCAACCAGCCGGACCCTCCATGGGACCCAGGACAATCCCAGGAAGGAGGCAACCCACCTAAGCCCCCTCATTCCAAGAAGGGCCACCGGACACTGGCCAGGGAGGCCCAGACTCACTGCCCTGACCAGCAGGCCCCAGAGGCAGGGTCAGGAAGGATATCAGTCCTGGAGGGAGTTCCCTGGGAGAGAGGGGCTGGTCCAAGTGTGCTGGCTCAGCCATGGGCCTGCCCTCTGGTGGCATGAAGGAGGCAGGCAGCCTGGGAACCTCAGGGGTCTGGGTGTCTGCTCAGGCTGCTCCACGTGAACGCAGAGAATAAATGTGCTTCCTCAAACAATCTCAAATTCCTCTGAAGCCTTCCCGAGGGCCCTGAGGACCTTACAGAGTGACTAATTGTGGAATTCCAGGCATCCTGGCACACAGTGCCCCCGGGGGCAGCGCCTAGAGCCAGCAGGCAACACTGGCCAAGGGCTGGGTGGCTAGGACTGCCTGTGCCAGCCCCTCCCAGGACACCTGGCCCTGCTCCCCTCTACCAGCCCCAGCTGGGATGCCCACACCCTCTGTGACCCAGGCGGGTCTTTCAGGGGTGAGACCTGGGTCGTGGCCTTAGATAGGATTCCTTGGGAAGTGGCCTCCAGGGTGTGGCGAAGTCTGGGGGCGGGGCTCTGGAGTTTCCCGGGGTCCGGGGGGCGGGGGGAGGGGGGCTCTTGGGTGGAGCCTGCGGGGCGGGACCTCGGGACCTCTGGGCAGGGCCAGGCCTCCTCACCTGCTCACCCGGCCCACAGAAGGGCGCCTTGGTACCCGTGGGAAAGGCAGGCCGGAACTTGTACATGGCGGGTGTCGGGGGACTGGTCCTCTGCGCCGACAGGGCGCTCTCTGGGGAAGATGGACCACTGTCAGACTGGGATCAGTCTGTGCCCCTCCCTCCGTTTGGCCGCCCCCGCCTCACCAGCACTGCCGGGGCGTGGGGTCTGCAGGTCGCTGCCAAATGTGCCAGCCTCCGCCTTGGGGGGCAGCGGCGGCCCCAGGTCCAGCGGCTTCTCATCCAGCCGGTCCAGGCTGCCCTTGGACTGGGAGGGGGCACGGTCAGTGGTGTGTAGGGTACAGGCCACGGGCAGGGCTTAACTGGGGACTCCATCCTGAGGCCTGGGACCTAGACCTCTCCCCGATTCCACCCAGTCCTTCCCCCTTCTACTCTTAGGCCCCTCCAACCTGACCACTTCCCACCTTACCCCATCCCTTACCCCACCCCTGGGCCCCCACCTTGCTGTGGCCCAGGCCAGCCTTCAGCCCGTTGTCACTAAGCTTGACCTTGAGTGGTGCGGCTCGCTCCAGGAGCTCCGGCCGAAGGAAGGGCGGCTTCAGGCGAGCGGCAAGCGGCAGCCGGGGCGGCTCCACCACATACCTGCACCAGGGCCAGAGGGGTCAGTGGCCAGGGCAACCTGGCCTGAATGCATGCCAAGGGCAGGACCCCACCTGCCAAAAGCAGAAGTGGATCAGGCTGAGGGCCCATGGCTGCCCACCCCAAACCCCGAGGAGGCCCACTGGACACCCGCCGGGCCTCACCGGGGCGCCAGGGGGCTGCACAGCACGTGCTCCACGTTCCCATAGCAGCCGCGGGTGAAGGGGTTCACACCCCCACGGAACTTCCCCGTCACCTGTGGACATGGGACCCCTCAGCCAGCCTGGCCAGCCAGGGTCTGGCCAAGGAGGGCAGGGGGACAGGCAGGGACAGCAGGGGTTCCGCAGAGGTGAGTTGGGCAGGGTTAGCCCAGGGGTGCCCCCAACCCAGGTCACCAGGGTCTACCCCTGCTGTGGAATTTCTGGGCTCTGATTCACTGGTGGCTGCAGTACCTACAGATGGGGGCAAGGAGGGGGACAGGGCAGGTGAGACCCCACATGCCAAACCCCACCTGGGGTCTCCAGGGCCAGAGCTTCCCCTACCACAGCTGCACATCAGCCGAGGGCCCCGGCCCTGCCCCGCCCCCCCCACCCCAGTCCCTGTGCAGCCCTGGCTCCTCGCTCAGCCCATCGGGGACCCTCCCATGCCCAGCCCCATCACTGCATGGCCCCACCCAGGGTCTGCACCTGCTCATTGGTGGTGCGGCCCCGAGTGACCAGCACCACGTGGAAGCCAGTGAGGCCGATGACAGGGATGAAGAAGAGGCCGGCCACACACATGACGGCCATGCTGGCCCGTTAAGGCCAACGGCCGTGGGTGAGGATGGAGCAGGCACCTGTGGACAGACTACCCGCCCCTCCCCACCGCCCGCTCAGGGAAGGAGACCCACTCCCTGGGGACTTCTGGGCTGCCGACCCACCCCTCCAAGCCTCGACTTCCCCTGTGAGAAGCGTCCCCGGTCCACACCGCCTTTGTGGTCAGGCCAAGGATACGTGATGGTGGTGTGCGCGGCGCCCAGCCCCTCGGCGTGGTTCAGCACGTAGACCAGGCCGAAGGCTACGACGCCCACCATGTGCGCACTGAGCGACAGCAGGAACAGGAAGAAGTAGCGGTAGTTGCGGCGCCCAATGCAGTTGTTGACCCAGGGGCAGTGGTGGTCGAAGTCCTGGGCAGGAACAGCGCGTCAGGGCACACGGCGGGCAGGGGAGGAGGGCGTGGGCTGGGGGCGGGGCAGGCGGTCACCTCCACGCAGTTGTCGCAGACGCTGCAGTGGGAGCAGCGCGGCGGGCGGTAGAAGTGGCAGGTGGCGCACCATTTCATACGGACCTGGATGCCCCGCACATCCACGTTCTTGTACAGCGGGGCCCGGAAGTCATCCTCCTTATCCTCGTCCTCATCCGCTGTGGGTCGGGGGCAGCACGAAAGTGACTTCCCTGGCAGGAGAGCCCCTCTCCAGCCAGCCCTTCCCACCCACCCCCCACACCGCCCCCAGCCAGACTCTCTTTTGTCAGCCACTCACACTCTAGCGAAAGTCAGCCAGATGAGCTACCCCAGCACAGGGCCCTACCTCGGGGGAAGACGCCAGGGTCCATGAAGGTGGCCATGCTGAAGTTGGCCAGCACAAAGAGGAAGAGGATGCCATTGTAGACAGGAACGGCTGGGGACACAGCTCGTGTCAACCATGGGCACCTGTGTCGGACAGCAGTGCAGAGCTGGGTCTGGGGGTGTGGCAGGTGTGTGGGGAGGGGACGCGGGGCAGAGGAATTAGGCTTGGCCACACGCGTGCAGCGCTCAGCATGGCAGTCAGGGAGACCACTGTTGCCACGGGCCCACTGCTTCTCTACTCAACCCTCAGGGGCTGTGCACAGGCTCCGTGTGTGCCAGCCCTGACCCAGACACCCCTGAGCGCCTGTTAGGAGCTCAACCCCCCGTTGAGCAGACTGAGGCTCAGGGAGGCCCATAGGCCAGAGCCAAGCCGCGTCCTCCTGCCCCAGCTGGGAATCGTTCCGGGTCCCCTGCCCTTGATGGGGAGACAGGAGACAGGAGGTGGGAACCCAGGATGGGAAAGGAGCTGGCTCTGCCCATGTGCTCTGACGGGTAGAGGCCAGTGAACTGCCGGGCAGCTCAGGCCAGTCCTGGGCCTCACCCAGACCTGTCCCCAGCTTGGCAGGATCCTGTTGCCAGGGAGATTCTGGGGTGTGGTGTGGGGAGCCCCAATCCTCGGTCGGTAAATGCATGGGGGGTTCTTCCCTGCTCTTCCCTGAGGGGTGCAGTCTCAGGCCCTGGGCCCTGGGTGCATCCCCACCCAGGCTGCCTCTTCTTTTTAATTTGTCACCTTATTCTCCATAGGGCAGTGCAGAATACTTGGAGACTAAAAGCATGGCGCCTCCCACCCCTCCACCATCTCTCATCACCCCTCGCCACTTGGCTCCAAGGCTGCCCCCTCTTCCATGAAGCCTTCTCAGATTGATGGCTCCCTGCAAAGGTCTCACACGCCTCCCTGGTGGACACTCTGGCACAGAGAGCATCTTCCTCAGGACTGGAGACTCACCAGTCCTCAGGCACATGGCCTGTGACCCCCTGCCCCAACTCTGTGGTGGGTTTCTGCCCACTAGGCTGCTACGAAGCCCCTCTGGCTTCAGGCTCACCATCTCTCCCATGGCTGCTGTGATAAGCAGGGGGCACCCAGTGGGTCTGCTTCCCTCCCCGCACTCAGGCCCTCTGTGTAGCTGGGGGGCCGGTGGGGATCCCCTACACCAGACTTGACCATGTGGACAGGGCATTGTGGCCACCTGCAGAGTGAGTCGTGCCCGTGGCCCTGCCCGCCCCCATGGCATACGCCGGCCACACTGGTGCCCACGCCTGCCTTGGCCAGGAGCCAGCCCTGCCACCCCAGCAACCACCTCCATGGTAGCGGAACTTCTCTATTTTTAGTGGAAAGCAAGAGGCTATTTAAAGATTCCGCTCCCACGGCAGGCAGCACACTCGGCAGGCTGGGAGCCGTGAGTTGCCCCTACCTCTTCTCCAGAACCCGCCGTGGAAGTGATGCATAGTCTGAGGACACGGGGTCCTCTGCCAGGAGGCCTTCCTCCACCACCCCTGACCAGGCGGCCCAGAGCAGATACCTTCCATACTCCCCACCCCTGCACGCTGGAGCCTGGCGTGCAGACAGCGCTCAATGTATGTTTGTAACCTCCGATCCAATGTCATTTGGCAGGATGACGGTGGGTCCCTGAGGCATGGTCTGCCCAAATGGGTGGGAGGGGCCTAGGAGCCCAGATGCCGGTTAAGACAGGTGAGAGAGAGCCAGGCACAGCCAGAACCTGGGAGAGGTGGGCACCGCGGACCCACCCTGGTGCTGCGAGCCAGCTCCCCACGCGCCTGCTGGGAGGGCTGACCATGTAGTCTGTGCAAAAGGAAAGTGTGGCTCTCAGGCACCTGCACTGTCGCACACTGGGGAGCCAGCCTGCTCTCGAGAGGAAGGAACCGGCCGAGAACGGACAGACATGCAGACACGTGCAGCAGGCAGGCGGGCGCTGAAGGCGGGAGGACGTGGGACGGGGGCCGAGCACGGCCCTTCATCATCGCCCTCCAAGTTTTACCGGCAGATGTTGAGAGCCCACTGCCCACCGGCCTGCTCAGTGAACCATGCATCCCACCCTTCAGGCTGGGGGGCGGCGCTTCTGTCATCCCCATTTTACAATCAAGGGTATCTGAGGGCTTGTCACCCAAGGCAGGGACTGAACCCCCGCCCCGGAGGCCCACACTGTTTTGTCCTCCCTGGGCCTTGATGACCCTGAGTGACACAGTTGGGGCTGGGGAGAGCAGCAGCTGCAAGGTGATGGAGTAACGCTTGCAATGAGGCTCTAGACAGCCTCTACCCAGGGTGGACACCACCCACCCACTGCATGCGTGGGCAGCACATACCAGGGAGGGCAGGGTGGGGCTTTAGCCTGTGCTGGGCAAGTCTGGGAGGGCATGGGTTCTCTGACTGGGACCTGAGCCACTGCACCCTCCACTCACCACCTCCAG
Organism: Orcinus orca; assembly: GCF_937001465.1. Classification (NCBI taxonomy): domain Eukaryota; kingdom Metazoa; phylum Chordata; class Mammalia; order Artiodactyla; family Delphinidae; genus Orcinus; species Orcinus orca. The sequence goes on from NC_064573.1 coordinate 62,471,387, forward strand.
CCCCCCAGGCTTCACTCAGACCCAGGATCAGGCACTGGCACGCATTCTGTCCCCCCATCCTCACCCCAGGGGTCTCTACCCCCAGGCTGTGCCATAAGAGGGGCTGAGGCCTGGGTCATGCCCAACAAGGACTAGCTCACTAGCCAATGCTGCCAGGGCCCAGGAACGGCTAAGTAGGGGAGAAGACAAAAGAACACACGCACATCCACATGAACATGCAGGGACCCATGCATGCACACGTGTGTAGCACACATGCAGACACACACAATGCTCCAGGCGTACATGTGTGGATACTGCACAAGCATGCATACACACACGCACATGTGATCAACACAAAAGGCACGTGTGTGCTGACGTGTGTATGGATATGCACACTCGTGCACACAATGGCACATTTGTACCCTCATTCACACACAAACACAGATGCAGACTTGCCCCTCCTCCACTGACCCACACGCCCCAGCCCTCTCTGGACATCTCTCAGCTCCCTGTGGGCTGGGCAAGTGTGAGGATGTGTGAGGACACGCGAGCTCCGTGGGCGAGGCCTGGCAGGCAGCACTGCTCCGGCCGCCTGAGTCTGTGCCAGGCTCCAGGAGCACCTCTCTGCCCTCAGGGATGACACCCCACTCCCCTCCCAGGGAATGGTGTGCTCCAGGCTCGCCCTGCCAGGCAGGGGTTGTACACTGCCCACTGGTGGCAGACACACTGCAGGCCCCTCCCCCGGGCCGGCCCCCCTCCTGAGCCTCCACCATGGCCCAACCTGGGCCGGCGGGAGACACCGCCCAGCAGGATGGGGTTCTGCAGCGTAGCATGCTGCCTCGGCTAAATGCAGAATGGAAAATTTTAACTCAGACGTTTTCACTTAAATCAGGTTCTTCATTAACATTGACTAATGAAGCTCACACACGGGACACCCGGAACCAGAGGGTCTGCGGCTACTCTGCCTGGTCCAGCCAGGCAGGGCCTCTGGCCACATGCACCCACCCTACAGACACCCAAGCGGATGGGGAAACTGAAGCTCAGGGGACCAGGGGTACACACAGCAAGTCCTGGCAGGGGACTAACACCAAGTGTCCCCCTCCCCATATGGTCCCTGCCAGCGGCTCCATCCACCTAGGCCCGCCGCAGGCTGGCTTGGTCTTGGACTGGAACTCTCACTGTCCTAGGCTGGGCCTTGTGGCTGACTGGGCCTCTAAGCATAGGGAGGGCTCAGGCCCATCCTGGGCACCTGCCATGACATCCCAGAAGTCAGCCCACTGGCCCCAGACAGAGACAAGACAGCCCAGTGTCGGCCCCAGGCATGGGTATCCCACCAAGCAGCCCTGGCCCTCTGATGTTCACAGGGTCCCTGTCGTTCTGTAAGGTGGCTCCAGGAGGAGGAAGGGGAAGGGGCAGAGACCTGGCCTCGGCACTCTCGGACACCTCCCAGCACCTGACCTGGCCTGACGCTGAGCCTTCTGGGGTCCAGGGGGACAGAACTATACCAAGAACCCAGGAAGGCTTCCTGGAGGAGGAGGGCCACCAGGAACCTACCCTGAGGCATGCTACCCATCCTCGTGGGGGGACACCCCCAGCTCTGGGCCTCCTCCCTACACCCCAGCCTTTCCTGGTGACATGTCTGAATGTCCTGCTGGCCGAGCCCCTCAGAGAGCTGGCCCAAGGGAGGGGTCTTTGGTCCTCTAGGCCTGGGCTCCCCACCCTGAGTGACACCCGGAGCTGCTGCCTACGTGGACCTGTCTCAAAGGAGCAACTCATATTTACTGAGTATACAGCGGGCGCCGGGGACCACTCAGCTTCCAGTGAAGTCCAAGGAGCAGAGCAGACAGAATCCTGTGGGGCCCCGAGGGCAGGGTAGGAAGGGCCCAGGAGCAGCTGTCTGAGTCTGCAGTGGGCCTGGGATCAGAAACAGGGCAGAGGTGTGGGTACCGGGGTGACGAGAGGCCTGTCCCAAGAAGGGGACTGCTTGGCCCCCTGCTTACCCGGAATCAGCCCACTGTGGGTGGTGTCATTGGGCCTGGGCTACCCAGCAGACCCCCTCAGGAACTACAATGCCTTCAGAACTGGGCTGGGCGCCAGCCAGGGTCCTCAATGGCCATTCAGCCGAGGAATGTGGCCGTGGGGTGCAGGGATCCCTGTTCCAGGGGGCGAGTGAGGGTCCCTTGGCAAGATGATTGCTGCACCTGGACGCCGGCTAGCACCCCTGCACCTCCATCTTCCGCATGGTCTCTCAGGCAGAGTGAGTCACTCAGGGCAGGATGCAGGGCACACCTGTGCTGCCCTGAGGCAACCCCGAACCTCTCAGCGCTGGATCACTAAACCCAGAACCCAGAACCCCAGCAGTGAGAGCAGAGGGAGGGTAGGCAGCCTCCATGCCCAGCCCCTAGGGCAGGTTGAGTTCACAGGACAGTAGGGACCCTCTGAGATCAAGGGAAGGCTCAGGACAAGCACCCTTCAGGGGGCCTGTGTGCACCTAAGGGGAGAGGAGGTGGGTGAGCTCCCTGGGGTGGGGTTGATCTCAGTTGCTTGTTGAACTTTTCCCCAGCGTTTCACAAGTTCTCATTAGAGAACACATATTCCTTTTAAAGTCAGGACAAATGCTGAATTGCATTTGGGGAGTGAGAAACCAGAACCAGCACGTGGAGGCCAGGCTGCAGGGAAGCAGGGCCCAGACTCCCGCAAGACCCCTGCCCAGGCCCCACCCTCCAGAAGCCTCAGCGGGACGCATCCCACCTCGGCCCGCGCCCGCTGCCCACAGCCTCATAGCCAGCAGCATCTGAGTGACAAGAACAAGTCTGCTCGCCAAAGCCAGAAATAAGCCTGTCCACACAGGCCTTTTTTAAACACGCTGTTGGCAGCCTGTGGTGCCCACCCAGCCCAGCCTCCAGGTCGGGGCTCGCCTACCTCCAAGGTGCCCAATGCAGCCTTCCATCCTTGTGCTGCTGCCCTCGCCCCGGCTAAGGTGAAAGGGTACCCGGCTGGCTTCTGCCCACCCCCGCCTTGGAACAGATGCTCCACTGGCTGCAGCCACCCCAAGCCTCAGGTCCCCAGGAAGGCTAGAGTGGTTGCTACTCTGGTGACCTGGCTGTGTCCCAGCCTGGGACTTGTGGCAGGAGGTGGTCGCAGACCTGCATGGCTGAAGCCTGGGGTCCCCAACCCTTCCCTGTGCCTGAGGAGCCCTGGGGAGGGGGGTGGCACAACAATGCAGAGGGAACTGTGGTCAGCGCCTGCCCTGGTCTGCACGGGCCCGGGACCTACCTGCCCTCTGCCTCAAGGGTCCCAGCGCCCACTGAGGCCAGTGTCCCTGGGTGTGGCCTGACCTGGGCCTCCAGCTGTGACCACTGGACCTTCCTGAGAAGGAGGTCAAGAGAAGGCAGAGGGCACTGCCAGGCCAGCGTCGGCGGTGGCCATGGGGCAGGCACGTGGCAGCCGGGCCAGGCCACACCTACGCGGGAACTTGGCTCTGGCCTGGGGCCGGACGGCTGGGAGGGCACTTGAGAGTCGTCCTTGGCTCCTAGCAAGGAGGGCTGGTGGCTCTGGGCGGCCCCCCTCCCCTCGTGGGGAGGGCAGGGCTGCAGCCACACCCTGGGCAGCCCCCGCACGCACTCCCTTGCCCGGGCCGGCGCCTCGCACCCAGGGCCTGCCTGGTATGCTCACAGGGTGGCCATTGGACACCAGTGTCCTCACACCCAGGTCTCACCTGTCCCTGACACCCCAGGAAGGGCACGCTCGTGGCATCAGCCTTGGCCCAGAGTGGGGTCTCACATTGCCCACGGCCCTGGTGCCCCAACCCAGCCCAGCCCGCCAGCCCAACCCCGGCCCTGGTCCCTCCAGGCCGCGTCCACCGCTGTGCGCAGCCCTGCCCCTTCTGGCCCCAGCGCCGCGGCCGACTCACGTGAACACGAAGAACAGGGTGCTGGAACCGACCAGCAGTGCGGCCGCCGTGGCCACCGGGATGTACTTGGCGGGTTTGAGGCGCGTCCCGGGGCTGCGGGGCATCCTGGGCACCGCGCCGCCGCATCCCTCCCCGGGGCCGGGCGGGCGGGGCCGGCTGGACGGGCAGGACCCAGGCAGCAGTGGTGGCAGCAGAGGAAATCCCACCTCCCGGGCGGCGGCGGAGACAGCGTGCTGATGTCAGCGCGCCCCTTAAGGTGGACCAGCGGTGAGGGGCCGTGGGGCCGGGCGGGGCCCCTCGCGACAGCCGGCCCCTCCCACCTGCCCGGCCTGCCATCTCCCTCCTCCTCCTCCTCCCTCTGAGCTCGGGGCAGAGCCGGCGGCGGACCCTCCCGCAGCGGGGCCTCTCCTCCAACTCCAGGCTGGGAGCCCGTGACCCTCAGAGGCCATGCGGCCGCCGCACACCTGAGGTCTTGCCCACCGGGGTACACACGGCGACCGCCAGGCCTCCTGTCCCCAGCCCACAGGCCGCGGCGCTGGAGCATGTAGGTCCCTTCCGGGTCCCTGTTTGCACAGATCTTTCCCTAAACACCTCGGAGCTCTTCCTGGGTAGGGCCTGGCCCCTCCCATCTGGAGCAACACCCCGCCCACCCCACCCCACCCGCAGCATTTATGAGGGTGGGGGATTGTGACACTGCAGGGGCACCTTGGTTGTTTATCCCCTGCCCACCTCACAGCCCTTGAGCCACAGGGCCAGCGGGCAGGGTAAGGAGGGCGGGTCTGCTGGTCCCTCTGCATCCCAGCCCAGGCTGCAGGCCTCCCAGGACAGAAAGGAGTGCCCCTCAGGAAGGGCCGGGCACCCTGCCCGTGCCTGGGATAGGCCCGCGGGCGGGCCCACCTCCTGCAGGAAATCCCACCCCTCCAGCACCGCCACTGCTGTCGCTTAAGGTGGACCAGCAGCCTCGCAGTGCTGGGCCGCGCGTGGGCGGACCACAGCCTCCACAGTGAGGACCGGTCCCTGGGTCCTCTGTTCTGAAACCAAGACCCATCTGCCCCCTCCCCAGGTCAGAATCCATGTGGGGCCCTCGCCCTCCCTGGCCCTGGGCATCTGCTTCTCTACAGCCAGAACCCCGCGCAGGCCAGCGGCCACCTCCTCGGGCCACCTCCTTGGGCCACGCTGCACAGGCCCTGGGACTCCTCAGACTGGAAGACCCCACCTCGCCTTAAGGTCCTAGCCCAGCAGGCAGGGCCGTGAGCTGTTAGAAAGGAACCTGGGCTTGGGGGCCAGAACAGAGGCATTAATGCAGCTGCTGGACAGCAGAGGTGGTAATGGGCTTCCTCCCACCACCCCAGTTACAGCCTCTGCCCTTCGGGGAGCCCACCCACCCCAGGAGGCCCGGGGCCCAGAGGTGAGCGGAGAGCAGACAGCCCCTTGCTCTGCCCGGGCTGCCTCAGCCTCTGGTGGCCTCAGGGCCTGAGGACACACTGTAGCCCTCCGCCACCCCCTGGGCCTGGCCCTGGCTCCAGCTCTTCTGTGGCCCAGCACACGGAGGCCCCCAGAGGGCCTCCAGGTCTGTGCGGGGTGAGAGCTGTGCAGTAAGCACCTGTCGCTGGGCGTGGGCAGGAAGGGCACGTGTCCCCCTTGAAGAGGTCCCTGCCGACTGCCTGGGCAGAGGGGTCCCGGGTGGGGCGGACCCAGTGAGGCCATGGCCCAGGTGTCCTCTCCTGAGCACAGCAGAGAGTGCCTGAGCTGCAGGCCAAGGGACTGACCTGGAACAGAGTGGCTATTTCGCGCCCCACCCCCACCCCATCACACACCCCATCACACACCCCCTCGCCTCAGGGAGTACACCTGGACATACACTGGCTGGGGGCTCAGAGGAGCCCCCACAGTGTCCCCGATCGTCCTGGCTGCCACACCTTGCAGTGCAGCCTGGTCACAGCATGGCTGTGCCCCAGCCACCCCGAGGGGCCGCCCCGCTCAGGGTTCCCCCCTTGGAGACACATCTCCTCACCCAAGAGGAGGGAAGTCAGCCTGGCGTTTTACAGCAAGTGGAATTCACCATGTACTACAGCCCAAAGCAGAGACGTTCCACGTCCCTTCTGTGCTGGCAGGGGTGTCTGACCACCCTTCCCTGGAGGACCACGGCCCAGCACCAGCCTTTCCGGTCAATGCATCATGACCTCCACCAGCATCACGACTGAAATGGGGAGGTGCAAAAGCTTCCATGTCCCTCCCTGGGCCTCCCTGGGAGGCAAGGACCACCACAGGTGCCTGGCGAGCGAGGGCTTGGGATGCCAGCACGTGACCAAGGCCAGCGAGGTCTTCAGTTTGGCTTCCTTTGGAGGTGCCTCCACCAGAGGTGCCAAGGAAGTGAGGTTTAAATGGGACACAGGACACAGGGAAGACAGGCCAGGGCTAGGCCATGATGGAAGCCTCTGATAGGTGCTCCAGGGTCGGCTCCTGCCAGGCTCCTTCCCCTCCCCTGTGGGAGCTCCTCCAAGCCCGGGTGGTCTCCCGGGACACAGGCCATTAGACCGTGTGCTTGGAGAACCTCTCTGCTGCTTAGGCCTACCTGCCTTACAGGACAAACTCCAAATGGCACTAACCCGCTTGCAGCCCTGAAGTCCTCCCTTACTGAAAGCTCCTGCAGATGTCCCCAGCCTCCACCCAGACGGAGGGCCAGGAGCATGTAGACAGGTCTTCTCCGAGGATGGCTGTGGGGCTGAGCCCCGCCTGCACCCAGCACCAGGCCAGATGTGCGAGCTGTGGACGGGTGGCTCTGCCAGGACTGAGGGCCAACGAAAGATGCCCAGCCGAAGGCAGGGGACCCACTAGGTCTCTTTGTGCCGCAGCCAAGGGGACCTGGTGGGCTTCCTCTCTCCCCCAAAGGCCAGGAAAAAACCTCCCTGCTCCTGGCCATGGGGCAAAGCAGGGCTGTTTAGGTCTCCAGGACAGCACTGGCTTCCCCAGGCCACCTGCCCCACCAGCACCAGCTCAGACGCACCGCGGCCCAAAGGCCACACAGCAGAGCGTGTGTGACAGCCAACGGGGCAGGAACCCACTGTCCCAGGATGGGGCCGACGCACACATGGTCCTGCCTCCATGCAAGTTTCAAACGTGTTGTTTATTTGCTATTTTGATGACTATAAATAAGTGTTTCCACTATGGAAAAGAAAGTTAGCACAGTACATTCTCACGACTGGGTAATGGATTTTCTGAAGTCGTCTTCATTACGGCAAAAACTTAGAAAAAAACAACCTGAATGTTGGAAGTCAGTTCTTTATATAAAGTCCCTTGTAAAAACAAAACAGAATAAAAACAAACCAAAAAGAAGGGTGCAGGGCAAAATTTAAAAAAAGAAAAAGGGAAAAGACAGGGAGAAAGAACACAACGGGAGCCGACTCATTGCTCCTCCTCAGCCACCTCCTTGGTCTCGTTCTCAGGCTCCTTGCCCTCCTTCACCGAAAGAGCTTCTAGCTTCTCAGCTACTTTCTCGGCACTATCATTTTTGCCAGATCCTGCCAAGACACAGAAACGCAGTAAGAAAGAATCACCGCTCTGCCCAGCCCCGTGGCAGCGGACAGACCACTTCCCTGTGTGCCTCCAGGTAAACACGTGCTCACGCCTGGGACCCCACTCAGGATGCTTGGCGACCAGCATGGGGCCCTGAGTAAGCAGGTGACCACGAGGACCTCTCCAAGCCCCTGCAGCCCCTGGGAGACTCCAGGAGACGTCGTGACTTGGCTGCTAGGCCAGGCCAGAAAGCACGTGCACAGGGCCCCAGTGGCTGGCTTGCCCCTCAGAAAGCACCCGTGTACCGGGGTGGCTGCATTGCCCTTAACAGGTCAAAGTGGTCACAACCTCCCGGAATGCTGCTGTGGCAGACAGAAAAAGCACCCGCCTGGGGCTGCAGTCAGGTGCAGAGTGAGTCTGCAGAGCCCCCCCGGGCGCCCGCCACCCCATGGGCATCTGGCACCTTTCTTTTCTCTCTCTTCAATCTCTTTCCTGCATTCTTCAAACTTCGTTTTGAATTTCTGTGCATCTGCAGAGGTGAGAAAAGATACCCCCTTAAGGTCCCTGAGCAGTGAGGAGTACGTGTCCTGGTGGGTCTGAAACTCCAAGATTCATAAGGGCTATCCCAGGCTGCCCCAACCCTCCACCTCCCTGCCTGACTTGGCACCCATCTGGGCAGGGCAGGGTAGCCTTGCTCCTGCCAGGCGCTCTGCTCTCTGCTCCTGCAGGCCCCATTCCCAGAGGAGAGGCGAGGTCCACTCAGCACTGGATGTTCAGTTACTGGGGTGCTGAGCCCCAGCACCCAACCAACCCCCCAGGGCCCACTGGGTGCTGCTTTTGACAACCCGAGCTGGAAAGATGTCCCAGCAGGGGAGAGGTCTGCCTGGGCACTGCCCTTGCTGGCACTCAGGCCATGGTGAGAGAACAGGTCGGCCCTGGGCAGACTGCCAGCACAGGCCCCTGTGAACTCAGCAAAGGAACCACACTGTCATGGACTCAAGAGTCTGGGCAAGACCTCGAGGGCACCGAGATCCCTTCCCCGAGGGCCCATCAGGCAGGGCAGGAACAGTCCCCACCACACGCTTCCCAGCTGCCGTCAACTCTCCCAGGAAAGCAACAGCACTGGCGTCTGCAACCAAACCGCTACACCGTTAAGAAGCAGCGGCAGGCTGGCCCAGGCCTGCTTACTCTCGGCGTTAAGGAAGCGGATGGCCAGCAACTCCTGCTTGGGGCACTCGTCGGCGAAGTCTGCGTGGGTATTCCAGACCCAGGCACGGTCACTGCCTGCGTTCGGCTTCAGCTCCATCATTGGCGTGACTGGAGAGAGAAGCCCCATGAGGATGGTGCAGCTGTCAAGCTGGCCCACCCACCCTGACCCCTGAAGGCCCGAATTGGGGCAAAACAGGCCTGGTTTGGGGTTTGCCAACCAGGCTCAGACAAAGTCCTGTGGGGTCTGGATTTTACCCAAACCTCTGAAAACATCCTATGTTCACTTAAAACCAGGACCGCCCTGAATCTGGGAACAGGGTGGCCCATTCCCTGACCACGAGGACACCTCAGCGAGGGTTTCCAATCCCAACTCAGCCAAGGCCTCCAATGCCACCATGGTTGCTCACACCCAGCACCACGGCCCTGCCCCTGTCTGAGCAGCCCCCAGACCCAGCGCAGACATGGGCCACAAGGCCTGGTGCGCCCAGCCCTTCCAGTGAAGGGCACCCACCACATGGCTGTGTCCATGCTTGGCCACTCCATCTGGGACCTGGCCCACAGAAAGTGGGGAGCGGCAGAGGAGCAGAAGCCAGGAAGTGGAGTGATCACCCAGGAAGGCCATGGTCAGACCAGGGCAACCACTCTCAGCCTTGCACTGTCCAGGGACACCACGGGGAACGAGGCCACCAGAAGTGGACACTGAGGGCCTCGTGACCTGCTCGTACGTCACAGAAGGTTGAGCCACGGCCGGGAATAAGCACAGCTGTCCATCTTCTCAGACCTCGCACAGACTCAAGGGGGACGAGCTCCCCAAGAAACAGGAGCACCCCAGAGCCACGCTCACCCCACGGCCCTGGCAGAAGCCTCCTGAGATACAGGACATGCCCAGCCCCAGGAATACGTCACATTCTAAACCGAGAACGTCATCCCAGCCCACAGACACCCAGTGATCCTGCATTCCTACAGGGCACCAGGCCTGGGACCCACCTGCAGCTCACAGCAAACAACCCAGTGACTGGCCTGGCTTTGGGAAAAGCAGGGGGTCAGGGAAAACCCCTGGGGAAACACCTCAAATTGGGTTGGAAGACAAGGACCAGGCCAGAGCCGATGGCCTGGGCAGGGTGGGAGGACCATGGGGCAGGGACATGGAGTCTGGCCCGTGAAGGCCAGGGGGACTGTGGCGCCAGGAGGGCCCTCCCTGCTCATCTGGCCACATCACCCTCCAGGGCTGCTCCCTCTGGTTCTTGCCAGGGTCACCTGTGTGCCCAGAGGAGGGGCCCTGCCCCACCGGACACTTTTGCTTCCAGACACACACTCGTGGCTCCAGAGCAGCCCAATAACCAAGGGACTGAAATGGGGGGAATCTTACTGTCACCCCTTCGCCAGCCAAGCTGCAGGTGGCTTTCCCTGGACGCCCCACACTGTGCCCGGGGCCACCTACTGTAGTGGTTGGCGCAGATCTTGAGGGTCTTGTCCCTGCGCATGAGGAGGCGGATGGTCCCCTTCTCCTTGTGCTTCAGCAGTTTGACGTCCCCGGTGCCCCGCTCCTTCCACTCCGGGAGGTCGTTCTCTGAAGCGAACCGGAACAGCTTGGCCCGCCTTTGAGGAAAGCCATTGAGCGAGGGGTTAGGCAAGCACGGAAGGGGACAAATGAGCCTGCGCCCGCGTTATCACGAGACACCCTTGCCTTTCTTTTTACTCCCAGAACCACAAGTCAAGATATCAACAAAAGAGTGAGGCGGCTCAACAAACTCCAGGTTTTTACTTCACAATAAAAAAAGAAAAAAAATTCCTAGAAGTTGCAACGTATTCCAACAGGAAGACCTGACCTCTCAGAGAGCCCACCACGTCCTGGGCAAGGCTGCAATCATGGGACGGGGGGCTCCCTGGCGTCCCCGGCGCCACAAGGGCAGCACGGAAGTAGGCAGGAGCCGAGGAGCCTTCCCTCTGCTGGGAAGACGGGACTGCAGGCCTCTGCTCAGGCCGCCAGGCTCTGGCCCAACAGCCTGCCTTCCTGTCCAGAGCAGCCCTGCCCTTTGCTTCCCCACAGGACCCCAGCTCAGCCGGTCCCTTTCCTGTGGAAGACTCTGCTCTCCGAACTCAACTCTGTCAAGGGAGATGCATCCTCAAGAAGCCCCAGGCCCATCATGACGGCCCCACCCCCCTCAGGATGCCAGGAAGTGCAGCAGCATTTCTATGCAGATCAGAGACCCAGAAAACCAGTGTCTTTATGGAGCCGCCCAGCACCCTCTGAGACTCAAGGGGTGCAGACAGCTTCTCCTTCCCCAGGCCCTTGGAAGTGGTGGGGAGGGGCTGGTCTCTCCAGCCTCCCTGCCTTAGAGGGAGGAGTCGCAGTGCTGGGATCCCCTCTGCTTCCCTCCCCTGACCCACAGCAAAGCACTCAAACCATAACCTGGCATCTTGGACAGAATTTGAATGGGTGGAGAGTCTGCTTCCCCCTGATTTCCACTAACTTGTAGCTACATTAGCGTCTCCTGCGATCCTGCGTGTCCGCGCGGTGCCGTCACTTTGTTGCACACATCTGGATGCACGGCTTCTGTGACCACTGCTTCAAAGTGACACGGCCACCGTAGCTTCTTGTTGAAAGCACCAAGAATCAAGTATGATTTTTAAAGAGTAACTTTAATGACTATAGCACCGCCCACTCTCATTTGTAATTCCAGGCATTGTTTTGTATACTAAAAGTATTGAATTGGAAATTCATAAACTTCAAAATACCCCCACATTTAAGGAAAAAAGATAATAGTAAAGACCCAATGCTCAACCAGCGGCAGGGGTCTGAGAGAGTCTTAGAGGCAAGGGTGGCAAGGACAGGGGTCTTGGGGAGATGTCCCTTGTGGACAGAGCAGTGGTAACATGACACCTGGGAGTGCCCATGCCCTCCCCAGGACTGGCCTCAGGGCAGCAGGGACACCCAGGACCTAGGAATGAGTTGATTCTAACAACAGCCTTGATTTCCACATGGGAGTAGCCATCACAAAACTCTCCGTGTGGTTAAAGGTCAAGCCAAGATCTTGACACCCGTAAAATCCAGTTACTATCTTATACTAAAAATGCCTACTTCTGAAAAAACACCAACTTACTTACATTTTAAAAAGCTCCTCTTCATCTTCTTCCAGCGTTTTAATTTCTTGCTCAGGAAGAGAAACTATTGGTTCAAACTGGGGGTCATGGTTGGACTCGTCGGCATTCTCGGTGGAGGTGTCGTGGTCCTCGTGCGTGTCCTGTGGAGGAGGGTGGAGATGTGACCCTACTGGCCATGCCAGAGCTCACCAGTGGCCACAGCCATCATCCCCACTAGGGAAGGGCCTCACCACAAAGCAAGGGATTAAAAAAGCCTTTCAACCCAAAGCTTTTCTCTGGGATCTGCAGTGAGACACCGGACTCCGACACCCTCCCCCAGATGCAACAACCACACCTGCACAGACTGACTGGTCTCCCTAAACCCTGAAACTCCCAGTGCCGGGGAGAAACTGCCCCAGGCTCCTCATCTGCAAGATGCAGATGCTGGTACTGCCACGCACAGACTAAGGACACGATGATGGAGAAAAGAGGGCCTAGAAAGAAACACTACCGTTAAAACAAAGCAACCCTTTGAGTTTTTACTGGTTGAGAAAAATCTGTGTTCTTGCTTAAGAGGAAAAAAAGTTGTGATGGATCTGCTAGCGTTTATACAGGACTCACATTTCTGCCGGCAGTTATACCTAGGTTGGGAAAATTACGTTTAAAATTCAAAAGAATTCACACAAGAGCTACAGAATTCTAATCCAGTACAAAGAACTAACTATAGAGCACAAAGGATCATGTTTTAGATTGTCTCACGGAGCACGTGGCTTGGCAATCCATAACTCGGGAGGATAAGACACCCAGACTTAGCTCCCGGGCTCTGCCCAGAAACGCAGGCCTTCGCCGACTCCTCGGCCGGATCGCACCGGGCCGCACGGCCACCCCCGGGCCCCCGCCGCCACAGGCCACCCGCCGGGCCGCGCGGGAGCGGAGGCCGGTGGCGGCTCGGGGACCAGCACCGGATGAATGGGGCTTCGCGCGGGCCGCGGGCGGGCGGGGACCGTCTCGGTGCGGGGCCCTCGGGGATCGAGCGGGAGGCCTGCGCCTACCCGCGGCCCGGCGGCCAGGAGTGAGAGCGAGGCCCGGCCGCCCCAAGGTCACGCGGCCCCGCGCCTGAGCCCGCTGGCCGGCGGGGGTTGGCGGCGGCACGGGCCTCCCACGTGGCCGCCGGCAGCGGCCCCGGCCCGCCCGGCCCCCGGCCCAGCCCGCCCAGCCCGGCCCACCTTGGCGGCCGCCATGGGCGCGGCGGCGGCGGCGGCTCGGCTGGCTCGGTCGTCGCGGGCTCCGCGGCCTCTCGGCGACTGGTCGCAGCTCCTTCCTCCGCGTCTGGCGCCGGCACCTCCCGCCCGCCCTCTCTTCCCTCCGCCCCGCGACCCGAACCCCGACCCCTGACCCCGGCGGCGGGAAACGCGCCGCGATTCAAAACCAGCGCAGCTTTATTGGCTCAGGCGGCGGACACTCTCATTGTCCAGCCCGCCCCGCGCTTCCCGCCAAAACGCCCGCAGCGCATGCCCGGCCCGCCCGGAGGCCGGGGAGCGCGCACTCCCGGCGGCCCTCGCGCGCACTTCCGTCCGCGGCCGCGCGCGCCCCTAGAGCTCGCGGACAGTGCTGGGGGTCCTAGCGGCGCGTGGCGATGACGTCGCCGGAAGCGGGGACGATAGAGACGCGCCGCCTCAGCTGCGCGCGCCGGCTGACGAGAGAGCGGCAGGCGAGGAGAGCGGCGGGCGCGGGACCCTGCCTGGCTGGCTACGCAGCCCGTGCCCGGGACCCGGACCTGAGCGCAGAGGGTACGAGTCCCGCCCCTGCCCGGGCCGGAGCAGGGCCGGCCTCCCCGAGTCGCAGCTGCTCTCCGCTCGCCGCCCGTGTGCCAGGCCCCGGACGAGGAGGCGGACGGAGCGGACGATGGGTGACGAGCTCGACGGCGAAGTACGGTGAAGGGAGACCCTGGCGGAGCCGGGGGCGGGTGGTGACATGGGACGGGGAGGGAGAGGCTCGGAGCGCGCGGGCCCCAGCCAGCCCGCCTGTCTGCTGTCTCCACGCAGGGCCGGGCGTGCGTGGGGGGCCCCGTCCAGGACGGCCCCAGCACGCCGGGCAGCCCCGCGGCCCCGGGCCCCCATCAGGGGGAGGAGCAGGCCACGGGGGCCGGGGCCGCGGGACCGGGTGCTCAGCCGGGGCCCTACGGCTACATCCGGGCTGGCCTCTTCACCTCGGAGATCTTCAAGCTGGAGCTTCAGAACGTGCCGCGCCACGCCAGCTTTAGCGACGTCCGGCGCTTCCTGGGCCGCTTCGGGCTGCAGCCCCACAAGACGAAGCTGTTCGGGCAGCCTCCCTGCGCCTTCGTGACCTTTCGCAGCGCCGCCGAGCGCGACAAAGCCCTGTGTGTGCTGCACGGCGCCCTGTGGAAGGGCCGGCCGCTCAGCGTGCGCCTCGCCAGGCCCAAGGCTGACCCCTTGGCCCGGAAGAGGCAGCGGGAGGACCAAGGGGAGCCGCCTACCACCCCTGCCACGTGCATTGCTGATGTGGTGACTCCTCTTTGGACGATGCCCTACGCGGAGCAGCTTGAACGGAAGCGGTTGGAGTGTGAGCAGGTGCTGCAGAAGCTTGCCAAGTGAGTGTGGGTGCAGGCACTCCTGGGCAGAGCGCCCATCGGCGGCTCCCTGTGCGCTCAGCCTGCTCAGATACCCCTTTGGGGAGCCAACCAGTAAAAACCCTGTGTTACCGGTCGGGACAGTGAGGTCCCAAAAAGGGGCCCAGGTGCTTGGGCAATTGGAGCCTGACCTCTGCCCCTCCTTTGCCCCGCAGGGAAATCGGGAGCACCAACCGCGCCCTGCTCCCTTGGCTGCTTTTACAGAGGCACAAACACAACAAGGCCTGCTGCCCACTGGAGGGGGTCCGGCCATCACCTCAGCAGGTCAGGGCCTCTGATCTCACAGAAGCTCCTCCTTCCTGGCTCTTCCATCTCTCTTTCTGCTGCGCTTCTGCTTATGGTTCTCATCAAGTGCTTGTTAGTTGTCAGCCTTTTGCCCTGGGCTGCCAGGGCCTGCGGGGGAACCAGGGCCTTGGTCATTGCTGTCTTTTGCTGTGCACCCTCCGTGCACGAGTGCTGGACCGCTGGGGTAAGGGTGGGCATCTCTGTTTCCTTCTCTCCTTGCAGACCGAGTATCGGAACAAATGTGAGTTTCTTGTTGGTGTTGGGGTGGATGGGGAAGACAACACAGTCGGCTGCCGGCTTGGCAAGTACAAGGGCGGGACGTGTGCTGTGGCAGCCCCCTTCGACACCGTGCATATCCCTGGGGCCACCAAGCAGGTGGTGAAGGCTTTCCAGGAGTTCATCCGGTGAGGACACGTGGCTGGGCTGGTGGCTTCGGGACATCCCGAGGCAGTCTGGGAGCAGAAGACTTGGGTCCTATCTGGGGGGTCTGGTGGGTGTGGCTGGAGGAGAGAGCAGGGACACTGCTCACCCTATCTTGGTCGGCAGATGTCAGGGACTCAGGGCCATCTGTGGCTCCCACAGGTCCACTCCCTACTCGGCGTATGACCCGGAGACATACTCGGGTCACTGGAAGCAGCTGACCGTGCGCATCAGCCGCCGTGGCCAAGCCATGGCCATTGCCTACTTCCACCCGCAGGTCTCAAGCGGGTGGCTTGCTGGGGGAGGGGTGTCTGGGCCAGAGCAGACTTCGACACAGTCTCATGGGCTTTTTCTACTGCCTGCTCCAGAATCTGAGCCCTGAGGAGCTGGAGGGGCTGAAGGCTTCTTTGGCACAGCACTTCATGGAGGGGTCAGGCAAGACCAGTGGGGTGACTTGCCTCTACTTCGTGGAGGAGGGACAGCGGTAGGTAGTCCAGGTGGGGCTGGGCGGGTTTCTCCGAGGACTGGTGACACCAATAGACCCACCTTCCCGCCCACAGAAAGACCCCCAGCCAAGAGGGCCTGCCTCTGGAGCACGTGGCCGGGGACGAGTGCATCCGCGAGGACCTGCTGGGGCTGACCTTCCGGATTTCCCCTCACGCCTTCTTCCAGGTGACCAGATCCCTGGGCTCCGGGCTGGTGCAGCAGAGAGGGGAGAGCATCCAGGCAGGGAGCTGCCAGGGCTGTGAGGTCGGCCACCTGGAAGAAGGGCTACTAACCGTGGCCACTCGCTAGACCCTGGTGACCACCCTGTGGGAGGGTGGCTTGTGGGCACGACACCAGGCTCTGGCACTGGTGGGGTCTGGTATCAGCTGCTGCAGGGGTCCCATGGGTCCAGCTTTCGAGGAGGTGGGAGGGGGGTAGCATTGAGTTGCTTTCTTGGGCCGAGAGACAGGGTGTGGACGGAGGGGCCCTGGGGCCCTCAGGCAGTTAGAGGTGGAGAAGGGAGTCGGGGTGGGGGGGCAATCAAGAGCACAAGCGCCTGGGGATGCAGACACTGGGGGGCTGGTGGGCAGCGGATAGGCTGCTCTGATGTGTAACCCACGCCCAGGTGAACACCCCCGCAGCTGAGGTGCTCTACACGCTCATCCAGGACTGGGCCCAGCTGGACGCAGGGAGCACGGTGCTGGACGTGTGCTGCGGCACCGGCACCATCGGCCTGGCTCTGGCCCGGGTGAGCCCTCCTACCCCGGTCAAGAGCATGCTCTCCCCCACCCCACCCTTGTGTCATCACCCGTCCTGTCTGTCATGACCCCCCTAAGATAACCTCAGACTGTTGCAGGTCCTCTTCCGCTGCCCCCCAGAAGATCCAGGGGTGGGGAGGGGTGTCATCAGTCTGCCCTGTTTTTGCTCCAGAAGGTAAAGAGAGTCGTGGGGATCGAGCTGTGCCAGGAGGCTGTGGAGGACGCCCGGGTGAATGCCCTGGACAACGGTGAGAGCCAGCGGGCCTCGCAGTGGGTGGCAGGCCCTGTGTGTCCCTCCACAGGGCACCTGGGACCCACCCAGTGGCTCCTAGGGCTCACGGGGTGGGGGCAGAAAGGGCCCCTACTGTGCGGACCTATTGTGTGCCCACGATGCCTGGGGCTGCCCCGCAGGGAAGGGTTTTCTTGAGGTGTCTTCTGGGGGCTTCTGGACATGGCCGGGCAGATCTCTGGGGGGTGTCCCGGGCCTCATGGCAGGGCCGCTGCTCTGTCACCTCCAGAGTTGAGCAACGTTGAGTTCCATTGCGGGAGGGCCGAGGACCTGGTGCCTGCACTGGTGAGCAGACTGGCATCCCAGCAGCTCATGGCCATCCTGGACCCACCCCGCGCCGGTCTACGTGAGTGGTGTCCACCTGAGGGGTGGTGTGGGGAGGCAGAGGGTGGCCCACTAGGCTGCCTGGTCTCGGGCCCCTGTCCGCTCCTTGAGGGGGAGCCATTGGGGACTCTCCCTTGAGGGGTCTGTGCCTCCCCAGATTCCAAAGTGATCCTGGCTGTCCGCAGAGCTGAGAACCTCAAGCGACTCCTATATGTCTCCTGCAACCCCCGAGCAGCCATGGGCAACTTTGTGGAGTGAGTGTGGGGCATGGGTGGATGGGGCCTCACCCCAGGAGACCCTGCTGTACCCACGCAGTTGACCATGGCACTCCCTCCTATATAGCCTCTGCAGGGCCCCGTCGAACCGGGTGAAGGGCAGTCCGTTCCGGCCAGTTAAGGCTGTTGCCGTGGACCTGTTCCCGCAGACCCCACACTGTGAGATGCTCATCCTGTTTGAGAGAGTGGAGCACCCCAATGGCATGGGGGCCCTAGAGCCCCAGGATCCTCCTGTCCAGCCCCCACCAGGGCCCCCAGGTGACACCCCACCAGAAACCAGGGCCTCCCCTGCTTCTTAGTTCTCTGGGGCAGCAGAAACCAGCCTTTCCAGAACAGCACCCCGACTGCATCATGGGCAGAATCCTGGGGCTCCCCAAGTCCTTGCCCTGCCCGGCCTGGCATACTCAGGCAGTAGCCACAGAGGGTACAAGACCCCTATCCCCGTGGGCTCCTGTGGCCTGCTCTCCCCTCACCCCCAAAATGGGCCGCAAGGGCTGGAATAAACAAGTGCTGAACTACCAATGTTTGTGATAAGAACTCAAGAGCCTGGCACACAGGGACTCTCCTCTACTCTCACCACAGGTGCAACGGGGCAGGGCCAGGAGCGCTCATAAGAACTGGCCCAGTTGGAACAGTTCTCCCAGCTCTTCGCGTGGCCAAAAGTCCCGGTGTCCCAGCAGAGAGCCTGCTGTCTGACAAGAGACACAGGCCTTGTGGCCAAGGGCCAACTGTACACATGGTGTGGGGAGCACAGAACGAGATGCTGCCCTACTGCCCTTCCCCACCCTCATTGCAGTCCCATCCCCAAAGGGACATACCTCCCAGTGACCACAAAAGCTAGGGGTGGGGTTGGGACACCGCTCAGCTGCTCTGGCCTTCAGGGCAGCTTTAGCCAATTAAGGACCACCCCATGGCCAGAAGAAAGACAGACCAGCCATTTCCTTTTGGACATTTTGCTTTATGCTTTCAGACAATCAAGGCTCACCCCTATAGCCATGGCCCAGCTGCCACCTGGGAGGTACACAAAGGGTGGTGGCCACCCAAAAGTGGCCTCAGCATAGGCTCCCCCTGCCCTCTGCCCCCTCAGTACGGCTGTGTTCACAGGATACTTGCACCCATACACGGGACAGAGGAAGGACTCGGGGAGGCCTCAGTGAGGCTCACCTGCCTCCAGTGTGCACAAAGCTTTGGTTCGAGGTGGTGCATCTGACTGTTTTAAGGGCAAACAGTTATAGTCAAATGGTTATTCACAACTGCAGACGGGGCAGGACAGAAGCAAGTGTGTAATTATAGCAACTCGATTTGCGGACTCTCTTTTACAAAGGTCGGCACAGGCGCCAACCTCAGTCACGGTGGGTGGCAGGGCATAGAGAATACTGTCTCCTGTAAAAACACCACCCACAGGGGAGGTGTCAAGCACTGTGCCATGAGCACACGGTGCCCTGAACAGATGCCAGGGGCGGGGAGCCAACGGCTCACAACCAACTTGGACTGCTGGGACTCAGTGGGAACAAATCTACCCCACACCTGTCCATAGGGGCCACCTAGTCACCTGGCTGCACCAGACGGCTGATCTCAAAACCCAGTGCCGCCCCAACATGCTCGCACCAGCTCTGGACAGGAGCACCAGCATGTGAACACACTGCACTGAGGGTCCTCGTTTCCTCTCAAATCCACGAGCTAAAATGCATTAACTGTTCACATCTGCTACGTGATTCCAAATCTATCTTCTACTCTCACTGTAAAAGTTTCTTTCCGAACGCTAAAATATCATAAAAGCTTTAAAAATTGATGGGTGGACAGACTTGACTGTGCAAAAATTTAGTAAAAACTTGCCAGAGGCCAGCGAAGGTGAGGGGCCTCAGTGTCTAAGAAGGCATGTTTTGGGGGCATTAAGACTTACTCAGAAGAATGGACTGCACCCCCCAGCCCAGGCAGGGGCAGCAAGCTGGGCAGGGACAGGTGCCTTCATCCACGTCACGGGCAATGCATTTCAAGGCAAAGAATGATCACCTTGGTGGTTTGCCTACAGCCTCTGAAAAATAGTTCTGATACTAAGTTGTGTTTATTTTAAACCAAAGAGGTCTGAAATACTCCTTCCTAACTATAACTTTTTCGGAGAAAAAAGGAAAACCCAGGAGGCGGGGAAGGGGATGGGGTGCCAGCGTGCATCTTCTGGCCAGGTCCCTACGGTGCCCGTGGGAGCACCAGGCGCAGGGCTTTCTCATTTCATGTCATCCAACTATCATTTCTTGTCAGCGCCTGTTACATACTAAAATTCATGAAAACCTTCATAACACCAGTCTGCAGCATGTCCACACAAGCAGAGGTCCACGGCGACCTCCCACCTTTCTGTGTCCACCTGTGTGGCAGGCTGAGTCGATGCTTTAACATGGCCACCCAGACCTGTGGGTGGCCCCCAAGGAAGAGCTGCGTGGACCTGGCTGTCAGACACGCAGTGGCAGGGGACCGTGGACTGGAGACCCGGGGCTGCAGAGTGAGGGCAGGTCTCCCCCGCAGCAGAGCTGGCAGCCCCTGAGCCCGGACCACCAGCCATCACACGTCCACAGTGCACAGGGGCTCGCCACCAGGCTGCGCAGATGCCACAATGGACATCTTGGGCTTCTTCCGCGTCTCCTCCTGGAAGAACAGCCAAGGTCAGGGATGTAGGCGACATGGGAACCTGCAGCCCAACCTCGGTGAAAGGCCGGTGGCGGGGCTGCAGAATGTGTGCGATCGCAAAGCACCACGTGCTGGCACTTCTGTGGGCATCAAGACGCATGCCCGGGAGTGGAGGGTCAAGGAGGTCACAGCCACCAGGGGTTTGAAGCTGCCCCGACAAGCCCTACAGGGACCCCACATCAGTGCACAGGAGGCCAGGGCCACCAGCTCTCCAGCACTGCCACAGCCTGAGAGCATGCGGACAGGCCTCACCCTCTCCTCCGCCAGCCTCCGCATCTCCTCCTGCAGTTTGCTCAGGATGTGCAGGTTGGGCTTGTTCTTCCGGGCAAACTGCTGCAGCTCGATCACACTCTTGTCCGACGTCTCCTGGGGAGCAGAGCCCGCTCGCAGGACCGTCTGGGGTCACCCCTCCCTTGACCCGCCTGGATGGCTGCCTGCCAGCTGTTCCCCACTTCTGCCACTGCCTCCTGCGCAGGGTGCTCCCCCGGCCCCCTTGGCCTCTGACATAGCCACTGAGCAGGCACTCGACATGCCCAGAGCCCTCAGGCAGGAGCAACCAGGACACAGCCTCAGCCGGGGGGACAGCACACTGCAGGACAGAACTTGCCCCGGCACTGCGGCCCCTGGGAGCCTGTGGGGCCCAGACGCTGAGCTCCCTGCAGGCCCGTCCAGGGTGAAGAAGCCATATCTGAAGATGCCTGCTGGCCATGGGTGCCACACTCCCCTGCCTCTGGATGGACCCCTTGCCCGCCAGCTCCAGGGGGCTCCCACCACGGGCCCAAGCAGGCTTTCTCCCCTCACTCACAGCCCAGCACAATGCACAGAAGTAGAGCACAGACCCGAAGGCAGAGGCTCAGCAACACAGGGCCAAGCACCTCGGGGCCCAGTGTCCCCTCCCCTCACCCACCCTGTCAGGCCGAGAGCAAGGAGCTCTTCACAGACGGCCTGGGGGTCACCATCCACAGTCCCCACCCTCCACACCCACCACTCACAGGGGTGCTGGTGACCCAGACCGTTTCTGTAAACGTCAGGGAAAAAGTCAACATAAACCTCGCTTCCCTGTACTTCTCTCCACCCCAAACACAAAAACCTAAGGGTACTGGCTAAAATCTTGAGATCTTGGCCCAAAGAGCAGATACAAAACAGATGACACACATGGGCTGTTGAAAGTTGGTGGCCAGGGAGAGCTGTCTGTGTGTGGTCTGCTCGCTCTCCCTCTAGCCCTGGCCTGCACCCCATCCCCTCCCCATGCAGCCAGAGCCCAACTCTGCCCCCGGCCCCCTGTGCCAGAAGGGGACCCCATTACCTGTTTGACCATCTTGCTGCTTTCACGGCCATACATGCGCAGCAAGGACCCCCAGTTCTTGACGTGTGGGTGCAGCAGCTGAAGGATCTTCTGAGAAGCTAACTGTTTCCCAACTCGCTTATTCTTGCCTGAGAGGAAATGTAGAGAGAGGGAGTCACAGATACCAGCCATCCACAAGGCCACCTCGTCCAGACAGGGGTGCTCCCGACGGGAGGGGGCAGAAGGCGCAGCCGCTGCACTGGGCACAGCACCTCAGCCCGGCCCATCCTGCAGAACAGCCCATCAGAAGCTCGGGGAGGCCAGGACACACCCAAGGCCATAGCTTATGAGGCCTCCCGGCCCCCAGCCCACATCTGCCGACACAGAGGACGCACCTGCAGGGCAGACACAGGGGTGGGGGAGCATCCAGAGGGCATCCTGTGCTGGGGACGTTTCTAGATGGAGAGAAGGTGGGGCCAGGGTGCAGAACAGGCCTGGAGAGCAGCAAGGGCCTCTGGCTCAGATGGGGGATCTATCCTATGCCCTGCCCACTTGCTCAGGGCTGGCCTCAGCAAGGAATGGTGTCTGCAGGGCACAGGGCACACCCAGGGCCTGCTTGGTCATGACCTTCTCACTTACCCAGTGCTGGTCTGTGTTTACAGTAGTTACACAAAGTTTCTTTGCAAGTAAGGTTATAACCAAACACCAGATTAGGTGAAGAGCACAGTTGGTGCCCAGCAACAGCAGAGGGCCCTGCGGGGGGCTCTGCTGCTGTCTTAGGAGGCTCCTGCTCCCTTTACAGGGACCGAGGGCTGGACAGGGGCAGTGGTGGCAGCCGCTGGGGAGCAACACAGCCCAGCCAAAATGACCAGCCCGGGGACTGGACACCCACAGCTGCACTCAGGTCAGCTGTGACTCAGATGTGGACATGGGATGCTGTGGGCACAACCATGGGCAGTCAGCATACAACTGAGGCTCGGCTGATGCCAGGGCAGTGGTCCTCGGGATCACTGAAAGCCTGTGTGTGGGTGTATTGGGGGAGGGGTGTGTGTCTTACACCAGCCGCGCACTGTGTGCTTGCCACACGCCATGACATATTCACTCTTCTGGTTTTTACCAGGAACCACTTCAAACTTGATGGAGGTGTCCCCCATCCCATGGTTTCTGTAGGAGAAAACAGACAGTAGGTGACATCAAATGACGGGGAGGAAATGGCTGCTTCCAGAAAGCCCTCCAAGGGCCCATCAAGACAGAACCAACCCTTCTCCCCAAACCGCTGCTCCAAGGAGGGACTCTCCCACCACACGCCATCCAGCCCCTTGGGTGGAAGGGTGCTGGGCACCCAAGAGAGGCCCCCATGCCCGATGGCCAGGGAAGCGCCCCCCCCACTTACCTTTTAAGGCACTCATGGAGGATCTGGTAGGGAGATAGCAGTCCAGCCTTGCTGGTCAGCTCGTAGACTCGCGAGTCCTCGATACTGATGTGGTTAAAATACTACAAAATGAAGCAGCCGGTCATAGTGCTGGCCACTCCCGTGGCCCCGTGAAGCGGCTCCCGTGCTGCCGCCTCCCCTGGGGCCTCCTGCCCCCACCACTACCTCTCGGAGACATTGCATCCCACATCCCACACCTCCCCACCCAGATGCCCGAGACACAAACGAGGAATGGCAAGGGCCGGGCTGCCTGCCGCTGGCCTGGGGAGCCCATCCTGAATCAGAGGCTGATCAGACGACCGGTCAGAAGTCTAAAGACACACAACCTTCGGAAAAAAGCTTGAAAACCATCATAAGTGAGGTTATAGAAGAGAGAAAGTGACCAGACACGGCAGAACAGAAACGTGACCAAGGTTCTTAAGAGGCGACGCCCAACTGGTTCAGGGAAGAAAAAGGAAGCTGGTGACAGAGGCATTGCCAGCCCAGAGGCGGCTCTGACCCCATGGCCCCCGGCTCCCACTCAGGAGTGTGGGCCCCCTCCCGGGTTGGCCATAACGGAGATCCACATGCTCCTTTGAGGTCTCTCAGAGAGGTCCCTTCCCAGACTGTCCAGCTTCTAGGGCCCCTCGGCTTGTAGCAGCATCAACCACAGCCCTGCCCTCTTCATATAAAAGCCTTGGAACCTGCTGCTCTGGCAGAGAGGGGGCTTCCTCCCCACCCAGCATCAGGAGGAGGCCCTGGTTCCAGCAAGCAGGAAATCATCCCCCTCTAAGCACAACCCTGCCCCCCCAGCACCTCAATGGGTCCGCCAGCCAGAGGCACCCCGAGCCCCTTAGTCGGTGTCTGCAGAGGCATCGCTGTGTGAGCCAGGCTGCTCAGACCCCTGGCCACGATGGATGAACCCAACCCCCAGCACCACCCCTCCCCGGGCACTGGGGGAGGCAGAGGACAAGGCTGGAAGTCCAACCTCCGACTACATGATGGTTCCCCTGGCAACCAACCCCCATCCTTGGGGCTTCCAAAATTCACCTCCTGAACATGAACTCAGGCGTAGTTGAAGGGGTTAGAATAGAACGTTCCCTTCACTTTTATCAACTGGAACTATTTCAGGAACTGGAGACAAAAACCAAACGTTAATTTATTTACTACGTTAGAAGGTCCCACCAGGAACCAAGGACAAAGACCAAACGTGTATTTTATATCACAATATCACAAACACATACACACCTAACAGCCCCAAAATACATGGAACAAAACCTGACAAGTGAAGGGAGCAATAAACAATTCAACAGTAACAGCTAGGGACTCAACACCAGTCCAGACAGAAGACCCACCAAGAACGAGAACAGCAAACCCCACACCAGCTCAACCCACAGACGCCTGTTCACTCCACTCAGAAACACACAATGCACATCCTCTCAGGCGGTCACAACACAAGCCTCAATAAACTTAGAAGGACTGACTGAAATCACAAAAACTATGTTTTTGAACCACAATGGAATTAAGTTAGAAATCAATAACCAAAGGAAATTTGGGAGATTCACAAATATATGAAAAGTAAATGCTCCTAAAATAACTGCTAGTTTAAAGAAAAAAATTACAAGAGAAATCAGGAAAATACCTTGAGACAAATGACAAAAGAAACACAACATATATTAAAGCAAAATTATGGGATGCAAAATAGTACACAGAAGAAAATTTATAGCTGTAAACTCCATATTTAAAAAGAAGACCCCAAATCAATACCTTAATCTTAAGACACTAGAAAAAGAAGAACAAACTAAACCCAAGGCTGGCAGAAAAAAAGAATAATAAAGGCAAGAGCAGAAATAAATAGAGAATAAAAAACCAATAGGAAAAAAATCAACAAAACCAGAAGTTGGATATTTGAAAAGACGAACAACATCGACAAACCTTCAGTCAGACCGACCAAGAGAAAGGAAAGACTCAAACTGCTAAAAATCAGGAATAAGGGACTTCCCTGGTGGCGCAGTGGTTAAGAATCCACCTGCTAATGCAGGAGACACGGGTTCGAGCCCTGGTCCGGGGAGATCCCACATGCCGCGGAGCAACTAAGCCCATGAGCCACAACTACTGAGCCCGCGTGCCACAACTACTGAAGCCCACGTGCCTAGAGCCCATGCTCTGCAACAAGAGAAGCCACCACAATGAGAAACTTGCACACCCCAATGAAGAGCAGCCCCTGCTGGCTGCAACTAGAGAAAGCCTGCGTGCAGCAATGAAGACACAATGCAGCCAAAAATAAAAATAAATAAAATAAATTTATTTTAAAAAAGTTTAAACAAAAGGATCATAACGGAATACTATGAATGTGTATTTGCCAATAAATTAGATAACCTAGATCAAGTGGGAAAACTCCTAGAGAGACACAAAATCCCAAAAGTGGCTCAAGAAGGAGTAGAAAATCTGAAGATGTATTAACAAGCAAAAAGATTGAATCAGTAAATAAATAACTTCAAAACCAAGCAAAGTCTAGGCTTGGACTGTTTCACTGGTGAATTCTACCAAGTGTTTAAAAAATTAATACCGGGACTTCCCAGGTGGTCCAGTGGTTAAGTATCTTTCTTCCAATGCAGGGGACGTGTGTTTGATCCCTGGTCAGGGAACTAAGATCCCACATGCCGCGGAGCAACTAAGACTGTGTGCTGAAACCTCAGAGCCTGCACGCCACAACTAGAGAAGCCTGTGTGCTGCAACGAAGACCCAGTGCAGCCAATAAATAAATAAATAAATAAATGAAGGAATAAATATTGTGCTTGCATGGTATATCTTTTTATTTTTGGCTGTGTTGGGTCTTTGTTGCTGCGTGCGGGCTTTCTCTAGTTGTGGCAAGCGGGGGCTACTCTTCATTGCAGTGTGCGGGCTTCTCATTGAGGTGGCTTCTCTTGTGGTGGAGCACGGGCTCTAGGCTCACAGGCTTCAGTAGTTGTGGCACACAGGCTCAGTAGTTGTGGCGCAGGGCTTAGTTGCTCCACAGTATGTGGGATCTTCCTGGACCAGGGCTCGAACCCATGTCCCCTGCATTGGCAGGCGGATTCTTAACCACTGTACCACCAAAGAAGCGTGTGGTTTATCTTTAAAAAAAAAAATTAAGGGCTTCCCTGGTGGCGCAGTGGTTGGGAGTCCGCCTGCCGATGCAGGGGACACGGGTTCGTGCCCCGGTCCGGGAGGGTCCCGCATGCCACGGGGCGGCTGGGCCCATGAGCCGTGGCCGCTGGGCCTGTGCGTCTGGAGCCTGTGCTCCGCAATGGGAGAGGCCACAACAGTGAGAGGCCCGCGTACCGTAAAGAAAAAAAAAAAATTAATACAAATCCTTTGCAATGAAAGAGGAAGCAACACTTTCCAACTCATTCTATGAGGCAAGTATTACCCTGATACCAACACCAAAGACATCACGAGAAAAGAAAATACAGAACAGTACCCCTTATAAGTACAGCTGCAAAAATCTTTAACAAATACCAGTGAGCCAAACCTATCAACGCATAAAAATGATTATACACCACGACTGAGTGGGATTTATCCCAGGAATGCAAGGTGTGTTTACCATTCAAAAGTCAATGAAACACCCCCCCACATCAGTAAAGTCAAAGACAAAAACCACGAGATCATCTCAACAGAAACAGAAAAAACAAAATCCAACACCCATTCTTAACAAAAACTGTCAACAAACCAGGAGTGGAAGAAACGTCCTCAATCTGATAATACTCACTAGCTCACACAGCACGTGAAGTGGAAGAGGCCAGTCGCAAAGGAACATACATCGTATGATTCCACTGACAGAAGACATCAGAATTGGCAAATCCAGGGACAGAAAGTAAATGAGTGGCTGCTGGGGGTTGAGGGGCTGGGAACGGGGAGAATGGGGGTGGCTGCTAATGGGGACAAAGTTTTTTTTTGGAGTGATGAAAATATTCTGAATGTACAAAAATCCACTGTACTGTGTAGTTTAAAAGGGAAAAATTTATGGTGTTATAAAAAAGAATGCATTCTTCAGAGTGAGAAGCGCTTGCTACAAATAACCATAGGACCATATTTACCCAAAAAACTTTACAAATAGTTTTAAATGGTTCTTAACATAAAGAACAATCTAGGTTTTGCAGCCTCTGCCTCAAAGGCTCACTCCACTTTGGATCTGCTGTCAGCGGAGCATGGCTTCCTTCCGAAACATTTACCCGCAGCTTCTCACGACCCTCGGCAAGACACAAGGACAGAATTCTCTAACAAGAACATTTCCTCTGCTTGCAAAGACAAGCAGGTCTCCTCTTTGATGAAATACAAGAGACGGAGCACCTGGCACCTGAGCGATTAAACCCAAGCACAGTCTGACACCAGGGTGGGCTCACAACCCTCACCTCCAGCTCCTCGCTGTCTTTGGGCTTCTCCTCAGAGGTCTGTTTAACAAAGTCTGGGATGAGGATTTCCAGCGTGGCCCGGGCTGTGGAAAGAGGAACACTGAGGGTGAGGGTGGGGTCCCCACGGCCGAGGGAGCCTGGGCCCCGGGGACAGAGCCCCAAGGGCCTGCACGTGAGGCACAGGCAAAGGGTGTGGTGGGGAGCAGCAGCTGGGCCAAAAGGACACTCTGGGGAGGCGCCTGCAGGCCCGAGCGCAGGGGTGGCGAGAAGCCGAGTGCAGGCACCCCATGAACAGGGGTGCAAAACGAAGAGCACGTGGGGAGGAGCATGGGGTGGGGGTGGGAGGCGAGGCGCCAGCGCCATGAGGATGGCCCCACCCACCATGGGACCCTCACAGGCTTCTGCTCCGAGACCCCAGGAACACCCCACTTGTGAAGCAGAAGAGCCTTTGGAGAGAATCTCTCTAAAATTGACAGGAGACCTCCTGGGGACCGGGCAGAGCTTGTGAACCCAGCACAGCTTCACACAGGGTCAGCCAGACAGTAAGGTGGGGTCCCATCACCGTCGGCATTCACCACCAGAAGAGAGCAAGGCCCAGGGGCACTCTGAGCCCCGGAGCACAGACACTCCACCAACCCGAGACTCGGTGAGACTGCGATAAACGCTCCGCACTCTGTAAGAGGCAGAGCTGCTCTGAAGACAACGCGGCGATGGGGGTGCCAGGGCCCGGGGTGCATCCATCACGTGCCTGCGATGTGGTCCACTCCCCAGAAGAGGCCAAATAACCCTGGTGCTGGGGCTAAGCGGCTTCTGGAAAAGCACGCCAACAACAAGGAGTGCCAGGAATATAGCCAGCAGCAGGACACGGGCAGGAGGAGCATCAGACTTCCACCAAAAACCACCAGCTTTCCCAAGGGCCTGCTTGGCTGTGTTCCAGGAGTGGCAGTCCCAAGTCTGGAGCTGGAAGGACTTGGAAAAATGGTCCTCATGGACATCAAAACCACCTGAGGAAGATGCCACCTGTTCTCCTTCTCAGCACAACCCTGCCTTGCTGGGTTTAAACAGACGGTGCCCTGGGCTCAGGCAGCACAGAACAACCAGCATCTGTGAGCGCTGGGGACAGGGCGGGAGGCGCTGGCCCAGCCATCTGAATGGAAAAGGGCCTCTACTTTCATTTCTCACATTTTACTTTTTCTATTTGAATCTTTTCCAGTGAGTACATAATTTAAAAAGATCCAAGTAGATGATTACACAAATAAAACAGACTTGCCCCATCCACAGCCTTCCCTAGCCATTGGTGGGCCAACACGGGTCTCTGACACCAAGTAGGCACATTACCAGCTTTATTCTTCGCGAGTTTTTTGCTGCTTGCCGTTCCAGATCCATAGGTCACACCATCGATGGTCACCGAGGCACCAAAAGGCTCACTTGGGTTCTCTTAAAATTAAAATTACCATTTTAAAACACACTTGCCAAGACATTAAAAGCATACGTGCACACACACAATGTGCTCGCGCTGACAGACAAGACGAGGTGGGGGTAGGGCTGCTGCTGGAAGGCAGAGGCCTGTGGGGGGGTCCCTGAGGCACTGGGGTGGGGCTGAGGGACAGTCAGCAGGCAGAGAGCATGGCCAGGAAGTCGAGGGGGACAGGGACCAACGTCTGAGAAAGATGGACGGAGGAGTGCAAGGGGTGGCATGCAGACATTGTGAGCCAGAGAAGCAGGAAGACAATAGCGGACGCTGAGCTTCTGGTTTTCACTAAGGAGTGATGCGGGTGGCCAGAGGACAGCTTGTGGCCATTGCAGGGCTGCAGCCCCTCCACCCTCGGAGGTGCAGTGGGAAGGGGGTGCGGGGAGGTGACCATCTGATCCCCCTCGACCTCCCCTCTCGTTCCTACCCAGCAGAGGGGAATGACAGTCAGCTCCCACCTCCCCAGCAGTGACCCCAGTGACGTGCTTGATGCTTTAGGAGTGAGATGGGGAAGGTCACACTCACCACATTCAAAGAAGTTGTACACAGGGCGGACCTTGAGGACGCGCTGCATGTACTCGTGCAGGATGCAGACCTCCGACTTCCCATTGGGGTTGATGACAAACTCTGTGACAAGAGGGGCCGTCTCAGCAACAGCGGGGACTGCAGTGACCACACCCCAGCCCGCGGGGAGAGGACCTCTGCGCCGCAGGGCAGACACAGGCCGATGCAGCACCCTTGGAGCACACATCCCAGGAACATCAGACCTGTGAGTCCCGTTCACCTTTCTTCGTGGGCGCGTCCTGCACAGACAGAGTGATGAGCTTCTGATTGGCCGGCAGGATGGGCCTCTCTGACTCAGCCTGTTTTCGCTTCATTTCTCGGTTGAACTGCCGACGCTCAGCCCATGTCCTGAACTTCTTCACGGTAACTTGCTCGAAGTCAAAGCGCTTCTCCAGGTAGTTCCGAAACTCCTCGAGGTCTATACGGGATTCACCAGAGACCCAAGTCACGGGTGGAGGTCACGCCCTCCACCCGGTGAGCAGGACAGGTCCCAGCCACACGATACCCCCTTCCCCTTTCCTCTCCAAGGGCGAGGGAAGTAAAGAATCACGTCCCTTCATTCTGCCAGCTCAAATTACCCTGCCAGGTCCCCTAGGGACAAATTTCTGGCATGTCCTTTAGTTTATTTAGAACAAGAATAAGAATACAAAAATAAAAAAACAAAAACGAATCTAAAAAAAAAAAAGCCAACCGCAACCAGCCTTTGGGACCTTTCTCCCCATATGGAAACAGGTGCTGGACGGCCAGCAGCAGCCGAGGCACCACGTGCCCACCATGGCCGCCCCCACGCCCTGCAGCAAGTAGGCAGCTCAGGGCCATGGCACTTGTTCCACCTCTCCCCCAGGACCCCAGGGCTTCCCATCAGTCTTGCTGGCGCCCTGCCTGCACCCCTCCTCCCACCAGGCAGATGCCTGAGATTCCACGTGAGCTACAGAACAACGTGCTTGCACACTTAGTGACAAACCAAAACCACATAGTTCTTTACACATGAGTGCAGAGAAGCGAGTCTGGAAACAAGAGCCATGAGGTCAGAGGTGGGAGGCAGTTGTTTTCAGAAAAACAGGAGCACACTCAGGTGTGTCCTGCATGTGCGGAAGGACGGTGTGAAGAGGCAGACCGCCAAGTTAGAGTCTTACAGGGAGGGCTCCCTTCCAGCTGTGTCCCGAGAACAGCCCACCCGCTGACAGAGCTAGCTGGGACGGGGAGCCAGACACCACTGTCCCCCTCCTCAGCAGCAGCCCCAGCCCCTCACATGCAGGAGTTCCCAGACAGGCCGGGCAGTAGCAGAGTGAGAGACCCCAAAAACACATGGGGGCTAAGACAGCCTGCCACCATGGAAGAGATGCAGGAGGGACAGGGAGGAACGCCCCACACCTGAGAGCAACTGAGGGTCTGAGAAGGGGGTGGCATCCACACCACGTGGTGGAGACGCCCACTCTGCGCACTGGTACACCAGGACTCCATGCGAGCATGTTCCATTTTCATGAAAAGCAAGACTTGAGGAAAGATCGCGAACATGACCAGAGAAAAAGGCCACTGCAGGGCAGCACCAGTGTGCGGGTCGGGAGCAAGAGGTCAGCAGGCAGAATCTCCTAAGCTCAGGGAGACGGCCTCTCCAGCCATGCGGGAGTGGACAGGCAAGCACGGACAGGTCCCTTCCTCCTCAGGGACCAAGTTCACTCTGGAAACTTACCAACTGATTCATCTTTGCACACTTCCACCTTGGCCTTCACTTGCCCCAGGGCCCCGGGGGCGGCCTCGGCCGCCAGTGGATCCTTCTCATCTGGGGGCCCCAAGTCAGCCCCCAAGGAGTCGGGCTCTTCCAGGGGGAGCTCCAGCTCTGCAGATCGGCTCAGGGGCTTGGCGGGAGACACCTCCCCACAGGGGGCGAGCTCGCTGTTTTGCTCCCTTTCCTCATTGTCTTTCATTTTCTTGTAATGCAGACAGGGGATGCTACTCAGAGGAGGGTCATGTTTCTGTGGACAGTGAAATTGCAACACAGATTACAAGGATGGCCCCAAACATCTGAACGTCCGGTGCCTTTCACCTGCCTGTCTGGCTGCAATGCAACGTGGGCAGACATGCATGCTCCTCCTGCAACTTACGAGACTAAATTCATGACTGATGTGTCCCCTACCCGTATGCTTCCCGTTCCCAAGAAGTATGGCCTGGACCAGGTGACCACCCGAGACTCTCGGTGCAGGTACACGGGGACTCCGGAGTTATGGAACGTCATGATCCACCCGTCCGGCAGTGGTTCCGTAGGTGGACGGCCACGACCTGCACAGAAGACAAGAACACCCTGCAATCACTTAAAGACGCTTGTAACTGAGTAAGAACTGTCAGGACGTTTCCAAAGTTACAACCCGTGTCAGAAACAACAGCAAGGTGGACCCAACGTTACAGAGAACCTCTAAAATGTAGGAGGGGGGAACACCCCGCCCTCCACTAGAGAAAGTCCCACCCAGCCCCACCTGCAAAACTCTGCTCTCCCTCTGCTGCTGTGCCTGTCCCTCTGGGTGTGACCCACAGGCTCCAAGTCCCTCCGTGCAGCAGGAAGCTGTCCACCCTGCTCACTGCTATACTCCCCAGCCTAACGGCACAGGCAGGCCTCGGAGCCTAGAGCAGGGTTCTGCAAGACACAGGGCCTCGCCACAGCTCTGCCTCCACGGCTGGCAAGCACCGTGGACACTGACTCCCCGCCCGCCTCCCACAGGTGTGGCCAGAGGCACCGCAGGGCCTGGGTAGGCTTTGCTAGTAACTGCACATCTGTGGATCACTGCTCCCTGTGACCAGGTGACAAGCCTGTGCTGTTCGAGCTGCTACTGACAGCCCTGGCTGCTGAAAAAAGCACATGGCAAAGACTTAAGTAAAACTTACTTTTCTTACAGGTATTGGGAACAAGTTAAAAATTCAGAAATGGAAGTGAAAAACCAAGTGAAATCTAAAAAGACACATACAAGATGAAAACAGCACCAGCTATTCTCACAGAAAAGGGAATGACACCCTTGTGCCAGGTCTGACACCCACACGTGGCCAACACCAGCAGACACCTGTGTCAGGACGGCCCTGGGAGGGAATGTGAGGTTGGACACGCACAGACCCCGTCAGGCACCCCCATGCCCACCGCGGGCTGGGCTGGGAGCTGTCTGCAACCAGCTATGGGCTAAGTAAGGAGAAGGAGGCACTCACACAGCTCAAGCTGAGCACATCATGGGACAAGGCATGTCTGCGATAGTGAGCTGTCACAGAGTTGGCCCAGCTGCCCGGAGAGCTCGCGTGCATCTCATAGTCTGTTACTGTTCCTGTTGCGGCCCACTTGGCAGACGCGCGGCCCAGCACTGCCAACATGTCCGCTCCGCAGCCAGGAGACTGTACGTCGGCCACCCTCGGTTTCCTCCCATCACGCTGGCCACCTGCGCTGGTGCTCAGCAGAAGATGTAACCTGTGTGCCTGAGTCCTGTGTCCCTCCAGCCCCTTTCCACCACCCACCTGACACCTCCACCTAGACACTGAGAGGTGCCTCCAGGCCAAGACAGAAACAGACACGGAGACCCCTCAGACCTCTCCGCATCAGCAGGGGGGCTGCACGGGCCAGCTCTGGGCATCCCCTGACCGCTCCCCACCACGTCTCCGACCCCTCCACCTCTACTCAAAGTGCAGGAGTCACACGTGCACCGCGAGCCGTGCTTTCAGACCAGACTGTGGAACGAGTCCTGCTTGCTTCCAGTGGCTCCCCCGACACTTGGCACAGAATCTAGAACCCGGACTGCAACCATCACCAGCCACCATGCCGAGCAACCGCCTCTGGGCCCAGCATCCATAACCCTGGATGCCCCCTCCCCAGGGATCTGCCCAACCCCCTCAGAAGGCCTCTCCCCACCACGCCGCACAAGCCCAGCTGCTCTGGTTTCCACAGCACCTGCACCACCTGCAGCTGGGCCATCATGCATCTGGGTGTGTCCTCACATCTTGTCTGTTTCCTATCACCAGACAGGGCCCTCCTGGCCTCAGACACACACCTGCTGCCTGACACCGAGGGCTCTCATGCCCATACATGCAAAGCCCCGTGAACACTCGCTACTTCCTGGCCCGACTTACTTTTGAGCACTGTTTTAATCTTGGTCATCATTGGCTGCACACTTGTCTCTCCGTCTGATGGGTGGTCGCTGTCTCCTCCATATTTCTCCTCCATCCGCCTCTTTTTGGGAGCACAGAGGCCCTCTTCCAGCAGAGCATCAACATCGTTGTCAAAATCATCCTGCAAAATATGCTGTTCAGACACCACAGCCCCCCGGTGCCCTCCAGGCAAGTGTCACAGTGTCACTGACAACGACACAGAAAGGAGGCGCTCTCGGGGGCCTAGGTGTGCCTCTATGTTGCGTGATCATCTGAAAAACAAATGGAATGAAACCGCCAGCTGAAGCACACGCTCAGGCAGGTGTGCGTGCCACCAGGGAGCGTGGCCAGCAGCTCCTTCCAACTCAGTTGGGACAAGGGTACGAGGCAGACCTGTCAGCCAAACTTTTCATTAGCAAAGTTTGAAAACCTGGACTCCTGATGGCTTTCTCTTTTCACATTTACGTTTCCACCTCCTGTGGGTGTTCTTTCCTCTGCAACATCAGCTTTACAGAGATGCTGCGATTCCCAAACACCTCTCTTTGGGTTTTGCTAAGAGTGCTCCAAAGGAGGGGACACCGACATACCTCGTAGGAGAACTTCAAGGCCTCTTCGTCCACTCTGTCTCTCTGCACGATCGCTTTAGCCGTGAGCCCGCCTGCTCCTTCTTCATCTAGCTCCAAATTGTCAGTAAAATCTTCTAACTCATCCAGCACTGCGTACTCCACTCTCTTTTCCTGATCCAGCTCATTCTCCTCATCCTTCTTATCCGCACTCTCACCCCCTACGCCTACCCCGTTACCAACACTCCCGCCAAAGGGACAAGCATGCACGTCTCCACTGACAGGGCTAAGGGCCAGACCGCACTCTGCCCGCGCGTCGCGCTCCGCTCCCGTGTACAGCACCTTCCTGTCCTTACTCCTGCAGCTCTCGGTAAAGCTCACGCTAATCTTTACATCCTTAAGCAACTTAAGGTCAGGGGAGAACTTCCGGACCGCAGGTGCGTGCCGGGCGGTGCGCGGGCTGTGGCCACTACAGTTCGGGTCTACGAGGAGGCGGGCCTTAGAGAAGGATCCTTTGGAGAGAAGAGAAGCTCCGTAGAAGTTGAGCGGGTCCTCAGCAGGGGGTTCGGCCTGTCCATCACCACCAGAGCCAACGTCCATTACCTCTGCATCACTGGACGTTTGCAGGGGAGGTGGTGGAGACTGTCCACGGGGCAGCGCTCGGAGGGGGCAAGCTTGGTTCTCCATCACCGCTCCTCCTGCGGGCTCACGCGGGAGAGGAGAGGGGCTCTCACATGTCTCCATAGTAAAAGTGGTTAAGACTATTTTAAAAGACCAGAGTTTTAAAAAACCTTACATAAATCTATACAGCTAACATGCACAAGTCCGTCGAGACCCGGGTGCCGTCCTGCCCGCGCTGCACACGCTGGCGGCTTAGTCAAGCTGGCCACATTGCTCTTTTCATTAATGTAGACAGCTTTTAGAACCACTGCCTCAATTATTGGAAATCACAATGCACTCAGCTTAAATGACTGACGACTAAGCGAGTCTGTCCTCAAGCCGGAGGGGCACCCGTCTTCCTCCACCTGCAAAGAGACGTAAAGGCGTCGTCACAACGCAACAGAGCCCTCCGCGTCCTGGTACCAAGAGCCCAGTGCTATTGACAGAGCAGTGAAAATTTAAAAGAATGCTGCCCAAAAAGAGAACCTTCTATGCTTCAAAACAATCGAACTTTACTTTTTTCTTCAGAACCTAAATTGTACCTTAAGTCCCAAATTAAATACTTTATTAATTGTCCACGGTAATTCCAACTTGAGAAACACAAAAACCATATTATGTTTAGGCTCAAAAAGGATTAAAAAAAAAAATCCTCCACTAAACTTCACCGCAGCACCCCCTAACTCAGTTTTTACAAGGCAAGCCAGCATGCAATGCAAGGCTGCCCTTTCCAGAACACACAGAAGGTGTGCGGCTTCCCTCCAGCACCAGAGCGACATGGATCCACTCACCTGCGAGGGCCGGGTCAGTCAGAGGGCAAGCGGGAGACCCTCGGCTCAACTCTGCGGCACTAGGGCCAGGGGTTCTGTCACCCGGGACCCTGGGGCACGTGGATGGGGACAGTGATGCAGCGGGCTGGGGGAGCCAGAGGTGGCGTGGTTCTGTTCCCGGGAGAGGTAGGGGTGGTGACCGCAGGGAAGGGAGCCCAGCCAGGGTGGGTCGGGGGAGCCGCAGGAGACAGCTGGAGCCAAGGCACGGGGAGTCCTGGGAGCCGCCCGGAGCCTGGCTCCATCCTGGGGGGCAACAAGAAGCCACCGGGAGTGAAGGGACCCTCAGGCCACAATTCAGTCCCTACTTGAGAAGGAAGGCCAACAGCTGCGCCAGGTATGGTGCCCGTGCCCTCGAGAACAGCAGAGACAGAGTTGACCGCACTGCTGAGTGGGCAGAGGTGGAGAGCTGGGACAAGGGGGCCCTGACGACCAACGAGGCCTCTCCCCGGAGGGACAGTCAAGCAGCGCCTGCAGAGGAGGGCGCCCCGAGCCTCTGGGCAGACCTGGCCAACGGGGCTGAGGCCGCCAGGACACATCAGCCAGGCGGTCACCCAAACCGCAGGAGAGGCCGCCCAGAGAGGGAATGCAGACCGAGAAGAGGGCTGAGGACGCAACTCTGGAGAAGCACAACGGAAGGGAAGACACAAGGTTGAGAAGGCAGGGCAGGGGGCCATCCAAACACAGGGGCCTGCAGGAGGGAGGGCACCCACCAGAGCAGAAGCACGTGCAGAAACGCACGCATGTGCTCACATGTACACCCCCACACCGTGCAGACACACGCACAAACATGCCATATGCACGCGGATGCAGACACATGTGCGTGCCCACGCCCACTCGGGGCAGCTTGCTGGTTGCAGACAGAACAGTAAACAGCAGACACCACATGTTTAAGAAGTTTACAGTGAAGGGACAGAGCGTGGTGGTTGAACTTTGAAGGGGACATAACATAAAAACCAGAGACTTGTTTAGATTTGATTAATTCATCCAACAACTACCCAAAGACTACCTACTCTGATGGGGGCACTACCATGAACTACAGGGCAACAACCACTGACTGTCAATCTATTTCCTAGATTCTAAGATGTCTTCACATTTCTGATTTCAGCGGGAATTTAACATAATACCTCCCACACAGGTATGTCTGTCAAAGGTGCTAAGGACCAAGGAAACATAGCACACAAATGATGACAGACTCAGAACCGCAGTGATCGCTGAGGAGGCTGTAGCCAGACACACACGAGGAACACTGAGTGGAGTAGGGCCAGTCTCCTGGCACCAAGAAAGATCATTTCAGAGAAGGACAGAAGGTCAGCATACCCAGTGCTACAGAACACAGATGTGACCAGGACCAAACCCCTTGGCACCAGGCAGGTCTGCAGAGACCCTAGCAAGAGCCAACTCGTGATTCTGGGGCTAAAAAGGCTAACATGAAGAGATGTGAGGAGACGGGGGGCACTGAAGACACACTCGGCACAGGACGGGGACACCTGCTACCACGTTCAAAGGCTAAGAGCAGCATGAAGCCAGGATGAGAATGATAAAAACTGAAGAATGGAAGCCTTGAAGAGCTGCACAGAGTGGAGTCTCCAAGAAGCCGTGGAAAGTGTGGTCCTTGGAGCTCAGGGAAGCTGCCCAGCCCCAGGGGCAGCAGCTCATGCTGAGGGCTCCACAGCAGGCCATCCTAAGCAAGCTCCTTACCATCCCTGTTGCCTGTCGGTACCTATCAATACCTTCCAGGTGGCACACACATACCATTTTAGATGCTGAGGGCATGAGACAGACAAAACCCCTGGCCACAGAGCTCACGTTTTAGCAGAGAGACTGACAAGTAACAACTAAGAAAAACTGAGAACCGTTCAAGAAAAAACAAAGCAAGGAGTTGGGGAAGGGGAGGCAGCTTCAAAACGGGTGGGCAGCAAAGGCCTCACAGCCAACGTCCACCTGAAGGTAGAGGAGTGGGCCGGGTGGATAGCTGGGGTGGGAGGAGGGGACATTTCAGGCAACAGCGAGAAGAGCAAAGGCCTCCGGGTAGGAGCGTGGGGTGGCAGGTGACAGCAGTATGCCCAGTGGGGAGAGAGGAGGCCAGATCAATGAGGGCGAGGGAAAGCAGGACTCTGGCTCTTATCTTGAGAGATGGGCCACTGGACAGGAGGGTCCAAGCGGTGAGGTCACATGATCCAAGGTCAGCAGTGGCAACCAACCCTCAGGCAAGCCCTGTTCTAAGCACTTTAGGTACTGTCACTCACCAGCTCTCACACAGCACTGTGAGAAAAAGTTAAGGATAGAGAAATGAAGCAACTTGCTCGAGGTCACACAGCTAGAAAGTGGTGGAGCGGCTTTACCACCCAGGTAAGCTGGCTCCAGTCTGTACTGCCTCGGGATTACAGTCTTGCAGTTTAAAAGAAACACTGTAGGTCCAGAAAAACCCCAGGTGGGTAGACAGTAGGAGGAGCAAGGGTGAGAGCAAAGAAAAGAATAAAGAGGCTCACCGGGAGCTTGGACCAGCATGTCACGCTGGAGGTGGTGAGAAACTGTCCTGAGGGTTGCAATGGAGGCCTAGGAGTGACTCCATACTCAAGGACAGAGATGTCACGTGCAGAGGTGGTGAAGGCAGCATGGGGAGTGTTTGGGGTGAGTGAAGATCACAGTTTAGGTTTACACATGGCTACTTGGCATCAAAGTAACGCGGGGGGATGTGGAAGAGGCAGCCACAGGCATAAGGCTGCAGCTCAGAAGGGAGGCGAGGGCTGGAGATGGAGATGCAGATGTCAAGGAGAGACGGCATTAAAGCCAGGAGACTGGACGAGATCACCAAGGAGTAGAGGGCAGCTCCAACCTGAAGCCGAGACTGGGCAAACCAGCCAGACTCACTTTCGTACCCCCAAGGTCACGGTTAGATTATAAAACCCCTGGGAAGTGCCCTGCACAGTGGCTGGCCACAAAAGGCTCAAAGGGTGGCTCTCCTGCCATCGGCCTCACTACTGCTTCAGCTGACTGCACACACGGATGCAAACCTTGCTTGCCAAGTGGACCATAAGCCAGCAGCAGACTTGCAGCAGGCTCCCCTGGATCCCGACACAGGGTAAAACCGAGACGCTTGGACAGTGCCCTTCACTGGAGTCCGCTTGCTGGCTGGCATGGAGGTGCCGTCTGTGATGGTCCAGCGCTGTGGCTGCTGCCTTTCGCTCAAGCCTCTCGGCGCTGCAGCCTCCCGCCCAACCCAGCAGCAGTATGACCTCATCCCGTCCTTTTGTCATCCTCCATCGGCCTCACAACCCGCACTTACAGGCGGCACTGCCGACTGGCCATTCACTCCCTCTGGTGGGTGACCGCCTGTAGCAGGGTTTGGCCCACTCTACCGCCGCCAGGAAACAGGATCCCCGCCTAGCGGTTGGCCTGGCACAGTCCCCAGCCCCAGAATGGACTGTCGTGCACCGGGTAACAAGGTACATGCAAGCATGCAAACGACAAATCAAGTTCCTACCCTGAGCAACCCAAGTCCATCGGACGACACCTGACAGGTACCTCTGTCAACAGGTTGCCACCTTCCACTTATTTCTATCATGGTCATTGTTACGACAAAACCACATCCTGATCACCTACGTGACACTCAGTCCGTGAGCATTTGGTGAAGACGGGCGACTTCTCAGATTTCCCAAACTGTGTTACACCCGGCAGGGTCCTGGGCGAGCACCGCCCCTGTTGGTACCTTTCCCGCCTGAAAGCCATCTACGGCTTCGGGCACGCGGGACGAGGGGCCTCCTCACACCCCGGTGTCTGCCCAGGCGGAAAGCGACCGGCGCGGCGCCCCCCGGCCCGGGGCCCGCCACCGCCCCCGGCCCAGCCCAGACCCCGGCCCCCGCGGGCCCCCCGCCCGCGCTCCGAGGCCCGTGGCCATGATGCTTCACAAAGGCCGGGACTCGGAGAGGCCAGGCCCGCCCGCGCCCCCCCGCCCGCTCGACCCCGGCCCGCGGCCTCGGCCCGGGAGGGAGGGAGGGGAAGGGCGCGCCTCACGCAGGCCGCAGCGCCGCCCGCCCGCCCGCTCGGCCGCGGGGCGCCCCTCGCGCCCCGCACCTACCTCCGGCGCCCGCGGCCGGCGCGAGCTGCCCGCAGCCGAACTGCAGCGGAGATCCCTACTGCCCGGCCGCCGCCGCCGCCGCCGCCCTCCAGAAGGGCCGCGCGGGCGCTCTCCAGTCGGCGGGACCCGCCTGCCGCGCGGGGCGAGCGGAGGGCGGACCTTGGCGCGCGCGGCCAATCCTGCGCGCGGCCGCCCCGCATTGGGGGAACCGCAGAGCGGGCTGCAGAGGCAGCCAATCGGCGGCGCGCGGCGCTCCCGGCCACGGCGCGCGGCCCAATGGCGCGGCCACGTGGGCGGGACCAGGCGCTGAGGCCGCGGCCGCGCTAACGGTCGCCGCCGGGGCGGGGCTCGCGGCGCGGAGGACGGCGGCCGCGAGGGGCGCCGGGAACGGGGAGCGCGGGTGACGCCGGGAACGGGGAAGCGCGGAGGACGCCGGGAGTAGAGGGTGCCTCTCCTGTGTGCACGGTGAGGACGAGACCGTACACATAGAGACATCACCCGTTTTCCATTTAAAAGCATTAAACGTAACCACTAGGGGAAAAAAGACAAGTGTGCGCAAGTGTCTGGCACTTTTCCATTTGCTGATCCTGCGCGAGGAACCTTGACAAAGGTGCTGAGCCGTGGAGCAGGGACCGCTCTTGCTGAGGCGGGAATTCCCAGGAACGCCGGGAACACGCTCTCCCGTCTGCAGCCGGCACGGTGGCTGCTGCAGACAAAAGCCAGGGGTGCTAGACAGAGGGCAAAGAATGAGAAACAGACGGGGGTTGTCAGTTTGGCAGAGTTGCAGAGTTCCCACCCGCCCCAGACTCACTAACGGCAAAGTGAAT
Organism: Orcinus orca; assembly: GCF_937001465.1. Classification (NCBI taxonomy): domain Eukaryota; kingdom Metazoa; phylum Chordata; class Mammalia; order Artiodactyla; family Delphinidae; genus Orcinus; species Orcinus orca. Next base: position 62,511,456 of record NC_064573.1, read on the forward strand.
ACAGTGATTTTTCAAGAAATAACCTGGGAGACCCCTTCACCAGGTGACCTAAGGTGCACACGACCAACATCAGAGGATGCACTTGAAAGTCGTGTGTTGCTTTGTGTGTTAATGATGCCTCGATTAAAAATGAGAAAAGCACCAGTAAAGGGACGTATGGACGGCTTCCTGAGAGGGACATATATCCACATTAAAGCCTCAAAGGCAAAACCTGAATGTAATCGTGAAGAAAGATCCAGCAAACCCATAGGAGGGCCCTTCTACCCAAAAAACGGGCCAGTGCTTTTCAGAAAGTGTCAGGATTGTTCAAGTCAAAGACAGACTGAGGAGCTGTCTTGGACTGAAGGAGAGACAACTAAGTGGGATGAGGGGTCTGAACTCAGACAAGGGTTATTAGCAGGACAGTTGGTAAAATTCAGAAAAGGTCGATGCTAATTTCATGGTTGTAATACAGTTTACTGTGGTTAGGTAAAGTTACAGTCGGGAGGAATTGTGCAAAGGATATTGGATTCTTTGTTCTATTTTTTTCAAGTTTGTGGCAAGTTGAAATCATTTCCTACAAAAAAGTGGGGCAGGGGTGCTGCAGGTGACTAAGCTGGAGGCCTACCCAGGCCCTTCCCTCCCTGCCTGCCCCTCTGCTTGTCAGGCTGCGCCAGGGGACAGCACCGGGAACCCCAGTGGACACCGAGCCCTGTAAGGGTCTGGCTCCTGGACTCAGCCAGCTGCTGACTTTGTCCAGTGCAGTCAGAGCCCATGGAAACCCTCAGCACACCACCCTCCAACTAGCCACCTCGCCACGCTTTGTTGCTTGGTGAGGTGGGGACCCTGCCTACCCCAGTCAGACCTGAAACAGCCCTGCACACTACAGCCAACTTCCACTCGGCCTGGCACCAACTGGGTGATGGACAAGGACCTTACCACGGGACCTCCCCACCATCCCCACCTGGCTCCAGCCTTGGAGTCACAAAGATCAACACCTGGAAGTTGGAACTCCAGCCCAAGCTGGGGGAGGAAACCTTTCCCTCTGGAGAGCGTGGATGATGCCATCTGCTGGCAGATGAGACCAAAAGATGGGATGATGGGGGGATGGGGGGGCGGTCTCTGTGGGCAGAAGGCCAGGAGCCCAGGCCCGCATGGGATTAGACCCAAGGTCTCCTGTGTCCCTAGGCTGGCCATGTGTGCTCGTAGACATGCCTCTGCCTCGCTCAGCTCCACGCCTCCAGCCTCTGTGCCTGCACACCTCCGCTTGGCTATCCTGGAGCCGGAGAACAGAAGCAGCTCATCTGGGAAGGGGCAGAGTCTCTGCCCAGGAGAAGAGACCCATGTTGGGGACTCAGGGATCAGATGCATCTGGTGACAAGTACAGAGGCCTTTCTGGGCATGTCAAAAGCAATTCTAGGAGACAGCTTCCCAGGGTCCCAAACCTACCTACAGCACCGACCTCACTTCCAGACACTGGCCTGAGCCAATGGGGCCTGGGAAGGGCCAGCACTGTCATCCTCAGCTCTAACATCTACCTGGCCTGGGCATCAGGATACAGGGGTAGACAAGAGAGGAAAGGTCCCGACTTCCTGGAGCTCTTGTTCCGACAGGAAGACACAGAAGAAACAGTCAATCAAAATGCACAGCACATCAGACAGCGCTTTCTGTTACAGAGCAATGCAGAGCAGGGACCAAGGGAGGGAAGACTGCCTTAGACAGGTCGACTGCCCGGGACTTCAGCAAAGACCTGTGGGACACGAGGGGGAGTGCGGTTTGGGTGTCTGGGGAAGGAGCCCTTCAGGCAGAGGGGACAGCGAGAGCAAAGGCCCTGGAGCAGGAGCAGTGGCAAGAGCCAGGGCAAGTGAGGCGAAGGCAGGGGTGCCAGGCAGCAGGGTGAGCCAGGTGTGGCAGGACCCTGAGGACCACCTCGCCCTCATCCTCTTCCCTCCTGGCCTCGTGGCTCTGCCTCCCCACCCACCTGGGGACTGAGGGGCTGTTACTGTGTCTCCCCAAGCCTCAGTTTCCTTGTGTGTAAAGCAAGGTCACAATATTTTAATCTTGCTTGGGCTGCCATAACAAAGTACGACAAGTGAGGGGCTTAAACAACAGAAATTTATTCTCACAGTTCTGGAGGCTGGACGTCTGAGAGCAGGGTGTCACAGGGCCCTGCTCCCTCTGAGGGCTCCAGGGGAGGACGTGTCCCGGCCTCTCTCCCAGCTTCTGGGGTTCCTTGGCGTGAGGCAGCCCAGCTCCAGTCTTCACAGACGTCTGCCTGGGTGCCTGTCTGTCCCTGTGTCCACGTTTCCCCCTTTTTATAAGGACACCACTCATATTGGATTAGGGCCACCCTAACGATCCCATTTGATTGATTACCTGTGGAAAGACCCTAACAAGATCACATTCTGAGGTATTGGTTGCTGGGGTCCAACATATCTTTTGGAGGGCACACAACTCAGCCCATAACAATAGAAACAAGTCTTGGGCTGCCCCTTCCTCAGGGGCTCCAAGCTGCCAGGGAGCCCAGGGCAGGCAGGGGCAGAGGGGACCATGACAAGTGTGGGGAAGCTTTTCCTGTGCAGGCCCGTCCCTGGGGCAGCGGCAAACATCTGAAAGGCTCTTCAGATGGCTTTGTACCCAGTTCAGCGGCGCCCCACGAGGGCAGACCTGCCTGGCCAGGACAGGCGCTGGTGTGGGGACCTGGTCCATTCCATGGTGCGGGGTGGCCTGCTAAAGCAGACAGAGGGTGTTGGCAGTGCCGGGGCTGGGAGCCTGGCTAGCCATGGCTCAGCTGGACACGTGGGTGGGGGGCACAAGCTGCATCATACTGGGAGCCCCTTCATGCCTGGCTGTGGGGTGGTGAGCAGGAAGGGAGAAGGGATGGAGAGGCAGGTTGGGCCCAATCAAGGTCTACAGCCCACCCGATCTGTCACTGCACTGAGAAGACCAAGTTGGGTCGACCGCCGAGGCGGAGGGAAGCCTGAGTGTCAGCATTGGACACAGGACCCCCGAATGCCCGGCCCCAGCTGGGGACAGGAGCTCCAGGTGCTTGCCCAAAACAAGGGCCCTGGGGTAGGACAGACTCCACCTGCTCTGTTACCTGAAGCCCAGCCCTTCCTGCCATCCCCTGGCCTCCACGGTCCAGCCCGTGTGCACGGCTCCCCGGGGCTCCCACCTGCACCCGGATGAACTCCTGGCTTCCGTCACAGTGCTCAGGAGGCCATGAGCAAAAGGGAAATGTGGAAGAGCCCTGCACCGGGGTCTGGGCCCCAGGAGCTCCTGGGGGCTCCCGGACAGCAGCTCTGGTCATCCTGTCACAGAGTCAAGGGCCTGGAATGCACTGGCTCACCACGGCCTCAGAGTTTTATTATCAGCGTCTCACATTTAAGTACAGAGTCTTATTATGAAGTTTAACTCCCTAGGAGAAGGGAAATGGCAGGGGCAACTGTGTCCCCTCCCTGAGATGGGCCTGCCCGGAACCCATGATCCCCCTGCACAGGTGGAGGCCTGAGAGCCTGCTGAGGCGGCCCATTGCATATGGATGCTCCCTCACAGGATAGCTCCGTGCACAGGACCCCTCGGCACCCACAGAACCACCGGACCCACCCAGCGGCCTGTGCCTCTGCTATGGAGGAGGTTTTCCTCATTCAAATGTGGCCTGTGTCCTCTCCAAGAGCAGGGCTGGTGGTCAGGAACTGGCTACGCCCAGGAGAGGAGGGGCCGCTTTGAAACAGACATCCACTCTTGTTGTTGGGATCACAGCAAGACTCACTGGCCAGAAGCACGTGTGGGTGTTGAGAGGCACAGCTCTGCGTGTCTGGCTCGCATGGGGGGTGCATGCCTGGAGCGTGTGTGTGTCTGAGCACGTGTGTACACGTCTACTGCCTGTAACGTGTGCGCGCATGCATGATGGGTGTCACGTGTGCCTTGTGTGAGCTTCTGTGCATGGGCCGGGGGAGGCACAGCACACCTGGGCCTGCCGTACACCTGGCCATGGGCCTCTGTCATAAGGCTGGACCCCGAGCTTGACATGGGGATGCAAACAGTTCACAGACATCAGAGGGCTCTGGCCCTGGGGGACGCTGGCCGAGTCACAGGCAGTACCTGTGACAGGGCCTCCCGGGAGCCCCGGCCACACCCGGGTGGGGGTTAGCTCTGCAGCCTGAACTCGTGGGTGCTGGTCTCCCAGCAAGAGGGGTCCGTGCCCAGCATGCTTCGCTCTGTGAAGGTCACGTGCCCATCTGCATCCACAAGGATGACCGTGTTGGTTCTGAAAGAGAGCATGGGGCCTGCGTTCAGCCCGCTGCCCCTGGACCCCTGCACGCCAGTCAGAGCCCCAAATGGATCAGACCAGAGGTGCGAGGGGCCTTGCTGGGCACTGGCCTGGCTCGAGATGGGTCACAAAGAGCAGCAGCCTCTGTCTCGGCGAGCAGAGGGTCCCCTGTGAGGCATCAGGGCCTTGAGCCGCAGGTCCTGCAGGCCCCTGCCCACAAGTCCTATCACCTCCCCTCTGAAACACCCCCAGGCCGCCCTGCCCACCCTCTGCAGCATGAGCCCTGATCGCCCACCACTCTCAGCAGGGTAGGCCCTGGGCTGACCAGGCACCTCCCTGCTCGGAACCCCCAGGGCTCCCAGCACCACCACCGGGGACTGCCTAGACACCTGCAATGGCTTCTAGACAGGGTGGAGGTGGGGAGGAGCTGGGGAAGATGGGCTCCTCCAGGGACAGGAGGGCGCACCAGCGGCCCATCCGTCGTACCTGGTGCCGTAGTCCGGGCAGCGCACACACACAGCTGCGTACTTGCTAAGTATGGGCTGCACGTACTCCCTGCCCTGGTCCTCAATGGCTGGGTCTGGCAGCTGCCTGAAGGACAGAGGAGGGGTCACCACTGGCCGCCCCAAACCTATCCCCGCCAACGCTCAGCCACAGCCCTGCAGCGCCTGAGGAGCCCACCAGCCTCAGAGAGGGGCTGGGGGAACCACAAGGGTTGTTCCGGGCACTTTCCAGGTCAAGGCCTCGAACCTCCATCTAGCCTTTAACTCAGGGCTCCATTGTGGGGGCCAGTCCCTGTGCTGGGGCCACCAGGAGCTTCCCAAGGCCCAGGGACACGAGCTCATGGGCTCTGTCCGGTCAGAGCCGTGCAGGCCCTGTGGAAGGACAGTAGCCACCTCTCAGAGCTGGGGGGGGGGGGGGCGTGTGTGTGTGTGTGTGTGTGTGTGTGGCACAGCACTCACGCCTCTTCGTTGTTGAGCACGTCCAGAAGCTGGGCGGCCAGGGCGTCCTTGGGGAGCGCCTGGGCCCGCTCCACGGCCTCCAGGAAGAGCCGCTTTCCGAAGCACAGCTTCCTCCAGGGCGTCTCCAGCAGCGCGTTGCTTAGCCCGTAGGTCCCTGCAGGAGGGGTTGGCTCGGCCAGCGTGGGAGGTGGGGGGGACTCTGGCTGGAACTCCACCCACCCGCCCCTTCTCTACATGCATCCAGGAACTCGCCAGGCCTTGGGGGTGGGTGATCAGAATCAACAGCAGAGGAAGGTCCGTCCATAAGTGGGGGAGCCCGACGTGGGGGTCCACCTGAGAAGGTCAAGGCTGGGAGCACCACAGCCTGAGGCCAGGAGGCGGCCCACCGGGGTCAGCCGGGGTCAGGGAGCCCGCTGACCTTGGCCGGCCCGAGGCGTAGGCCAGGTCCCTGGCTGGGGGCGCTGTAGGGGCTTAGAGCAAGTTTCTCAGGACAAGTTCTCAAGAAGAGTCCCAGTCTCAAGGTGGAAAGGCCCCCAGAGCCTCTTCTCAAAAGAGGCAGCAGGGGCAGCCAACCCAGAGCCATGCGGCCTGAAAAGATGCACCAAGGACAGAGAGCCACTACCCTCTGCTGCTACCGGACTCTGGGCCAACTCTGACACGACTACTGCCACTTGGCACTGTGGGGCCCATAGTCACACCGCCAGCCACGGCATCACCACACTGTATCCATCAGGCACCTGGCAGCCACATGCAAAGAACAGAGCAGGACCCCCACTGCGCACCACACACAAGAGTCCATTGAAAACGTCTCAAAGACCTGAACATGAGAGCTAAAACCAAATAGGGGAAAAGCTACACAACCTCAGATTAGGAAATGACTTCCTAGATGTGACACCAAAAGCATGAGCAACAACAAAAAACCCCCATAAAACTGGACTTCATCAAAATTTAAAATGATGTACTTCAAAAGAGACCAACGAGAAAGGGGAAAAACCCACAGGATGGGAGAAAATATTTGCAAATCATGTAACTGATGAGAGACTTGTATTTAGAATATATAAAACAATTCTTACAATTCAATAACAAAAAGACAACCCAATTTAAAAACAAGCATAGGACTTGAATAGACATTTCTCCAAACAAGATACACAAATGACCAACAAGCACATGAAAAGCTGCTCAACGTCATTAACCATCAGGGAAATGCAAATCAAGGCCACAGTGAGACCGCACCATACCCCAGAACAGCTGCGATCAAAAAGTCAGACAGTGACAAGTCTTGGCGAGGATGGGGAGAGACTGGAACCTCATAAGTTGCTTCTGGGAAAATAAAATGGTACAGCTGCTTTGGAAAACAGTCTGGCAATTCCTCAAAAGGTTAAATGGTTACCTTATGATCCAGCAACTCCACTCCTAGGTCCACACACAAGAGAAATGAAAACGTTTCCCCACAAAAACATAACAAACGTTCACAGCAGCATTTTCCACAATAGCCAAAAGGTGGATACAACCAAGTGTCCTTCAGTGGATGATGGATAAACAAAAGGCAGAAAATCCACACGATGGAATATTATTCAGCCATAAAAAGGAATGGAGCCCTCACTCACGCTACAGCATGGATGAACCTTGAAAACATTACACAAAGGGAAAGAAACCAGACACAAAAGGCCACATATTGTCTGCATCTGTTTATGTAAAATGTGCAGGATAGGCAAATCCACAGAGACAGAAAGGAGACTAGTGGTTTCTAGGGGCCGGGGACAGTGCCAGTGGGTGTGGTTTCTTGGTGAGGTGATGAAAATGTTCTGGAGTTAGATTTTGGTGATGGTTGCACCACTTTGTAGATAGAGTAAAACACCTGAAGGCACACTCTAATGAGTGAACTGTATGACACGCGGTTATGTCTCAATGGAGCTGTTATTTATTTTTTTAAGGGACATGGATCAGGCGCGGCTGGCTCAGGGATGAAATAGGATGGAGTTCAAAAGAATTCCTTCTAAGCAGCAATTTAGCAGAAAAGAAGCATCTCTAGTCACAGTTGAGGGCATCATGGGGTGGTTTCCAGATGCTTCCACAAAGGCCACAGAATTGCGGGGGAAGGTCTCTGCGTCCTTTTGTGCCTTTTAGCTTCCAATTCTCTCCAGACAGCCAGGGACTCGGTACAGGGGGAAGGCAACCTAACCTGTGTGCAGCCTCATGTGGACCGGGTGAGGCCATGGCCACTACTGGGCACAAGGTACACGAACGGCCGAAAAACAGCACCAGGAGGGAAATCAGCAGGGACCCGGTCCCTGAAAGTACTGGGGTCCCCACAGGAGCAGCCCCACCCTGTGCCACCCGCCAGAGCAGCCTCACCTGGTGCCAGGGCAACAGGCTCACGCTCCCCCCGGTTTCCATAGTAGCAAATGACATCTCCCTTCTCTGTGCTGCGGACCAGAGGGGAGACAGGGTCAGACAGGAGCCACAGGGCGTCCCCAACCCTCGCTGCCTGGCAAGCCCCACAGGCCGGGCCCCAGCATTCGGGTGGCACCATCCGTGCAGGCACCGCTGTTGCTGAGCTATCTGCCCCCCACCCTGCCCAGCATCTCTGTGTGTGCCAACATGGGCCTGGCCACACCCCAACTGCCACTTCCCCACGTGGCCCCAGCCTCCTGCAGAGTCCCAGCAACCTGACTCCTGAATCTCACAGCCAGCGCAGGCGCCCTAGACTCGAGGGCCTGCACCTCCCTGGGGGACCTGCTCCTCCCGCCTCTAGGACAGGCCCCTCTGCCCCTGCTCCTGCCCTGCTCCCAGCTGGTCTGCCCCACCCCGGGGGGAGAAAGCTCCCGGCCACCATATCCTCTGGCGACAGGGCCCATGGGTGGCATGGACAGCATCATTGCCCCAGGAGCCGTCTGCCGAGCCCCTTGCAGAACCCGACGTGAGCCTTGCCACCCACTCTGCCCAGCACTCGGCAGTGCCCGACCACCATGGGGCCCGGGGTCTCTGTACCCAGCTGTGCCTGCACCGCCTTCTCCACCGGGGCACCTCTGCCACCAGACCACAGGGCAAGTGAGGTATGGCTCAAAAACGGGCTCCTCAGCCACAGAAGCGGGGAGGAGACGAGACGGAGGGGCCGATCTGGCCCGCGTGCACCCCCGGCCCTACTCCAGCTCCCACAGCAGGAGCTGGCGGCCCTCACACTGCCCCAGCTTGGATCCCTGAGTCCCCAGGACAGTGGATCTGGGAGGGGCTCGGCCCTTGGGACGCTCCCTGAGCCCACCAGGTGTAATGTCCCCAGAGAGGCTGCCACAGATGCCCCGGCTCCCGCTGCCTGCCAAGCCTGCAACCCGGCCCTGTGCGGCGCCTGGGGGCTGCGTCCCCAGCCGGTAGACCCACCTTAGGTCGGCCGCTATGAGGTTGAAGCCGTTGTACAGGTGGCCCTCTGCGGAGACCTTCTTCAGGTAGGACAAGCTATCCATGTCTGAGGTCAGAAACTGAGCCACGAGTTCACCTGCATCAGGGGACACACACCCATGGCCGGGGCGGTAGGACTGAGCCCCTCTCCTGGGGAGACTGACGGTCCCCCACGGGACGGCCACACCTCAGCGACCCGGCAGCCAAGGAGGTCGGCACCAAGAACTCTGATTTTGAAAATTTTTCCTGTTGTGCCCTGACGTGGAAGTCCAGCACGAGGGGAAACGTCTTCAGTGGGGACAGTATATGTCCACCAGATGGGCAGTGACAACACGGCAGTCGGGAGCCATGCCATGGCCACAAGTGGGAGCCATATGGCCAGGCCGAGGGTGGCTCCCGGCGTTGCCAGCCAGGGGGCTTCAGGGCCCCTCCTTTCGTCACTCCTCCCATCCCTCCAGGTGCCCAGGAAGCCCCGCCCCCCGCCCCGTACCTCGGCCCCGGGCGTCCCGGTCCAGCCGTGGCTGCAGGTAGTTGGTAAGTGCCGCCAGCTTGCCCCGCGTGTTGATGCCCAGCCACGTGCCGCCTTCCTTGCCTTCCTCCATGTCCAGCCCTGCGGCAACAACAGTGTCACCACCAGCCCAGCAGCCCTTGTGGTGAAACGGGGGCTGGAACACCGCAGTCTGAGGCAGCCCCTGGGGACCATGGGTATGTGGGAGAGACCCTCTCCCGGGACAACACCTGATGCCCCTGGGAACCCCCGGCCCCTGCACAACACATCCTGGTGCCTGGGTGAGCATCAGGCTGGGGGCACAGCACCAGCTCCATCGCAGAAATCGCGCCAGGCCCCAGCCCCGCATCCCGATCAGGTATAGGGACACTGGCTGTCCTCCCTAGGCAGGACCCAGCCCTCGGCAGGCCCTTCACTAGGAGCCCCGCAGGCTGCAACCCTCCATAACCGTGGTCCCCGCCGCAGGGCCAGCAAGGCCACTACAGCCCCAGGAGAGTGTCTTCCCAGGCCAGAGGGGCATTTCACTTGACAACTGGAGTGAAAATAGCTAAGTCATTAACATATTATTATTATAACAGTAATAAGTTATAATAGTAGAAGAACTAAAAGCTGCAAAGATCTGAAAGAAGCAAAACTGTCCTTATTTGTACAAGATAGAATCGTATGTGAAGAAGATCCAAAAGGATCTACAAAAAAAACCTACTGGAGTAAGTGAATACTTGGCAAGAACTGGAAAATGAAAATTCAATTAATCATTTACAACAGCACTGAAAGATTTTCAAAACACTTAGGAAAACGTTACAGGAAAGACGTGTGTGCTGAGGGATGGACGTCAGGCAGACCTAGTTAAAGGAGGAGTCTTGTTCCTTGCCCGGGAAGCTCACATGGTTAAGAGGACAGTTCTCCCAGAGTATGGAGAAAAGAGAGCCTCCTACACTGTTGGTGGGAATGTAAATTGGTGAAGCCACCGTGAAGAACAGTATGGAGGTTCCTGAAAAAACTAAAAATAGAGCTACCATATGATCCTGCAATCACACTCCTAGGCGTATACCCAGAGAAAACTAATTCGAAAAGATATATGCACCCCAATGTTCATAGCAGCACTATTCACAATGGCCACGACATAGAAACCACCTAAATGTCCACTGACAGATGAATGGATAAAGAAGACGTAGTACATATATACAATGGAATATTACTCAGCTATAAAAAAAACAATAAAATAATGTCATTTGCAGCAACATGGATGGAAATTATTGTACTAAGTAAAATAAGTCAGAAAGAGAAAGACAAATATAATATGATATCACTTGTATGTGTCATCTGAAATATGACACAAATGAACATATCTATGAAACAGACTCATTAGACATAGAGAACAGACTTGTGGATGCCAAGGGGGGGGAGGGGAGGGATGGAGTGGGAGTTTGGGATTAGCAGATACAAACTATTACATATAGGATGGATAAACAACAAGGTCCTACCGTACAGCACAGGGAACTATATTCAATATCCTATAATGAACCATAATGGAAAAGAATATACACATATGTATATATAACTGAATCACTGTGCTGAACAGCAGAAATTAAGACAAACTTGTAAATCAATTGTACTTCAATAAAAAAATAATAAAACAAAACAGAAAAAGGATGACAGTTCCCCCCAAATGACCAAGAGGGTGACATGATCCCAGTGAAGACCCTGTGGGCTGGTGTTTATAGAAATTCATAAGCTGGCCCTGAAGTTCAGGACGTCCACAGCAGTCCCAACAAGCAGCAAAGCCACAGGGCTCACCTCAGCTGGTTCCCAGACTTGCTCAGAGGCTGCAGCACCCGAGCCATGTCAGTGGGACACAAGAGTCCACAACGGCCCCACACGGATGTGATCAACTGACTTTCAGCCAGTTTGCCGTAGTCATGCACAGGCCAGAGGAGGCCCACTGGTTGGTGCTGTGGGGACAGCCGGAGAGGTGGGCGTGGCTCAGTCCCTGCTTTGCACCGCACGCAAAGTTTAATTTGAGATACATCACAGACCTAAGCATAAACCCAAATCAGGAGGCTTCCAGAAGCACACAGAGGAAAATATCTTTACGACCTCACGATAGGCAAAGACTTTGTGGGTAAAACACAAAAAGAACAAGTCACAAAACAGAAGATAAACAGCACTTCATTAAAATAAAATATTCTGCTCACCAAAGGACATCATGAAGAAAATGAGACAGTGACACAATTATCCAGCAAAGGATCCACATCCAGAGCACAGAGGCCTCTGACAAACCAACAACTAGAAAGTGAATGAAGCTTCCACATCTGGCCAAACAACACAGTCCAGACAAGGAAGATACCACGGTGGAATTTCTGGAGATAAAAACTACAGTGTGTGAGATGAAAAATATGCAGAATGGGATTAGAAGCAGGTTAGACACTAAAGAAGAAAAGGTTAGTGAACGTGAGTAAAGGATATGGCGATAGAAACCACCTAAAAAGGAGCAGGGACAACAGAGGGCTTTTAAGTGAACCAAGCATAACCGAAGGGCACTGATCACTTCAGATAAACTGACACACGTGTGATTGGGGGGGCTGAGGAGAGACAGCAGGAGACGGAGGACTTGAAGAAACAGAACCCAGAGGTTCCTGAACGCCTAACAAGTCCCCAGCAATGCTGACGCTGCTGCTACAATTCTGTGCACGCTGGGCGACGCCAGACAGAGGGAGGGGGTGGACCTTGGGGTCTCCCAGGCCTGAGCCAGGCGTGGTGGCCACGGGCCCACCCAGCACTGCGGTGCAGCAGGGCCACCCTCCCGCTTGGCAGGACGCGTATCAACGCGCCAGGGGCCGCCTCCAAACCACTGCAAAGGGTGAAGGACTTGAGTGGCTGGGGCTCCCCAGCGGGATGGGCACTGAGCAGGGAGGAAGCGTGGAGCCCAGGGGCCAGGACAGCCAAGGGGCCCAGGCAGGCTCACCCTTCGTCTGAGCCTCCATGTCTTCATCGACAAAGTGCCCCAGCAGTGCCTCCTGCCTCTCTCCCGAAGGATCAGCTCCTCACCCTTCACCTCACCCGTCCTGAGCAGCCCCCACTTCAGCCTCCCATGCGTGCCCTGCAGCAGTGACACACACGGCCTGCCCTCTCCCCACGATCCCTTTGTTCCGTCCTAGCCCAGGATGGTCCTGGCCATGCCCACAGGCTCCCCTAGGACCCCCTCCCGTGGCCCAGCAGGCCTGCCACTGGACCTCTGGGGGAGCCATGGCCAGCCTGGCTGAAGTCCCCACACACATGACCGCTGTGCCCAGAGGTCAGGCAGCGGGGGCCTCCCCGCCAGCCCCACCCCGCACTCCCGAGCAAGCAGGTATCCAAGGTCTCCTGAGCAGCTTCTGGTGAGGCCGAGACCCAGCCTCATCCTCCTGCACTCCCACCCTCCTGCACTCCCACCCTGAGGGCCCCGCTCACAGCTCTCCCCACCTCCTTTCAGACCCCCACTTTGGTCTCCCCACTCCCATCCTCCTCCCACGCAGCACCACTGCCCGACCCCAGTCCACACTGGAGGCCTTCGTGGATGCTCCAGACGAGCTTCCAGGCTCCGCAGGCAGAGGGTCCCTGGCCCGGCCGACACTGTCTGCACGTCCTCCGAGTGGCCCCTGCCTGCAGGAATAGGAGCTGCTCCCTCCAAGGGAGCCACCGGCAGGGCAGGCAGGGTGCGGTCACCTCCACTCCACCCCATGGGCTCCCCATCGGCTCCCCCAGCCCTGCCAGCCGGGCCTCTGCTCCCCAAACTCAGGCCACTCTCCCTGGGGCAAGGGGTGCATGTGTCTAACAGAATCACATGCACATACACATGCATGTACACATACACGCGTGCACGCATAACCATGATGCTCCGAGGTGACCAGTCTGAAATCATGCCTCACACGAGACCAACCGCAGCGGATGGTGGATCCAAATACAACCCCCACCTTCCAGCTGCTTCCCCCGGGGATCCGGGCACGTGAAGCTGAGTGGACAGTGCTGGGTGGACAGCGGGGACACTCACCGCTGAGGACCTCGTTGTTGTTCCCCCAGAAGTCTGCAGCCCTGGAAGGCCGGTGGTAGAACTCGTCCCTGTTGGCGGCCAGGATGAGCCTGAGGAGAGAGCACGGCTGAGGGTCTCGCGTGAATGTGGAAGAGTCACGTGTTTCCTCTCGTTACCAAGACAAAGCACCTTGGTAGGCAGCAACCTGGGCAAGTCCCAGAGAGGACGGGAACCCGCTGGGAGGAGGAGATGGGTGGCTGCCGGCTCAGCCCTGCTGGCTCCGCCACCCGGAACAGGGCGCTGGGCGGGCGTGTCTTCCTGCCTTTCGGTCCCTCCCCTGAGGGACACCCTGTAAGCCTCCCACCAGCGCTCAGGGACTCCAAGGGCTGCTCCATCCCGCGCTTTGGGGTGTCTTTGGGAGGGAGCGAGTGAGGACTTTTCTGTGTTTCACTAGTGTTTTGTATTATGAATCAAACAAGTATTTCTTTGGCAATTAGCAAAGACATCGATGTTTTCAGGGCCCTGGTTTTGAGGTAAGAAAACGAAGTTTTCGGTCAGCTCTGCCATTTAAAATAACTATGAACACAGACGGCGACTGAGTGGGCAGGGTCACCCCACAGGGTCCCGAAGACCCCGGGGTCTAAGAGTGGCCACCGAAGGACCCTCCAAGCACCGCAGGCGGGCACGGCACCTGGGGCCACAGTGGGTCTGAAACCAAGTTCGCTGAGTCAGGGGTCAGATCCTCAGAAGTCTTCAGAAGTACTGTTTGCATCGACTCATTGATTTCATGAATATTGGCTTGTGGTAAAATGTGAATTAACAAAGACACTCACAAAGTTGAAGGCAAAACCAGTGCTGGCACCCCAGGGCCCTGGAAGTCTCTCACCTGTGTGCACGTGTCACCCCCGACTTGTGCCTCCCACGTCACCTCGGCCACAGGCGCTGGCACTGCCAGGGACCACCCTGGAAGCCTCACCACCCTCAGGATGCCTGTCTAGCCTGTGACCTGGCTGTCCCTCCACACAGCTGGCTCTAGGGCTGCACCAGGTTCAGGTGCAGGGGGCGGGGGGTTCACTGTCCCTGACACAAGCTGCAGCCGCTCACAGAAGGATCCTCTGCAGCTCCAGCTGCCAGGCCCTGACCTGGACCCCATGGCCCCTTGCCATGTCTGCCCTGTCCCCCTGGGACCCAGTCCGGGACCCATCCTGGCAGAAGCTGACTAACCAGCAGTCAGGAGAAGGACAGCGCAATGCCCCCCCTCCCCGCATGGGGAGACTTGGCTGCGGGGCCTGGGCCCCCCAGAGGGTGCAGTGGCTCCTGTGCCAGGATCAAGCGTCCTCCTTCAGGTGCCCAGCGCCCCTCACCTGCCCGCTCGCCTGACCCCTGCAGTCGCAGGGGACAGGAGGCTGAGCCCGAACCAGGCCGGTGCCGTGGCTTCTGGTTCCCATTCTTGTGAAGACTCCAGAAAGGAAAACTTAGGGAAAAGAACAAAGCGAAAGAGCAGTGCCTCTGTCCTCTTACTCCAACTGCCCATTTGTAGACAAGAAGCGAGATGTTTGCTAATCGCTAGGAGCCTGAAGCGCTGGGTTGCTTTCATCAGAGTCACTGTTTAGCCGAACTGCTGGTGGGCATGATGGTACCACGTGGAGGCTCCAAGCGAGAGGAAGCCCCTCACTCCTCACTTCCGAGTCCCACTGGGCACAGTCATGGAAAGGGTCTGTCACCATTTGAGGGGTGGGTCTGGGCACAGTCGGGAGGGGTCTGCACACCGCCGGGGGGAGTTTGGCAGCAGTGATGGGTGCACAGGCCAGGGTCCAGTGAAGTGTCCAGTAGTGATGACCTCCATGGAAGCCACCCCAAAGGGCAACAGCTGACCCAGCAGTCACTCCAGGTGGAGCCAGTAAAAGCATCAACCTGTGGGTCTAAATGACATTTTGACAAAGAGGGTGGTGACGTGACAGCCATGACAGCACCATACTGACGGGAGTATGCTGGTCTTCTATGCAGCCAAACATCTACACAAATGCGGCAGCTTAAAGCAACGCCCACCCATCATCTCGGCCAGGTGCTCAGCCCCGGGGTGACACAGGTGCTGGTCGGCGGCGTCTCCGCTGTTGCAGGGGTCAGTTTCTTGAAGCCATGTGACTGGGGGCCCTGGTCTCGCCTGCCGTGCGCCGCCGAGGTCACTCGCCTCCTGGAGGCTGCCCTCAAGCTCTGGCCACGGGCCCCTCCAAGGGCAGCAGCTTACTCCCTGAGGAGGGGCTGGTCCCTCTGCAGGCCACCCCGATGAGGTCAGGCCCACCCAGGACATCCCCATTCCATGAACTCGGGGTCCCCTGATTTGGAACTTTCATCGTGTCGGCAAAATATGGAGGTTCCAAGTGCTGGGCAACCTCAGGTGTGATGGGGGGTGCGGTGCAGAGGCCGGGACCCCCCAGGGGCGACCCCAGGAGGGCGCAGCACCTGTGGGTGGGCAGGTATGCAGCCTGGAAGGCAGGTCAAACCCAAGGGCGCCTGGAGGATCATGCTGGGCAGTGTCTGGGGGGACATGGCAGTGGGATATGATGGGGGAGGGCTGCCACGTCTGGAGGGATGGGCGCCCCAATATGGAGGGCAGTGGGCTGGTGACATGGGGGTGGGGTGCAGATGAGGGGTCCATGACAGTCACGGCCCAGCCCAACATCAGGCCTGGAGCTGCTCTGCAGAGGCAGTTCACATGTACTCCCGGCCACACTGGGCTGTCTCCCCTCCCTTCCCACACCCACGAGGGCACTTGGCTGAATAGCCCACAGGACACACGCTCTAAATCGGCTGCAGCCCAAGGAGGGGAGAGAGGCTTCAAGAACCCCACAGGCACGGTGGGGCTGGCAGGGCTGGCCTCATCTTTCAGGAACTAATTCTAGGGAGGCCAGAAAACAGGTTCCCGTGAGACTGGAAAGGACAAAGCCAGGAGCGGCACCGCCCACAGGATCAGAGTGAGGATGTCCCACTCTGTCCTTCAGGGCAGAGGTGATCTGTGTAGATCAATGCTTACACACGGCAGGGATGGCCACAGACCCAGATGGAAGAGTCCTCTGCAATCAGCTGACCCTGGAGCATTACTGACACGGGTGACCTTAGCTCACAAACACAGGTGAAAACAGGTGTGATGTCGAAGGTGCCGGAGCAGGGGACTGTGTGGGTCCCAGGCCCCGGACAGGCTTTGTGGGCAGCGGTGTCCAAGTGGACGGCGGCCCTGGGTCTTGGCCTTTCCGGCTGTGGGGAGAGGACCTAGTCTCAATGATGCATGACGACGAAGCGCCACAAAGACCCACTCCACCACCCAACATGAGGACACGGACCAACGCTGCAGGGAGCCTCTGGCACAGCCATCAGAAGACACACGAGGAAATCAACTTGGCGGTTCCGTGTGATCCAGGATTTTCTGATTCTGGGTATATACCCAAAAGGACTGAAAGGAGGGCTGGGACAGGTACTTGTACACTAATGTCCACAGCAGCCGAGAAGCGGGAACAGTACAGGTGTCCACTGACAGGATGGACGCCGACGCAAAACGTAGTCCATCCACACAAAGGAACATTATTCAGCCTTAAAAAGGAAGGAAATCCTGACACATGTTACAATGTGGATGAACCTTGAGGACATTATGTTGAGTGAAAAAAAGCCAGACACAAAAAGAAAACATATGATGCTACTTCCATGAGGGGCTTAGAAGAGCCAAGGTCATAGAGACAAAAAGAAGGAGGGTGGGTGCCAGGGGCTGGGGAGGGGGATGGGAGTCAGTGTTTGTTGAGGACAGAGTGTCAGTTTGGGAAGATGAGGAAGTTCTGGTGACGGTTACATGACAGTGTGAATGCTTAATGCCGCTGAGCCCTGCGATTAAAAATGGTAAATTTGGGCTTCCCTGGTGGCGCAGTGGTTGAGAGTCTGCCAGCCGATGCAGGGGACACGGGTTCGTGCCCCAGTCCAGGAAGATCCCATGTGCCGCGGAGCAGCTGGGCCCGTGAGCCATGGCCGCTGAGGCTGCACGTCCGGAGCCTGTGCTCCGCAACGGGAGAGGCCACAGCAGTGAGAGGCCCGCGTACGGCAAAAAAAAAAAAAAAAAAGGTAAATTTATGTCATGTATACTTAACCACAAACACACACAAAGTACAAATCTTCTCCTGACATCACTGGGTGGGGGGCCGGCAGTGAACTCAGTGATGGGCACTGGGGTGGGGGTAGAAGCTGCTGCATTGCCAGCCAGGGCAGTGACAGCTTAGGTGGGAGGGAGCCCAGGTGAGGACATCCAGGCCTCCTGGCTCTGAGCCTGCCCCCCCCACTCCAGGAGCTGGGGGCCCCTCCTTGGTCTCCGATGGGCCCAGGGTCAGCTCACCAGGCTCTCCTCACGGCCCTGCTGCAGTGTCCCTCCCACAGCAGCCCCACCCCCACTCCTCCCATCCTAGTCCCACATCACACGTGAGAGCTGCCCACCCCGGAGCCAGAAGTCCCTCTCAACCTCCAGCGCCATCAGGCTAGGACAACATTTGAGATCAATGCTGAGACCGAGTCCCAGCCCTGGAGCTGTCAGAGGCAGGTCGTGGCAGGACGCAGGCTCCCCTCCCTGTCCCTTCCGTTCCTTCTCCCTCCCAGGAGAACAGGGGTGACCTCAGGGCTTGGCTGAATCCGTGAGTAAGAACCAAGGCAGCCATGGACTCGGTGGCCATCAGGCCGCGTGTCCTCACTTGTCAGGAGGAAGGAGTGCCACTCTCAGCGCAGGAGGCGACAGCGCCAGTGATCCATCCACCTGTTGCCTCAGCCCCACTCCCGCCCTTCCTGGGGGCTCTGCAGTGGCTGCAGGTCCAGTTCTGTCAGAGGGCGCTGGAGGGACGCTGCAGGGGGAGAGGCTTCTCTCCCAGGCTCTGGGTGCAGCTTCCCCAGCAACAAACGCCCGACAGCAGCCAGTGTGAGCAGAGCGGGCAGACTTCCAGCAAGTGCCCAGAGAGCTCCCGGCCGCCCGGTATGCCACGGCTGTGCCCCCAACAAGGTCTGGGTCTCAGCCCAAGGATGAAGGACAGGCTCTGCCTCGGGCACCCCGATCTCACAACAGTTTATATTTCCACGAGTTAGACATTCCCTGCTCGAATCACTGCTCCAGGGTTCTGTCCCCTGGCTGTACCCCGACTCACACGGCATGCTCTGTCGGGGGCTGTTCAGGGCCAACTCCCGGCCCCCAGCATGGCCCTGCTGCCCACTCCCCTGCAGGAAGGGGACACTGGGCACCCCTTTCTCCCCATTCCCCAGCCTGGAATGAGTTACTTCAGCCACACATCAGGTAGCACGGAATCCCAGAAGCCAGTTGAAATGTTCCAGATCTTGAGATGATGTAAACTTCTTAGGCAGTCGCACTAGTGGCTCATCTGTGATTGAGGGTCACATCCCAGCCTCATTCTCCATGTGGATAAATGTCGGTGGATTCCCACCAGGGTGCCGGGGAATGGAGGGGCGCCGTCCAGAGCCAGGGGTCATGGGGAGGAGAGGAAACCAGACCGTGTGGCCGCTCCCTGGCCTCAGCCGCCTGCCTCCTCCAGCTGGTCCCCCAGCTTCCCTGACCCACCCCCCGCACTCTGCCCTCACCACCCAGACTGCTCACTGGCCACAGGCTCCAGCCCCACAAGCCAGGACTCGCTCCCTGCCACTGTTCTGTTGCCACCTGATCCCCAGTCAGAGGTGCAGGGCTGTGCTGTACCCACGTCATTCCCCCATCCTGCCCACATGGCCACCTTCAGCGGCTCAGTCTTAGCATCTCTGCACATCGACTCAGGGTCCCTGCCCACACTGAGTGGCCACTGTGGGAGAGGGCAGGGCAGGGCCCGGGCAGTGTGTCCCAAGGCCTGGCCTCTGCCCCCGACCCCGCACATGGAGCCCAAACAGGCACTGAGTATGGCGTGTTCCCAAGGCCGAGCAGGATAGCAGACGCAGCACGAGGGGGTTACCTGTACGCATTTTTGGAAACGGGGCGAGGATCGAACTTAAAGAAGATGATGCACATGGGTCCCCAAGGGGTGGCTTGGCTCACACGGGGTAACGAGGTCTGCGGGAGAAGGAAAAATGAGTTGAGTAAATGGCAGACGACAGAATTGCCTCCCAAACCTGCAAAGCTCCCTTGCCCAAATGGAACAGGCTCACAACACCCAGACCCTCGCTGGACGAGGAGACCGCGTGTCGGCTGCCCTGACACTCGCCCATCCCTGTAAACACGCTCCTGGGCACTGGTCAGACATTCCCCTGACGCCTGTGACCTCGTTGGCCCTGGATTGTTGGCAATTGCTTCTGGTTCTGGGGTCTGAAATGGAACACTTCCCACCTTGGGATTCACAGGAGGATGTTCCCACCACACTGACCCCGGCTTCAAAGCCATGCCAGCATCGCATGGTGGGTGGGCGGGCGTGGTGGCTCTGGCCACCATGCAAAGAGAAGCCGAGGAGGGGCTGGAGCCCAAGGCCAGCACCACAGACACAACCGTGGCTCAGAGCCATGCAGTAGCTGCCCAGCGCACAAGGCCTTCGGGCATCCCACCCTCCTCTCACTCGTGCTCACTGGTCTGGCTGGCGCGGGTGGCAGGGTCAGGGTTCACCCCACTATTTTCCCTGTCAGCCCCCAGGATTCAGCCCTGTGTTCCTCCAGGCACAGATGTGGTGACAGCCTCAGAGGACCAATTTTTGTGGCTGTGCAGTTGAGGCGCTGCCGCTGTGACAAGCACCATCTCCAGCAGCCTGGGGCGCTAGGGGACATGCACCATGTGAGATGGGCTGCCAGCCGCTGCCCCCCCACCAGGGACGCTGGGCCACATGCAGTGCTGATGCCGAAGGGCCCTGTGCAGAAGGGTTCCCCAAGGTGATGGGAACAGGCTGGGTTCCCGCCAGGGCGGCCTGGTAGTGTCCACTGGTGGCCATCATCCCAGGAGTGCCTGATGATCCCAATACTAGTAGGCAGACTGTTGGGAGCAACCTCCCTGGTAAAAGCAACTTCAAACGCTTGAAAGAAGGTGAAAAATATTAAAAGCAACCAAGAGCTGACAAGGTGGTGCAGGATTTAGCCAACATCTCAGAGAACACAGGAACCCAGAGAGGAAAGAGAGCAGAGTACAGCAGCGGCTCCTGCCTCAGGGCACTGGCCCATGGGGCAAACCGGGCTCTGGTGGCCTCAGGGGTGAGGGAGACAGAAGACACGGCCCAGAGCCGCCCCAGGACAGGGACCTAGGGTGGGGGGGTTGTATCCACAGCCACACCAGGACCGCAGGGGAGGCGCACAGAAGTGGGGGTGGTCCATGAGAAGCTCCATGTGCAGAGCTAGGCCACACCGGGGGTCCAGGGACTTGGTCTGATGGGTGCTTGCACTGGCAGTGCCCCTGGGCACCAGGCAAACCAAAGTTTTCCTCTTCATCACAGACTTCCGAGAAGTCTCACAAATAATTTCGAGAACAAAAAGCAGTACAATAGAAAGAACCACATAAAACAAAGCACCACAGCAAGAACCAGCAGCAGTCCCCACACGTCCCAAAAACCAGCCACTGAGTGCAGGAGAAAGGAGCTCAGGAATATCTGCAGGGAAAGGACATGATAAAGAGTAAACGGGGGGTCCACCCAGCACCAGAAAGACCCTTTAGAAACAGAAGCCCCAGGAAGTACGACTTAAAACTTGGCAGGCAATGTTGGAGCAGATTAGGCACAGAGAATGAGAACCACCCAGAACGCAGTGCAGGGTGATGGGAAGCACCCTGGGCGTCACAGGGCCGGGTCATCCCACCCGTCCCGTGTAGCTGGCGGGGCTCCCAGCACCTGCCACGTGACCGGAGTCCAGCACAGAAGACACAGGTCCCCCACCCTGAGGGGGCTGGTCTCTCCCAGACACAAGGATGCTCCAGGCAAGGTGTCATCTGTGGCAACCAGGCTGGCCGAGGTCAATGGGAGAAGCCCTGCTGAGATCCCACCTACCCCGGCCCCTCCAGGACAGGGGGCTGCCTCACCAGGAACACACTACTCTGGGCCGTCAAAGGAGGCCAGCATGCCTGCCATCCCCCCCACGCCCAGCCCAGGCTGCATGACTGGCACTGGGTGAGGTCGCCGGCCACCGCTGCTCACAGGCCAGATGCAGAGCCCCCCAACTCGGCTGCAGCACCCTGCCACCCTAGCTGGCCCAGGTGGGTGGCAGACAAGCCCTCCAGAAGGTGGTGGCAAGAAGGGCTCCGTGGTCAGAGGAAGGCTGCCGAGAGGTCTCCGGGCAGCTTGCTGCCAGAAGTGTGGGCGCGGAACCCAGGGCTGCGGCCTCAGTGAAGAGTGAAGACGCGGTCATTGGGAGGGAAGGACCAGAGGAAAGCCAGCCCCTGGGGAGGAGACCATCAGGAACTGCCTTTCTCTCCAATCCCTCACCCCCCACTCGAGCCAGGCCCGCTGCCAACTGGCCCCTCCCCTTCCCGCTTCACTCCCACCACCCCCACCACCCTCCTTCGCAGGTCCTGTGGGTGCAGGGCCCTTCTCCCATCCTGCCCCCACCCAGGCCGAACTCCAACACCCTCTTCGGGGCCTGGCGAATCCTCCCTGACACCCCTGTGACTTTCGGGGCTCCCAGAGCAAGCCCCGGACACACCACTGCTGTCCCACCACTGCACTGCAGCGGGGCACTAACTGGGGTATCCTGCCTGGGGCGCTCCGCTGCTGGGAAACGCTCCCCTCCGCTCCCAAGGCTTCCAAGGCCATGGAGTGGGAAGGTGAGGTGGGGGGAGCAGTTCAACAGGTCCCACTGCTCCAGGTAAACTCAGCGCTCCTCCTCACCAGGTGACACCTAAGCCTGTCAGGAGGAAGTCACCCTGAAGAGCACCTGGGCTGGCAGGTGCCAAGGAAGGGGGGTCGACCGGGGCAGAAGCACGCCGGCTTTCTAATGCCATCCCCGCCCCGCCTGTCTCCACCTGGAGCCCGGGGTGTCCACACGCCGTCAGAGCTCTTTGGCTGCTGGGGCCGCCATGAGGGCCGGGTGGCCAGAGGCAGAGGCAGAGGCAGAGGTGGGCAGGAAGGTCCTGGGGCCTGATGAGGAGTTTCACCCACGGGCCTCAGCGACCACAGGGAGGACGCCGCCTGGAGGTGGGCAAAGCCTGCGGCTTCAAGTGATACAGGAAGCAGTGCCGGCCCAACGGGTGTGGAGGCCGCTAAGGTGACGCACACACCCTGCCAGGTGTGCGGATGGCAGTCGGATGCCACACGCCTGCCCTCTGCAGGTGAGGGGGCTCCCTCCCTCCCCCTCGCTTGGCCCCATGGCAAGCAGGATGGCAGTGGGGGACCCAGGCCAGGCGGGCAGGGCCCCCACCCGATGGGGCAGGTGACACACTGACCTGGAGGAGGCCAGGCCCCAGTGCCACGGGGCAGGGGAGGGACAGATGGGGACCCACTTCCCAGGTCGGGCACATCCTGGGCAGGCTCCTCTCTCACCAAGAGTTCAGGTGGTGCCAGAGGCCACACGGGGGCTCTGGGGGATGGGGGTGCCTGCTGGCTGCACTCGGGGTGATAGTGTGGGCACACGTGGGGTCTCCTGACCCCTGTACATGCTCTCAGGATGCCCCGGGCATTGGACCTGCCCATCTGCACCCCCTGGCACACAAACGAGCTGCTCCAGCCATGTCATGGAAATGCTCGGAAGCCAGCGTGCCCCTGAGCATCCCTGCTGACCCTCCCCAGGTGCGAGCAGCCCCCAGGAAAGCTCACAGTGGGGCAACCGGCTCTGTCCTGGCCACAGTCCTGGAATCACTGTGCCCATGTGTATCTCACTGGGGGGCTGCCTTACAACTGCCTTGCATACAGGGGTGCAGCCAGGCCTCAGACGGGCCCCCACGGAAGGAAGACCCCAGACGGTGGCCTGGGCTGAGGGGAAGCCTCATGGGCAGCAGTCTTGAGGGGGCCTCCCGGGACCGGAGCATGCAGGCTGTGAGATGGCCGAACATCCTGACAAATGCCCGGGGTGCCCACGTGGCGTGGCAGTGGGTCCCTGGGCCTGGTGGCAGAGAGAAGCCATCTTTGTCACCACTAGGGTTGGGGGGCATGTCATTTTGTGCTCACTGCAAGGCCCCGAAGGAAGGCCCCTGCCCATGGCTCCACGTACTCCACAGATGTATGCTCCATCACATGCAAGGACCCCGCCACCCTGTCTTCTTGCCACCTGGCCGTGCAGTTCGCCCACGCCCGGGGTAGCGGCGTCCCCCACCTGCCTGCTGCTGCCCAGGGCACGTGTGCCTTCTATCCACTCTTGCCATCCAGCTTCCACTCATGCAGAGCAACACAGCAGGGCCCGGCACGAACGTTCTACAAACAGGCTGAGGACCTTCCCGACAGGTGCCTTCCTGTCTCCCAGGCAGACACCCAGGAGGCGGAATCACTGGGCGGGGGTGACGCTCTTAGATGAGCATGCCTGGCCGACTCCCTCCAATGTCTGGCGCAGGGGCGTCCAGCACGAGGGTACCCGCCACTGCTCCCCCCACCCTCACCACAGTGGCAGGAGATGCTCAGGTGGTCTGCTGGCATCCCCCAGCAGCCACTGGCACACCGTGCCAGGATCCAGGGCCTCTGTCCCACAGTGCGGTGGCATTGGGGTGGGGTGGCCCATCCCTCTGCCTGTGCTGCCTCCATTGGAACCCATCTGTCCTTCCACAGCAAGTCCCCCCACTTGTACTGCATGGCTCTTGCCCTCCTCATCCCAAAGCAAGAGCCCCTTTCTCTTGATTTCCGTGCATGGTTGCGTTTGGGCTTTGTTCTAGGATGTGTCCAGGGTCTGCCTATGTGGGAGGTGTGAGCCACGGACCCCCATGCTTCCCAGCAGACGGGCATGCTGTCTGCCACCACCTGGGCCACGCCCTGGACACCCCACCACTCGGCCCCTCAGCCCCTGAGCTTCAGCACATGCTGTGGTATCTGGAAGGTGAGTCTCCCTCTTGGCTTTTCACAGAAGCTTCTAAAACTCCGACTGATCAGGGCACCCGTGGGGCACCCGTGTCCATGAAGTGACACAGACGAGGAAGTCCACAGCCTGGAGCTGGAAGCCAGGCTGTCTGCCCACAGCGGTGCCCACCTGCCTGAGCAGCATGGGGCAGAGCGGGACCCCACCCACCAGAGCACACCACTCGGTGCTTACGAGGCAAGGAAGAAGCAAGACTCATGCGTGGGTACAGAAGCAGGGCAGGCCACCTGGCCAGGGGACAATGGGGGCCTGCAGGGAGCGTCTGGGTGCTAGTGACGGTGTCCACACCCTGATCTGGATGGCGGCTGCATGCTGGGCTCACTCTGCACCATCCCTGGAGCTGGACGCTGCACACTTCCGGTAGGGAAAACAGGATCATCCACCTGGAAAGCTGCCCATGAGGAGAACATGGACAGACCCTGCCCTCCTTCCCCGCTGGCTTTGAGTTGCTACTCTGGGTGGGGGGCACTGAGGGGCGAGGCAGGAAGAGCAATTCTCGGGAGACCGGGCAAGGCGGATCCAGTCCCAGCTCAGAGCTCCTCAGAACAGGATGGAGCGGCCAGGCTGCCCTGAGTTCTGCACAAGGACCCACACACTCAGGTGACCGCCGGGTGGGGTGGGGGCCTGTGCCCTCGGGGAGCACTTCCCTCTGTCAGACAGGGGAGCACGCTGGCCAGAGGCAGCGAGGAACGCAGGGACGCGTGCGAGCAAGCAGGAACAAGGGGGCCTGGGCCAGCGGGACAGTGAGGCCCCGCGCCCCAGCAATCAGTCTCCTCTGGCTGTTCCTTAGGGCTCTGGGCAGGGGGTGACGGAGCCCTAGAGTTGGCGGCCCCACTCCTTATGCCCAGCACCGCACACATGTGGAGGAACGCGGTCAAGGCTAGCCAGCCTGTCCATCTGCCCTTGAGCAGAGGAGCTGGGCACCCCACCCACCCTGCACAGGGCAGAGCAGGACAGCAGGAGCTGCTCTTTACAAGTGACGTGTGACGTCCCCCCAGGCTGCCAGCAGAGGAGGTAAACACATGGGAAGACATTGTCGCTGTTCGGAGCCTTCGCTGAGAAAGCCCTGCCATCCTAATCATTCCAAGCAGCCCGCCGCCACCCCCCAAACACCACGCCCTCCTCCCCGCCCACGACCTAGAACTCCACAATCTACGCTCTGTCATCTGGCTGATAAGTAGCATTTCACCATGACACATTTTCTATGGCGACACTCTTTCCTGAGATCTTCAAGATGTCTTAGGAGCACTAATTCAGCCTCATACCAAGTATCATTGTCCCTTCAAGGTTCAAAAGGGCAACACAGATGAGGGATACAGTGAGCCACGGCGAGCTCTGGATGCTCCGCACCCCGGCCCCTCCTGGCAGGAACAGCTTCCCCACAAGGCGGGGGCCAGCCCGGCCTTATGGCGGCCCCTATAGCTCACATGGTTAATAGGGGAGGAAGGGGGCATTCCCACCAGCCCCTTGAAAGAGGGTGGAAGCAAATACTTATAGTAGGCATGGTCCTGAAGACCCAGCAGAGCCGCCCTGAGTACCAGGAGGTGGGGGCTGGCCTCTTTACTTTTAAGCGTGTATCCATTATTTCTGCAACCTAAAAAAAAAAGTTGAGAGGGAAAAAAAAAAAAAGGCTTCATCAATACCCTGAAAAGGGAACTCAGTGGTCCAGGGGTGACCTCATTCTCTCAGAGCCCATCACCAAACCCCGAGGTCCAGACCAACAAACTGTCCTCAACACCGGCTGACATGTTGCCAAAGGATGGACCCAGTCCTCACACATCTGGGTTGTCAGTGACGAGTGTGGCCCTATTTGTAGCAGCCCGCCTACCTCCCTGCCCTGGGCTACTGACATCCTCAGAAGCAGCAGCATCCACGGACAGGCAAGTGGGACTGGGAGGCGCCTTCTAGAGCAGCAGCCAGCACAGGAATAAGTCCCCACAACACCACATGTGACTACACCCAGGGTAAACATGATCAAAGTGACAGCCCAGAAATGAAAACACAAAGAAAGCGTGAGGCAGTAATACGGCTCAGGGGCTGGGCAGCAGGGCAGAGCTGACAGCTAGTGGCCTGGTCTGAGGGGCCTACATTCTGCAGACACACCAGTAACACACAGCCACAGGACTGCAGGACACATGCTTTTGAAGTGAATGGTCAGGGGTCCAAGGGGGTGGGAGCACCAGGGCAACATGCTCCACCCACTGGGAGCCCTGGGAACCTGGAAAGGGGGGAACAGAAGCTCTGCTGTGTCCACCTGCCAACACAGCCACCCTCCTGCAGCCCCACCCCACACGAAAGGTCACCCGACACAGGAAGGTTCTTGGGAGAGGGGCTCAGGAGGAGAGGCCAACCCTGGCTCTTACTGACCTTGGGAACACCATTGGCCCTCAGCCTGAGTTTTCTTTGCTGTGAACGGTATCTGGCCAACAAATACTTGCCGTTAAAGGGTGCCCAGAAGACTAAGGAACAAGCAGCAAAAAGCGATTCCCAAGAACTACCAGCTGCAGGAGCCCCATACAGCACCATTACTGCACAGCTGCCGCATGGAAACAGCAACAGCAAAACATCAGTGGGCAGGTCCGCAGCAGGATGGCAGCGGCAGGCCTGGCTGACCATGTGACATCCCCAGTGGAGGACAGACGGCGGCTTGAGCCTCAGGGACCGGTCCAAGGCCAGAAGGCCCACGTCAAATCTGTGGCCCAGAGGCGAGCATGGTAGCTGCTGGGCGGGAAGGCATCTTAAAGCCCAGAGGCTACAAGGCCTTGCCCAGCGTGCAGCCCTGACCAGTCCCCTCCCCTGACGCCCTGGGGGGAAGGTCTGAGTACTGAGCCACCCCAGGAAGACCGTGTCCAGACGCACAGATGACCTGGCACTTGCTGCCTCCCCGGAGAGACATCAGCTGTCACCCGCAGCAGGGCGCAGGGAGGGAGCAGCGTGACTCAGGGCTCTGGGGCCGTCAGCCGCGTAGCCCACCCACCCTCGCCCCGCGGTGACCGCGCAGCTCCCGGCCGGCCAGTATGCCCCACCGAGGGACACCGGCCCTGCCTGCGGGGCCCACGCCCCACCCAGGCGGGGACACTGGAGACGCCTTCCAGGAATGGGAGGAACGCTCCTTCGGCCGGGGTTGGCTTGGTCTCCCCGGACCGGCCGCTGGATTTGCATTCACCGCCTCGAGAAGGGGAAACTGAGGCAGGGCGGGCTGTACGGCCGCTTCCGACTCCGCGCCCCACTTCCCGAGACCCGCTTCCCGACTCCGAGCCCCGAGCACCGCGGGGAACGCAGCCGGCCACCCGCCGCCCGTAGTCCACCGCGTACTCACCGCCTCCGCCGCCGCCGCCGCCGCCGACTTCCGGGTGCTGCGCCCGCGCGCCGCCGCCACCGCCCAGGCCCCGCCCCCACACAGTCTGCGCGCTCCCAATGGGCAGCGTGGCTAGGGGCGGGGCGGTGCGCCGCGAGCCGGAGCACAGTTGGCTGCGCGTACCATCGCTCCGGGCTGCACCTCCCGGCGCCCCGCCCCCGGGGCTGCGCCAAGCGCCCGGCTGCGCCTCGTGACCCCTGCAGCCTTCGCAGCTCGTCTGGTTCAGACACCGGCCCTGGGCCCTGCCCTCGAGGACATGTCACCTGCCCGCCCAGCGTCCCGCGCTGCACTGGGCCCTGCTGGAGGCTCTGCGGGGATGCTCACTGGTGGGGCCCTGCTTGCCCCCTCCATGCCTCTGAACTGGCCATCTTCCTCATTGCACCCCTAACCCCTGACATCCCTGCCAAACTCAGGACAGACCCTGGACCGGCCACTGCAGCCTTTAACCCACCTCGAGGCTGTTCTGCAGGGCCGGCCCCAGGATGAAGGGCTGCCGGCTCGATCTGCACCGGGTTACAAGTGAGCAAGAGGCTGGGAAGGGGCACTGACCCGGGCCCTTGCAAGAGGACAGAGTCGTTCACTGGGCTCCCTGCGCACATTTGCCTCTGGGCTGTGTCTGGGGTCTGAGTGCAGAGAAAGTGGGGAGTCAGAGGCCCAGGGCTTGCTCCAAAGTGGGCCCTCAGCAAATAGTTATATTAAGGTTAATAACAATGTGCTAAGTGCTCTAAACCCAGAGTTGCAGGACACAGCTCTCATTTATCCCATTTTACAGATGCAAACATCGAGGCTCAGAGCAGTATGTATGTCACTTGCTTGAAGTCAAAAGAAGATGGCAAGTAGCAGTGGCTGGATTAGCTCCACAGCCCTGCGTTGAGGTTTTAGGTGCCCTGATTCTTCCTTGGAGCACTGACGCCCTGTGAAAACTGGGGCTCAGAGAGGGCAAGGGCCTGGCTGGTAGTAAACAGAGACAAGAGTAAAACCCAAACCTGCATGACACCCCCAAAGGCCCATTCCACCCCACTCTCTTGCCATCTCATCTATGTTCCTCCCGGAACTCAACAAAAGCCCTTTACAGGTACGGAAGCCAAGGACTCCCGACGTCCAAGGACTCCTGGCCAGCAGGCAGCAGACCCAGTGAGACACTCAGTCCTCCCTCCTGCCATCTGGCAAGAGAGTCATGCTGGGTGGGTGCCAGTGACCCCCTCCTGGCAGCTGGATCATGCAGTTCAGCCAAGAGATAGTAGTGTTGAATAAGCAGGACCTGGGGGGCTTGGAGGCGAGTGACCATGCCCTGGGGGATGGGGCAGCAACTGCAGTGGTCTGCCCCAAATCACTGGGCCAATGCCTTAGAGGGGTGGGACACAGACTGGTCAAGCCCTCCTGAGCAGTGCCTTCCCATTACCTGCAAAGGGGGATGCAGCCATGCTTGGGTTCCGTGGAGCTTTAAATCCCACCTTGCCATCGCCCAATGAGATGCATCTGGGTGGGGGTGGTCTCAGGACTACAAGGGGTTCACTGCTACCCCACCTCTAAATACATACATCCAGGGGCTTCCCTGGTGGTCCAGTGGTTAAGACTTCACCTTCCAATGCAGGGGGTGCAGGTTCGATCCTTGCTCAGGGAGCTAACAAATTCAATAAAGACTTTAAAAATGGTCCACGTTAAAAAAAATCTAAAAAAAAATACATAAATACATACATAGATACATCCTTAGATGGGGAGCTCATTACCTTGTGTGGTCACCCTTTTGATCTCATGCATCTGCAACTGTTGGGAAGTTCCTCCTAATATCTGGCTGAAACCTTTTTCTCCCTGCAGCTTTCCTCACATGCCCCAGGTATGTCCCTACAGAGTTGGCCAGAAGCCAGGTAGAGAGGGCAAAATGGAGGAGACCAGGCTACTGGGCCCTGTGGCAGTGGTCTAGGGGTAGAGACCATCTCTTCTGCACTCTGTTTCTGACCCCCATCTGCAGCCTGGGTCATGGTGGGTCCTCGTGGAACTGGCACTGCCTGCCCTGACCCTCCGTGCAGCTGGTGAGCCAGCTTGACAGCAGACAGGTCTCTGGAAGCCTGTCAGGAGAGGTGGGGGTAGGGATGAGGGGGGATGGAGGGAGTCCTCACTTGGGCCGATCTTGGTATACAATTCTCCCCTTTGCCCTCTCAGCAGAGATCTGTCCAGCCCCTCTTGCCACCATCAGCAAGTGTGTGGGAAAGGGGTGGTGCTGGGCCACAAGGTCATTATGAGAGGAGGGGCTGCAGGAGGACCAGGGCCCAATGCCCTTGGAGAGATCCACAGAGAACTTTGGGCTAATTAAATCCACTCCTAAATACAGGAAAGGGTCTGCCATGTTCTGGAGAGGGACCCTTCATTCTGCCCACCCAGAGCTTCAAGCAATATCCCTGTGCCAGGGTGCCAAATGGCTGTCACTTCTAGTGCTGGTGACACCTCCAGTGCCAATTCCAGTCAGTTGGCTGTGGCTGCCTGGCTCTGAGTGGCTGCTGGGGGTTGATTTGTCATGTATGTCAGGGTACAGGGGAACCCAATGTGGTACCAGTGGTGAATTCTAGCCCCAAATCATTTCCATTTCTTCGTTCTGACCAAGGAACTTCTGGGTGAACACAGTGGACCCCTGATGTGGGTGGATAAGACATGAATGTCTCTCCCCCCCGGTCCCCCCAATTAGCACTGTGGTGGGCCATGTGGCTCTGTGCAGCCTTGGGGAATACGGTGAGCTGAGGATCTGGTCATCTCCAGGTGCAACCAGAGCAAGAACGGCTTAGAACCACGCACGAGCCAAGGTCACTGGTCAGGGACCCCCTGAAACAAGCCCCACTGGGCAGCATCCACACTGGTGCCCCCTGCACCCCAAAGTTACCTGGAGCTGGCCTAGGGCTGTGGTCCCATTTGTGGTCATGTGTGTGCCCTGTGTCACTGCAGGGACCAGGCGGCTGCTCTCCACCTGGCAGGGAAATGTAACCTGTGCTAAACCCAACTCGGGTGGCTGAGCCCCACAGGGATCTTGCATGACCCCAGGTAGGGTGGAGGAAATGGACACCAGAAAGCGGGGAAAATGCACACACAAACTTCTCCCCAGGCCCAGACCTGTGGCCTTTCGGTGAGCCGCGTGAGGGAGGCCAGTCCCTGGGGCCCTGCAGGATGGGCTGAGCCCACGGTGTCTGTCGAGTTATCCCTGACCGAGGAGGAAAACCGCTGTTCACCGAGGGGTCCCTTTCTACCCTTGAAAAACTGCCAGCCCCACCCACTCCGGCCTCCACAGTGGGAACCCTGGGGCAATGAGAGTGGGAGAGCGCCCAGGCCCCGGAGTCAGATGGACTGGGTTGGAGCCCCGGTGACCTAAAGCTAGTGAGAACCTCTCTGAGCCTCAGTTTCCCGTCTGTAAAATGGGAGGGCAGCAGAACGCTCCCTCGCGGATAGTGGGGAATACACACAACTGACGCTGAAGGGAGGGCGTGGCGCCCAGCGCCGGGCCAACAGCAGGCGCTGGAGCAGGATACCTGGGAACTGGGGGTGGTGATAGAGGCGACCCGGCCCGAGTCCGGCGATGGGGCGTCGGGCCTGCTCCCTTCCCCGCTCGGGGCGGACGGTCCGGGGACGTCCTCCAAGGCGACCGGGAGGGGGCGACCCGCCGGAAGGGGCGGCCCGCGCCCGGGCCTCAGCCGCAGAGGTCCCGGCAGGTGCCCGGGCCTCCGCTACTCCACGAGGGGCCGTGGTCGGCAGAGACGGACAGCCGGAGCGCCCAGTGGCAAGCTGGTGTCTCCCCGCGCCCGTCCAATCGGTGCCGGCTGCCGGGCCTCCCGACCAATGGAAACACTGGCGGCGGCGGGGCGGGGCGAGGGTCGCCGCGCCGGCAGGCCCTCTTTGCGCACGGGCCGCGAGAGGGGCGGAGGGCTGCCACGGGCTGCACTGGCCTCGGGGAGTGAGTCCTGCACCGGTGCGAGCGGAGGCCCCGGGACAGTCACTTGCGCCCGACCGGGGACGCCCGTCTGGGGCGGGGGCCGCGCTGCGGCGCCGCCCACGCCGCGCTCCAGGTAGGCTCGGGCCGGGGACCGGGGTCGGGGCCGGGATCGGGGCTGCGGGATGGGCAGGGGCCCGAATCGAGGTCCGGGCAGGGGTCAAGGTCGGGGGTCCAGACCGGCTCTGCTTCACCCGCACCGAGCCCGCGCCGCGGTGCGCAAGACCCCGGACCGACGGGGGCGGGTCCCTTTGTGCGCAGCCTCGGGTCCTGCCTGACCGGCCGTGCGCTTCGGTCCGCGCGCCCCTCAGACCGCGGCCCAACATGAGCCGTGTCCTCCCCCTGCTCGACCGGGCGCCTGGAGCTGGCGCCGCTCAGCCACGGAAACTTTCCATCGGCCGGAGGGGCCCGGGGCAGGGGAACTTTCCTGGGGCGGCGCGCCGCCGGGAAGCACCGGCACGGCCGGGCCGAGGGATGTCCCGGCGCCGCGCTGCTCCCGCCGCCCAGAGGACGAGGGAGGGAACGCTGCCTGGGGTTCCTGCCCGGAGCCCCAACCTGGGTCCCCCTCCTCGCCACCCCTGCGCCCTGTCCCCTGGCTGAGGCGTGTCCCCTCCACTCGTAGTGGGACTCGGCCCAGGTTTGCCGTGGCGTTACCCTGGGCGGGCAGCCGGAGATCACCAACCTTCCTATTTTAATCTTAAATAATTAAACATTGGGTTATTACAGTATGTCACCGTTTCTAACGTCTGTATAACGTGTCCCAGTGGAAACGGAACTTGGGGACTCCAGCGGCCTTTCCCTTTAGACCCAGGCGTGTTTAGGAACAAGGAAAAGAAAAGAACTGCCCCAAGGGTTTCATTCTTTAGAATCGATTCATTTTATAACCCCTCACTCACACCCCTTTCCCGAGTCACCGAGCAGGGCACACGGCGAGTCAGGGTTTATGAACCCAGGGGGTTGGATGGTGACCGGCTTAGCACCTGTGGGGCAACCTCCCCCGTGAGGACACACACAGGGCTGCACTGGGAACCTCCACTCCCAGGTCCAGGCTGCCAGAGGTCTGCCCACCCCAAGCAGGTCCCACCTGTCCTGGGCTCAGTGTATCTGGATCTGGGACAGTGCTGGACCCACAGCAGTTCCCGAGCTGGACCTGGGGTCTGGCCACAGCGTGTGGGGCTGTGAATTGGGCACTCGTGCTTCCCCCCAGCCTTGCCTTGTCCCATCCACAGTACTCTGTCTGTTCCCTGCCGCCCCATACCCCCAACTCTGAGGTCCACAGGCACCTAGCACAGGGCTGGGCACAGAGCACTTGCTGTGCTCAGGACTCTGGTCCTGGCCTGGGGAGGAGGTCACATAAGCACAACCCGGCCAGCCGTCACCCCATTCTCCTCATGGGCAAAAGTGCCTGTTGACCAGGTGCCTCCTGTGTGAGCTGGGCCAGCCCTCAGTCCTGCCAGGTTAGAGATGCCCCCCAATCTGGGCTGTGTGCCTCCCCCAGGGTGGCCTCTCAGGGCTCCCTTTGCATCTCCCAGTTTCCATGGGGGCTGCACCTCCATCCCTCTTTGTGCTGCACAAGGATTCAGGTGGGTTCACTCCCCTTCATCCCAGGAGACAGGCCTGGGACCACGAGCAGTGGGATCCTGCACTTCCAAGAGTAGCCAAGAACTGTAGTGTAGAGGGGGGTGGGGACACCAGGCCCAACAGAGCCTCGGCCAGCCCCTAGCATGTGCCCTGGGCTGGCGTCAGCAGAGGGAGGGAGGGGGCAGAGCTGGGGTGCTGTGGGATGCCAGGGAGGCAGCGAGGGGTTCTGGGACCTTCCCCAGCAGTGGCTCGGGTTGGGGAAGACATCTGTTCCCTTGCTGCCAGCTTCCATCAAGACTAGGATGAGGCCTCAGCCACTCTGCAGGAGCCCCAGAATCAGAGAGTAACCAAGAGAGACTCAGGGTCAGGAATTCCTTCCTGGGGCTTCCCGAATGGGAGAGCTGCACAGCTCAGCCTATTTCACAGGTCGGAAAGAAGAGCCCAGAGCTGGTGGACATCTACATCACCTACAGGGCCCCCAGCCCGGGCTGTGTGTGTGTGAGGCACAGCGCTTACCACTGCCCCAGTGGACCCTGAGGGGCCAGCGGCCTCTAGCAAAGCAGCAACAAGCTGAGTGCAGCCACCAGAGGGCACCCAGGACTGCCATGGCCAGCAAGACTGGCTCCACCCAGCTTCCCCCAGAGGTGGGACCCTTCCCAAGGCACCCGCCAAGGCATCCGCTGGGAGGCTGGAGTTCTGCTTTCTCCAGGCCCCCTGTTCAGGGTGGGGAGCTGGAGAGGGGCAAGGACCCTGGGCAACTTCCTTGCCTCAGTACCCTGTGCCCTCACCGCCTCAGTACAGCAGAGGGAGGCCGAGGGCTGGGTGACGGGGTTGTTGAGCACAGGCTCCAGCAGGGACCGTGGAGGTAGGGTCCTCCTTCGGGCATGTGCCCTAGGCGCCTCCCTGGCCCCCATAGGCCATCTTGCCACTGCCCAGTGGTCCGGGCAAGGTCTCTGCGTCTGCCACTCAGCGCAGGGCTGTGCCTCTCTCTGCCTCAGTGTCCTCTGTAAAACAAGGGTGCAGCCAAAGTGGTGCCTTTTCAAGATGTGCACAGAGTGACCAGCGGCCTGGAAGGGCACGTCAGGATTTGCTGTGGTGGAGCAGGACTCCAGGCTCGAGTGCAGAGCGAGCTCTCAGTCAGGCCGGCCTGACCCTCACCCGGGCTCCTCACCACCCACTGCGGCCCTGAGCTGCCTGCCCAGCATCCCCCCAGCCTGGGCCCTGTCCCTCCGCCAGACTCGGTTTGTGCACATGGGGGCTGCCTCATGCTGTCAGACATCTGTGGTCTGTGCTGTTCTGACTCTTGGCCAGCCCTTGCAGAGGCCTCCTGCCCCAGTCGGGGACACAGCAGGCCTTTTCAAGGCTGGGGGTGGGTCCCTTGGCCCCGAGGCTCTTGGTGCAGGGTCCTTGGCCAGGACCACCTCTGAGGGATGCTAGAAAGGGCTCCCTGAGACAGGTACCCCCACCCTCTCGGCACAAATCCCATCAATGCTTCTACCTTCGTATCTCAGACCTGTCCGTCTGTCTCTCCATGGCCCCAGGGCTCTTATGAGGTTCTGTTCCCCCCACCCCCCATCTGTACAGTGCTGCTGAGATGAGGCACCCTGGGGACACAGACTCCACCTCAGGTCCCACCACCACCCTGCATCCCCAGACCCTCCCTGCCCCCCTGCTCCCACCCTCCTGCAGGAAGCTCCCTCGGGCCCCCTCCCCACCTGCAGCCCTGCAGATGCCCTCCCGCCCCCCACACTGGCATTGACTCCCGGCCCTCCTCTGCATTTGTGGAGTTATTGGCCTGCTGGAGTCCCACGAGGCGGGAACCACGTTCTTCCTGTGGCTGGATTGGGGGGAGTGTGTCCTAGGGGCAGGAAGACCTGAGTTCAAATCCTGGCCCAGCACTGCCTTGCCTGGACCTGGTTTCCCCATCTGTAAAATGGTGTCCTGGGCTGACCCCAGGCCCCTAGTGAGAGTCACCGAGATGATGGGGCACAGCCAGCACTGGGGAGAGGCTGGCGGTTATCAGGACTGATAAGAAAAGCACGTGGTTCTCCATGGAACAAGGTCTATGTGAACGTTTAAGCCAAAAGCAGACGTGCCCCAGAAGCATCACATTCTAAGCAAAAGCTGATCCCTGAGCCTCAGACCTCAGGGTGGGAGCAGCAGGTCCTGCTGTGGGTGGGGAGGGTGCAGCGGGTGGGTAGACTCCCAACCACGCCTCCCCTCCCAGGTGCTCACTCACACACATGTACACGCATGCACACACACGCCTGGCTTGAGCTCCCCGTTCTTCCTTGCCTCTGGCCCTGGCATCTTGATCTCCCCCCATGATCCCACCCTGACTTGAAGCCCCTCCCCGTGATGAAGGGGCTACTGTGAGGCAGAGAGACCCACCTGCAGGCCCGCAAATGAGCCATGTCCACAAAGGAAGGTTGGACAGAAGCTTGGAACAACCTGGTAAACACTGCAGAGCCAAGGGGAGAGAGCTTCTGCCACTGTGATCTGCCGGAGGTGGCCTCCAGCCTGTCTGTGGTGCCCTGTTTTTCATTTTTACAACACAAACACTTTGGCAACATCCCCAGACCTAGACACAAGGAGAGGGAACGTGTCCCCAGACCACTGGCCGAGACAGGAAGCTGCATGGTCCTTGGTCCAGGACTGGGAGGCTGGCTGCTGGCCTAGGAGGGACATGGATGGGGGCTGGCCTCGGGGAGCTTCAGGAGAGGCAGGCAGCCTGTGCCCCAGGGCAAGTGAGGGGGGCAGACCCCTGGGGGCCATGACCCCCTGAACAGGCCAGTGGGATCCTGGTGTGGGAGTTTATCACAGCAGAGCACACCCAAGCTCTGGAGAAGGGAGACATTATCATCGGCTCAAAATGGTCAGGGTTTTGAAAGATAGTTAACAGCATAAGAAACGCCCAGGAGGGACCATGGCAGCCGATGCAAACTGTAGACGTGACAGTCCCAGTGGGGTGGGGGTGAGAACACGCACGGTCATGTGGGAGCGAGTCTGTGTTGGAGCACCACCAGACGCCCTTGGGTCAGGGATGACAGTGTCCAGCTGGGGCTCTGGCCCCATGCAGAAGGGACTTAACCCCGCCGGTTGGCTTCACCAGGTGCCCTCTGGTTCCCTGCAGGATGTGGAGCCAGCCGGATGGGTGTCTGAACATGCTGACCTCCTCCAGGGACGTCCCCTCCTCACACGGGTGGTGGGCCGGTGGGTGTGGTCCATGGAGGGATGGACTGTGGCCTGAGTGGTGTGTGCTTCCGGCCAGCCTCAACCCGGGTGGGCACAGGGCCCTGGGCTGGACAAGGCTGGACGTGGGGCCTCCTGCCACCCCTACTTGAATTCACCGATGGCCTGGGTATGGACCACAAATACCGGCTTGAGGGACGTCTGGCTTGATGGACAAGCGTGCACTGGGGACAGCCCACCAGGACATTAGCTGGACTGGTCCACACCCTCCTTGACTTGGATGCCTGGCATGGCAGTGTCTGGTGTCGCACAGGCCGTCAGATTCGCTCCCGGCTCAGGGTAGTCCCTGCTGCACCAGGGAGGTTTGAGCTGCCAGGCAGGACAGGCAATGGGCCCACATGCTGCAGCTCCTAGAGGAGGGCACTGAGGCCGGGAGGAGGCTTTTTCTGAAAGGGCCAGATGGCCTCTGGCACACACAGCCACCCTGGGCCACCGTTGGAGTGGGGAGGGGCCGTGACTGCTGTGATCATGGCGAGGGCGCTGGTGCTGGCCCTGCTGCGTGGGCTTCTCTGCTCATCACAGCTCCAGGGGCACGAGGCATGGTGCCCAGGAAGTATAGGAGGGACGGAGGCTGAGTGGTCCCTGTGGCCCCCAGGACCCTGTGTGGTGGGAAGTGAGCCCTGCTGGTACCACTCTGTCAGTTTGCTGTGTTGCCTGATTTGCAGAGTGTGGTGGCCACTTGTGCTGCCCCAGTGCGGGAGCCCAGGCCCCAGCCCGGCCCTCTGCCCCTGCCCCGCCCAGCCCCGTCTCCGTGGGAGGCTCAGCCCACCCAGCCTGTGGATTCTCAGTGTCCCTGGGTGTCCAGCGCGGATGGCCTGGCCCAGCCAGCACCTTACTTGGGTGGTGGTGAGAAGGCAGTGGCTACAGACTCAGGAGCCTCCAGACGCCTGAGTGTCCTGTGCTGAGGGCTGTAAGACAGGAGAGGGCAGGGGACCTGCTCCTTCCTCTTGTGTTCCACAGGACCTCGGGTGTGGCAACCTGCCAGCCAGGCAGGTGGGAGGACCAAGGTCTGGCCAAGCATCTCAGTGGCCAGACTGCTGGGCCACATGGGGGCTTGTGGATTGGGATGAAGAGGCTCAGCCTGTGTCCAGGGCTTGCTGGGCCAGAGCACCAGGCCTTGGGACGTGGTGTTGCTGGTGGCACAGGTGGCATGGCATCTGGGGCTTAGGGTGGTAGGTGCTTGCCCCCACCCCCCTAAGCTTCTGATGGACCACCGTGCCTCAGATTGGCAGGCCAACCAGACACCAAATGGCAGGTAATGAGGTCTGTAGGAGGCTGCCCACCACCTCGCCTGCTGTGCCTGCCCTTGCTGCTCTTTTCCTGTCCCTGTTTCTCCCTCCTCCCTCGTGCTCCTCGTTTTCTCCCTGTTTCTCTCTGTCCCTCTCTCTCTGTCTCTTCCTGTTACCCCATCTCCTGCGCTTCTCGAGTCTGGTAACGGACTCTTCGTGTCTGCCGTAGGCACTTAGGCACAGCCTCGCGGGCACTGGTTCCACCAGCCTCACCCGGGCTGAGGGAGGCTGGGCCTCTGTGGCCGCGGCCCCTGTGGGGCCTCTTGGGGTCGCAGTTGCGCACAGAGTGGGTCCTGCCTTCATCCGTCTTTCTTCAGCCTTTTAATTTTTGCTTATGATGGCTTTCGTGTTCAAAAATTGTTCAAAGTTTTCACGTTTTGGTGGAATCTGTGGAATTCTTCCTCCTTCAATCCTTCTGTTGTTCCATGCGTTGTCTAGCACGTGGCCAGATAAACACACATCTGTCTTCTCCTGTCGGTGTTTCCAGGTCAGCGTCTACACTTGAGATTTCATCCGTCTAGAATTTACTGTGACATAAATGTGAGGCAAGGGCTGAACTGTGTTGATATGGTTGTATCTGAACAGTTTCTTGACTGATGTTTTCTATCACCAGGAACTATAAATGTGACATACCGCATCCTCAGGTTCGAGGTGCCTGTGGCCCTGTTAGAAGATCAGGTCGGGGCCTCCCCTTGACTAGTCTCTGTTCTGAAAAGTCACGTGCGGCCTCGCGCTTGCCCTGCAGATGCAAGTTGGTCCACACAGTCGGGGCCTCCTCCCCGGGACCCATGGTGTGCTGGCCTGTGCGCGTGTGCATCCCGCTCTGGTTTCCCCAGGTCTCCAGCCCCCCTGAGCCTCCTTGGTTACTGAGAACAGGTCCCTGCTGTGGGAAGGCCCCTCAGAAGCCCCCACAGTGATCTGGGCCCCTTTGCAGCATCCAGCCTGTGAATGTGTGACTCCCTGTGGCTGGGAGGGCATGGGCTGTCCCATGCCCTAGTGGCTTTGTCATGCTGTGGGGGGTGAACGGGCCTCTTCCTCTAGGGTCACGGGCTTGGCACCCCCAGGGCCTCCAGTGGCAGCACCACTGGGCCAGGCACACGCATGCCTGTTTGTGTCTCAGTTCGGGTTGGGTCGGCCGGTCCACCTGCCTCGCAAGCATCTTGCCTGCGTTGCCAGAGAGCGAGGTGCTGGCCCTCGCCTGTGGGTGGCTCTCAGCCAGGCATCCAGGGGTCTCTGTGATTGGACTCGTGGGTCATTCCCCGGGTGGGGGGGCTCAACATGAGAGGCAGGAGTGAAGACCACGGCCCCAGGGACGCCCCCAGCCCCTTCCCACTCTGGAGCACATGCTTCTCAGGAATAACATTCTACGAGGCGGAACTTGGGTTCAGACCTGGCTCTGCTCGCCCTGTGGGGCTCGCACAGGTGG
The DNA here is from genome assembly GCF_937001465.1 of Orcinus orca. Classification (NCBI taxonomy): domain Eukaryota; kingdom Metazoa; phylum Chordata; class Mammalia; order Artiodactyla; family Delphinidae; genus Orcinus; species Orcinus orca. Next base: position 62,550,445 of record NC_064573.1, read on the forward strand.
CACTTCGCGCTGGCCGCTGTGTTATTGTGCGAGAGCCATGCCAGCTTCTGGCTGTGCCATTCCTTGCTCAGGGTGCCTCCCGGCTGGTGGTGTGACTGCGCTGCAGGGCCCAGGCCACCAGGAGGGACAGTGCCACGCCAGCCGTGCTGGGTGGTCTGTGCAAGCCTGAGGTGGCCACTGGCCTAGTGGCTCTTGGAGCAGCCCCTGCCCCTCAGATCACCCCTGGGGCCTCTCCCTGCCACGCCAGCCACAGTCAGCTTCTGGCTGTTCGCTGGCTTGCTGTGCTTTGTTCTGCTGCCTGGACTGGACTGTCAGGCCGCTGAGGGGCCTTTCTTCCCCAGGCCCTGGGCGTCCGTCTCCGTCCCTGCGTGACCTTCCACCAGGGCACCCAGAGTTGTCAGTTCCGCCCTGAGTTAGGTCTTGTTCTGTGGGGACACCCCCCTGCAGCTCTGATTTGGGTAGGCTGAGGCCCAGTTTCTTTCGCCCACAGGGAAGGCTGCCCATTGTCAGGTGGGGAGAAGGAGACACCCCGCCCCCCTGGCACATCTTGCCAGGTTGTCGTTTGCAATTGATGAGTTTGGTATTTCAAATATGCCTTTAGTTAAACTTTTTCTTTTCAAAATATTTTCACTCTCCGTGAAATCCTAATTAGGCCATTCATTCGTCTGAATGTACTTGCTGCTCTCTGCATTTTGCAAGATAACGAGGCTTCGAGCGGGCTGCCAGCCAGTCCTCCGGGGCCTTTGCTCTGTGCCCTGCAGGGAGAGGCTGGCGCCCTGTGACACCTGCACCCATGAGCCCTGGGCCGCAGTGCCTGCGGGACACCGAGTGTGCAGATGGGAACACTGAGGCCTGGGGTGGCAAATCGTCTCTGACAGCCCGGGAACTTTGCACGATGTTTCCTTAAGGAAGTACAGAGCTGGGTTTACTCTTTCAAGATCCCAAGTTAAGGAAGAAAGGGAAGCACCCTGTTAACAAAGCTGTCAGCTGGTCCTCGCTGTAGAAGAGCTTCTGCAAACAAGAGACGATAGCTGGGCAGCAGGGTCCTGCAGCTGACATCTGTGCATGGATAACGTCCAGCCCCTCTGGGATGTGGGCAGCTTGGTGGCAGCGTGGACCCTCCTCAGTGCCGCCTTGGGTGTGTCCGGTGCGGGCCAGGCCAGGCGGCCTCCTTCCTGCCCTGTGGAGGGACAGCAGCCTGTAGGCTGGGGCACAGAGCCCAGGGAGAGCGAGTCGTAAAGGCTAGGGTTGACATGACTGCAGTCTGCTCAGCTTCTTTCTGGGCAGAAAGCTCAGACCCCAACCCGACCCTGACAGCCCTGCTGGAGGCCTCTGTTGGGGGTGGCTCCTGGCCATTTGTGGGGTCCCTCGGGGACCTCCCGTGCCAGGGGAATTTGTTCCCAGGATCCATTTTCCACCACTCCTGTCTTCCCTCTTGACAACTTTGTGTCCTTTTCTGCCCGTTTGGCAGGTCTGCCTTGGGTTTGCATCCTGCAGCCTGGGGACAGCGTCCCGGCTGCTGTTTAGCTTCCGCCATGTTTTTCTTCAAATCCCCACAGGATCCTCATCACCCATGATCGGTCCTTCTCCTTATAGTTTGTTCCCAGCTCATCAGTTCAAGGCCATCTTTAACCTTTTGAGGGCACATCAGCTGTTCCCTGATGTTTGTGCTGGTAAACGGCAGCTCTCCTGGGTCCCCGGGGGGCAGCAGGGTCTGCCCTGGGCCCTGGGGGCTGGGGCAGGTCTGTGCAGCCTCGGCATTTCTGTCCAGGGTCCTGGCCCGGCCGTGGTCCCCACTCCTGTCACAGAGACACTTTGGTGTGGACTGAGGCTGGGCACCTTCAGGCTGTGGAGCCAGGGCAGGCCCGGCCTCACAGGTCTTGGCGGGGGCAGCCTTGCCAGGTGTTCAGGACAGGAATGCAGTCTGCCCAGAACGCTGACCCCCAGGAGCCTGAGTCCTACCTCCCCCAGCACAAGGACCTGTCAGGAGTGTCAGGTCACCTACCATCCATTTTCTGGGGCAGGTGAGGCCCCACAGGGCAGCCTGGGTGCCTCTGGGGGGGTGTGTGCATGACTTTGTGGGTGGCTGCATGCGTGAGCCTGCGGGTGGATTTAAGGAGGTCCCCAAATTGTCAGCATACCAGCTGCAGTGTTCTGCGTCCTGGCGGGGGCAGGGCACACAGACAAGTCCGATTCCCAGCAGGCTGTCATGGTATGTGGTGTGGGGGGGTGGGGAGCCAGGCAGGGACACTGTGGGGCCCAGAGTCTGCACTGGGTAGGGGTGGGGTGAAGCCCCCTGCCCAGTTCCACTGGGTCATCATTTGCATATAAAAGGCAGGACTTTGCTGTCTGATGGAGGCTGGTGGTGTCTGGACCTGTGTGCCATGGGCACTCCCGGGCTTCAGGAGCACTGAGCTGGCTCCCAGGCAGGTGAGGGGTTCTGGAGCAGAGAGACTGGCATCCAGCTCAGCTTCTGGGAGAGAATGGGAGTTCCCAGGGGCCCTGGGAGGAGCCAGTGCTGGAGGCCACACAGGACCCTGGGCAAGGGCAGACCAGAGGGGACCTGGCTCTTTGATGCTGTGGCTCAGGAGCAACGATGGAACCTCCCTCCACAGGGCATGCTCTGGTCTCTTCCCTGCACTCCCCTTTGATCCATCCAGGGCCAGGTGGCCACAGCTGCCCTGCCTCTACCCTTGGCAGCTGGAGGGTCTTCCTGACACCTGTCACCCCCTGGGCTGTGGGTACTGTGCCTGCAGGGCCTGGAGTCTCCCTGCTGGACCCCGGTGTTGTTCCCGATGAGGGAACAAGGGACCAGTTTCTCACTCTCACACTTCCCAGGGAACCTCCTTCTGGAAGCTGAGCCCCAGGCCCCATCTTCCTGGATGGCGAAGGCCCAGGCTGGGCTCTGTGGGGAGGTGGACCTGGTATTGCTGACGATAGTCTGTGCAGGCCCGTCCCACTGCCCAGAAGTGTCAGCAGCTTGCAGGAATGCTGGCGGGGAGGCAGGCGGGCGGGGTGTGGGGGCGTGAGACGGGGCCTCCGTGGGGTGCAGGGGTATCTCATCTGCTGACCACGAGGGGCACTGCCATGTCAGGGTTGGCCCCTTGGCAGCCCCCCACCCCCGGGCCCTGCGTGGATCTGTCCACAAAGGGGCAGATCTCTCCTGGGGCCTGCTGTGCCTCGTGCTGCCACCCGGGGGCTGTGACCCCCAGCCTGGGGGCTTAGTTAGCAAAGCCGCAGTGGGTCACATTGAGGTCACTTGGGGAGGGCTGCCCGGCAGGGCGCCCAGCATGTGAGGGCACTGCAACGTGCCTGGTCAGCAGTGGCCAGGGTGGCATGGGCCTGCAGACTGGGACGGGGAGGGGCTCCATGGCTGCGGTGAGCCTCCCTGACTGCGGGGCCGGGGCACAGATAGGGCAACACTCTGCGGTGGGGGCAGGGAGCTCTGCGCTCGGTCCCTGTCACTGTGCCCTGGACCCACATTGCCCTCAGGGTCCCATCTCCCAACCCCTGGAGTGAGCCCAGCCACAGCGAGGTTCCTTCTTGCCCAAACCTGTCCTGAGGTCCTGGCTGCAGCAAGGCTACCCCAGGCCACCCAGCTGGCTGGCTGTTTTCCCCCAGGGCAGGCAGGCGAAGATGGGGGGCCCTGCAGCAGGGCAAGGCAGGCCCGGATACATGGGCAGCCCCTCAGCAGGCCTGATGCCAGGCCGCGCCATCTGACCCGCTTGCCTCCTGAGGGCTCCCTGTGCCTGCTTCCCACCCAGTCCTGAGTCTGGTTTCCCGTCTGGCAGTGAGTTTCCCCACTGCCAGTGCCTCTTCCACTTATCCAGGGAGAGCACGTTTCTTGTCAAATGGTGGAAAGGCCGTGGGAAGTCCTCAGACCCCCACAGAGAGCCTCTCCTGGGGCCCTGGGGCTCATCCCAGAGACCCTTCCGTGGGCAGCTGGGCAGGTGGTGCTGGGGTGGGTGTCTCAGCCCCTAACCACCAGGCTCTCCTGCTTCATCTTTCTTGGCTCTGCAACCTTGGTGGGGGCTGGGCTGACGAGCCACGTCTTGCCCCCCAGAGACTTACTGGCCACAGGCTCCCAGGGGCTGAGCCCCCACTGCCCCTCAAAGGGGCTTTGTGCCACCACAAAGAGGCTCTGTCCCTCAGAGAAGCTTGGGTGTTACCATGGTGACAGAGGGGGCCTGGGAAGAAGGGGTCCAGCGTCTTGAGGGAGAAAGGGTGTTCCAGGCAGACGGCACTGGTGCACACAGGCCACCGGCCCTCAGCCTGACCGGACAGCTGCCCCACCTGTGCCTTCGGTGGGGGGGTGGTCCTCGGGGTCTCATGGACCCCTTGGCCCCTGGGTAGGAGCTGGGCTCCCAGGCCCCGGTGCCAGTTGGATCCGTCGGGTTTGGTCCCAGCCTGGCTGTGAGCCTCAGGCTCCGCCTCAGGAACGCCTTGGCTCCTGTGCCCACCCCAGAGCACGGTGGGGTGGGGCTCTGAGCCTGGGCCCTCAGAACTGCCCCCTCGCTGCTCTGCTCTCCCTGAGATGGAATGGGGGGTTGGGGGAGCCACCTCCCAAAGGGACCCTAGGGGAAGGTATGGAGGCAACAGGCCAGCCCACCCCACACAGTGGGGCACCTTGGGGTTCCCCAGCCTTATGCCCGGGCTCCCCTATTGTGGCCAGGCTGGAGTGGGTAGGCTGCTGGTGTAGGCAGAGGGACCACCAGCCCCAGCCCTCCCTGCCCTGCCCTTGGGGTGCCCCTGGCCTGGCTGCTGCTGTAGAGACTGTGGAGGAGGTGGGTCCTCGCTGCCCAGACCCCACACTTGGAGCCTGTCAGGCATTGCCCTCTGGCTGCAGCTGCAGCTGGAATCTGGGTCAGGTGCAGGAGGGGCAGCCTAGGGCTGGGGGACTGCTGTCCATTGCCATCCCACAGGTCCACCCAGAGAGGCAGGGAACCCGGAGACTTGGAGCAAGTGTCTGTGACCTGCCCTGGCAGGAATCTCAGACTGAGACCCTTTGGGGGCCTCTGGTGGGGGCTCCCTGTGGCTCAACCCCCCACTGAGGAGGGGCAGCAGCTGGATGCTCACCTACACCTGGCCCACCCTCCTGCCAGGGCGAGGCCTCCTCTGCCATGTCCAGCCTGTAGTTACCTGGCCGTTTCCCAGCCCTGGCCCTGGGCCCGGCCCCAGGCCCTTAGCTCCCAAGACCTCGGGCTCCGTGGGCTCCCAGAAGTGTCCCTGCCTTGACCTGGCTCCGAGCCTCCTGCATCAGCCTCCCCATAGCCCCTGGTCCTCCTGGACCACCAGTCCAGCGGCTCCTGCCCTGGGGCTGACCAGTGCTGCCAGGGACCTGGCTCTCCCTTAGCCCAGGGCGCCCCATCAGTGCAGGGCAGGAGCCCCTTGGGAAGAACCGCCCAGACCGTTCCCCCTGCACAGAGTAGTTGTACTCTGTGTGGTCAGTGGGTGCTGCTGGGTGTCCACAGGGACGGTTTGGGGGCAGGAGGAGGTCACTGAGGGGCCATCTGTGTCCACCTCCCACCTCCATGGTGTCGCGTCCAGGTGGCGATAGGGTCACCTCCTCTGCTAGGGAAACCCAGTTTCCAGGATGAATTCTGTTACAGTTCTCCCAGCTCCCTGAAAACCTAGCTGCTTCCCTCAGGTGGCGGGCGGCAACGCCCAAGCCCCTGGGGAGAGTTCCCTGGCCTCGCGCTCACTTGCCTGGCCTGCTGGGGTGGGGGAGGGGCACCTGCTTTCCCATTTCTTACTTGCCTCTCGCGAAGGCAGTAGCTCTTAGAACATGGGTACGTGCAGAACTTCGGACCTGCTGCAACCTGTGGGCCAGGAGCCCTCCACCCAGAGCACCGCTGCAGCCAACACGCCCTCTTTCCAGTGCGTGTGTATATGTGTGTGTCTGCGCGCGCGCGCGTGACCATTTCCACACTCATCCTTCGCACCTCATCTCTGGGCCACATGCCTTTTTGATGACCTTTTCCCACCTCAAGTTGGGGTTCGGTTTTTCCTACTGACTTATATAATCACCGTATAGATGAAGGATATCACTTTTCTACTGGATGTTGTGAAGACGATCCCAGTACGTTGACAGTATTTTCGTTTTCTTTGTCGTTTTCTCCTACTTCCCATATCATGGAAAATTGCAAACACAACAGTGGAGAGTAGTGTGACGTGTCCCCACGTGCCCACGCATCTTCCGCAGCAGTGGAGCCGTGTCTACATGTACAGTCCCACTTGTTGTCTGTATGAAACGCTCGCTACACTTGAAAAGCAAGCCACAACCACAGCACGTGGCACTCTTTCTGGATGTTTAGAAATGTTTCATTCTCACAAAGACAAGCTGGTCCTTTTTCCTTGGCAGTTCCTTCCACTGCTTTAAGGTCAAGAACGGACTCTTCCCATCCAAGCCCCCCCTCACCCTGCGACCCCCGCATTACACCAACTACGGGTGACCCTGTGGTCCTGGCCGTGGCACAGTGCCCGTCCTCGTGGGCTTGGCCAGAAGCTGTCCCCGTGGCTGTGGGCACCATCCAACCACAGCAGGGGCGGTAGGGTAAACATGGGCACTTGCAAGGCCTGAACAGTGCTGGGAGCATGGGGGGGACACCGTGCATTCCCAGGTGGGTGGCCTTCAGCACCCCTGCTGCCTACTTTCCTCCCCATCAAGTGGGTGGGGCCAGGGGTGTGAAAGGAGGCTCCACCCGTAGCCAGTCCCCTCCCTCCCCTTGTGAAGGTTGGGGCAGTGGGCAGTGTACCAACAAATGGCCGGCGAGGGGTCAGCACTGAAGCCCAGGCCTCCTGCCAGCCTGACCCGTAGGAAATTCCTCTAATTCCTCAACCCAGATTGGACTCTGTCCCCATAATTTCTGGAGCAGGGTTTGGCTGGACTCCTTCTGAGGAGGAGCGGCTGATTTAGCAGGAAGACGCTGAGTGTGGGCATGGTTTCGGGGGAGGGTGGGCATCTCCTCAGTTCCTCCGTGTGCCTGCACCCTCATGGGGGAGCGGGCGCTGGTCACAGTGGTGCCCCAGCGGGTTTGGGGGCCCCTTCCCAGGAGTGTTTCTCAGCCTCACCCTTGCTCACCCATTCATCCACCCAACTACCCGTCCACTCATTCCTCCTGCCCGCCTCCCATTCTCCCCCCACCCTGCTGCCTCCGTACTCACCCACCCTCCCATGCAGCCCCCTCCTGGCAGCCTCCATACGTCCCCTCACTGATCATCTGTGTCCCTTTCCACCCGGTCTCCTGCCCTTCCATCCCTCCATCCACCCAACATCCACCCACCTGGGGCCACTCCTGGGGTGCCTAGGCCTGGACACGTGTCCCAGGACAGGCTGCCTGTGTCTGCATGGCACATGTGTCCCTGTCCTCTTCCTAAATCCACCCCATGGGTGACGGGCAAGCGTGGTGAGGAGCAGCCTCCACCGAGGACTCAGGAAGCTGGTGGCTTGGTCTGGGCAGGGGCGGGAGGGGCCTGCCCAGCAGGCAGTGTGGGGCCCTCGCAGGGGAACAGAGGCTGGGAAGGCATTGGCCAGAGAGGAGAGTGAGGGTCATTGAGGTCCCGCACATGGCACTTCCCTGGCGGCCCCCAGGCCTCCCGGGACAGCAGAGGAAGCAAGTCTGGAGCCGACCTCTACCCAGGATCAGCTGGGTAAAGCATCTTTGAAGTCTCATGGTCCATCTTAAAAATTCATGCATATTTTGCCTTCCATGTTAGCACGTGGGTCTGCAGCCAGCCCACCGCCGCCGTGCTGACCACCACCTCTCCCAGTAGGAATTCAGTTCGTTGCTGTTTCATTTGTGTGACAGGTGCTGGGGAAGTGGAGCCCAGCCCTGGACCCACGCTGGTCTCTTCCCTCGATGGGCCTTGATTTCCCCAGCTGTTGCGGGTGCTGAGGGAGTCACTGTGCTGTCCTTTCACCTTGAAGTGCACCCGCACCCCTGGCCCAGCTGCCACTGGTATGGCCAAGCCCAGCGCTGACCCTTCCTTTCCAGGGCTCTGTCCTTGCAGCCGGTTCCCCGGGGGCCCATGAGCAGCAGAGCTGACCCTTCAGGGGTACTGCCAGCCATGCCCAGGCCCCATGTTGGTATGGCCTTGGCGGGCTGGCCTGGGTCAGGCTTTGTGCTGCACATGGAGCCCCCACGTGGCCTGCGCCCCACCCGCTGCCGTGCCGAGAGCCTGGGTCTGAGCACACATACTTCTGCTGCTCTTTGCCCACAAAAAGCAAACATGCTGGTCAGCCAGGGAGCAACTGGTAAGGAAAAGCGCTGGCTCTGGCTCGTCTTTGCAGCTGCCAAGCCCCCACTGCCCCCACCCGCTCCCCGGGGGCCCACAGGGGCAGCGCTGGGCTGGGGCCCGGGCAGGCCTGACTCTCTCCAGACGCTGGGCCTCAGGCGCCCAGGTCCCTGCCCTCAGCCTCCTTCGGGGTCAGGCGTCAGGCACATGGGCCACTTCTGGACACGGAATCTCAGCCAGGCTGTATGCATGGGGTAGACACCGCCCTTGCTCCCAGCCAGCGTGGCTGGGAGTGGAGGTGGGACCACTGGTCTGCAGGCCCGCGTCATCCCCGCACCTGCCTAGGTGGCCAGGCACCCAGCGGCTGCGGAGCAATTTCTCACTCCCTGCCAACTAGTGTGCCAGCTCTGCCATGCGAGCTGTGTGGCTACAGACAGGTCCCCCACCCTCTCTGGGCCCCAGCGCCCACCTCAGTGAGATGGGCCTGTGCTGGTGCCATGAGGGTGGGGTGAACTGGCATGTGCTTTGGACAGCAGAGGGCCTGGGAGGTCTGAGAGCTGGTCACACGAGCTCTTTCTTTCCTTCCCTTCCCTCCCCTTCCCTTCCCTCCCCAGCAGGCTCTGGGACACCCATGGTCCGAGGTTCTGCTGGGCCTGGCAGGAAGCAGGGAGCCCGGGTCAGAGCCCCACACACCACAGGGAGGGAGCCGGCTGCTTCCGGCCAGCCTTGGATTAATGGCTTTTAATTTAGAATTTAATCAATGTGGCTTCTCTCCAGAGAGCTGGATGCTGTGGTCTGGGAGTGAGTCATGTGATCTGTGAGTGGGGTGGGCAGGGGGCCCACGACGGCCTCTCCAGTCCCCCGCCCTGGCCCCACCCTGACTTGCTCTGCTTTGCCTGCAGTCAGCCAGCATCCTGGTCATGGAGGACTGCAACGTGCACTCGGCTGCCAGCATCCTGGCCTCAGTGAAGGAGCAGGAGGCCCGCTTCGAGCGGCTGACACGGGCATTGGAGCAGGAACGGCGCCATGTTGCCCTGCAGCTGGAGCGTGCCCAACAGCCTGGCATGGGCAGCAGTGGCGTGGGCAGTGGGCAGCCCTTGTCGATGGCCTGGCAACAGCTTGTCCTGCAGGTAACAGCCCAGGGACTCAGGAAGGGTGAAAATGGCCAAGTGGGGAAAAAAATCAAGGGGCCTAGGTGGACCACAAGCCAGCATGCAGTGGCTTATTGCACGACCTGGGGCCTCTGGGGAGGGAAAGAAAGTGGGATTCCAACCCCCTTGGGTATGCAGGGCATCATGTGACAAATGGGCAGGACACAGCCCAACCCTCAGAACAGCACTTTCCACTTGTGTGAGCCCTCAGGGCCCAGACAGCTGGGCAGGGTCTGTTCTGGGCGGCTCAGCAGTCAGCCTGGTGACACTGAGGGTTTTGCTTCCATGGAGTCTCTCTGCCTTCGTTGCCGGCATCAGTCAGTGGGTCAGCCCCGGGGGAGGCTTGAGCAGGGCTGAGGCTCTGCCTGCAGCCCAGCAGGTGACTGGCCATTGCCCCTGCTCAGCCCCAGGAGGTATAGAGCCCAGTCTGCTCTTGGCCAGGCCCTGAGAACTCTGAAGTTGGGATGTACAGTGAGGTCAGGAGGCCTCGTGGGGTCCTCCCGACACGAGCTGTGCCCCAGTACCGAACCTTCAGATGGGGCAATAGCGCCTGGCTCCTGGGGTGCTGGTGGGGGAGGAGGGAGTTTGCTGTGATTGTTGCAGTTCCTGTGATTGACTGAGATGCAGGGCAGGGCACGGGCAGAGCTCCAGGGAGCCAGACGGGCTGCTGGCTGTGGGGGCCCGGCACATATGTGCTGGCGGCTTGGGGCGGCCTGGACCTCTGTGGCTGGAGAGAAAAGGAGGGGGTTACGGGTCTTGGTGGAGACTGGCCCAGTGCGCTAGCTTCATCTAGCCTGGGCGTTTGGGGCTCAGAAGCAGTGGTCTGTGTCAGGCTGGGGGACCTGGCCAGTAACTGCCCCCAAGCCTTGATGTCCTCATCTACCAGTGGGTGATCCATACGCACGGCCCAGCATGGTCCACAGTCAGAGCTGAAGGCGCATCTTCAGTGGGCCCATACACACTGGGTAGCTGTCTTTCCAAGCCAGCTGGTGCTGACGTGGCCGCACAGCCAGTTCATGGGAGGCTGGAACTGAGGCCAGGTGGGTCTACGTATGAGGGCCACCCCTGTGGCCCCCTGGACCCCAGGCACTCCAAAGGGTGAGGCCTGCACCCCCAAATTTGGGGAGCAGAACAGCCCGCTGGGCCACACAGGGACAGTGGCAGCCCATGACCCCAAGGCCACTCTTTAGGCTCCAGGCCCTCTTTCCAGCCCTCCCAGGCCAGAAAGGGCTCTGGCCTCCAGCCCAGAGGGTGCTGCTGAAGGTCAACGCCCCTGTGGGAAGACATTCCCATAGCCTGGAGCTGCCCTGGCCTCCTGAGGGCTGCAGCCTGAAGATCAGGCCACCACCCTCCCTGCCCACTACCCCTCCCCACCCAAGGCCCTCCAAGACCTGCCCTTGGTTTTCTCTCTTGGGAGGAGATGGTTTCTCAGGCTGAGATCAGAGAGAGTGTGTTCCCAGGGCTGTGGCTGGACTAGCAGGGCTGATGGGGAGGCAGCCACATCCAGTGGGCCAGGCCTGGCAGCCTCCATGCCAAACCTGCTTCCCAGACCCATCTCAGCAGGAGGTGCCTAGTGACCCACCTGTGAGCCACGGCTGCCTGGACCTGGTCCTCAGTGTCAGAGCCCGGATCTGTGCAGCTTAGAGGCTGGTGGCAAGGCAGGTAGCTGGGGCTGGGGAGTCGAGAGTCTCGGGGTGCTGCTCCACAGTGCTGGCTGCCTGCCCTTCATCCTCTAGCAGAAAGGGTCGCCTCCTCCAGACACCTGGAGCAGGCTGGCTGGAGCAGGACTGACCCTCAAGCAATGTGTGTGTGTGTGGAGGCGGGGGACACCTTTAGGGACCTGGCCAACTTTGGGCTGGGCCAAGAGGGGGATGAGGCTAGGGCAGTAACAGATGGTGAAATTTGGGAGAAGACAGAAATGACTCACATGTAAGCATTCAGGCCAAGTTCTCTCAGGGCAGTGGTACAGTCTTCTGCTCCTGCCCCAGGTAGCTCCACGGATGGAAGTTACAGGGGTCCAGTGGTAAGGACAACTCAAGGGAAACTGAGACTCAGAGGAACATGCAGTGGACACCCAGAGTGCTTGAGCATGCTGGTTGCATGGCCTATGTGCATGGAGTGTCCTAGAAGAGGAGTGGGGTCTGGGGAGAAGCAGGTGGGAAGCAGAAAGCCAAGGCTAAGGCCCCCTCTCTTGCCCAGCCTGCTGAACCTTTGTGGGCCGGCCCAGCTCTGTTCAACCCAGAGCATAAGCCTCTCGTTCTTGGTGTGAGAGCCGTTGGCTTGCGTTTGCGGGGTATGACCCGAGAGGGCCCCAGCCCAGACCCTTCCCTGTGTCTACGCTTCCCTTTGGCCAAGCCAGACCCCCAGGGTGGCTGCACCTCCAAGCCAGGCTGCTGGGGGTGGGGAGTGCACCATAGTAGGAGAAGCCCTGATTAACCGTCCCCTCTAGCTCCCACTTCCCAATAGGTCAAAGACATGGAAGGGAGAGGATCTGAGGCCAGCTGGGCCCCACAAGCTTTCGCCCAGGGTCACCCAAGAGTTGTGCTCCCTCCCCTCCCTTTGATCTGCTCTGACACCTCTCAGAGGATGGGGGACCCCTGGACCTCTGTGACTTGATGGGGAGAACGCAAGAGAAAGTGGGTCAGTGCAGGCCCGGGTTGAGCTCTGTGGGGACGCTTACTGGGGAGGTGCTGGAGGGTTGGCAAGAGCCTGGAGCCAGATCTAGGAAACCTGAGCGACATCGCCGTCAATACTCTTATAGGCCACCATTTCACAGCTAGGGGAAACTGAGTCGCAGCCGGGATGGGCAGCTTGTGCCAGGAGGGTGGTCTTGCAGGATGCCTTAGCCACACTGGCCCCTGCATTGCCAGAACTGTTTCCTCAACTGCAGGGGTAGGGCTGTGGGCTCTTTTACTGGGGGTAAACCGAGGCCTGGGAAGGAGGACTCGGCCGGAAAATGCTACCTCCGCGGTACGGGGGTGGGGAAGCCCTGACTGACCTGACTGCAGGGGCAGAGGGCGACCCCGGCCCAAGGCTGCAGGCAAGACCCGCTCCGCGCCGGTCGGGGCGGGGCTTCGCCCCGCCCAATTGGCCGCCCGCCGCCCCTCCCCTCCCGGGTGAGACCCCAGCCGATTGGCTGCTATCCACCCCGCCCCAGCTTGGCCCCTCCCGATTGGCTGCTCGCCTCACCGTCCCGCCCCTCCCGATTGGCCGCTGGTCGCGCCTAGCCAGGTCGGCCCCGCTGGGAGCGAGTCCGCCTAACCCGAGCTGAGCGGCCGAGGCACCGCAGCTGAACCCAGTCCAGCCGCCGCCACCGCCGGCTCGCGTCCCCCGCGCCCGGCCCGATGCCGGCCGAACTCAGACAGGTTGGAGGGAACTTGGTCCCGGGAGGGGGCACTGTCCCGGGGGCCGGTGGCGGAGGGCGGGCCGCCGGCCCTCCGGGAGGACCCGCTTTTGTTCGTGGAGCCGCCGGCCGGAGGTGGCTATTGTCTGCGCCCCCGGGCCGGGGCCGGGCGGGGCGGCGAAGTGAGCGCGCCACCGGGGGTGCGGGGAGCGGGTGGAGGGGTGGGAGCGGGCGCACCCGGGCCAGCGCCCGGGACAGGTGCCTGGGACGGGGTGGTGGGCAGGGCCTTCCCGAGCAGACCCTCTGCGCAGGTGGGAGGCCGAATCTGGAGAGGGCGGCGCGACTAGGCCTACCCCAAATTCACAGGGCCCCGGCTCTGGGGGCCGCGCAGGAGCTTCGGAGCTTTAATGCAAGCCGGGTCTGCCGCGGCAGCGCACGTGGGGAGAGGGCTGGGGGACTGCCCTGCCCACGTGCGGAGGCGGAGGGGGGCTTCCTCCCAGCACCAGCATGGGGGAAGGCTCGCGGGCAGCCTGCACTCTTGCTCAGAGGGGCGGGGTCCCCTAACAGGCGGGGAAACTGAGGCAGAGTGGAGGAGCAAGAGGTAGGTCTCCTACACACCTGCTCACCTGGACAGCTAGGTGCCTGCCTGCCCCAGAGATGGAGAGGCCAGTTCAGGGGAGCTGGGGGAATGTGGGGCCACTGTGTGCCTGATGGGTGTGGGCTGGGCTTGGGAAAGCTAGGGTGGGTGATGGCCCACCTTGCCGTCGCCCACAAGCTTGCTCCCCCAGTCTGCTGGGCACCTACTGCCCCTTGGCCTCTTGGCCATTCATCCTGGGCCTGCGCCCTTGCAGGTGGACTGCTGCTGTGGAGCGGGGAGCTCCCGGTCAGCCAGGGCTGGGTTCGCCACTGTGGGCACCAAGGGAGAGGACGTCTGTAATGGCCAAGGACTTGCTCCATGGTGGGAGATGCTTGCCTGGCTTGGCCTGGACTTCATCCAGGATGGCCGCTCTGGATGGGGGGCTGGTATTCCTCCACCCCTCGGTTCATTCATCCAGCAGCAGCCGTCTCGTGCTCTCTGAGAGCCTCGACAGGGGGTTGTGGGAGCCAGGGGTGGGATCCCACCTTAATCTATCCCTTACGTGTGCTGGTGGGGCTGTGGACAGGGTGGGACAACCACCCCACATCTTGTTCTTCGTGATCCAGACCATGGGTGCTCATCTCTCAAGGGCAGACATTGCAGGTGGATCCGTGCCTCTGGGACCCCAGTCCAGCTCCCCACCAGTGGTGACTTGGCTTGTTTCCTCTGTCCCCTCCTTCCGCCATTCCCACATGCGCCCCCAGAGGCTGCTGTGGGCTTTTGCCCAGGGGTGGCCCCTCTGTGTCTTGTCCCATGTCTCAGTTTTCTGAGCCTCACACACCTTAGATCTGGTCACAAAGTCAGGACTGGCACTATCCCACCTGTCCTGTGGCCTGGACACCCCGGGTCCTTCTTGTCTTCATACAAGAAAGCTGAGCCCAGGTGTGTGACAGGGCCAGAGCCCTCCAGCTCTGGGCCTCTGGAGACCCTCTTGAGAGCAGTGGTTGGGTCCACCTTTCTGGGATACTGGTCACTCCCGCCCCTGCTTGGAGTCCTGGGCTCGGCCCCTCCCACAAGTTCACAGGAGCTCATGGGAAACTCCAGAAGTGTACAGCAGCCCCTTGCTGGTCCAGACCCAGGGCCCCTGGACCAAGTGGACCATGGATAGGAGGACCATGGGACAGATTTGGGCCCTGGGGAGAGCTGATGGGAGGCTGGACAGTCATCCCAGTGACAGAGGCAAGGATGGTGCCAGGGCAGAGGGAGGGTAAGGCAGTTGACAGGACTTGGCGGAATTTGGGGTGTGGGGGAGGCTGCAGGTGTTGTTCATGTCTAGGGTATGAGGGAAATCTGGGACTGCAGGGCTGGGGGTTCCTGAGGTGGGCCAGCCTGGGTAGGTGGCCATGGGACATGGGGCCCTAGAGCAGGGCCTTGAGGCCAGACGAGGATCCAGGCAGCCTGGTCAGCAGCCTCTGTTGAGAGCTGACTGTGTCCTGGTCAGTCAGTCTGTGACCCCATGTTCTCACCCCAAAGACATTTCAGAGGCCCAAGGCAGGGGTCGACCTTGGGCTCCTTCTACCCTAGGCCTTGGGTCCCCCACCTGCCGGCTCTGAGACTCCCATGGTAGATGCTGCATAGGTGGTTGAGGAAGTCTGGACATGCAGGTAGAAGGCAGGAGGGGATGTCGGTGCTGGGTGCTGTCGGGAGAGCCTGTGAACTGACGTGCCTGGGCCGGGGAGCTGGGATGGGTGTTCGTGCACATGTGTGTCCAGGTCCCTTTCTGCATGTGTGTGCCCAGGCGTGTGTAACGGGGGCCGGGCCTCCCTGTGATCGCCGGCTGACTCACGCTCCCGCCTCCCTGCCCACCGGGGTGAAGTCATCACCATTTTTAGCTCCCTGAGGTCATTTGCCAGTCAGGGCTCTTGGGGCCTTGGGATCCCGCTGCCGGGCTGCCCGGGCTGGGTGTTGGTGGCTGATGCTGCAGGGTTGCCAGGCCTTGTTGGGCCACTGGCTCTCCTGGACCCCCATCCCCTCTTCCCCCAATTCTGCATTGTGTCTGCAGGCTGGAGTGAGAAGCAGCAGCCAGGCCCCCCTGGCACTGAGGTCCAAGATGTGCACCCCCTGTGCCACCCTCTAGCAGCCCAAGCCTGGCCAGGGGGTAGTGGCTCTTCTCGGAGAGGGGCAAATGTATGCAAATGTATGCATACCTACTAAGGGGTTCGTACTCCTGGCAGTGTCCTGGACAACCTGGTCTCCTCCTGTCAGTCCTGCTCCCTGCACTCCCTGTTCCCTGTGCTTTGTAGCCATGGGGCCTTGCTTCTCCCCCACTTCCCCGGCTGAGCAGAGAGCTCACTGCCAGCCACACTTTTGCTCCCACAGTTGCCAAGTGCAGATGGGGCGGCCGAGGCCCCAGCAGGGGCATGCTGTCCCTGAACCTATGCTCCAGAACCGCCCCAGCTCCCCAGTGCCCTCAGAGAAGAGCCAGGCCACCCTGCCCAGCCGCATACCAGCGTGTCCCCACCCCAGGCCTCAGTTTACTTCTCTTTCCCAAGGAACAGCATCCTTCCTTCCTGGCCAGGTCCCCGACAGGCATACTACTTGCATTCTAGGACTGAGAAGGCGGCAGCCAAGGCTGTCGCCCCAGAGGGGTGACATGTGACTGAAAGCCCTTCCCTGTGGATGCCTGAAATCCCCCGTTAGCAGTTTGTGCAGTTCTGGGTAGTCCTTTCTCCTCTGTCAGGCCTCAGTTTCTCTTTTTCATAAAATCACATATTGTCCTCCGAAGCCCTGCTTCTGGGGGAGGGGGCACATTCTGTGACCTCTTCCTCTGTCACCAGAGCCTGAGGGATGCTCCCAGCAGGTTGGTGCAGGCTTCTGGGACCCCTGAAGAGGCTGCAGGGGCCCAGAACCTTAGCACTGTGTGTATTTGGGGGGACATGCATTCCTTTAGGACAGGACCCCAACCTGGGGAGACTTCACACCCGAGGCCCTCGGGAGGTAGGCCCCGAGGGCAGCCCTGGGCACCTTGCCTTGCATGCTCCTGGGCCCGGGGACGGGAGCAGAGCAGGGCTCTGGTGCCAGGCAGATGCAGGTTGAGCTGCTGGCCTTTCCTGGGCCTCAGCTCCCTGTCTGTGCAGGCTTCAGGGGCCTGGGGCCCAGGCGGGGACCCATCCCACAAGGCACGGGCCTGGGCCCTGGAGCAGGACCTGTCCTCCTCCTGACCCGGCCCTGGCTGCCCGGGAATGTGCTCCCCCGCGCCCGCCCACTGCAGCTTGGGTTTCAGCTCCTACCCGTCCTGGCCAGACGCTGATCCTGGGATGTTGGCATGGTGGGGGGGGACCCAGGTGGTCAGAGGCCTGGGGTCCCCATGCCACTCAGCATAGCAGGGGTCCAGCCCAGCTGTGCTGTGGGCTGGCCTGGCCTCTCTGAGCCTCAGTTTCCCCACTGGTGAATCTGGCCAGTAGGCCTGTGGGCTTTAGAAGAGCCTCTCTCCAGCACCATCTTGCCTGTGGGGATGTTGGCAAGGGGGGCTGAGAGCTGAGGGCCAAGGCTGGGGAGACCCGGGGGTGTGTGGGGGAGGGGACACCAGGGTTCCCATCAAGGATCAGCTGGGCCCACATTGGCCTGAATCCACCCTCTCTGGGCTCTCTGATATGACACCCAGGGCCTCAGTGAGGGGTACCAGCCACTGGCCCGAGTGAGGTAGGGCCAGGCCCTGCCCACTCAGCACCCCAAGAGTATCTGGGCCGGAAGGGGCAAGGGTATTTTGGTGTTCTGAGTGCGCAGGGCATTCTGGGAGTTGGGTATTTCTGTCCTGCGAGGGTGTCTAGCTGGCCTTGGGGATGGTGGGAGCCTCGGTGTGGCCACAGGGAGTCGGTGAACAATGCTGAAATTGCCACCCCCTGCACCCAAGGTTTCTGGGGTGGGCAGGGAGGAGGCACAGGAAAGAGCCATCCTTTAGGGAGGGCACAGGCAGGGGTGATGAGTGACGTCAGGAGAGCGTCCTGTGGGTGTTTGGGCCTCCAGGAGCTGTGGCAGCTGGGCTTACAGCTCAGACAGGGCTGCCCAAGACTGCGCCGCTGGGCCCAGGGCCTTATCCACTAGATCAGCCCGAGGAGGACCTGGGGTGGGGACCAGCCCCTCGGCTTTCAGAGGCAAGAATGTGCTGCTGTCCTCACCAGCCGGGGCTGAGACAGGCCCTGGGGCAGGGGAAGAAGGCCCTCCTGGCGTCCAGGCCAGCACGAGCTTCCTTGCCCCAGGGCTGCTGAGCACGGGGTCCTCCCACCAACACCTGCCCCCTTGCCCAGGAGCAGAGCCCAGGCAGCCAGGCCTCTTTGGCCATGATGCCGGAGGCGCCTGAGGTGCTGGAGGAGACAGTGACGGTGGAGGAGGACCCTGGCACCCCCACCTCCCATGTGTCCATCGTCACATCGGAAGATGGCACCACTCGTCGCACTGAGACCAAGGTACACCTCGCCCTGGCCTCCTGCAGGCCACCCATTATTCAGGTGGAGGGCTGAGGCCACCCTGGCCTTTCAGGCTGCCAGCCCACAGGCTGCCCCCTCACCCACCAGGTCACCAAGACAGTCAAGACGGTGACCACTCGAACAGTGCGCCAGGTGCCCGTGGGCCCTGATGGCCTCCCCCTGCTGGACAGTGGCCACCCACTGGGCCCCTTCACCGATGGCCCCCTGGACCGACACTTCCTGCTGCGCGGGGGTGGCCCGGCAGCCACTCTCTCCCGCACCTGCCTTGGCAGCGGAGGCGGCTTTCCTGACGAGCCCCGCGACGTCCCCAGCTATGGCAGCCTGTCCCGCGGGCTGGGTGTGCGGCCTCCGCGCGGAGGCCCCCTGGGCCCAGGCTCTGGTGATGGCTGCTTCACGCTGCCCAGCCGCCGGGAGGCCTTCCCCGCGGGCCCTGAGCCTGGGCCACCAGCCGGCCGCTCCCAGCCCGAGCGGTTCCAGGCAGAGCCGTATGGCTTGGAGGACGACACTCGCAGCCTGGCTGCTGAGGACGAGGGGGGCCCGGAGCTGGAGGCTGACTGTGGCACAGCCGCACGGAGGAGGCCAGACTGTGGGCGGGGCCTGCGCACCAGGTGAGCCCCCATGCGCTGTCACTGCCTCCGAGAAGCCTGCCTTCCACTCCTTGCAGAGTACCACACGGGTAGTCTCGCTGCGGTGCTGTGTTAATAACGCACACGTTAGTTTGAATTGGCCTTGGCTCTTCTCAGGGACAGCGGCAAGGGCGGGCTCTGGGCTGTGGGATTGCACTGGGCACCCTCCCTGTGGGTCTGGAGCAAGAGAATCTGGTGACGCGCCCATGCCTGCTGCCCCTGCTCCAGCCAGATGGCCCGGAAGACACAAGCCCAAGGGACCCAGGGCATTTTTCTGAGCTTGGGCCCCAGCCCCTTCCCCATCACAGGAGCACCCAGAACCCAGGCCCTCGGTCCTTCCCTTCCCTCTGCAGCCTTTGGTTCTGTCTCCCCTGCCCTCAGCTTCTCTGTCTGTCATGTGGGAACATGACCACTGCCTGGGTCTGGATTATGCTTTGTGGCCACAGGCGAGACACTCGCCCACCCCCAGCCCCAATCCCTCACCTAGGAAGTGGGTTTGACATCTTGTGCCCTGGAGAACTGGTGGCCTGAGGCCCCTCAGATGGTCCTACCAGGCTGGCTATGTGCAAGGGGTGCACTAGCCAGACATGGCCTCATGGGGAGGTGGGACCCCAGTCACAGACAGATGTTTCGTAGACACACATTTAGCTGGGAGTCAGGGAAACTGCCTGGTGATGGGAGTGAGTGAGCTCCCATCTGGGAGGGATACAAGTTCTGATGAGATTGGCTGGGGTTTGGCTCTGTCACTGGCTGTGAGTTAGTTCTTGCTGGGTCGGGTATGACCCTCAGCACCGACGATGCTCTAGGCTCAGCCCTGCCCCATGGGTTCATGGTCCCCCGGAGAATGTGTGATGGGGCCGCTTGGGGGCAAGGCCAGCCAGCAGCAGCGAGAAGACGGTCATGCACCGTGCTCACCTGCACAGGGCCTACGAGGACGTGGCGGACGATGGCGGTGAGCTGATGGAGGAGCGGCCCCCCTTCCCAGCCACGACGGCGCCCCTGGCCCAGCCAGAACATGGCAGCCTGGGCAGCCTGGACCGGGCAGTGCGGCGCTCACCCTCGGTGGACAGTGCCCGCAAGGAGCCGCGCTGGCGGGACCCCGAGCTGCCCGAGGTGCTGGCCATGCTGCGGCACCCCGTGGACCCCGTGAAGGCCAACGCGGCCGCCTACCTGCAGCACCTGTGCTTTGAGAACGAGGGTGTCAAGCGCCGCGTGCGGCAGCTGCGGGGGCTGCCGCTGCTTGTGGCCCTGCTGGACCACCCGCGGGCGGAGGTGCGGCGCCGGGCCTGTGGGGCACTGCGGAACCTCTCGTATGGCAGGGATGCTGACAACAAGGCCGCCATCCGGGACTGCGGCGGAGTGCCTGCCCTGGTGCGCCTGCTGCGGGCTGCCCGGGACAGCGAGGTCCGCGAGCTTGTCACAGGTGAGGCGCCCGGCCGCCTGCATCGCGGTTCAGTCGGGAGTCAGGCTTAGGCACTGTGTCAGGTCTCTACCGCTGGACTTGGCCGCCACAGGTGGGGCTGGCACTGGCCCCCTCCCCGCCAGCTCCCATGTCCCCACCATGACTACTCTGGGTCCTGCCTCTCTGGCCCCCCCAGCAGGGCAGTGGTGGGGACCATGGCTGGTCAGGGTCATGTGATGATCCCCTCTTGGCGTGGCCCCAGGAGCATAGTCCCACCTGCCTGGGTGGCTGGGAAGGGGTGGGGAAAAGAAGGCACATGCCAGCTCCAGGCTCCCTGCCAGCCCCTCCTATGTGTCCTGGCCTCTAGGGGGCTCCTTCCCCGCCCCGGGGAGCCCCCTCTCGGTGTGGCGTGTGCATCTCACCCACACCAGAGCAGCACCCAGGGCCTCTTGTGGCTTTTGTCACTCCTGTCTTCCGGCGTGAGCTGGGGCCCGAAGAGGGCGGGGTGGGTCCTGAGCTGGTCCTGTGGGGACAGTGCCTGTGGTCAGCACTGGCGGGTCGATGGCACCCTGCAGGCACACTCTGGAACCTGTCGTCCTACGAACCCCTGAAGATGGTCATCATTGACCACGGCCTGCAGACGCTGACCCATGAGGTCATTGTGCCACACTCGGGCTGGGAGCCAGAGCCCAACGAAGACTCCAAGCCACGGGATGCTGAGTGGACGACTGTCTTCAAGAACACATCAGGCTGCTTGAGGTGTGCATGGGGCCTTGCTCAGGTGCCCCTCGAAGCCTCCCAGGGCTGTTCCCACCCAAGGAGGCAGGAGCCAGGCACCGGAGCCTGCATGCACACCTGGGGACAGCTGTCCTAGGAATAGCCACGTCCCTGTGTCCCAGATAACATGGAAGACAGCTAGCCACCCAGGCCTCGGCGTCAGAGCCAGGTTACAGTTTCTGCCCGAGTCCCGAGAATGTGCCTGATGGGGCTGTACTCACCCCCACAGGCAGCCTCTGGATGTCTGCCACCCTCCCATGTACCCCTGCTCCATCCCTGCCCAGCTTCGACCCATCCCTGTGACACCCAGGGAAGGGGAGCTAGGATCCTCCTCTCCAGTCTGCCTCAGAGGCCTCATCCCACCTCCTTGTGACCCCTGCCCTCCCCCCACCACCCTTGGAGGCCCTGCAGAGACCCCACAGGCAGTCCTGCGTCCCCTCGGTCCTGCCTGTCCATCAGGATATGCCCCCATGGCCCTCTGGGGTCCTTAGCACAGGGTGGAGCCCTGAACTGCACAGATTCAGGCGTCTGGATCCACTTCTGTCCCTTTGCAGTTCAGCTGAGAGTCAGGGGACCCCCCACCCCACACAGATGCCAGGCCAGGGCCCCCTCCTGGGGTCTCAGCAGTCAGGCCATTGCTGCTTCACCTTCACTGCTAGCCTCTTGTCATCTGCTAGCAGCCCTAACGGCATGGCACAGAGCACGTTCTGCAGATAAGATGAGACCCCGGAGCTGGAGCTGGGGTCACAGGGCTTGCTCTTGGCCACACAGGAATGTGAGCTCAGATGGTGCAGAGGCCCGGCGGCGACTCCGTGAGTGTGAGGGGCTGGTGGACGCACTCCTGCACGCCCTGCAGTCGGCCGTGGGCAGGAAGGACACGGACAACAAGGTAGGCAGGGAGGCCCTGGCAGGCCCCAGGCAGGGTCAGTATCGCAGCCTCCCATGAAGGGTCGGGGAACGGAGCAGGAGCCCTGGACTATCCAGGCGGCACAGGGGACGGGTGTGTGGTGCAGGGCAGCAGGTGTGCCCTGAAGCCCTGGACCAGGTCCCGCGTGTGGTAGGTGCTCCCCGCTCCTTCCTCAGCCCCTCCCTGGGTTTCGCCCGAGTGGGCCCCTAACCCAGGCCTCCCCATCCTACACCCGGTCCCTTCTGCACTCACGAGCTGTGCCACCTTCCCTGGGGGAGCGGTCAGTGTCCCGTGCCCCCCAGCGGTACCCTAGCCCCCTCTCCCTGCAGTCAGTGGAGAACTGCGTGTGCATCGTGCGGAACCTCTCCTACCACGTGCACAAGGAGGTGCCGGGGGCTGACAGGTACCAGGAGGCCGAGCCCAGGCCCCCGGGCAGTGCCATGGGTGCCCAGCGCCGGAGGAGGGAGGACGCCGGCTGCTTTGGTGGCAAGAAGGCCAAAGGTGTGTGGGTGGGACTGGGGTACTGCTCTAGGACCCCCGACCCTGCCAAGCCGAAGGCCCTCCACACCCACCGGGGACACATTCAGGGAGCCAAGGAGGGTGCCCAGGACCACCTGTGCAGTGGTCCCCCCTGGCGCCCGGACCCAGGCCCTCAGCTCCAGGAAGGGCTTGGGGGCCCAAGTTTGGAAGTGCCGAGGACAGCGCCGCCTCCTGGCATTGGCAGGACACCCGAGGACCCTGGGGAGCCCAGGGGGCAGCACCCCACCTGCCTCACGCCGTCCCTACCTCGGGTGCAGCTGCCAGGGGTGTGTACACTGCCTTCACCTGCCCCACTGCGTTGGCCTTTTCTGATCCCCGTCCCACTTGTGGGCACTCAGCCCCCAAAAGTAATCGGGGTGAGAGTCCCCGTCCCTCTGCCCTACATTTCTTGGGAGGGAATGGGGGTGCTGCCCGCTCAGCCTCCTCTCCTCTCTCCTGTGCTTCCTCCGGCCGCCCAGAAGAGTGGTTCCATGAAGGTAAGTCCCTGTTTGTCCTGCTGTGCAGGCCTGGCGGGTGCAGTGGGCACCAGGGACCCCTCCCCGCCCCCATTGCTCAGGCAGCCATCTCCATGACAACTGTAGGACCTTTCATCCTTGGGAAGTCCCGATCCCAGATCCTTCTCTAGGCAGCCATCTCCATGGCAACTGTGTGGACATGACAACTGCAGGAATGTCAGCCTGGGGCTGGTTGGGAGGCCGAGGGGCTGTCCCTCTGTAACCTCAGAGCCAAGGGTGGATAGGGCCTGGCCATGTCCATTCCCAGGGGCACTGGGGAGCAGGGTCTGCCCCTCTGATGGGATGGGCCAGGTGTGGCTCAGATGGAGGGACCATGCAAATGCCCCAGGAGGCTGGGTAGGGCAGGCCCCTGATTGTCTGAACTCAGCTCTGCCTTCCAGGAAGGGGAAGGTTCCTCATCCGAGCAGGAGGGCAGCCGGGAGGTGGTGAGCTGGCTCTCACGGAGGTGTGCAGGCCGAGGCTGACGGGTGTTAGGTGGGGCTGCTGCAGGGACCTGCGAGTGGGGGGTCTCCTGGCCAGCAGAGCCCAGGGCTGGGTCCTGGCCCCAGACAGGGGCCAGTTTCCCCATGAGTGGGATTCTTGGCTCCAGCCCCGCCTCACTGTGCAGCCAGGCAAGTCCTGTCCCTGCCAGCCCTTGGCTTCCCTGTCTGCACCTCCCTGCCCCAGCCTGGGCTCCTGAACCCCTCAGTTCACCCACATGGTGGGCCCAAGGAGCCCATCGGGAGGATCTGCAGTGCAGCTCCCAGCACCCGATGGAGGATGAGTCCTGGCAGCTCAGGCAGGGCTCGGACCTCCCTAGGCCTAACTGCCACCACTGCCCTTTGGGCAGAGCTGCCTGCCTGACTCAGAGCAGTGCTCTGTTCCCAGGCCTCTTGGTGCCCAGTCTTGGATGTGGGGGTGCTGTCCTCACCCCTCCTGACACATACTTGCACCCTGCAGGGTCCACCTCACCTCCCACTGCCCTTCTGTTCCAGGGAAGAGGGATGGTGAGATGGACCGGAACTTTGACACTCTGGACCTACCCAAGCGGACTGAGGCTGCCAAAGGTGAGCAGTGGGAGGTGGAATCCAGGCCGAGGCCTGTCCAGGAGTTAAGCTTTGTACCACCAAACGGCTGAAGGGCCTTGGGGATCTCGTGGGGAAACTGAGGCCTACAGGTGTGGGGTTCCTCGGAGGACTGTGCAGTCCCTGGGCACCTGCTCAGGGCTCAGAATCAGGGTCTGTGCCACAGGTCATTTCAGGCAGGGTGTGGGCGCAGAGGCAGGGAGGAGCCAGGCACTTGCCAGGTCACATAGCACATGAGAGGCTGGCAGGGATTGGAGTGAGGCCTAGCTGGGCAGGGCCTCCTGTGCCAGCCGAGGAGCCCGGGTTCACTCCTAGGGATTTTGGAGCCCCGAGGTGCAGTCAGATCCAGTTGGGAGGCTGGGCAAGATCACCCAGGTCATGTGGGGGAGCGGTTCAAGCTTGTCGCTCCCTGTGTCCATCGGAGCCCCACTCTGTGTGGCACTTCTCTGTGCACTGGGAATCCAGCCTGGGCGAGAGAGGTCTGCCCTGCAAGCCCAGATGCCCAAGAGCAGGGTGCAGCAGCGCAGCCGTGGAGGTCTGGGGGGAAGCATCACAGGCAGAGGGACCAGCCCATGCAAATGCCCTGCAGGGGCAAGTGCTTGGAGCATTTGGGGGACAGGAGGCTGGAGTGGAGGGAGTATGGGACATGAGAACTGGAGAAGGGGTGATGACACGTGGGGCGTGCGGGGGAGGGGAGGAAATGTCCAGGGACACAGAAGCCTAAATGTGGGGGCAGACTTGGAAGGCTGCTCCGCCCTCCTCTCTGGAGCACTGTGGGGTGGCTCTGCTGCCAGGCTGGAGCCTCAATTGATGAGGAACGAGGAGTGGTTGAGTGGCTCTGACAGGGAGGGTGGGCCTTATATACGGGTGGGGGGGCTGTTGCTAGGGAGTCTGAGTCCTGTTGCTAGGGGAGCAGCTGTGGTTACTGCCTCCCTCCCCACCCCAGGCCTCCCGGAAGCTCCAGCATCAGGCAGGTCCCATTTCTTTGGCAGTGGAGTCAAGGAAGAATGACCTCGCCTAAACCCACTGCTACCTCAGAGCTTGGGTTGATTGCCTTGTGAAGTGGCAAGGCTTTTTACTCTTCGGTGGCTAAGGGGTGAACATGTTGCTGCTAAACATTCCTGATGATGCCACAGCCATCCTGGGCCACAGCTCGCCCTTCCCTGGGAGGGCTGAGGAGGGGGTAGGGGGTGATGGGGCGGCCTGGGTGACTGTGGGCTGCGGGTGCTCCGTGCGCAGGCTTCGAGCTGCTGTACCAGCCCGAGGTAGTGCGTCTCTACCTGTCCCTCCTGACGGAGAGTCGGAACTTCAACACTCTGGAGGCCGCAGCCGGTGCCCTGCAGAACCTCAGTGCCGGCAACTGGGTGGTGAGAGGCCAAGCCTGGCAGGGAGGAGGCCGAGGGAATCCCAGGAGCATTCCCGGTGGAGATGCTGGGGGAGCTGCTGGGGGAGGGCTTTGTCAGGCGGGGGAGAAGAACAGTCCAGCCGGAGGAGCGGTCAGGGCTCAGGTAGGCGAGCGTCTGGTGTGTGCGGCGCGGCCAGCACTGAGCACACCTCACACCCCCGCCGCAGTGGGCCACGTACATCCGCGCCACAGTGCGCAAGGAGCGCGGGCTGCCGGTGCTGGTGGAGCTGCTGCAGTCAGAGACCGACAAGGTGGTGCGCGCCGTCGCCATCGCCCTGCGCAACCTCTCGCTGGACCGGCGCAACAAGGACCTCATCGGTGAGGGCGGGGACGGGGGTCTGGGGCCCGGGCCACCCGCTCCTCGCGGCCCCCCTCCTGCCGGCACCGGAGTGTCCTTACAGCCCCTGCCTGCAGGGAGCTACGCCATGGCCGAGCTCGTGCGAAATGTGCGCAGCGCGCAGGCACCTGCGCGGCCCGGGGCCGGTCTGGAGGAGGACACAGTGGTGGCCGTGCTCAACACCATCCACGAGATCGTGTCTGACAGCCTGGACAACGCGCGCTCGCTGCTGCAGGCCCGCGGCGTGCCTGCGCTGGTGGCACTTGGCGCCTCCAGGTGGGTGGGTGGGGCTTAGGTGGGCAGGAGGTGCCCCCAGGTGGGCGGGGCGGGGCCTAGGTGGGGCCAGAGCAGGGCCGTCTTGGCCAGACACTGACCCCAGCCCGGACCGCAGCCAATCGGTGCGCGAGGCGAAGGCCGCATCCCACGTGCTGCAGACGGTGTGGAGTTACAAGGAGCTGCGTGGTGCTCTGCAGAGGGACGGCTGGACCAAGGCGCGCTTCCAGGTTCGGCCCACCCGGCCCTTCTCTCTCACTTCGCCCAGGCTGGGTACCCCGTGGGAGCACCCCGACCCACCCCGTCTGTTATGTGCCCTCCTCCCCCTAGTCGGGTTCTGCTAATGCCAAGGGCCCCAAGGCACCACCGAGTCCCGGAGGCTTGGACGATAGCACACTGCCGCTGGTGGACAAGAGCCTGGGTGAGTATGAGGCAGGGGTCCATCCTGAGGTTCAGGAGTGTCCTTCCACCCTGCTGAGGGGTAGAGGGAGGCCGACCTTCCTCCAGGAAGATGGCCCCCTCCCTTCCCCTCCCCAATCCTCTCCACCCGTGGTGTTCACCTTGGCACCAGGCTGAGGCCAGCCCTGGTCCCCTGCCACCGCTGCAACCAGCCAGCCACCCGCTCGTACCTTGCAGACGGTGAGAAGCCAGGCAGCCGGGACGTGATCCCCATGGAGGCACTTGGCCCAGGTGAGGGCAGGTGCAGGTACAGGCTGCTTATAGTCTGTGTGGGGAGGACATTCCGAGGAGGTGTGGTTGGAAAAAAGATTTGGTTCAGGGGTGAGGGGTGGGGCAGCCAGGGAGGGGTCACTGCCCAGCCAGGGTGTCCTGTCTGGCAGCTGAGGGGGCAGCTGGAGGGTTCTGAGTTGCTGGTGGGGAACAGGGGAGAGGCTGCAAGGCCCACCGCACGGGAGGGGCCGTGAGAAGGCCTGGCTCAGAGCGGGCTAGGTGGGGGCCCTCTCCAGAATGCATCCTGGGCTGAGAGGGAGATCCACGCCTGGTGCCTGCCTCAGAGTCCTCTCCTGCCTCCATCCCACAGATGGATACTCCGCCGTTGACCGGAGGGAGTGCAGGGCTCGAGGCAGTGAGCCTGCAGGGGAGGCCTCTGAGAAGGAATCGTTGAAAGTGAGTGGCTGTGGGCAGGTGTCCAGGGAGGTGGTGTGTCCGGGGGTCACCTGGAGAGGGGCCCAGGCAAGGTTTGGTCTGGGGCCTGGGGTGGGGCTCACCTGCAGGGCAGTTGGGCTAGGAGACCCGTTCGGGGTGTGGCCCTTCTGCCTCGGGAACCTCACGTCAGAGCCAGCCTGTGGGTGCAGGTGGTTAAAAACTCGCACCCACTGGGAGGGAGGGGGCCCGGGACAGAGGGCGCATCTGCACCCTCCTTTGCATGGTCTTGCCTCCAGGGCAGCCCCTGCCATCTGCTCTGTGCCAACCCTGCCTCTCCGAGCCCCGCTGGTTCAGCTCCCCCGGCCCTCAGGCCTCTCCTCGCGTGCACCCCGGCTCTCACCCTGCCCTGCTGACCAGCCCAGCCCCAACTCGCCAGCTCGGACTAACCTGCTCTGTTCTGCCTCTAACGCCCTCCTGCCCACCGCCCTGCAGCCCGACCCCGGCAGGAAGGTTCCTCCTCCCGGGCCCAGCAGACCCGCAGTCAGGCTGGTGGACGCCGTGGGGGACGCTAAGCCTCAGCCTGTTGACTCCTGGGTCTAGCTTGCATGCCTGGTACGTTCTTGTTCTCATCTGGTGTTCGTCCTCTGGGTGAGGGCTTCTCTCCATCCCGTCTGCCTGCCTGCCTGCTCCACTCTCCGCACGCTCCCCGCAGGGCCACCTCGAGCTCAGCAGGCCTGAAGGCCCAGCGGAGGGATGCCCAGGCTGGGGGCTGAGGGAGGGGCCCCCTGGCCTGCAGCCTGGCTCAGGCCCTGTGCCATCAGGGCCTGGAGGTCACGGGGTGAGAACAGGGGTGGTCCACACCTTCCAATGCCCCCAGCACAGGGCCCCCCGAGGACCACCCGAGGCTGCCGCCTTCACCCACGCGTCCATCGCCCTGCTACCAGGCCTGCTCAGCCTTCCCCTCTTCCTCCTCAGGGCCTGGGCCCAGCCGTTTGCTCTTAGGGTCGGATCTCGGAAGAAGGGACCTCGGGGAAAGGACCTCCAGGCGGCCTGCGCAGACCCCGCCGTGGAGCTGGGAGCCCCTGGTGGCGGGGGTAGGCAGCTCCTCTTTCCCTGGAGCTGTGGGTTCTGGACACGCCTGCCCTCCCGCCCTCGCTCCCCGCTTCTAACTCCCAGGCGAGTTAGTTTACTGATATGGTGCTGTGTGCCAGTGGGAGCCCGGTGGGGCCCAGGGCCGGGCACCTGGCTTTGCTTTGGGGCTGGCGGGGCCCCTGAGGAGCTGGGTGGGGGTGGGCCCCTGGGGCCCCGCAGCCAGGCAGGGAGGGGGCTCAGTGAAGGGAGTCTGAACCCAAGGGTGGAGGGGCTTCCCTGGGCCCTGAGTGGGGGGCGACCCACAGAGAGGCTTTGGAGGGCCCCGCCCACCCCCAGATGCCTGGAGCGCCTTCCCTGCTCGGCTCTGGCCCCTGAGTAGCGCCTCTGGGACTGACCTTTGGCAGCAGCAGTGGGGGACTGCTGTTCAGTGCCTGCTGTTTGTGACTTAAAAACAAGAAAAACACTAATGAAAACAATTAAAAACAAAACCAAAATAAGACTATGGGTAAACATCTAAATTTTTGTAAGAAAAATTAAAAATTAAAAAAAACAACAAAGGAACCTCCTGTCTTCCGAGGCTCAGCTCTCTCCGTGAGCTGCTCCCATCGTTTGCTGGGTGTCGGAGGTGGCCCTCGGTGTGTGTCTGCTGTGTCCAGCAGGGTTTCAGCTCCGAGTCCCCAGGGTTGTTTTCCCACATGCGTCCCCTTTCTACACACAAAGAGGAGTGGGCTTGGTCCTGGGTGGTTAGCTGGGTCCTGAGGCCTGGGGTGGAGTCCTGGCCAGTGGCTGGTCTTGGGCACAGGTGGGCCTCAACCAGGAGGGGTGATCCTGGGGTCTAGGACCCCACCCTCTGCTGGGGCCCAAGGGAGCCTCCGAGGTGGCCAGAGGTCCAACCACTTGGGGGCCTTGGGGCTGGAGCACCAGGTCAGAGCTGGGGGCACCTGTGGATTTAGGTGGATGCAAACCAACTCTGCTTCATCCCTTGCCAGCTGGGCACATGCAGAAGTGCTGCAGCTGGTCTGAGTCTACTCTCTCTTCCCCAAACAAGGCCGAGTGGGACTGGGGACGGTGCTTCCCCTCAGAGCCACACACGGGCCCCAAAAGGCTGGGCACTGGACAGACCACATCTGGCACTGCTGTAGGGCCGTGTCCACCTTCCCCAGCACCTGCTTGGTCAGAGATGGACCTGCAGGCTGGCTGACTGCCTTGTTCCGGTTTCCCAGGTGGGGGTCACCCCAGCCTGCAGACATCCCCATGGGGCTGTAACAGGTGCCCTCGGCCTGGCCACGGGAGCAGTACTGAGCAAGGCCGACCTCCGGCACTGCTGCGGCCAGTCTGCAGTGTTAGCATCTGGCCAAGGGGAGCAGCTTGTGTTTGGTGCAAAGCTGGAGGACGCCAGGGGAAAGCAGCAGCATCACAGTGGCTGAAAAGAAGCACTCAGTTCATCTCTTACCTAAATATTTAGATCTTTAATTTCTATTTTACCATCTTTTAAACATGATATTGGTATATAAGATTGTTAACAGATGATTTTAGTAAAGAAGTGGCATTTCATTCTTAAAAAGGAAGTGAAAGAACTCAGGAGTCCGAAGTGTGGGGTGAGTTGTTGGTTATGGTGCCATCACTGAGGCATTGCTGCCACCTGGTGACGGCAGACCTCAAGGGCAGGCTGTGTGAGTGCACAGCCCCAGTTCCCTGACTTCTGACTTCCTGAATCAGAAGACTGACGAATGCTGGGGGGTGGGGGTGGGGGTGGGGGTGTGACACTGTCATGGACACCACCTGCCTGAGCTGGCCTTTACAGTCAGATACTTTTCCAGATTTACTGTAGTGATTTTGCAAGGTGAGCTGGTCACGCTTGGGGTGGACCCACATGCAGGGGCCAGCGCGGGCAGGCCTGGGCCTCGCAGGCCTTGAGGGTGTTGCACTGAGGACAGATGCACACATTGCAGACACGGGGCAGCTAGGAGTAGGGCCACCACACCCTTCAGAATCCAGCTTGGCCAGGGAGCTGGGGCAGGGTGGGCGGTCAAGGCTGTGCAGGGCTGCCCGGGCCCTTGTAGACGACCTTCTCCATGCCATCCACCACCTGTGAGTACTCAAGGAACGAGCTGAAGTGCGTGCACTCGAAGCGGCTGTTCCCACGCACGTACTCCAGGAACTCTGGTGTCCCCGGACAGATGACGTTGTCGGCCAGCAACACTGTCCCCTTCCGCAGCAGGCCACACTCCTGCAGGGACAGACGGACGGTTGGAGGAGGTGAGGGTGGCCTAACCTTGGGTCAGCCCTGCACCAGCTCCTCACTGGCAGCAGCCACAGCAGGAAACGGCTGTGCTGGGCCGGGGTCTCCTTGCTCCTCCTGCATCCTCAGTACAGCAGGTGCTTACTAAGCACTAGCTGGAAGTGTGAGTGGAGGAGGTGACGGGGCCAGGATTGGGAAAGCCACAGTGGTGACTGAGGCCAGTGGGTCCCTTGGTCACCGGGTGCCAGGAACACGGGGCTCCTCCAGATCAGATGCCTGGTGCCCAGTGTGTGGGCTGCTGTCAGCGGTCACTGGAGGTTCAATCCGGCCTGACCAGGGTGACTGTTGGGGGGCAGAGATGGGGCACACCTCCCCACCCACCCACAAGCCTGGCCCTTGGGTCCACTCTGAGGTACCCCATTTCCACCAGCGCCTGGGCCCTGGGCAGCTGGCCAGTGTTCCGGGCCTGGGCTCTGCAGAGGGAGGAGCGGCTGGACCTCCCGGGTCCCTCTGCAGTCTCTCTAAGCTGGGGGAGGAGATGCTTAGATTACATCAAAAATCAAAAGAGGAAATACCTCGAGAGGAAATGTTTGTCTGGGGGAGGGGGTGAAGGGACAGCCCAGTTGTTCTGTTGGTAGCTCAGAGTTTTCTTTACATGATCATTAAATAAAAGTGAGGAAAAAAAAAAAAGCAATCCCAAACACAGAAAGCAAAATCAAGCAAGGGCCCCAGGCGTGTCTTAAGTTGCCAGTTGCCAGCCGGACCACAGGGACAGACGGGCACCCCCTGGTGACTTAGGAATGCGAGGTCCACTGTGCAGCCCTCGAATCTCCCTGGTGGTGGCTGCCTCCCTTCCGGCCCATGGGCTGAGGGGGAGGCCAAGGTCCCTCAGGCCAGAGTGGAAAACACAGCTGTGAGATCAGTGAGGCTGGGACAACCCATGAGCCAGAATTTGAACAAAGTACCTCTATTGAATCATGGAGCATTTCTCTTAGAAAAAGAAAAGGAACTTCCCAGCAATCTTGATGAGAAAGGGCAGCCTGGGAGCAGGCGCCCCCCCACCCCCGCCCTGCCCAGCCCCAGGAGGGCATCTCAGGTCTGGGCAGGAAACGCCCAAGGCGAGCTGGAGCTCGTTCTGAAGGACGCAGGTGGACAAGGTGGGCTCAACAAGTCAGGCGCTAAACCCACAGGTTACAGAGGAGGGATGCAAAAGCCGGGCCGCCCGCCTGGGGACAGAGCCCTGGAGAGTTCTGGCCAGAAGCCCACATCCGAGTAAGACTGTGTGCTGGCAGCAGGGAGGGAACGGCATTCAGAGGACCAGAGCCGGGTCCACTGTTCCCTGACCCCTCCCTCCTTCTGCCCAGGGTGTGGGCTGGGCTGAGACTCTGGCCACTGTGTGGCTTCTGTCTGTCTCTGGCTCTGGGGGAAGCCAGCTGCCCTGCTGGGAGGACACCCAAGCAGTCTGTGGAGAGGCCCGAGCAATGGGGGACCGAGGCCGCCTCGAAGCAGCTCCTGGTCTGAACGGCCACCTTCCCTGCCAGCCCCTCACCCCAGCCCAGGGGGAGCAGCCAGGCCCAAGAAGAGCCCAGCTGCAGGGCTTCAGAGTGCACGTTCCCAATTCACAACTTTTCTTCTTTTGAGATAATTACCAGCTTTGAACAAGTGGCACTGAGAAAACTATTAGTTTCCTAGTTACTAAGGGCAATATTTGCTGCTTTTCTATCAATGCAGGCCCCGTAATTATCACACACCCCAAAGCTGCTGAAACCTCCCCTCCCGGTGACGCAGGCCCAGCTGCTCAGTTGCCCAGATGTGCTCCCTGCAGCCGCCCCCGCTCTGGCTCGAGGGCCTCTGTGCCAGCACCCCCACTGCCACCTGTTCTCAGCCAGCACAGGTCCCCGTGCAGCTCCTGGTCTGGGTCCCCTGCACCGCCACCCCTCCCCACTCCACACAGCCAACAGGATCTCTCTGGAAGACAGGTCTAGCCTGCCCTCACCTGCCTGAAGCCCTCCTCCGTGCCCTGCCTGTGTGGTCAAGCCCTCCACACACAGCCCTGGCCCACTGCCCCCACCCTGCCCAGTCCCAGACCATCCTGCACCCTCTCACACACCCCCAGCCAGGGCTGGTTCCTTCTCGCCACGTCCAGGCACCAGGCCCACCACACCCACGCCAACACCACTGGTGCAAGGTCCTGCCTGGCCCCAGCTATGGCTCAAGCAGCCGTGCCCCCCACGCCCACAGTCCCCCTGTGCCGGGTGATGCCCGGCCTGTGGGGGAGCTGAGGTGGGCGAGCAGGGGACTGACAAGGGTCAGCCCCATGTGGCTGCCGGGCTGGAGGCCGTGGTGGGGCAGAGCGTCCCCAGCTGCTGTGTCCCCTTGACCGCCCGGGAGGGACAAGGTGGTGGTCATCAATATTGAGCTCCACTCACCTGGGTGCGAGGCAGCCCCCTGGCTACCACGTGGTGCCGGAGGAGCAGCTGGCACTGAGGCTGGACAGCCTGGGGGTGGGCACGGGGGGGGGCGGGGACGCAGGGGGCGTACAACAAGGAGTCTGGGGAGGAAGGTGGGCAGGAGACGCGTCTTTCCCTGGCCAGCACCTGCCACCCAGTCAGGAGAGCCACGTGGCCACTAGGCTGCCTCCCTCTTGCCTCCCCAGCCCAAGCCCTTGCAGCCCCAGGTGTTCACCCCTCCCAGCCACCCCGGCACAGGCTGCCCTGCAGGGATCCCCCTTCCTCCAGTCTCCACCCCACCCAGGGCCCCGCACTCCCCTCCATGTCCTAAATGCAGGCAGGCTGGCCCAAGCCTCCTGGGCCCCCAGGGCCGCCCTCGGCAGGGCCCATTCCGGCCAGGCGGGCGCAAGGCTCCTGTCAACTATGAATTGGCATTTTCCGTTGGCACTTACCATCTACCTCTACAAGGATTAAATCATTTACTGCTGCAGCTGCTGACTGTCAACACTCCCTGAAACGAGTTCAGGTAGAGAGCTAAAATAAGGCACTCTGTGCTCTGGGAAAAACTGGCAGAACAGGTCTTCAGATAGATACTTTCAGGAGAAGATTTTATGAGCCCAATTCTTGTATCTCCTTGTATCTAGAAAAACACTAAAATCCTTCATGGTGATGACTGCTCCTCGTGACTAGCAGAAACATTTGGCAAAAAAATATGCACTCGATTGCATGTACTCCCCCTTCACCAAAATCACATATATACTGACCTTCCCCCCCTACCTCTTTGGAACAGTTTCTCAGAGCTATCGGGGGTCCTGTCTCCCAGGCTGCAGCTCTCATGTAGCCCCAAATAAAACTTAACTTGCTACTCTCACATTGTGCAATTTTTTTTAAGTAGACACTCACCTCCAGGAGGAGCATGTCTGGCAGGTACCGGTCCTTCCAGTGATCGAGGAAGACCATGTCCACAGTGTCCACGTCATATTTCTTCTTCAGTTGGGGGATGATGTCCTCGGATGCCCCGACGACAACGGTCACCTGAAACAACAGACCCCCACCCGGACCCCTGAGAGTCCAAGTGGCTTCTGGGAGACAGGTTCCTGCTCTGCCCCTCCCTCTGGGGGCCTTGGGAGTCTCCTGCTCTGTGGACTGGGGCTGTGGGCCAGCTGGGTAAATGTGGCCTTGAGCCGCCGGGGTGTGGCCCAGGCCCTTCCTGCCCTCCTGGCCCCTGGAACCTGTGTCCACATCTGTCACCCTAGGAATGGTGCCGCACCCTGTCCTGCAGGCCTGCGAAGTCCACCATCTGCTGGGTGATGGCGGCGTAGTCAGGGTTGAGCTCAATGGTGAGCAGCCGGGCGCCGGGCAGCAGCAGGCGGGCCATTCGCACGGCCGAGTAGCCACAGTAGGCACCCAGCTCCAGCAGCACCGAGGGACGCTGCTCCCTCAACACAGCGTCCACGATCTGGCCTACGGAGGGGAGTGGGGTGAGCAGGCAGGGGGTGACCCACCCCAGTCCTGGCCCATCTCCTTCCTGACTGAGCAGCAGCCCCTCCCAGTGCCTGGCCCCTCAGGCCTCTGCTTTTGTACACGCTGCTCCCTCTCTTTTCCACCATTCCTCCCTGCCCCCAATTTGTCCTAACCCAGAGCTGCCCTCTGTGGAAGCCCCCAGACGTGACAGACGTGACAACCACTGTCCAGCCCCCACTCTGCCCCCAGGCTGCACTCAGAGCCTCCCTGGCTCCCTTGAGCTGGACACTGTCAGAAGGTCCAAGGGGGCTGGACAGTGGCTGTCATGTCTGTCCCCAGGGCCTGACTCCAGGGGGTGTAGTGTGGCACTTGCCTGTGCCCCAGGCTGGAGTCCAAAGGTCAGGAGGCAGCCCGGGGGGCTGGTGCCTGTGCCTGGCAGAGTCCAAGGGTCTCCATACACCGTCAGGCCCAGCCAGGACAGCCAAGGACCCACTACCCACCCTGTGCTGACACCTGGCTCTGCCTGACGGCCTGCGAGTGCAGGGCCCACGTGGAGACTCTGCTGTTGCCTCTGACTGGCGATGGCAAGGGGCCCCCTGAACAGCACCTCCTGGAGGGGGGGTTTATCAAATGTCCCACCCTCCCGTGGGGACAGTGACGTGGGCGTCGGGGCTCTGCACAGCCCCTGACCCTCACCTGTGCCGGTCGCACTGCCCACCTTTCTTGTCGCCCACGTTCATAGCCCACTCCTTCTGCGAGCAGTAGGCGTCGATGGCATCCAGCACGCTCTGCGGGTCCCCGGCCACAGCGTGCTGCAGCACATGGTGCAGAATGCGCTGCTCCTTGCTGTTGCCCATGAGGAGGTTGCGGACGGGGTGCAGGACAAGCTCGTTCCAGCCAATGATGAACAGGCCCCAGAGTCGCAAGGCCTGCAGCAGCCACAGCAGCGCCAGCAACACCAGGCCAAGGGCGCCAGCTGCCAGCAGCAGGGGTGGGGCCTCCAGCATCTGTGATGGGGCAATGGGCGGGGCTCTACCCGGCGGGACTCCTGGGAGCACGTGGTCACCACGGTGTTAGTAACCTGCCCTCCTGGCTGACCCACGCTCTCAGTCTGGGGGTGCTGCCACTGCCACCCCCCCCCCGCCACCCCCCTGTGCTGATGGGGGTACAAGGTTCAAGAGGCCAGCCACATGCCTGGTGGCCAGCTCCAGGTGAGCACAGCCACAGCCCCGCCCACCCACAAACCACTTCCTGCTGGGGCTGCGTCCTGGGGGTCGGGAGCGGGCGTGTCTGGCTTCCCCCAGCCCCGTGGCTTCCCAGACAGCCCTGACAAGGGACACAGCTGGCCTGAGGCTTGTTTACACAGCACAGGGGAAGCCAGCCTCACGCACAGCCCCCTTGGGCACTCACACTCGGGACAGTCCAGGAGCTTGTGTGGCCCTGTAAGTTTCCAGAGAAGGACACAGGAAGCCCCCAAGTCAGGCACACAGGGCACAGCCCATTGGCTCTTCCCGTAGGGGACGACCACACAGGGTCAGTCTGTCCCCTCTTCCCCTTTGAGGAGGAAGGCCACCCTGCCACCCACACCACAGTGGAAGCGAGACAGGCCTCCCCCTGGCAAGTGACCCTTTGGGCAGGTAGCTGGGGTCCCAGTCAGATGAGGGGCCCGGGGCCCCTGAGACACGGTAAGGCTGAGCTGGCACAGAGCAGAGACCTTAAAATGGAAAAGGATGAAAGACAGAGGAAGGTGGGAAGCTTCCATCGGGGCTTGCGGTCACGCAAGGGTCATGCACAGGAAGGGGCCACACAGGACCCCGCTCCCCGAGAAGCTCCCATTGGGAAAGGCACATGGGAAAGCGGGCAGGCCAAGGATCTTGGAGGGGAGACCCCTCGAGGACAGCTCAGGGCTTCAAACCCCAACACCCTGGACCACGAGGAGGGGGCCTGGTGGGCAGAGCAGGGATGAATAGGGGAGCATGGACATCCAGATGTCTGAGTGGTCTCAGGCCACATGGCCTATTTACACCAGGCACAGTGAGCACGTGGTCAGCAGGTCAGAGTCTGCACACACAAAGACCCAGGTGGGGCCCACGCCCTGCTCTGCTCCCAGGCCACTGACCAGACCTGCCTCCTCAGACGGCTCTGCCCACCACGTCCCTCCTCTGAGCTCAGCAGCAAAGCAGATGGAATTTGTGCGCGGTTCTCCTGCCTTTAGGTAATTTAAGCAGGAACCATAACCTGAAGGTGACCAGAGTCCTGGCACGTGGGCCCCTCCCGGAGGCCGGCCTGGCCCTCAAGTGAGAGCAGAGAGGCAGTGAGACATAGCCTGGAGCGTCCCCCAGTCCGGACACCAGGGACAGCCTCCCTGGTTTCCCTGGTCCTGGCACTGCCCTGCAGGCTAAGGAGGCACATGCCCCATGGGGCAGGACGCACCACCACCCAGGAGGCAGGTGGGGGAATCACAGGGGAGGCGCCGTGGGTTAAGGCACAGCGCTTTCTTCCAGGGACAGGTGACAGGACTCAACAAGGAGGGGCCGAGTGGCCTGAAGTGACCAGAACTGCTCACTGTGCTCCTTTCTGCGGGCTTAGGAGCCCCTAACCACACCTGTGTTGCTTTATGTATCATGACTATCTTCACTAGCGGTGGTGAGATGTTGGATCATTTTGATTTATTCTCTGGGTTGATGAAAAAAACTAATAAATGTTACACATAAATATCAAAAATAAGAAAGAATATTCCGGGGACTTCTCTGGTGGCTCAGTGGCTAAGAATCTGCCTGCCAATGCAGGGGACACAGGTTCGTGCCCTGGTCTGGGAAGATCCCACATGCCGTGGAGCAACTAAGCCCGTGCACCACAACTACTGAGCCTGTGCTCTAGAGCCCGCAAGCCACAACTACTGAGCCCATGTGCCACAGCTACTGAACCCCACGTGCCTAGAGCCCGTGCTCCGCAACAAGAGAAGCCACCGCAATGAGAAACCCATGCCCGGCAACGAAGACCCAACGGGGCCAAAAATAAATAAATTTATTAAAAAAAAATAAAAAGAATAAAGCCACTGAAGGAAGCCACACTTGGAGGAAGCGCTTCAGGGCCGTGGAGAACCCTCTGTGGGGAAACAAAACATGGAGGGCTCCTCTTGTTTCAGGTCTTCGTACCCAAGTGTCTTCTGCTCTGCCCTTCCAAAGAGCCACGGTGAGGTCACTCGGTATACCCAGCGGTGGCCTTGGGACCCTAGGATCCCAACACCCTGCTTGGCTCTGGGCCCAGGGTGGGAGATAAAGAGCCCCAGTTACCCTGAGAGGAGGACAAAGGGGCCGTTGGCCAGAAGGTAAGAGCCGATGACCGAGGGGCACCCTCAAGCCCTCTGTTTCTGTGTGTCCTAAACACGCATGATGGAAGGTTTTAAGGGGCTTGCAAAGTGCACTTTCCAAACATGGTTCCCGACCACAGTGAGGGGAAGGGGCAAAGCTCTGTGCAGGATGCTGTATCCTGTTCCTGGTGGCTCTCGCCTCAGGACAGGGGCAGTCCTGGGAGAGGCTGCCGTGGAGATCCGGTTTTGCTGAGGAGGCAGGACCTTCATGAGGCCTCCACAGGTGACACATTTAGCATCATAATAGCGAGAGGGAAGTTGAGGGAGACACAGATAAATGAAAAGACATCCCATGTCCATGGACTGGAGACTTGACATTGTCAGGATGTAAATAGTGCCCAGCGTGACCCTCAGATACAATGCCACTCTCACCAAAAAAGTCCAATAGCATTTTTGCAGAAATAGAAAAATCCATCCTAAAAGTCATATGGAATCTCAAGGGACCTACAATAGCCAAAACAATCTTGGAAGAGAACAAAGTTGGAGAACTCACACTTCCTAATTTCAAAACTTACTGCAAAGCTATAGTAATTAACACACTGTGGTACAGAGACATAGAACAAACGGACAGAACTGAGAGGCGGGAAACAAACCTTCACGTCTATGATCAAAAGATTGTTTTACAAGGTGCCAAGACCACTCCATAGGACATGGTTCTGGGACAACTAGAGTTCCACCTGTGAAAGAATGAACTTGGACCCTTACCTCACACCATATATAAAACTAACTCAAAATGCATCCAAAACCTAATTTTAAGAGATAAAACCATAAAACTTGTAGAAGAAAACGTAGGAGTAAATCTTCATGACCTTGAATTTGGCAATGGATTCTTTGATATGACACCAAAACCACAGGCAACAAAAGAAAAACAGATAGACTTTCATTAAAATTAAAAACTTTGTGCATCAAAGGACACTATCTAGAGAGCAAAGGACAACCCAGGGGATGGGAGAAAATATTTGCAAACCACATATCTGATGAGGGTTTAAAATGCTGAATATATATAAGAATTCCTACAACTCAAAGACAACAGCCCAGTTAGAAAATGGGCAAAGGACATGAATAGACATTTCTCTAAAAAAGATACACCAACAACCAATAAGCACACAAAAAGGTGCCCAACATCACTAGTCACTAAGGAAATGTAGATCAAAGCCACAAGGTACAATTTCACACCAATTAGGATGACTTCCCCAAAAAAAGGGAACATAATGAGTGTTGGCGGGGATGTGGAGAAATCGGAAACTCGTGCACGGCTGATGGGAACGTAAGATGGAGCAGCTGCTGTGGAAAAAAGCTGGTGGTTCCTAAAAATGTTAAATATAGAGTCACCATATGACCCAGCAATTCCACTTCTGGGAGTGGACCCAAGAGAAGTAGGAGCAGGGACTTGAACCTGCACTTGTCTCCCCACGTTCTGAGCAGTGTGAGTCACAGCAGCCGAGGGACGAACGAATGGAAACGGACGAACGGACAAAGTGTGATCTATCTGCACACTGGGGCATCACTTGGCTATTAAGATGAATGCAGCCCTGATTCATATTCCACAAGGAAGGAAGTGCTGACACCCTGCTACATCACGGATGGACCTAGAGGACATTATGCTCAGTGATATAAGCCAGACACAAGAGGATAAATACTGAATGTTTCCACTCATATGAAATACCTACAAGAAGCAAATCCACAGAGACAGAAAGCAGAACAGAAGTTGCCAGGGGCTGGGGAGGAGGAGGGTAATTACTGCTGAATGGGGACAGAGCTTCTGCCTGGGATGATGAGAAAGTGCTGAAAATAGCGGCAATGGTTACACAACTATGTGAATGCACTTAATGCCACCGAACTGTATGCTTAGAAATGGTTAAAATGGTGAATTTTAACTTATGTATGTTTTACTACAGTAAAAACAGTGGAAAACCAAGAAAACAAGCCACCTTGTTTCTGGTCCTCCCTATTCCAAAAAGAAAAAGGGACACACCACTCCTCACTAGGAAGCAGGATCCAGAAAAACCAGCCCAGCTCCCAGTCTCTCTGTCCTCTGGCCACCTGCCCCCTGAGACTGGGTGCCTGGCGGCAGCCTGCTGCCCGCCCACAGTGCACACTCACCCGCTTCTGGGAGGAGGGGAAGGCCTTCTTGTCCTGAGCTTCCTCCGACACCTCCAGTGTATGTACATACCCTGCATCCATCTCCCCAGAGACAGCACGTGGACCTGGGTGAGGGGCAGGCCCTCTCTCCCAAAACCACTACAGCAACAGCCCACCCCGCAAACCTTCCTTATTATAAGCCCGTTATTTTTATAGCTGCGTTGGGTCTTTATTGCTGCTCACGGGCTTTCTCTAGTTGCGGCGAGCAGAGGCTACCCTTCGTTGCGGTGTGCAGGCTTCTCATTGGGTGGCTTCTCTTGTTGCGGGGCCCGGACTCTAGGCACACGGGCTTCAGTAGTTGTGGCTCGTGGGCTCTAGCGCACAGGCTCAGTAGTTATGGCGCACAGGCTTAGTTGCTCCGCGGCATGTGGGATCTTCCTGGACCAGGGCTCGAACCCATGTCCCCTGCACTGGCAGGCGGCTTCTTAACCACTGCACCACCAGGGAAGTCCCAAGCCCGTTCTTAAGTGTTCTCCCTGCAACCCCCAAACCACGCCCTCCCTCATCTCCTATCACCACTTATCCTCCTGGAGATAATCCCCCTAAGGGCCCAATGCAGACACTGGCCAGGGCCCTGGCCCCCCTCAGACCCAGGTGGGGACCGGCATTCAGGGCACGGACAACCAGAGCCATGGGATCTTCAGTCCCGGGGTTCCAAGGCTTGTCTGAAAGGTCCATCAAGACACTGGGAATGCCTCTGGCCCCTCTGCAAAGAGCTGAATGTGCTGTGGCACCCGGGTGGCCCTCCCCCTGTCTGGAGAGCAGCAGACGCCTGGGCCTCAGCCACACTCGTGGGGCAGCCGGGGGGGGGCCATACGGCACTTGTGTGGGGGCTCC
Source organism: Orcinus orca (assembly GCF_937001465.1). Classification (NCBI taxonomy): domain Eukaryota; kingdom Metazoa; phylum Chordata; class Mammalia; order Artiodactyla; family Delphinidae; genus Orcinus; species Orcinus orca. The sequence continues at coordinate 62,590,788 of NC_064573.1, forward strand.
AGGAGCCACACAGGGCCGGCCAGCCTCCCGGAGAAAGGGCTTGAGGGGCGCAGCGTCCCCAGAAGGCAGGCCTCAGAGCACAGGCAACAGTTGGGGACAAAAGGGTGGGTTGGCCAGGGTCCTTGTGAAGGGGGTCCAGGGGCTGGCTGCCCAAGCTGGGGGTCTGCCGGGGACACGCAAAGCTGTGCGCTCAGGCACTGCCCGTGTACACCCCGTGGGACGCGGAGGCCCAGGGACCACAGGCTCATCTCCCTTCCTTGTGATTCTGGCTCCAGACATGTCCGCAGACCACAGTGAGGACAGGTGCTGCCCCTGAAGCAGGGGGCAGGGGAAGGCCAGGGCACCTCCTGGGCTGGAGTCCCTCCTGGCCCTTGGGGGCCGCTCTGCTCCTCCCTGGGGACTCCCTGCAGCCCCGCTGATGGAGCAGCACTCGGGCTGCCTCTGCCCACTTCCTCCTGGTCGACACAGCATCCTTGCTAAGGATAAGGTGGTCTGAGTGGCTCCCCTTCGCACTCCCTCCTCCCCCAGCCCCTGCCTCCTCTGCCCTCTGTCCCTTCCCAGCATTTTCCCTCCCCCCAGCCCCTAAAATCCCCCAGTCCCTGAAACCTTGGGCCCTGCCCCACTGGGGGCTCTCAAGGGACTCAGGGACCCCGGAAAGCAATCACTTGAGGCTGAAAAGGAAAAAAAAGTGAATTGGAAACATTTAGTCTACGCCTCCCTACGTATATATCAGTGAAGAAAAAGTCTTAAAGGTGTCCCCACAGATGCTGGTGGGAAGCTTTAAGGCCTCATATGGAACGGGTAATTAGCCTGCCCCACCTGCCACAACATGATTCGGATAAAAATATAAAACGAAGCAAAGACAAGGTCCAACTCTTATATAAACTAGTGAGTTTTACATAATTGTATTTATGCCTGACGCATAGCTAAAATTTTTTTTAAAGAAAACCATCCCTGTTTGCATCTGTCTATATGTTTATATAAGATTGTATGTTTATATATATATATATATATATATGATATTTCCCTACCTCCAGATGGTATTACCAAATCAGGTTATAAAATTCCTTAAAGGAGTTCTATCCTAATTGGCTTCGAGAGGAACAAGCACTTACATAAATTAAATCTTCCTAAAACTCCCGAAATATAAGAACCAACTCAACTGTTTTTCCCGTAATTTGGTAAATCTTTGCTAAATAAAGTTCCCGTAATTTGGTAAATCTTTGCTAAATAAAACTAGTTTAATATTGTTCATTTCATAAAACAGGTGTATCTTTAGAGTTGTCAACATTAAACATAGTGCAAATATACATTTTTATTCTACTTGGTTTACTGGTCAAATAGCTAATATTTTATCCACTAGACATTTAAGATTTTACACATAAGTTTGATTTTAATCAAATCTAGTCACTATTCTGACAAACTTTATTTCAATAATAATTGTGTTTTATAATGTGTCTGCCTAAAAACAGTTTCCAAAATCTTTTTGGTAACTTGCAACCTTAGAGTTATGCCAAGTTAAGTTAAATAACAGATATTCATTGAATATCTAAATAAGATAAAGTGTTGAGGATTTCCCTGGTGGCGCAGTGGTTAAGAATCCGCCTGCCAATGCAGGGGACATGGGTTCAAACCCTGGTCCAGGAAGATCTCACATGCCGCGCAGCAACTAAGCCCGTGCACCACAACTACTGAAGCCTGCGCGCCTAGAGCCTGTGCTCAGCAACAAGGGAAGCCACCGCAATGAGAAAGAAGCCCACGCACCGCAGAGAAGAGTCGCCCCCACTCGCCACAACTAGAGAAAGTCTGCACACAGCAACGAAGACTCAACACAGCCAAAAATAATTAATCAATCAATTAATTAAAAAAGATAAAGTGCTGAAACATTCATTATTAGGCATAAGTTTATATACTTTTGGCTTCTCATGTTTATATGATACAAAGAAGCTAAAGACATTTGGGTGTGTTAATAAACATATTCTTGCCACAGTTAAACAATTTGTACTGTCAAAAGCATCTACGTCCAGATTACGAGATGTTATATGCATAAAATTTGCTAATCTGCTACAGAATACTGGGATATGACAGACAATTTGCAATTGCCTACTTCCTAGTTTTCTCTGTAAAATAAAGGTTGCTAATGGTTAAAAATTATAATCAATGTGTGAGAATAAAACTACTACTAGATACAAAGCAAAGGGAAACAACTTGGTACACAAAGTTGGAAAATAGGATATGTTCTTATGTGAAAAGTATGCAGAGAATGTAGGATGTGTTTTTGTTAGGGAAGGAGAGTCGTTTTGTCCTCAAGTAAAATAAAAAAGAGGGAAACAAACCTGAATGGACATAGAAAGTGGTGGAAGCTTTGTGGAAAAGGAATTTTGTGTTGTGAGGTTACAGCTGGCTAAGGTTAAATGGATTTGTATACGAAGTTTTCTTAAATGAGCTTTACCATCAATAGCATACTGATACAAAACTAGAGCTTGGTTTCCTCTCTGTTAAAATGAGATTTCTTGGATTATTGGTCTGCTTTTAATAAGAGATTGTAAAAGGTTTCTCTCTACCTTTTGAATAATCTTCCTAGGAAAAAAATCTGTGTCTTAAAATAATTCCCTGTACCCCTAGTTGCCACTCGGGAGAACTGAGTGTCCCCCCTGGTCAAAAACCCAGGTCTGCAGTCCTGTTTCCTCCTGTTCCTACTTGTGAGCTCCCATATTGTCACTTGGTTAAGGAGATAACTGAGTCTTGTTCTGCCATGAGCTGGGATCCTATTTAATCAAGTGTTCAAACCTTCTGACATTTGGGACAACTCTGTCTTCCCCAAATCAATCCTAAATGAAGTCTGGATCTCAAAATGGCTTTGGGATTTCCCAGAGGGTCCTTGGAAAATCTCAGTGGTTTGTACTTTTACCTTGCAAAAGAAGGGATGTTAAAAATAATTAGGTCTGTCTGTTATGGTAAACTGCATGGGAAGCACTGTCAAATAAGAAGTGAATCTTAACTTTCCATATGTTATATTTGTACAGGTAAATGCTATTAATATAAATATTTTAGAAATTTTGCTTGTTTTCCATATGTTCTGGTATAATGTTATCACTCATAATTATAGTTAATATTTAAAATGGTGTGTATGTTACAGAAACACCCAAATTTCCTTGTCAATTGTGTTTTTATGATGACCTCTCATCAGTTGTTTTTTTTTTAGTTTTTAGTTTTGGGTGTGTTGGGTCTTTGTTGCTGTGCATGAGTTTTCTCTGGTTGCGGCGAGCGGGGGCTACTCTTTGCTGCAGTGCACGGGCTTCTCATTGCAGTGGCTTCTCTTGTTGCGAAGCACAGGCTCAAGGCGTGCGGGCTTCAGTAGTTGTGGCATGCGGGCTCAGTAGTTGTGGCACGCAAGCTCTAGAACGCAGGCTCAGTAGTTGTGGCGCACGGGCTTAGCTGCTCCATGGCATGTGAGATCTTCCTGGACCAGGGCTCGAACCCATGTCCCCTGCACTGGCAGCCGGATTCTTACTGCACCACCAAGGGAAGCCCCTCTCATCAGTTCTTTAACCACAGCCATTTTAAGTCTTTTGTCAGCTGCAGGTAACTTTGTTTCACTCTGATGTTTCTCCAAAGCATTTGAAATCAGCTACAGGCCAGGGGGCTTCATCCTCAACAAAAAGGGCCTGCCTCAGAGACCTGCGGAAGGACTGGGCAGGGACCTCGGGCAGCGCCATCCCTCTGGACTAAGGATCAGAACCCAGAACCCAGAACTCTAGTGGAGAAACCCATGGGCCCAGGAACTGCTCTCCCAAGATCAAGCAGAACGAAAACTAACTACATGACACAATGTTCATTGCAGCTCTATTTACAATAGCCAGGACATGGAAGCAACCTAAGTGCCATGGACAGATGAATGGATAAAGAAGATGTGGCACATATATACAATGGAATATTACTCAGCCATAAAAAGAAACGAAATTGAGTTATTTGTAGTGAGGTGGATGGACCTAGAGTCTGTCATACAGAGTGAAGTCAGAAAGAGAAAAACAAATACTGTATGCTAACACATATATATGGAATCTAAAAAAATAAAAAAATGGTTCTGAAGAACCTAGGGGCAGGACAGGAATAAAGACACAGACGTAGAGAATGGACTTGAGGACGCGGGGAGTGGGAAGGGTAAGCTGGGACGAAGTGAGAGGGTGGCATGGACATATATACACTACCAAATGTAAAATAGATAGCTAGTGGGAAGCAGCCACATAGCACAGGGAGATCAGCTCGGTGCTCTGTGACCACCTAGAGGGGTGGGATAGAGAGGGTGGGAGGGAAATGCAAGAGGGAGGAGATACGGGGATGTACGTATATGTATAACTGATTCACTTTGTTATAAAGCAGAAACTAACACACCATTGTGAAGCAGTTATACTCCATTAAAGATGTTAAAAAAAAAAACTACATGAGACTAAGTAAACTGACAAAGCATGATTATAATTTTTATGGCTTCTGTTTAGAATACTGTAGGCTCTTTTCTTTTTTAAGAGTTATTTGTTTATTTTTTAAATTATTATTAATTTGGTTGTGCCAGGTCCTAGTTGTGGCAGGCCAGCTCCTTAGCTGCAGCTCGAGGGATCCTTAGTTGCGGCTCACTGGCTCCTTAGTTGTGGCATGAGAACTCTTAGTTGCAGCATGCATGTGGGATCTAGTTCCCTGACCAGGGATTGAACGCGGGCCCCCTGCATTGGGAGTGCTGAGTCTTATTCACTGCACCACCAGGGAAGTCCCTTGTTGGCTTTTTAATGTCCCATTTTCTGGATATTAGAGAAAAAAAAAAAACTTTCCCTTTTCTCTTAAGCTATCTATGACTCATAACAATCTAGTAAGTTATACTTCTGTAAACAAAATTGAAGCATTTGTTTTTCTCTGCACCTGATCCCTCCAAAAATCAGAAACTATTATTGGGTATCCTTATTTTCATGGCAATATAGTTATTTGCATAGGTTTAATAAGACTCTGTCTTCTTTGTGATAGGACATAACTGAAAACATTGGTTGTATTACCAAGGAATGTCATGTTTGAAAATGACACATGGACTCAGCTATGACCAGACGGTTCTAAGGAACTGCAGTCACTTTATGGAACCAAGGCTTAAAAAGCCCTCTGGGAAAACCCAGCCTGGTGCTGGGCATCCAGGGTCCCCAGTCTCCCAGGGAGCGAGGAAGGTCGCCTCCTACAGGTCTAGGAACCCTGGGATATTGGGGGAACCTTGAGCAGAGAGGAGTTCACTCGAGTCTGCAGGTGAATTCTGCTGGCACTTTCTTGACTTCCTAGTCTTGGAAGCTTTTAAATGTCCAATCTGAGATTCCCTGCAAAAAATTCCACGAGGCAAACTTTAAAAGGGCTGTGTGTCAACCATTATTCTTGCTGCACTTACATAAAGAATCAGCCCAAATCTAGTGAGACCGGAGCTATTTTGTAAACAAGAATAATCTTACTTTATTTTTGATCAAAAATGGAAGTGACTACAGACAGAAATTTTGTCTCAGTGGAGATAATAATACACCTTGTGGGTCATCAGAGTCCAGTCCTGTCTGTTGCCTTTGAGGTTTTATTATCCACCTGTTCGCTGGACTGCACTGCCAACTTACACATTTGTCAGCATTCAACAGATCCCCAGGCCTTTCCATTTCCTTCAATATCTGATACACCTCTCCAAATATAAATTTTTCCCATTTTCCTCCCTCTCTCCTGGTGTGACTGCCCAGACCATCCTGGTACTCAGGTGTCGTGTAGCTGCCCTTTTCCTCCAGGGTCTGAAAAAGCCCTGGAAGCTGAAGGGAGATAAGGTGGCAAGAACTTCAGAGAACCGGTCACCACTGCCCATCACATGTGGGCCACTGTGTGAGCCCACTGGGATGCCCACGTCTCCCGGGCTCTGCTGCGGATGGAAGTAGCCTTGCCTGCGACTCTGAGGTCTCCACGTCACCACAAACATTCACAGGCAAACCAGGAAATCTAGTGGACTGCCACCGCAGCCTCACTCCACCACCTAGAGACTTGAGAGCTCAACGTCTAAAATCTTCTCAACTGGCCAGCCTCAGGACTCAAAACCCGGGTTTACTGTTGGCTCCGACCATTCACTAAGGAGACGCTCCCTGACAGAACCCAGCCAGGCCCCTCTGAGCCCTCTTCTCCAAGAGGCCTCCTGTAAAGACTGGTACAAACACTGACTGCGTTTCACAGCTAGAGGCCACTTCCCTACAATGCCCTGGCCTCCCACGGTGCCCACCTGACAAGCTCATCGCTTCTAGCAACACCGCCCAGCTTCTGCAGGAGGGCAGGAGTCCAAATCCAGTTGGCAAGCTCAGGAGGGAATCACATGGACCCACACCTCTTGGCACTTTTTGTATTTTCCACCCCCTGAGTCTCGAGCCCCGATGCCCCCCCACCCACACTTAAAAGGCCCAGTTGCCTCTGAGCAAGTTTGGAGGGTGCTGGGGTCTTTCCCCAACTGTGCCATTACCAATGTCCTCTGTGTTTATCTGACCCACTCTCCTGGCAAGCCCCTCGGACCCCTCCAGTAGTGGAGGCAGCAGCGTGCAGGAATCCCACTGTTCAAAACTCAAAAGGCTGGTCTGGGGCAGGTCCGGGCCCAGGCTTCCCCTCCCTGGTAGGGCCACCATTCCCACAAAAGGTAAGGCCCCAGGGCACCCCGGGGCCTGTCAGAGCTGCCAGTTGGCTGAGCCCCTCGCCCAGGCCCCCACAGTTCTCCCTCTCCGAGGACCCAAGGACTGTCAGACCCTGACTCTGCAACCCATTCCCATGGCCAAGCCCTCCCAGAAACCACCACGCCTGGGGTCGGGGTCTCCAAGCCCTGTGGTGGCCTCTGTGCCCAAGTGGACTTTCTCTCTGCAGCACGACTCCCCCTTCCTCCACCAGCCTGGTGCCACCGCCCCCACCCATGTCAGGAGACCCCACCTCTTGTCCAGAGAGCCCCTCACCCCAGGTCCTGGGACCCCCCCCAACACCCACCCCACTTAAGGTCTAGAGACTCCACCTCATGTCCGGAGACCCACTCCAGATCCGGGGACCTCGCCACCCTAGGTCCCGGGACCCCACCCCAGGTTGAAGCCCCCCTCCATATCCGGAGACCCCGCCCCAGATCCGGGGACCCGCCCCCCCTATTTAGGGTCCGGAGACCCCACCTCACCTCCGGAGACCCACCCCATGTCCAGGGACATTCCCCGCCCAGGTCGGAGCCCCCACCCCCAGGGGGATACCTCCACCCGGATCCGCCCCCCATTCGAGGCTCCTCGCCCCGGGTCGGAGCCCCTCTCCCCGTCCGGACCCCGCCGCCGGGTGGGCCCCTGGCCGCGCACACCAACCTCTCGCGTCTCCGTCGGTCGTCGGCGCAGGCAGCGCGGCGGGCAGCCCGACACGGCCGAGGCCCCAGGCGGCGGCGGCGGCGGCGGCGGCGGCGGCGGCGGCGGCGGTTATGGCGGCGCTGCTGGGACCTGTCGGGCGCTTCCGGTGGCGTGTGCGGGCGGTGCCGGGCGGAGCGCGGGGCGCGGCAGGTCTGCGGGGCGCGGGCTGACGGGCGCGGGATTGGGGTCCGCGCGAGGAGGCGGGACGGGGGCCGGAGGGGTCCGCGCCGGCGCCCTTACCCGCTGGGAACAGCGCGGGGAGAGTGGCCGCCTCCCGATCCCCCGGCCCAGCATTACCTGTGGTCCCGACGGTGGCTCATCTCCCGAGGTCACCAGGTTTCGCGCCCTGCGCACCCCACTAGCCAGACCTCCCACCTCCTCCCCAAGGCCCCGTGGGCGCACACAGCAGGTGCTCAATAGATGCACGTGCAGGGAATCAAGGAGGGGACGCTGAGTCCGGCGGTCTGCGCTCTGGGTGCCATGGGGGAGCGGAGCACACTGCTGGTCCTCCTGGAGCCACCAAGGGTCATGGACCAAACCAGACAGCAATCCGATGACCGCAAGTGCTGGGCCTGCTAGGGTCCTGAGCACCGGCTGGGCACACAGGGCGTGTGTGGGGTGGGGTGGGGTGGTGGTTCCCGGTTGGGGGGCTCCCCCAGAGCTGGCCACAGTGCCACCATATCTGCCACCATAGTGTGGCCGGTCCCACGCATGACAACATGCTCCCCACCACATCCCTGCAGGGACCATCCCCCAGACCCTACCCCTGGACTGCCCCACAGGGAATGAGTGCTGAGGTGCTGGAGCAGGGACAGGGGGAGGGCTCCTTCACAGATAGGGTGCTGTGGGAGGAATATTGGCAGCCCTGGCCAGCTGTGTGCCACCCTGGCCTTGGGGAGCAGGGCTAGGTAGCCCTGCGGAGTCTGGGGAGGCGGTCACCAGCTCCTGAGGTGGGGACGGAGGGCTGCTCTTGGTGGCTTTGCTGGCCCCTGGGCCCCCCCTTGCTGCACGTGTCAGGCAGGACCTTCACGATTAAAGCCCTCAGCCCTCATGCTGCAGCTGCTGTGACAGCCCAGACCATGCAGGCTGGCAGGAGGCCATGCACCCCGAGTTCTGCCCCCACGCTCAAGGGCAGAAGGGGGACCCCCAGGGCCAGGGTGAGGAGGAGCCAGTAGGGCCTGGGGACGGTGCCAACACCTAGTCAGCAGGGTCTGATTTTGAGCCTCAGCCTCCACTTCAGCCCCAGAGCTCCTGATAGGAACATGCCTGCCCCATCCAGGCAGGGGGGTGGCAGAAGTGGCCCCTGAACAGGAGCCAGAGTGACCATGATGCTGGTGTCACCTGCCCCCGAACCCCTGCTGCCAGCAGAGAGCGAGCAGGGGGGACAGCTATGCGGACGCTCCCCCAGGTGGCTCCCGAGGTGGCCAGCGGCCTGTGGGTTCACGGGGGCCTCCACCTCCCCAGAACGCTGTGCCCGAGGCCTCGCCGTCCTGGCGGGGCTCCGCTCTTTTCAGGCCCTGTACCAGCCACTGAGTTCAGGAAGGAGCAGAAAATCAGAAGAGGGTGGGCTCAGGACACAGGGGCAGACACACCTTCCCGGCTGAGCCCCTGCATGCGGGGAAGGGAGCCAGGCTGTGAGGTGCCCCAGGGTACCCCATAGAGTGCACGGGTGCGTCCCCAGCTGACACCCTAAGGGCAGCACCCGCCCTGCCCGTCTTAGGGTCCTTCAGAGTCCTTCCTCCTCCACAGGCTACCCAGACCCCCCAGGTGTTTAAAGGCAGATATCCTGCAGTGGAGCCTACAGAGGCCCCACGGAGGCCTCTGCCAAGTGCTTATCAGACAGAGAGGGCTGCTGGGTGTGCATGTGGGGAGAGCCCACCGCCAAAGATAAGCCCACAATCCACGCGGCCAGCTGCTCGCGCTGCCCTCTGCCTGATAGAGTGGGGCTGTGGGGTGACACAGCCTAGACCCTGTAGTGGCGGCAGGAGGGATGGGCATCTGCCATGGAAGGTAGGGATATTCTCCTGGTCAGAGCTTCCCTGAGCAGCGGATATGAGAGAGCACCTGGATGCAGCCCCTAGCTGCCTTGACCTCCCTGCCTCCCTCCCCACGTCCTGATGATCTTCTGTTATTTCTTCCTCCCTCCACGGGGAGCAGGCCGGAGCCTGGTGCTGAGGGTCCCCAGCTCGGGGCTCTCACAGTTTGGCCACACCTAAGGACACACCTGCCCTTGCCGTCCCCCTGCTTCAGTCGTCTCTGGCTTGCCTTCTGTGCTAGCATTTACAGGAGACGGATAGCGGCTTCTGCAGGGAGGAAGGACTCCAGCGGCCTGTGTGCCGGGGGCAGGGGTGGAGGGTGCAAATGGCCTCCAAGGAACCCAGAGGCGTTTCAGAGCCGCTGTCCTGCCAGGCCCTGCCGGGCACTGAGAGAGGCCAGGCCGTGTTGCCCAATGCAGGGGCCGCCCTTGTTCTCCCTCACTGGTGACAGAGGGTGACCTTTACAACGGAAAGACAGGTGGAGTCAAGACAAACGTTTTAATCCCGTGTCTACTAGAATGTTGGGTGAAGTTGAGTTCAGGGCAGTCCTGCCAGTTCAATTACCTTCCTGATGTGGGGAGGTGGGGACTACACCCCTGCCAGCCTCACCTGCTTAGTCTCGGGATCTGGGCAGACAACATGCACCCCGTCATTGCCTCCTGCCTGCTGGGGGATGTGTGGTCACCCCATACCATCACAGGACGGGACTCCGATCCCCTAAAGTGGACCCTGTACCACATTGGAAACTGTGGCCTCCTGGGGGATCGCGCCCCAGGCTGCTCCTGGTCCTTCCTTCTCAACGTCTCCCCCTCACCCCTGCAGGGCGGCAGTGCTATGACCTCCTGGTGATTGGCGGGGGATCCGGCGGCCTAGCCTGTGCCAAGGAAGGTACGTGTCCTGTGTCCTGCATCCCGCCAGCATGGCAGGGCCTCCAGGCTTCCGGGTCCCCTGGAGAGGGCAGTGGTGCTCTCCGGGCTGGGTGGGGATCCTCCTGAGCAGCTACGAGCTGAATGCATTGTCTCTGCAGTTGGCCCACTCCTCCCCGCTGCAACCCCGGACAACCACTGATCTGCCTTCTCTCATTGTAGATTAGTTTGCATTTTCTAAAATTCTGTCTAAGTGAAATCATGCTGTGTGTATTCTTACTTTCCGGGCTTCTCCCACCAAGCACAATTATTTGGAGATTCATCTGTGTTGCTGTGTGTATCTAGAGTTCACGCCTTTTCATTACTGATAAGTATTCCACTGTATGTCTAGACCATGTTTGGTTGGTTCATTAGCCTGTGGATTGGGTTGTTCCAGTTTTTGGCTGTTCTGAACAGTGCTGCTATGAACATTCGTGTGTGTGTGTGTGTGTGTGTGTGTGTGTGTGTGTCTTTGTGTCTTTGTGTCTTTGTGTGGATGTGTGTTTTAAATCTCTTGGATAATCTCCTAAAAGTGGACCAGCTGGGTCATGTGGTGTATCTCTCATTTAGGTATTTTTTCATTTCTTTCAGCAATATTTTGTCATTTCAATATACAGGTCTTTCACATCTTATGTCAGATTTATCCCTAGTGTTTCATATTTTTAAAACAGCTTTACTGGGCTTCCTTGGTGGCGCAGTGGCTGAGAGTCCGCCTGCCAATGCAGGGGACACGGGTTCGTGCCCCGGTCCGGGAAGATCCCACATACCGCGGAGTGGATGGGCCCGTGAGCCATGGCCACTGAGCCTGCACGTCCGGAGCCTGTGCTCTGCAATGGGAGAGGCCACAACAGTGAGAGGCCGCATACCGCAAAAAAAAAAAAAAAACAACAAAAAACCCCAGCTTTACTGAGGTACAAGTCACACACCATACAGATCATTCATTTAAACTGCCTATTTCAGTGGATTTTATATTCACAGTTGTGCAACCATCACCACCACCAATTTCAGAACATCTCATCACCCCCAGGTACTCTGTACCCACTGGTAGTCACCTGTCTCCCTCCCCTCCTCAGCACCAGGCTACCACTAGTTTCCTTTCCGCCTCTATGGACTGGCCTGTGTTCTGGATGTTTCATAGAAACGTGTGGTTTTGCTCTCCCTCAGCATGATGTTTTTAGTGTTCATCTGTGATACAGCGTGTGTTAGTACTTCGTTCCTTTTTTAGGGCTGAATAGTGTGGATGAACCACATTGTGTTTATCCACTTGTCTGCTGGTGGATCTTTGGGTTATTTCTGCTTGGGGCAGTTATGAGTAATGCTGCTCTGAACATTTCTGCAGGTTTTGTATGGACGTGTGCTTTTATTTCCCTTGGGCAGATTCCCAGGAGTGGAATTGCTGGGTGATAGGGTAGCTCAAGGTTTAACCTTTTGAGGAGCTGCCAGACTATTTTCCAAAGTGTCTGCACCATTTTATATTCCCACTAGGAAGTGTGGGGTTCGAATTTCTCCACATCCTCGCCAGCACCCGTTACTGTCTTTTCTATCGTAGCCCATCCTAAGTAGGTGGGAAGTAAGTGGTATCTCATTGTGGTTGACTTATATTTCCCTCATGGTTAATGAAGCATCTTTTCATGTGTTTATTGGCCATTTCTGTATTTATGGAGAAATGTCTATTTAGAACCTTTGCCCACTTTTAAGTTCGGTTGTCTTTTCATTATTGAGTTATGAGAATACACACACACGTATATTCTGGATATTAGATCCGTATCAGATGCATAATTCTCAATTACTTTCTCCCATCCTAGGGGTTATCTTGTCACTTTCTTGATGGTGTCCTTTGCAGCACAAAAGTGTTTAATTTTGATGAAGTCAGTTGATCTGTTGTTTCTTGTGCTTTTGGTGTCACATCCAAGAAACAGCCGATCCAAGGTCACAAAGACTTAGGCCTGTCTTCTTCTGAGAGCCTCACAGCTTCAGTTCTTACATTTAGGCCTTTGGTACATTGTGGATTAACGTGCAGACGTGGTGAGGTCATTGCCTCCGGGTTTGAGACATGCACCTTTCCATGTCACGGTCCCCCTTCAGGTGACACTCTCCCACCAGTCACGTTCCACTTCTACATGTTACAAACCCCACAGCACATTGTACAATTTTTGTTTAAACAGTGATCTTTTTTTTTATACTGATTATTTTTTTGTTGTTTTTATTTTTATATATTTATTTATTTGGTTGCTCTGGGTCTTAGTTGTGGCAGGAGGGCTCCTTAGTTGTGGCTCACCGGCTTCCTAGTTGTGGCATGCAAACTCTTACTTGCGGCATGCACGTGGGATCTAGTTACCCGACCAGGGAACGAACCTGGGCCCCCTGCATTGGGAGCGCAGAGTCTTAACCACCGCGCCACCAGGGAAGTCCCTAAATAGTGACCTTCTGAAGAGATTTCAGTGATAAGGAAAAAGCTAACACATCTGCCCATGTGGTTGTCATTTCTGGGGCTTCCGTTCCTTTCTGTGGATCTGAATTTCCACCCGGCATCATTTTCCTCCTACTGGAAGGACGTCCGTGAACATTTCTTGTCGTGTGGCTCTAGGGGTTATAAATTCTTTCAGCTTTTGTGAGTCTGAAGACATCTTTACTCTGCCCTCATTTTAAAAAGATATTTTCTCTGAGTATAGAATTCAAGGGAACAGTACAGCCGGCCCTCTGTATCCACAGGCTCCACATTCACAGATTCAACCAACCACAGATCAAAAAATATTTTTTAAAAAATTCCAGAAAATTCCAAAAAGCAAAACTTGAACTTGCCGCATACTGGCAACTATTTATCATTTACACTGTATTTACAACTACTTACACAGTGTTAACGTTGTATTAGGTGTTATAATCTAGAGATGATTTAAGGTAAAGGTTATTGCAGATGCTGCACCGTTTTCTATAAGGGACTTGAGCATCTGGCAGCTCCGGGTTGTCCCAGAGCTCATGAGAGCTCTTGCCATTGTGGATAGTTTCTATTCCTGTTTTCAAATTCACTAATGAAAGAGTGTGCGACGTCTACTCGACCATGAACCCCACTCAGTGCAGTATTCATCTCTACAGTTCAGCTTGGGTCCTTTTTTCTATCTTCCATGTTACTTCTTGACTTTTTGAACATGTGGAATACAGTTAAAACACCTGTTTTACTTTTTTTCCCACTAATTCTGACGTTGGTGTCAGTTCTTGGTCAGTTTCCATTGACTATTTTTCCCTTTAAGGGCTGTATTTTCCTGCTTCTTGGCGTGCCTGGTAATTTTTGTTTGAGTGCCAGACACTTTGGACTTTTACCTTGCTGGTTTCTGGATATTTTTATCTTCCTAGAAATATTTCTGAGCACGTTCTGGGATGTAGCTGCAGACAGTTTGATCTTTTTGAGACTTCTGCTTAAGATTTGCTAGGCGCTCTGGTGCTGTGCCCAGTCTGGGGCTAATTATTCTCAACTGCTGAGGCATGACCTTCCTAATGCTCACCCAGTGCTCCAGGAGTTAACGTTTCTCCAGGCTGGCTTCTGGGAGCAGCACTGTCCCGGCCTTAGGTACTTTCCCCTCTCTCTGCTCTGTCCCAGGAACTCTCAGCCCGAGAGCCTGCTGGGCCCCCTCCATGCTGTGTCCTGCAGACTCTGGTCGCGGGGCTCACCTCGTCCCTTTCCTGTCTCTCAGAGATCGCTGGCCTTTGTTTTCGTTTATTCAGTTTCTTGAAACCATTATTTCACGTATTTTGTCAGGATTTTTGGTTATTTTGAGCAGGAGGCTAACTCTGGTCCCTGTTGCTCCGTCCTGATCAGACCTGGGAGCCGGACGTTGGTATGTCTGAGGTGTCCCCTTGGCCGGAGACTTCAGATCAAGCACTGGGATCCCATCTTGATTCAGTTGAATGAAATGGTTTTGTTAATGAAGACTTCTAAAATTTGGTTCTAATCTTGGTAGCTGGTAGCCATGAATCAAGCATGTTCTGTAGTGTTTCAAACACTCGTGGGCTCGTGACATACAAGTGGGGCGTGCCCTCGGGGCCGTCACGGCCAGGGACCAGGGCTGGCTGATGCAGTGCCACAGGCGAGCCAGCAGGAAGCCCGTGATTAGTCCTGGCCTCAGAACCTGGGGCTTGTGGCTGGGGGAGCCTGCTGATAGCTGGGGGCTCCAGGCAGGGGTGCAGTTTGGAGCCCTGGTCTTGGGGCCTGGCTGACCTGAACCTGCCATTTGACCTCCGAGCTTCCATTTCCTCACCCTGAGAGGAGGCAGCAAACGTCCACCTGGGGGCTCTGACCAGCGTAGACCGAGGGCCACCCCACATGGTGTCTGGGGAAGAGAGGAGTAAGGGAGGGCCTGGGGAGCGAGCCGGGGGCCTCCCTGTGATGCCTCCAGGGAGTGTGCTTGGGGTGGGCCCTGGGCCTGTGCTGGACCTGCAACCAGGTTGCGGCGGGGGGCGGGGCGCATCCCAGCACTGCTCTGGTGGGTGGTGCAGAGCCTGCGGTCAGGAAGAGGTCGGGGTGTCCATCTAGGGGCAGCATAGCTGGGAGCAGAGGCAGTGGGAGACCCGGCTGCATAGCTCATGGGCGGCTGCTGGCCTGGTCCTTCCCCAGCCTCCTCTGGGCCTCATGGGCTCCTGGGGTCCCCGACCCTGAATCAGTCCCTGGTTGTACTCACCTGCCTGTTTCTCTGGTCCTTCCAGCCGCTCAGCTGGGGAAAAAGGTGGCCGTGGTGGACTACGTGGAGCCTTCCCCCCGAGGTAGGCAGCCCCTGCCGGGAGCCACGTGTCCTGGGGAAGGTGGGGGGTCACATACAGAGGGTGGCTGAGCCCTGGACTGCTGCCCAGTCTCCGGACAGCGTCCTGCTTCTCGGGGAAGCTGCCATCACTGTAGGTTCCTCATCCTCCTCGTTTAAACCAAGTCTGAATGCAACCGCAGCCGGCGCGTCCACACGGCAGGTTCACCTGGGCCGCGTTGGAGTTAAAGCAACTAAAAGGAATTGGAAACAGCTATAGAGCAGGGCTGGCCTGGCTCACCTGAACCCTGTGTGCTCTTCCCACCTCCCCAGGCACCCGGTGGGGCCTTGGTGGCACCTGCGTGAACGTCGGCTGCATCCCCAAGAAGCTGATGCACCAGGCGGCGCTGCTAGGGGGCATGATCCGCGACGCCTCCCACTACGGCTGGAAGGTGGCCCAGCCCCCGCACGACTGGTGAGGGCGCGTGGGGGATGGCCGATCCCATCAGCCTCGCAGGAGCTGTGGGCGCGATTCTCACCTGGGGGCACCTCTGGGCCCCCAGCAGTGGGCAAAGTCTAGAGACGTTTTTGGTGATCTCCACAGTGGGGGCTGCACATCCCCTGGGTGGAGCCTGAGACGCTGCCACTTGCCCCACGGCGCCCAGGACACCCCTGGAAGGACGCTCGGCCCAAAGGCTGCAGTGCTTCAGGCCTGGCGGGTGGCGCATGGTCCGCTTGGAGCCCCTCGGTCTGAAGCCCCAAACCTGGCCCAGGGGCGGCAGCCGTGGGGACAGACATCACCTTTACCACCTTGAGAAACCCCTCTGCCTCTGGGCATTTCTGTTAAGGGCTGTTTGCCTCTAATAATCTGTGGCGGGACCCGCAGCTGACACTTGTGTGGTGGCTTTAAGCATCGTGCTTTGTGTCAACAGGGGGAAAATGGCAGAAGCCGTTCAAAACCACGTGAAGTCCCTGAACTGGGGGCACCGGGTCCAGCTGCAGGACAGGTACTGACGCCACGCTAGGCTCTGGGCGGGTCCTGGGGCACGTGAGGACTCCCCAGGAGGAGGAGGCGTGAGACCCGGGTTAGAAAGCCCGGCCACCCTCGCCCCTCGCAGTGCCTGTTATCCTCACTGTCCCCTCCCTGCTGGGCAACCCCTCACCAGCAGGAGGTCCATGGGTGTTTTGGGGGGAGGGTAACTGGGTGCATGTGGGGGCCTCCCCTTCCTGGTGGAGGGTGTCCAGGTGACAGGACTGACCTCGGGGGAGGCCCGGCCACCTCCGTCCTCACACACCAGGGCTGAGCTTGGGCCCTTAAGACGCCCCTGCATGGCAGCTGTGGTCACCACGTACCGAGGAACCCTGGGGAGACAGCAGCTGCGCCCCATGCTTCCCGGTGCGGGTCCGCACACTCCTTTTGCCCCTCGTGAGCCGTGGGTGGCCCGAGCTCACATTGTAGCCATCTGCCTAGTGCTCCCTATTTAATCCTGAGGTGATGCCTCATTTGCAGAGGAAATGTTTGAACATCCTATTTTTATTTTGCAGAAAAGTGAAGTACTTTAACTTCAAGGCCAGCTTTGTCAACCCACACACGGTTTGTGGTGTCTCAAAAGGTGGGGAAGAGGTGAGCGCCCTCCTCCCGGGGCCCCTGGGGCAGCACGGGCCAGTCCGTGGGTCAGTCTGTGGCCCAGGCGGGTGGACCTCAGCTCTGCTCGGTCTCAGTGCTGTCCTTGGAGATCAGCACTGCTGGGATTGATACGACGTTCCTCTGGGCTGAGGCCAGTCTAATTCTTTGTGAAGGAGGAAGTGACCACGCCAGGCTGCCCGCTGCTCGGGCGGCTGCAGCCCTGCAGGGGTTTGCGGGGATTCCAGGAGACCTTACCACCCGTGCAGTGCTGTGTAAACTGTGAAGTGCTTGGACTTAGAGGCTCTCCTGCCAGTGTCTGGGGCTGCTGCCACAGGGTCCACACTGCAGGGCAGAGCCTGTGATGGGGAAGCTGGTGGAGCCCTCGAATGGGGACTGCAGGTGACCTGGGTGACTGTGGCTTTCTCGGTTTCTTCTCAGACTCTGCTTTCGGCCGACCACATTGTCATCGCCACCGGAGGGCGACCGAGGTACCCCACGCACGTGAGTGTCCTCAGGAGCCCCCACCCCCCTACCCCGTTCATGGTCTGGTGACATGCACCTCCCACTCGCCCCTGTCCTCCAAGTGGCCCTGTGCTGACAGCTGTCACTTTCCACTGCCCGTGCTCTCGAGTGCCCTCTGCTGAGCCAGGTTCCCACATCCCCACTTGGCTGAGTCCGGAGAGCGGCTCAGCTGCTGGGCCAGCCCCCGCCTGCCCTCTTCCTGTCCCCACATCACCTCTCCTCTATCTCCCTTGTTGATTCCTCCTTTTTAGCCTCAGAATGTTGGAGCCTTTGGGACTTAAGCCTGGTTCCTCCTCCCCCAAACCCAAATCTTGTTCTTTAGTTGATGTGAAACTCACATACCATAAAATGCACCCTTTCAAAGGGTACAGTCCAGTGAGTTCCAGTTTATTCAGAGTCGTTCACCCGTCGGTCCCACTACTGAATCTCAGAATGTTTCATTCGCCCAGAACGGAACCCTGGCCCCATCAGCCGTCGCTCCTGCCCCCCTCCCCCGGCCCCAGCAGCCTGCTCTCTGTCTCTGTGGATTTGCCTGTTCTGGACGTTTCACATCAGTGGGATGAGATGCATGGCCTCTTTGACCAGCTTACGGCTGAGTGATGTTCCGCGGTGGGTGTGACATTCTGTTGTCCGCTTGCGTGGTGGACCTCTGGGTTGTTTCCATTTTATTATGAGTGATGCTGCTGGGAGCCATGTGGATGCGAGTTGTCCCTTCTCCTGGGCAGACACCTGGGAGTGTCTGGGGGTGGAGGTCCCAGGCCCCCGGAGCGGGGGGGCAGCCTCACCGTTTACATCCCCACCTGCAGTGCGTGGGGTTCATCCTTTTTGGTTTCTTCTCGTGTCTTGTGATGTTTTACTGAAAAGTGATCATTTCAAACAAAATGACATGTTCACTCTGGAAGCTAGGATCTCCCTCCACTTTGGGATTTCGTTTATTGCTGCTTGTCTGTTGGGTGATTTTTCTGGACCGATTTTGTAAACTTTTTATTCTGTGTCCTGTGAGGCTACTGAGGTCTCTGCTCAGTGGCCAGCCAGTGACTGGGCAGAGATGTGCTTAAACACCAGACCCAGGAAGTCTCCCCGTCTTTGCGAGGCTCCCCACCCTCAGTGCTCAGCCTGGTGGGGGGCGCTCTGCCTTCGCCCCCACCACCTGCTTCTGCGGGGCCTGGAGGCCAGTGCTCAAGGCCGCCCCAGACCCAGACATAGGCCCAGACAGGTGGATGGGGAGGACCAAGGGCGTGGTTCTGCCTCCTTGCAGACTCTTAAATCTGAACCTCCGTCCAGTTCTGTGCTTCCACTGGAAACAGGAGCTGGGAGGGTGCCAAGGCAAGTGCCCACTCCAGTCCTCAGACTGCGACGTGGCCCCTGCCGCTGTCAGCCCAGCAAGAGCAGCCTCCAGAGGGGACCAGACAGCTGTGCCAGGTGGCCCTGGGCAGGATGTGTGGCTCCGTAGGAGGGGAGGGCTCTTGTTCCAGTAGCCACACAGACAGGGGCCAAGTGGTGACCATTAGTGATCCTTCACCCACAGCTGGGCCCACATTGGCTCCACTCAAAGCCCCTGATGGCCGAGGTCAGTTCCTGGGACCCAGAGATCAGCTCAGCTCCACCCTGCACGTGGCTGCCAGAGTGCCTGCGAGGAGACTGGCCTGGCCTCTCCCTGCTGTCCGCTTGCCTGAGGGGCGGGGGGGCGGTGGGGGGGTGGGTGAAGTGGGAGCCTCGGGTCCTGGGGAAGCCGCTCAGTGGCCACTCTGCTCTTGGCTGCCCGCCCCGGAGCCTGCCAACACTTGTGTTTTAGTCCCTTTGATATCCAGACCTTTCGATCTTCTTGAGCAAACTTAAGAAATTCCTGACTTTATTTTTTTTGCCAATTGGAACCGTAAACTGTTTGAAATCCGTTTCCTCTCTCCCAGCACATCTGACTCTCAGGGGCCATAGAGAGAACGTGTCCTGTGTCCCCCAGCTGCTGGGGTATGGGGTGACCTGGACAACTCCCGGGCACAGGGCCCACCATGCTGTCCCTCAAGGGCCCCCGGATGGTCGCATCCAGCCTCCAGCCTGGCGCCCTGGGAGCCGGCCCACCCCGCTTCACCCCTTGTTCCCCACAGCCCTGGGTCTGGATCTGGGGGGAGTCCTGGAGAGCGAGAGGAAGGAGCCGCTGCCCCGGGCCCCCAAGGGAGCGGCCGTATCCCCTGTCCCAGAGGCCGCACCCGAGGAGGTGCAGCCACATGTGGGCAGGTGGTTCTGGCCCAGTTGTGTCTACAAACTGGGCGTCCTCAGAGGGAGCCCTGGGGGCAGCCGGGGACGCAGGCCTCACATTGACCCTTTTCCCGGATAGATCGAAGGTGCCTTGGAATACGGGATTACGAGTGATGACATCTTCTGGCTGAAGGAGTCCCCTGGAAAAACGTAAGGCCTGGGGGTGCCCAAGGGGCCCCACTCCCCTGTGCACACAGCCAGGCGGGGAGCACATGCTGCTGCCCCTCTGTAACGCATTCTTTCCCACCTACCTGAGGGAAGGGCAAAAAGCCTGGCCCTGTGCCCATTTGGGGCTGACACTCTCCCAGGACTGAGTCACAGTGCGTGGCCGTTATTGTCTGGGGCGCAGGTTTTCACCAGGGTTCCCAGGAGCCGCAGGTCCCAGTGGGTCCTCAGGGCCATCTGGGTATGCGGGTAGGTGGGTGGGCCCTGGGGGAAAGCCCTGGTCCCCCTCCGGCTCCAATCGAACGTCCCCGTTTTCATGTTTGTCACCTGGGCTTCCCTGAAATCAGCAAAGGCTCGGGCTGCCAGAAACCAGAGCCCAGCTGTGAAGCCAGGCCCGCAGCGTGACTGGCACCCACGTGGCCAAGGGCTGGGTTCACTCCTGGCATGGGGTCCGGGTCTGGGTGCTGCTGCCAGGGCACTGAGGAGACCTCATGCTCGCAGGGACCATAGAGGCCACCAGAGGGCGACAGAGGCTCGGCCGTCACAGTGCTGGGCTGCGGGGGACCAGCTGCCGATGGCCCGAGGGCATGCCCCAGGGTGGGCAGGCGTGTGCAAGTGTGCATGTGTCAGCATGGGTGAGGGCATGTATGTGTACATGTGAGCACGTGTGTGAACACGTGAGCACACGTGTGAGAGCTTGCGCGTGTGCTCGTGCCGCGCTCTGCTTGTCCCTGCTATCCCAGCCTCACGAGGTGTCCTTTTTCAGGGCTGGGCACGGCCCCTGGCATGGGGGTGGCTTGGTGTGACCTCCCACCACTCGCGGCCACCTCTTTGTGAAAGGCTGCAGTGAAAACCCCGACGTGCGTCTTCTTGTTGTCTCAGTGTTTCTTATGTGTCGTGTGCACGGTCAGGGCTGTGTCCACGGTAGAGAACTGCGGTCCCGGCTGGGCGCCTGTGCTGCTCTCCCTGCCTGATGCTGCCTCGGCATTTCCATGGGGCCTGAAGGGAAGGGAGCCTCTCCTGCTCCCTGTGGGGGGGTGGAGGGAGCACAGCCACTTCCATCTGCGGTCAGGCTCCTGGCCCTGGCCACCGCCTCGCCTCCCACAGGGCCCCCAGGCTGTGGTTGGTGCTTCGACTTGGCAATAGTTGTTAATTTTTCTGATGTCACATTTATCACGTTTTCTCTTTACGCCATAGTATCTGGGTTATTTGTTGTTTTGTCTCTGACTAGTAGGTTAAATGTGGCCTGGTTTCATTTGCATTTGCTATTATGTGGTCTTTTGTGTAATTATTGGCCGTTTAAAATTGAGTGTGTAAGTTGTGAGTGTGTGTCTGTGAGTGAGCGTGTGTCTATGTCTGTGAGTGTGAGTGTGTGTGGCTGTGAATGGGGGCTGCTCGCTCCTGGGCCTTCTCTCTGGCTTTTCTCTTTCTTATCTTCCTGCGGGTTTGCTGTCAGGGCTGAGATCCCGTGTTGTTTACAATTGCAGATTTTCTCAGCTTGTCCTTTTAACTCATGTAACATACAAATGTGACATACAAATGTTTTGGTCTTATTTTTTTTAAGTATAGCTTAGGCTCTTTTACACTTAATGGCTGTTAGATTTATTGCATGTTCAGGAGGGCCTTTCCCCACCAAAATCTTTTTTGACAAAAGCCCTGGATTTCCTGTGGGTCCCAGGGCCTTGGGGCGTCTGCAGCACATCTGTGGCAGAGACGGGGTCCCATGCGTCCACCACCAGCCCCTCCCACCAGCCTGGAAGCTCCTCCAAGCAGAGCCCAGTCCTGCTCTGGCCCTGATTTGGGGTCCCTACCGCTGCGCAAGTGCCCAGCGTGGTCTTCAGACCTGCATAGTTTTCTTGCGCATTGATTTCTCTGGGTCACTGAGGCACTTTGCCAGCCTTTCCAAGGTGGACTGTGGAGACTGTGGTGCCGATGGCCTTCAACCTGCGGCCGCCTGGACACTGGCTCCCCGCTCAGTGCTTCTGGCCTGGCCGAGGCCACCCGTGTGGCCCGGTAATCTCCGCCCATCACCGAAGGCCGGCAGTTTCTGAATCCTGGTCTTTTCTTAAATTAGTCCCTGTGTGTTTTATTTTCTCTTGTTTGCTATTTCCCCGTTACATTTTGAGAGCCAAGTCCACCTCCAGGGGGGCCGGTGTCTGCCCACTGCTCACCGGAGGCTGGTGTGCGGAGAGGCCGCACAGGCCGGAAGGAGGCCCGGGCTCAGGGGCCCCGCGCAGCTGCCCCCAGTGACCACGTGCTGGGGCAGCGGCCTGCGCGGCCAGGAAGACAGCCCCAGATATTGGGGTCAGGAAAGTGTTTATTTTCTTCAGAAAAAAAAACGTTTAGAAGACTTTTTTTTAAAAAGCTCTTTCGTTTAGAAGGAATCTAGGTATGTTATTGTTTAAGGAAAAAAGTGTTTGCAATGTATCAGTCACCCGTTCCATTCTGAGCATGATTTATGTGAGGAAATGGTTTTTTTAAAAATTAAGCTGGAGATATATCCCTGTACGATGCTTCTGTGAAACGCAGCTTTTGTGCGGAGCTGTGGATGCAAGTTGTAACAGTGTGATACGGGAGTCAGTGTTTACTCCTTACATTCCTGCCCGCAGTCAAAATAAGCCCGAGGGTCTACAGTAGCATTTCTGTATTTTATCAGCTTGGGCTGGGCCGGGGGGGCCTCTGCTCACACTCTGAGGGGCTGTTTCTGCCAGATTTATTTGCCTTATAAATATTCCCCGTGTTTATTTTAACTCGCCTTTAAAATGGAGCTGAAATGAATATGGACCCGAGGGCTGCCCCCGGCCCTGGAGGCCTCCCGAAGCCGGCCAGGACCTTCCCACTTGGCCCCGGCCAGGAGGCCAGCCGGCGGCTGAGGGTGCCCAGTGTGCCTGGCCTCGGCCTGCAGCGGTGGAACCTCCACTAGCCGGCTCCCAAGGGCCCATGGGCTCCGTGGCGTCCTGTCTTCCTCCCCACGATAGGGTGCGGGCCGCGGCTGGCGGCTCAGGGGCATCTGCATGAGGCTGGGTGGCCAGCAGCTCAGGCCTGGAGAGCCGGCCCTCAGCCTCCGCTGTTGCCCCACCCGCCTTTGCCCCCAAGGGTCTTGGTGCTTTCTGGACATCCTGTGTCCAGCTGCTCCTGGGGGCCCCGAGCTCTGTGGCCCCAGCATTTCCTGTGCTGGCGGGACAGCTGCAGGGCCCCCACGCTGTGTGGGTGCACCCCCGGGGAGCGGATTGGGGCCTTCAGACTCAAGAGGCAGGTGGAGAGCTCTTTAAGCTGGGGCTCCAAGGCCTGAAGGAAGGCTTTGTTTCTGCTTCCTCCCCCTTCAGACTTTAAGGAGAGAGCCAGCCCTGTGATCAGGCTAATCCCACGGCAGTTACACCTTGGAGTACAGTGTTTGCAGCACCGAAGGGCACACAGGGGGGCTCCCCGAACACACACACAGCTGAGTGGGGCTCTGGGTGCAGGTGGAGCCCCCGTGGGGTGTCCTGCTGCAGTGTGAGGCCGTGTGTCCAGTCCTCAGAGGCCCCGCCGCCCCAGGTCCTCCCTTTGCCGGCAGGGCCTGCCGTGGGCACTGTGCCTTGGCACCAGCCTCAGCCCCACCCAGGCTGGGGTCTCCTAGGTGGCCGGCAAAGCCCATCTGCAGCTTCAAACCTGCCAATAAAAACGCAGCGTCCCTTCAGGGCTGCCTGCACCCCACCTGCAGGCGCCAGCTCCGTTTTTGCTGTTTTCTTACTCCAGTCCATTTGAAGGGAGTTCTCTGGTTGAGACCTTGAATCCTGCATTTTTCGAAGAATAATACTTATTTGATGAATTGGGGGCAGGGTGGAGTGAAAACCAACACTGTTGACCGTCTTTCCTCTTGGAGACAAGATGAGGCCCAAGGTGACCATCAGGGCCAGTGGATGCCTGCCCGCTCTGAGGTTTCAGCCACCCATGCTTGGTCAAGGACGCCCACTGAGGCCCGGCCTGGCTGGTGCCTATCCCCCAGATGTGCCCTCTGTTGGCGGCTCGGAACCAGTAGCCTGGGGCTGGGGGTATCATGACCTGGAGGTGGGAGTGGGGGGCCCACCCCGCCTCCCTACCCTGCTCCCTGCAGGGCTTGAGGAGGTGCCCAGGGGCTGCAGGAACAAAACGCTTTTGCCAAAATCAGGAGACCATGTTGCTGCCTTGCCTGAAGCTGGGCTGTGGGCTTCAGGCTGTAGCCACCGCGCCCCCCCCCCCCCAAGAGGGTCTGCTCTACGGAGACAGGAAGGCTCGGACGAGCAGGACAGCCCAGCAGGCGGGCAGTGGGCTCCCCGGCACCTGCATGTCACGGTTGCCCAGGCCATGGCCACCCTGAGTGGGAGCACAGGGCACTGTGAGGTCCACACAGATGCTCTTCATTGGTGCTTGCATTGGGGCAGGATGTTCAAAGCAGCTCAAGCCTGTTTGCATTTTAAGTAACTCGTAGTTTCATATTTTAAAGAAAGGCTTGTCCCCTCCCCCATACACGTCGAGACTGAGGGAGGGCAGATTGTGTAACGTTGAGTATACCCACATGCAGACATGTGCATTGTGCCTATGTGTGTGTGCCTCACACGGTGAGCTCTCCCACTCACCCTGCACAGGATGCCAGCACTCCTGTCCCAGCTCCTGAGAGGAAGCCGTATGCCAGTTGCTTCCCGCAGGGCACTGGCAACAGTATTCCCAGAGATGTGCTGCTGTTTGAAATGGAATTATATCATTAGTACCTGCTGGGATCAGAGCTGACATTTGCTTATCCATCCTTGCATCACCTCCTCTCGTTCAAAGGCTGAGGGGTGATCTGACAAGCCCACCCACACGCCGCCCGGGCTGGGAGTCTCCACTCTGTGTTCAGTTCTGTTCATGTGTACACGTGTGCAAGTGTGTGTGTGTGTATGCACGTGTATGCATGCAGAGTGTGTGCAGCTGAATAACAGGAGAGGATCTGCTGGGTCCCAGCATCCTGTGTCCCTCTCCCTGGCTGCCCTTGCTCGGGGAGCTGACTCTCCCAGCCACAGGCCTGTGTGCAGTGGGGCTGGGTGGGCATGGGGTGGGCCGTCTGCCTGGGCCCCGTGGTCCCAGAGTGTTCTGCCCACAGACAAGGCTTCCAGGAGCCGCCCCACGTCTGGCGCCTCCCCGTCTGTTTCCAGCCTGGCTGCAGGAGGTCCAGAGGAACCCAAGGCAGAACTTTCCTTAGGAGAGAAGGAAAATCCTCCTGCTTCTTCTGACTGGGCTTCGTCCATGTTTGTCCCGCCTCCAGTCCCATCCCCGGGACGTGCTGTTTTGTCCCTGGCCACTCATTCCTTCGCCACCAGGCAATTTCCCAAACCAGCAGCTCTGTTTGTCATTCACAGCTGGAGCTCTGGGAAGTGGGTTTTGTACATTGGGACAGCCTGTTTGAACAGTTAGCCGCAGGGACTCTGCAATAGTGACATGTCAGCTGACAGGCGCCCTGCATGAAGGCTGCAGGGCCCCGTCCCCCTCAGAGCCCCACCAGGGACGGCTGCGTGCATCATGGCGGCCACGTGTGAGACTCAATTTCTCTCTCTCTGTCCATCTCTCTTACAGGTTGGTGGTTGGGGCCAGCTGTATCCTTTGCTGCGTGCAGGTGACAGACAGAGAGACAGCTGTGTTCACCATCCTGAGAGTGGAAGCTTGGGCCCCAGGCCCACCTCCCCCCGTCACTGCACTCTCTCCCATGGGGCTTGCCCTCTGCCACCTGGAACCAGGCACTTACAGGCACTTACAGGCCCACTCAGGGCGGATGACCTGTGCTCGAGGGACAATTTGAGGTTGACCTTTGAGGCTGGGGCTTCCTGGAGGCTCTTCCTGAGTCACTCGCTGGCTGGGCAGCTGGACACAGCCGTGAGGCAGACGGTCCTCCCTGGAGAGCAGCCCCACTCAGGCCGGTTCCTTAAGAGGGAGCAGTAACACCAGGGAGGGTGGAGGGTGTGTCTGCAGGAAGATGGAGACACTGAGGTCTGGGCACGTCTCCTGTCCTTCACCACACAGGCCCCTTGGTTAACCTCCAGGGAGTCTGGACAGAGGCCCTGTGGAGGCAGAACCCGCCTGGCCTGTGGGTGCTGAAGGGAGCCTCCACCTTGCCCTGGACGTGTGTTTGAGAGATGGGGGCGGTGGGGAGAGTGTCTCTGTGGCCAGTGTTGGAGACCCTTCTGGGCTGCTGGGGACTGGTGGAGACGGGGGCTGATGGCGGGGGCACTGGGGGTCTTGCTGCCTAGCTTCCGTTAGCGTTCCTTAGCCTGCTCTGGCAGACGTGGCCCTGGAGTGTGCTGGCTTCCTCACTGGGCTCGGCCTGGATACCACTGTCATGATACGCAGTGTCCCTCTCCGGGCCTTCGACCAGGTAATGCCGGGCCGGTGTCCCCTCCACCTGTGGCCCCCCTGGGCAGGTGCAGGTGTGGGCTGGGAGCGAGGTCTCAGTCTTTAGAAACTGGCCCTTGAGTCGAATGAGGAGATTGTTGGCAAAATAAACACCTGCCAGCGTATTGCAGCAAGGGTCAGCACGTGGGGAGTGTGGCAGGGACCAGAGGGACACTGTGGGCATGCTGGCCAGCTCACGGGCCGTGAGGTCAGGTCACTCAATAGTAAGCGGCCGGTGGGCAGAAGTGCTGTCCTGGCTTCCTCGCTGAGCCCCCTGAGGTCCGAGGAGCTCCACTATCCAAGGGTAGCATGGACAGGGAGCAGGCGGCAGCTGGTGAGGCCCTGGGTGACCATCACGGGAGATGGTGGCCCGGCCACCATGGACTGGAAGGATGTGATGCTGAGCCAGGCCACTGCAGCCTCACCACCTCCCCGTCCACCGCACGGGGCAGCACCGGCCCTGGGGCGCAGACTCTCTCCCTGATGGTGGACGTGCCCACATAATGAGCGCGTGGAGTTTTTTTTAAACCAAAAACCCTCCGAGGAGATGTCACTTTAAAATCCAGGTCTGGGTTGTCATTGTCAAGACACCAGGCTCCCGGTGCCCTGCAGAGATGGGCACTGTCCATTGCACAGCTCTGGGGCAGTGCACCCCTCAGTCCTGTCACCTGCTCAGTACACACGCCCGAGCACCTGTCACGGGGACACATGTCCAGAGAAGGCCTCGAGCCTCATGCTGGACGCAGGTGGAGATGGGGCCCGAGAGGCAGAGGCCCGCAGGGACGTGGAGAAGGGGGCCGATGAGGCTGAGCTGGAGAGCCCGGTTGGCGGGTGGTCATGGTAGCAGGAGAGGGAGAATCTGCATGTGGCTGGCACACAGAGACAGTGGGGTCACCAGGCTGGAGTCGGGGGAGCGGGGGGAGAGCAGGCTCCAGGTGAGGCCTTGTAGCCTGCCCACCTGTTCCTGGGGCACAGACAAAGCTCCTCATGCTGGGGTGGCCCCTGAGTCAGGGGAGTTAAACAGTGACTTGTATTTTCTCCTGATGGCTTGTTCGAGCCCCCACCGTGGCCCTGGGGGCACAGCTGCCTGGGCTGGGAGGGAGGAACCCCCTGCAGCGCCTCCTCATGCCATGCCACCTCCCCTAGCAGTTCTTGGTGGGAAGCGGAGGTGCCCACCTCCACTCCCAGCTACCCCACTGCTGACCCCAGCCGGGGGGCCAGGCAGGCAGAGCCCGGGAGAAGGGGTGCGTCTCTGCCATTTCAGTGAAGACTCAGTTAACTAACATCTAAAGAGAGTCCAGAGATCACATGCACCCTAACCGAGGGGCTTGGGTCCTCAGATTTGGAGGGGGTCGGGGCGCCAGAGGCTCTCCCGGCTCGGCCCTCAGCTCCGTGGAAAGCAGGGCACTCGGAGCGGGGCGGCCTGAGTGAGTCATCCTGGAAGAAGGCGTGGGGCCCTGACCTCTTCCATTGGACAGACTCCCCTGGGGCCCCGGGCCTTTTCAGGCTGTAGGCCCAGGTCCTCTCCACAGGCCTCAGCAGTGACACTCCCACTGCTGCCCGGTCCTCAAGGCATGTCCTCTTGTGCTTTGCAGCAAATGGCTTCCTTGGTCACAGAGCACATGGCTGTTCACGGCACCCGAATCCTGAGGGGCTGCACCCCCTTGAGGGTGGAGAGGCTCTCAGACGGGCGACTCCAGGTCACCTGGGTGGACCTCGCCTCCGACAAGAAGGACACAGGCACCTTTGACACCGTCCTGTGGGCCGTAGGTAAGGATGCTCGGGACCCCGTGCTCCTACGCGCACTCAGGGACCAGGTGCTCCTACGCACACTCGGAGGACAAGGCGTACCGCCTTCCCCTCCATTGGGCATCTTGGCCCCCTTCTCGCCACTCCTGGCGCTCGTCACCCTGCTGGCTCTTGGGTGGGGGCTGGATAAAGGCCATGAGACGGCCCTGACCAGCCTCGCTCCTCCTCCGTCCGAGCACACTGTGCTCTCCAGGTCTTTCTTCCCCAGCGCTCCTCGTACTGGAAATGAAAACCAAGGAAGAGCTGTGGATGGTGGGTCGCAGGCAGCTGGGTTTTCGTCGGGGAGACTAGTTAGTCCTATGGGCAGTTTATCGAGGCCTCGCGTACATTTCCTACTAACTTTAAACCTTGGTGTAGATGTGTTTTTTTAGTAAATTAGACTTGTTTTCCACCGTAGCTTCAAGATAGCTGTTTATAACATACAAACGATAACGGAGTTTTTACCTTTTTTAAACTGTTTTAACGTGTGAGTAACATAATATTTACTATCTTGGGCTTCCCTGGTGGTGCAGTGGTTGAGAGTCCGCCTGCCGATGCAGGGGACACGGGTTTGTGCTGCAGTCTGGGAAGATCCCACATGCCGCGGAGCGGCTGGGCCCGTGAGCCATGGCCGCTGAGCCTGCGCGTCCGGAGCCTGTGCTTCGCAACGGGAGAGGCCACAACAGTGAGAGGCCCGCGTACCGCAAAAAAAAAAAAAAAAAAAATTTACTATCTTAACCATTTTTAAGTGCTCAGTTCAGTGACATTAAGTACATTCACACCACCCTCCATCTCCAGAACTTTTCATCGTCCCAAATGGAAACTCTGTCCCCATCAGATAACCCCCCACCCCCTCCCAGGCCCTGGCCCCCACCCTCCTACTTTCTGTCTCTGTGACTCTGATGACCAGGTCCCTCAAGTGAGTGGGACCCTACAGTGTTTCCCTTTTTGTGTCTGACTTACTTCACTGGCATTGTGTCCTGGAGGTTGTCCGTGTCATAACCTGTGAAGGTGGGCAGTGCTGCATATGGCACACTAGGCTCATCCGGGCATTTGCCAGTGGACACTTGGGTTGCTTCTATCTTCTGGGTGTCTTGGAAAATGCTGCTGTGGACAGTGGCATGCAGAAGCCAGCTGCTGTTAATACGTGAACGTAATGGAGATGCGAACGTAGTGGAGACGTGTAGCTTCTAGCCAGCTTCTTGTTGCTTCTGACGCGTCCCCCTGGCTGCCTTCAGCTCTGTGGGTCATCTCGTGTTGGGAGTGGGTGTCCTCCCAGCCTTGCCAGAAATCACACTTTGCAGATTTGCAAAGGCAGCGTCTAGTGATAGGGCAGAGGCCCCGGGCCTTTCCCAGCAGGCGTGGGCTGGCCGCCACCCTGCCTCCCGTTCTCCGAGAGGCATGGGTCCACCTGTTTGTGGGGGTGAAGGCCGAGCAAGTGTGGCCATGCAGAAACGGCTTGTTGGTGACCTTGTCGGGCACACTCCCTCCCAGGCTGGGCCCTCCCTGCACCCGGCTGCCCCCACAGAGAAGGGGAGAGTGGATTTGGGGGGCCCCTGCCAGGGCTGGGACGGTCAGCCTGGAGAGGAATGGGCTTTGAGGGTGGAGCAGAGAGTGCAGGCGCTGCGAGGGGCTCCCCACAGAGGGGCTGCGGGTCCTGCTCCCGAGGGCGTGTGGGCTCACCTGCCGGGACACCCACCTGCCTTGGTGCCTGTGGCCCGTGGGCTTGGGACCCTTTTTCCTGATCTGTCAACTTGCATTTTAAACGTAGGGACGGTCAGTGTCTTCGTTCTCCCGTGTTTCCAGCCCGTGGGTCTCTTCGTGCTGAGCCCGGTCACTCGTCCCCCGTCTGGGCCTGGGCTCTGAGTCCGTGTGGTCGTCAGACTTGTTGTCCGGCTCCACAGCACTCGGCGAGTGTGCCGAGCCCTCAGAGGGCCTGTCCCCCAGCGTTTGTCCACCCCGGCTCTCCAGGCCCCCATGTCCCCGGAGGTGGGCCCGGGCAGCAGTGCACTTCTGAGAAGCTGCGGTGCTTAGAGTAGTGGGAAATCAGAAAATGAAATAAACTCTGGAGGAGTCAGCAATTCACTTCTGAGGAACGAGGCAAAGATCTGAAATGCCCCGGAGTGAACTTACTGCCTCTTGACCAAGATCCGCTAGATTACCAGAGGAAATGTTCTTGACCAAATTGTAAAAGTAAATCTTACGTAGGTTTATTTTGATGAACGCTACTCAGACCCAGAAACATAAACTGATTGTTATTAATTTAAAATCCGTTCTAACTGGCGAGGTGGCTGGTTCCCCCTCCCACTCGCACCCCATCCTCCCGCTTGGTCCCCAACGCCTTTGTACTGAGGCGCGGGCCTGCACCCAGATGCCATCAGCTGAGCCCACGCTGCTGGCAGCAGCCAGAGGGTGAGGCGCCGGGCCCTCGGAAAGCCTCAGGGTCCTCCCAGCGTCCAGACGACCCTGGTGGGCGGCAGGCAAGGCCCCGGGAGCCCTCCCCAACTGGTTTTGTTTTCTGTATTTTCAAAAAGAGCATCCCCCAGACAGTCTGCCGGGTGTGATTGATGCTGGGGGTGGAAGCTTTTCACAGTCCTTGGCCTCTGACCTTGCTTTCCGAGGCGGCGCTGTGGTGGCGGGTTCCTGGCACGCCTCCTGGGTCTGCACGGGCAAGTGCTGGCGGGGCCACTGCTCCCGCCGGGTTTTGTAAACATTCAGGAACCATTTCCCAGTTTAACAACCGGGAATGTTCTCCGCCCGTTTACCAGGTAAGCCTTGAACCAAGCATTATTTCTACTTGCAACAAAGGGTGATCCTGGAGGTCAAAATACAACGACCTGGGCGGCACGGCCGAGGAGGCAAAGAGCTTGCAGACTGTAGGTCTGCCCAGACGCCAGTGCTGCATCCACACCGTCTGGACTTGACGTGTTAAAAATGAAAAGGGAAAGATGTGCCTCGTGCCCTGTGGACGGTCCACGTGGACGGCCTTGGCCACAGTCGACGAGGCTCACAGATGCGGGGATGGGACGTGGGCCCTGCAGTCTGCCAGCCTCTTCCTCGGTGCAGCCTTGATCTCCACGTGGTGGATTAAACACATTAGCAGCTAAAGCAGTTAATTGCTGTGCAGGGGGCCGGCTCATTGTTAGTCTGTGAATCACCCACCCACACCAGGTGTCTTAGATAACAGGCTGGGAACTCGCAGGAGGAGGATTTCCTGTCTGCAGATGTGCCGATTACGGTGCTGAGTGAAGACAGTCAGCCCGCCTGCCGCAGGCTCGTGTTCACCCGCACAGTTAACCACTTGTGGCCTGGAGCCTGGCTGTGGTGGTGGGGGGGTGGGGGGTGGGAGCAGGACTGGCTGGCCCTGAGTGGACACCTCCGAGCAGGAGCCTTCAGCTTCCTTGTAGCTTCCTCTTATTTTAAAGAATGGCTAGAGCACCATGACCTCGGAAAAACCAGGAGCTGAAACGGTCCCGGGCCCCTCAGCATCTCCAGCCTCCAGGGAAGGATGAAGGCTCTGGCATGTCCATCCCTGGGCCACAGGAGCCCTGCCCAAGTTGGAAGAGCCCACCCAGGTGGCCACTGTTACGGGGCCCAGAGTGCCTGCCTCGAGACAAGGCAGGGGGAGTCAGCCCCTGAAGCCATCTCCTCTTCCTCAGGCTTTGTCTTAGCAAAAAGCCATTGCCGTTTACCTGTGTCACGTTTGAGCCTCAAACATGGGAAAAGGGAGCTCGTGAGATCTGGCTCAGGACTGGAGGCCAGCTTCCCAGCAGCACCCAACGACCACACTGAAGCCCTTGGGCCCGAGGACACAGCCCCTTGTGTGGCTGTGTTCTCTTAGGTGGGGACCCCACAGTGGCCTGGCTGTGCCCCCTGGGAGGGTTGCCCAGGGTGGGTCCCTGCCTCCCGGCACTTTGCTGCCTGTGCACCCTCGCTGCGGTGTCTGACCACAGCCTGTGCTCACCATTCACACTCCTGCCGGCACTGAAATCTTCCCTCGTTACACGATCCCCCTGCTCGTCGGGAAGTGTGCTCCAAGGAGGCATGAAGTTGGAGGGAATGCCCGTCTTCCTGTAACGGGAGGCAAGGGGCACGTGAGAGGACGTGTATCTGGTTGTCTGCGTCCCCGTGTGCTGAGGAGCAAGTAGCCATGACCAGCTGGTGGTTCTCCCAGTGCGACCAGAGGAGGCTGGACTGGCCCGGCCGCATCGAGCGCTCTCGGGCGCAATGCTGCCCTGGGCAGTCGGCGCTGGGAGGGAGGGCCATCCCAGCTTCGAGGCACCGGAGCTCACACAGTCCCCCCAAGGGACTCCGGCCAGCAGGCGAGGGGCAGCTCCAAGGGCAGGGTGTGTGGACATCGCCTCCAAGGAGGAAGCCGGGTGTCTGCTCGTACGTGGAGTTCTAGTGCTCTCGTCATTTGTAATAAGCACGGCAGCGAGTCACGTGGGTTTTAAGGAAGAAACTCTTTCAAGGGAAGAGAATCACGAGGATGCGTATAAATGAATGAAAAGGGCAGTATCAGACATTCTCAAGAGGAGATACAGCTAATTTAACATGTGGCCAAAAAAACACCGAATTTTACTAGTAGTCAAAGAAGCGCAAATTCAATCCTCACAGTCCCCCCTCCACCGCCCTGCAAATGAGCAGAGCCCACTGCCACTGAGGAGGGGGCAGCCCTGCCTGCGCCCCGAAGCCCCCCTGAGGGTGCCATCCTCATCCTGGGGGCCCACCAACCCTGTGCAGGGCGAGGAGCAGGCAGCCCGCGTGCCGGACAGGGCAGTGTGTGACCGTGACATGCAGGGTGACCGGGACGGGCCTCCACCACTCGTGGGAGGAGCACTACCTGCACACAAGGTGCGAGGGAGGCAGTCGGAGGACGACGTGACCGTTGCCATGTAAGCCCAGCCTGGGCCTGAGCTGGCGCCCGAGCGACCAGCCACTGGGTAGCCCCCCGGACCCCACACCCGTTCTCCATCTTCCTCTGGGGCTCTGGGCCTGAGCTGAAAGGGAGGGCATGACCCCCTGCTCTGAGCACGGGGGGGCAGCGCGGCAGAGGGCGTGGGCCTGTCCCTCCCTGTGTGACCCCTGTTGAGGGCTTGCCCACCCCAGGCCTCACCCGCAAGGCCCAGCTTCCAAGCCCTGAGGTGCCCGCGGCTGCCCCTGGGGCTTCGCCTGCTCCAGCCCCTCCCTTCCTTCAGTCTTCATTCTGGAAGCGTCAGTGGAGTGCCTGCTGCATGCGGCCTGTTCTTCACTGTACTGCCCCCCACCCCCCATGAGCCATCCATTTATTCTTTTTACCAGTGGCTTGGCTCACACATCCCACATACTTTCCAAGTTCATGTATGCAGAACGTCCTAAAAAATCCTGGCTTCAAAATGGACTGCAGAGGCCACCTAACTCCAGCATATGTTACCGTCTCCTGTTACTACTTTCAAATTTATCTTTATTTCCTTCGGGATCTGGGATATGGTTTGCTGGCATCTGCAAGGTGTGTAGTTACCATGGTTACCACAGGCGCAGGAGGAAGCACTCTTGACCTCCTGTGACCAGCCAGGCAGGGGTGCAAGGGAGAGCCTGGGACAGCATGGCCGGCGTCAGAGCAGCTGGTCCAAGTGCTGCCGGCTTTGCCCTTGGACTCTCCAGCCCCAGCCCAGAGTGTCACCGGGAGGCGCAGGGCCCGGGGGCCTGGGGAGGAACCTGAGGACTGAGCTATGAGCCCCTGCATAAGGGACTGTCGCCCACTAAGCCCATGCCCTCCAGTCCTGCCTGTGGGGCCAGCTCCCTCCTCTCTGGGAGCACAGTCCAGTCCCCTCCCAGGTGCCCATTGGGTCCCCAGGCACCTTGGCAGGATGCTGGGCAGGCGGCAGGTCCCACTCTGCACTCATGGGTCTCCATCAGGACCATAGGGCCAGTACTGGTGCCGTCAGAAGGTGGGGCCCTCCTGGCCTTGCACTACCCGTGTCCAATCTGACGACGAAGGGCGCTAGCCCTCAGTCCCCGATTCCTGGGGCCGAGCCGAATGCAGAGGCCAGAGCCATCCGCTCAAGAAGCAGGCTTAGCTGAGCCTGTGTTTTGACTTCCCGCCAGGAGAGCAGCTGGAGACTTAAGGCTCCCCTCCCCGGGCTCCACCAGCCACCACCCGACCTCTGGGGCCTGAGCCATGGAAGCTGTGGGAACTGTGCCTTTGAAGCCATGCGTCCTGCCGTCGGAATCCCCCAGCCACGGTGATGGGGGCCACCCGCTGCCCCCCTGGGGTCGGGCAGGAAGAGTGGCCCTTGCCGCCCTGGCTCAACGAGGCCACATCGTCTGAACTGGGAGAGAAAGGGTGGTGAGGCAGCTCAGCTGTGATGGGGCGCAGGCTGTGAGGACACGGAGCCGGCAGTGCCTGGCACTTCCCCTTCTGGCCTCTCCCCCAAGAGCAGGGTTCGTGCGCTGACTGCCTGCAGGGATGGGTGGGTGTGCAGTGTAGGCCCTGGAGGTCTCGGAGCTGGGGCTGCCCGGGGAGTGGGGGGGTGAGGTTGTGCGCACTGTCTGCCTCCTTTGGGTCAGCTCGTGCGCCATGGGTGCTGGGGGAACGGCCGCTGCCAGATGTGGGGACACGAGGCCACAGCCTGGTGGCAGAGAGAGGTAAACCCACGTGGAGCACCGTCCTGCCTCGCACAAGCTGCAGGAGGGGTGTGTTGGTGGGGGCGGAGGCCAGCCCGGGGGACCACGTGAGGACCCTGAGACACCCCTGCCGGGAAATGCACACAGGGGATGGGGCCCCAGTGTCTGTGAGGCCTGGGTCCTGTTTCCGACTTCCCCTTGGGCTGATGCCTTCAGAGGCTGCAAGGTCCTGTCGGGCTGAGCCTGCGGCCATGCTGATCCTTCCTGTCCATCACTCCACCATGTGGCCTGGGGTACCTGGCCCCGCGGAGTCCGGCCCCTTCCGCGGGGAGGGGCTTAGGGATCACAGTCTGGGGCTGGGGGCACATCGCCCTTGGTTGCTGCTGCTTCTACACCGTTTCTGTGGTCAGAGCCAGGAGCCTTGTATTTTTAAAAAATCATGAATTTCCAATTCAAAGTTGACGTTACGGAGTTTGAACCATCCTCTTTGAGTGACACGTAGGACCTGTTAGTATCTTCACTTGTGGGGACGTGACCCTCGGAGGTACAGTTCCAATGTGGGTTCGCAGGGTCTCCCGAGTTGTCTTTCCACGTGTTCTGTTACAATAGGCCCCTTTGTTTTAGGTTGTTTACAGGTTATAGGGATTTTTTTCCATGTTTAATTTTACTTTTTGAATATGTATACGTATAAACTGTGTATATGATTTAAAGAAACAAAATTGTATCATAGGATGTGTTTAGGAGGGTCTTGTTGCTGACTCTCCATCCACCCCATTTCCTCCCCATTCCTGCTCCGTCCTTTCATTGAGTCTCTATGCAGGTGTTTGTGTGTGCACATGTATACACACGTGTGTGTGTACGTACATACATGTGTGAGCGCGTGTTTGAGGCCCTTGGTGCTGTTGGTGCTTGATGTCTTACCAATTCTAAGTGGACATTCTGAGAAGGGTTTTAAATAAAACAAGGAATCTCGGTCAGAACCACTAATGAAAACCTCCCAGCCTTGCTCTTTGTGTCCTTCAGGCCGAGTTCCAGAAACCAGAGGTCTGAATTTGGAGAAGGCTGGTGTGCGTACCAACCCCAACACTCAGAAGATCCTGGTTGATGCCCAGGAAGCCACCTCCGTTCCCCACATCTATGCCATCGGAGACGTGGCGGAGGTACGGCCTGCGCCACTGCCTGCCCCCACCCCGTCCCCCGACCCTGTACCCCTGCCTTGTGGCTCACACGGGCTCTGCGCTGAGCCCCAGGAGGACTTGGCATCACCCCCGCCTCCATGCTCCTCCTCTCTGTGGACGGGTGGGCGGACAAGGGGGCACCGTCCACAGATCCTGCCGTGAAGCTCCTCACGGGTCAGCTCTGAGGGATGGTGTCTGTTTGCACACCATGGAGTGGCCTCGACCTCCTGGCCTCGGTTTACCTCTGATCTTGGGCAGTCCGGACCCCCATGAGCCCGGCTTGGGAGGCATCTGTCAGTGGCCCCCCCTTAAGGGCCCAGAAACACCGGGGGCTGCTCAGCTATGAGCCCTGGTGCCTCAGGATCGGTCGGCCTGTCCTGCACACGTGCATCGCGTCCCGAGGAGGGCAGCCAGGGCAGGGTCCCAATCATAGGCTGGGCCCCCAGACCTAGCAGGCCTCTCCACGGTGCCGCCACAAAGCGCCACGAACTGGGTGGTCAGAACAGCAGAATTTGTTCCTTCCTGTTCTGGAGGCCCAAAACCCGAGGTCAAGGCATCAGGGCTGTGCTCCCTCCTCTGGGGAGGACCCTCTCACCAGGTCCAGCTTCTGAGGCCCCGGGTATCTTCACAAGCATCTCCTCTGGGGCCTGCCTGTCCCTGGATTTAGGGCCACCTGAATCCAGGCTGACTTCATGTCAATCCTCACTTTAATTATCCCTGCGAAGACCCCAACTTCCCAGGAGGGCACAGTCTGAGGTACTGGGGGGATATGAGTTTGGGGGTGCTGTGAAACCCACCGTGGTGTTAGTTTATGTTTATTCTTCACACATTGAGCACCAGGCACTTTTCTGGGTTCTGGGGTCACTGCAGGAACAGACAGAAGTCCCAGCCCTCGTGGAGGTGATGTTCTGTCACAGTCACAGATGACAAGCAAATGAACTATTTCAGGTGTCAGGAGATGCTCAGTGTGGGGGTCAGAAAGGCGGCAGTCGTCATCGATGCTGTGGGACCGCCCCTCCCTCAGCCTCCCCAGCCTCTGCTGCAGCTTGTGATAGGTGGGGGGCTTCCAGAGAGCCTGGCACACACATGGAGATGGGGCAGGGGGCGCGGGGAGGCCATGCACGGCTGGGCCTCCCTTTGTTCCTGAAGGGCCAGCCTGCTCATCTGGAGACAGTCTGTCCTGCACTACAGCCTGGCCCCGGTGTCCCCATTGTACCAGAGGGGCCGCCCCCGCCGTGGCCAGTGCTCAGATGGGAGCCAGTTGGCTGCCGCTTGAGCCTCAAGCCCCCCATGAACCCAGGCTCATGAGATGCTGTGTCGGAAACAGCCCCCTGTGTCGCGACCACGGGGACAGCCCGCTGGGTGTGTCAGAGCTCCAGCCGCTCCCCCCGCTGGGTCATCTGGCCACCTAGTCGACCCATTGGTGTGGACGAGGCTTCATGCTTGCTCACTGCCCTGGGGACCTGGCTGCTTAGCTGGGCAGTGCTGTGTCTTAAAACACTCAGCCTGCTCCCTCAGAAAGGTCACTCTGAGCAGCAAGAAGCGTTAACCCCCAGGGGTCTGGCGAGGGGAAGCCGTGCTTCAGGGAGACCTCGTGTGCCGTGTGGGCTGTGTCCCCGTTAGTCAGTTAGTCAGGCCGGTGGAATGCACGGGCTGCCTACACAGCTTTATCGCTGCCGATCTCCATTCATTTCTGGAATGTCAAACAACATCTGCATTTCCTGCTGCTGCAGGGGTGATTGGCAGCCAGCCCCAGGCCGATGCGTGTGGGGACACGGGGGCTGTGCCACCCCCTGCTCCCCGGCAGGACACACCCTGGGGCAGAGGCCTCCATGAAACGGCGTCCGATCTGGGCTCGGTAATGGGCTTGACGTGCCAGACAAGCTGCGTGTCGGAGCCCACTGCTGCTCCCAGGGCCCGTCTTAGCCCGAATCCGTTAGTGCGAATGGGTAAATGGTGGTTGGGTCCCTTTTGAGCTTTGTTGTGGGGGCAGCTCTGCAAAGGCACTGACGTGAAGAAGGGGTCCTGAGAGAAGTCACAAGTGGGTACGGGCGGTGTGGCCAGGCTTGTTAGCGGCTCACCCCCTTTTCCAGGGAAGGGGCCGTGACCACAGCTGTCTCCCCCCTGAGCAGGACAGAGGGGAGCATGCGGGGACAAGTAGAGGCAAAATGCGTCTGGGGGAGACGCCCCCCTGGGAAGGTGGTACCCCCACTGAGGGTCAAGCTGAAGTCACCCCATGCTCCCACCTCCCAGGGACGGCCAGAGCTGACGCCCACGGCTATCATGGCCGGGAGGCTCTTAGCCCAGCGGCTCTGCAGTCGGTCCTCAGACCTGATGGACTATGACAACGTGAGTGCCCCTCCTCTTCAGACGCCACTTCCAGCCTGTGGGAGCTGCAGCTCGTTCTGGGGGTGCACGTGTGTCTGTGCATGCAAGCATGTGCGTGTGCGTGTGCACCTGTGTGTGAGGTGCAGCCCGGGAACAAGAGAGGGGGTTGCCTGTCCAGGGACTAGCCTGCAACTACCGCTCTCGGTGTACCCCAGTGGGGTCTTCGCTCTGGTGCCTAATCCCGGCCCACCCTCCAGGTCCCCACGACGGTCTTCACACCGCTGGAGTATGGCTGTGTGGGGCTGTCAGAGGAGGAGGCCGTGGCTCGCCATGGAGAGGAGCGTGTGGAGGTGAGTCAGGGCCCCAGGGAGGGGGCTGCCAGGACACAGGCCTGTGTGGCCCTCCACCCCATCATGGCTGCCCCCCACAGAGGCCTGCGGCAAGCGGGAGTGTTGGCGTCCTGCTTCCTGGGGCCTGCAGCTTAGCAGGGCGGGGCGTGGGGCCCGGAACGATGGCTGTGATGGGCTGGCGGTGCTGGCGGGCAGCCCCGGGAATGACGGGGCCTTTGGGCTGCGGCCCACCTCAGGGGGGTGCATGTCTGCCTTGACCTGAAAGGCTCCTCCTGCCCTCCGACCTCTGCTCGCCTCCACCCCTGCCCTTCTGCCCCCGCCTGGCCCTGTGCCTCCTCCACGAGTCTGGTCCTCGTGGGCCTCTGTCAGCCCAGACCCAGGCACCCACCCCGGAGGGAGGGGTTTCTCTGGGGTCTGCCTGGTGGGCTGTGGGTGCTGTGGCAGCTTGCAGGCGGGCTGGGAGAAACCGGACCCACGTGGCCACCAGAGCGGCCGGGGGCCCTTTGGGAATGAGCGCCCCGGGCTCCAGTGCCTGCCCTGCATCCCTGCGCCCCGGTTCCCTCCATCAACGGCACTTTATTTGCTATTTTTGTTCGATTCATCACAAGTGCCCTGGGACATGTGTCCGTGGCACTCCGTGATGTTGTTTTATGTTTCACAATGTTGAATGGCCAAATGCCCTTTGTTTGTTTTCTTTTCAATTCTGTCTTCGTTAGAACAATATTCTCTGAAGCTGCATTAATTAATAATGGCTGTGCAGCACATGTGAGGGCTCTGCTCATTTTTTACTCGGCCGCAGCCCCGAATGCGCTATCGGCCCTTCTCAGGCGCTGAAAGCCTTTGTCCAGCAGCTCCGGTGGGGGCCGCGCCCGCCCCGCCTGCTGGCTCGAGTGAGGGCCCGGCAAGAACCGAGGTGCCCGAGGGAGGCCAGACGGGCGGCCAGGCCCCCTTTCCACTGCCTGCGGTTGCCCCGTCCGTTCTCTGCAGCGTCCACCTGGGCTGTGCTCCTGGGCGGTGCCCGTGCCTGCACTGAGCCTCGGGCTCTGGGGCAAGTCAGAGGGTGGCCAGTCTGGCACCCGTTCCGCTGCTGTAGTTCTTGGGGGTCTTGGGCCTGGTGGGAGAGCGTCTGTCTGCAGGCTGCCGTGCCGGGAGGAGAGGGGTGCCTCCGAGGCCAGCCGAGCCTTGTCCTTGCCCCAGACCACAACCTGCAGGCTGAGCGGGCAGTTCCGGCCCACCCCCCACTGTGCCCACAGCCTGTCGAGCTGTAAAATGCCCCCGGGGCTTAGTTTGCTGCAGCCGCTGACCCAGGAATCCGTGTCTTGTCACCCAGGTTTATCACGCGTATTATAAACCACTGGAGTTCGTGGTGCCTGAACGGGATGCGTCCCAGTGTTACATAAAGGTGAGCATCCCCGTGGGCCTGGCCGGGATGAGAGAGAGCCCCCACAGCTGCGCACGCCCCTGCTGACCGTGTGCCTTTCAGATGGTGTGTCTGCGGGAGCCCCCACAGCTGGTGCTGGGCCTGCACTTCCTTGGCCCCAGTGCTGGCGAAGTTACTCAAGGATTTGCCCTGGGGATCAAGTAAGTCCACAGGAATGTGGGCCGTTACATGACACTCAGGCTGGGGTCCCCCGAAAGTCAGCGGCACCGCTGTTGGAAGTCTGCCACATCAGGGTCACTCATGGTCATGTTTTCAGAGAGTGTCTGCCCAATGGGACAGGTCCGGTCAGTCACCTGAGAGGTGGCCATGTCCATCTCTGGCCGGGCCAACCGGGGGGAACAGGCTCATGTCCCCAGCCAGGCCTGAGGGGCACAGTAGGTCTTCTCTGCTCAGAATGAGGGTTGGGGGCTGAGTGCCCAGTCAGTCAGGAGCAGGGCCTCGGCATCAAGTGTGCTGGGAGGGCCTCCCGGGGGGTACGTGTCCTGTGGGGCTGGTCCCAGCTGCAGGCTGTGCATGGCGGGGCCCCGGGGCCCATGCTGTGGAAGCTCTGGTGGGGGTGGGTTTCTGGGTATGAAGAGGCCAGGCAGCTGGTGAGGGGCTGTCAGAGGCAGGAGGGCTGGGGTGAAGCAGAGGGAGGGGGCTGAACTCAGAGAGGAGGGCGAGTGGGCCTGTGCCTGGTGGGCTGGGGGCAGCAGGAGGCCAGGCCAGGCAGGTGGGAGGTGGGCCCCAAGGTGGGGCTGCCTGGCTGCTGCAGGCTCGGGGTGTTTGCTCCAAGGGAGGTGGGGCGGGGCCAGCATAGGTGTTGGCAGGTGTTCCTGGCTGCCAGCTGGAGAAGACAGGAGGGGGGCCAGGGCTGGGGGACGGTGAGGAGACCGTGACCTCCCAACTCTCCCCCGTGTGCTACCACCTGAGGATGGAGGCGGGGGGACTGGAACACGCCTCCCTGCACTGACTCGTCCCCCGAATCCCCTGTCCCCGGCGTGCAGGTGTGGGGCCTCCTACCAGCAGGTGATGCGGACGGTGGGCATCCACCCAACCTGTGCCGAGGAGGTGGCCAAGCTGCGCATCTCCAAGCGCTCGGGCCTGGACCCCACCGTGACCGGCTGCTGAGGCTAAGCGGCCATCCCTAGACCCAGGGTGCTCAGCATGACTTCTGCCCCCACGGCCAGGCTCAGCAGAGGCTCAGAGCCAGGTACGCATGCCAGGTAGGTCCTATGTTTAAGGGGAGTAGGGTGCCACTGTGAATTGCTCTCCAGGTGCAGGAGAAGCTGCACCTGCCGAGAGGGCCCCACCCCCCACAGGGCACTCCAGACCCCAGCCGGGTTGCTGCTGCTCCTCATGTACAGGCGGTGTCTGGGGGCCAGGGTCACCCCGTAGCGCCTGTCCTGGGGGCGGGGGGGTTGGGGACTCAGGGTGTGGAATGCTCAGTGGGCCTCCCTACCACCTGCCCTGCTCAGAACAGCCCAGCTCCTTTCTCTATTGCCCAGAAGGTGGAGACGCAGGCTCGTGCTCAGAGCCACCCGCAGTCTGGTTCTGTTAGACTTTGCAAAGCCGGGCTGAGTGGGCTGCCAGAAGCCCCGGGGTGTGATGTTTGTCCTGAGACTCATCTAGGAGGAAATAAGCAAGTCCCTGCCTGACCCCAGCCAAGGGGATGCCTGTGGTTGGGGCCTTTCCGCCTGTCAGCCTGAGAGGGGCAACCCCTGGCCGTCGGCTCCTCCTGGGTTGGGGTCCCGAGGGCCCCGGGGGACTGTGGACAGAGCAGTGGGCACCCACGGGATGCCCACAGGTGGGCGTGAGGGGCCAAGCCACGGCAGAGGATCAGTGGGCCAGGCCCAGAGCCTCTCCTGGGGCACCCAGGGCACTGGCTCCTCCACACCTCCTGGACAGGGCTGCCTCTGATGAGCTTTATCATTTCAGGGTGTTTCTAACAGTTATGCACGACCTGGTGGGGCAGGGCCACCCCTTGGCTGGTTTCTTCTCTGTCCCCCGAGAGTCCCTGTGTGCGGGCGGGTGTGGGGACGTGGGGCCACCCCATGCTGACCCCCATCCTCGGCAGGCAGGATGCTGGAGGCCGAGCCCGGGTGAGCCTCGCCCCTGCCCAGTGCATCTGGACCAACGCCGAGCACCCTGCAGGGATGGCCCAGGCCTGCATCTCGCACCCCCACCCATGCCAGATGATGACGACTTGCTCAGAAACCCCCCGCGGGCTGCCCACGTCTGAGTTCACTGGCGTTTCCAGGGCACAAATAAAGAGGGTGTTTTCCGGAAGTGTGCCCTGCCCATGATGTCCCCGACGCACCCGGGGTGGCCGCCCATCCGTCACCATAGGGAATCCCTTCCGAGTCATACTGTGCTGGGGTCAGCGTGCGGGGGCTCCCCATCACCCCGCCCCGGAGGACCCTGCCTTTCCTCCTGGAGCAGAGCCTCCTGGGAACGCAGGCTGTGTTCCAGAGCCACCTGCCAGTGTCATGGCCGGTGACAGGAGTGGGATGGTGCTGAGGCCCTGTCCCCCGAATGTTCCGCTTTCCCGGGCCCCATCCAGCTTGTCGGCTGGGCTCAGGCTAATCCCGCACATGGAGGCTGACGGGGAGGGAGGCCCCCAGCACCTGTCAGTCACCGCGGAGAGGTGGCGCTGACAGCGACGGGCAGGGCCCGGTATTGTACTGGGGCTTTAGCGGCGGTTAATCTCGTGTCTTCCCAAAGAAAACATCACTTAGTCTGCCGCCCGGGAGCCCTGGGTGGGACCCTGCTTGTCAGCGAACAAAGGAATGTCTTTGCGCCTTAATGGGCCTGCGGGAACTCAGACGCCGCTCGCGTGAAGCGTGTGCAGCGGCCCTCAGACGCCCCATTGAGACGCCAAGTGCCGGGAGGGGCCAGGCCTCTTGACAAATGCAGCGCGATCAGCCGTGTCCCGTTTAACGCCCGGCTGGTGGCCCCAC
The DNA here is from genome assembly GCF_937001465.1 of Orcinus orca. Classification (NCBI taxonomy): domain Eukaryota; kingdom Metazoa; phylum Chordata; class Mammalia; order Artiodactyla; family Delphinidae; genus Orcinus; species Orcinus orca. The sequence goes on from NC_064573.1 coordinate 62,633,452, forward strand.
GAGGAGGTTCCCTCTGCGCTGGGCATGGCCTCCCAGCCTTGGAGGCAGGGGGCGGGCTTTGCGGGGTCAGCTGACCGGGATGGAAGGGGGGCCCTGGACACTGGGATGGCCGCATGGGGCCAAAAGGGACCTGACGCGGCCTCACGGCTTACTGTGATGCCGGGTGATGCAGTCGGGCTGGGAGCCCCACGTACCTGACAGGCGGCCGCCCCATGTCAGTGCCCCTGCAGCCCCTTTCCCAGGGCAGCCTCGATCCAGCTGTGCCTGCGACATCCTGTCTCTGGCCAGTTCACGCAGCCTGTGTGGCCACCGAAGGGAGAACAAAGCCCCCACGGTGCTCGGGAGAGCCCTGGGGCGCCGCCAGTGTGGAGGCCCCTCCCCCACGCGGGGCTCACCCCCTCCCCGTCCCAGGCAGGGGCCTGGCCCTGTTCCCAAACATCAGGAGCCACAAAGGGCCCGGCCATGTCCCCCATCCCCCTGCCCTGGGGGCTCCAGTGGGGTGGTGTGTGCAGACCCAGGCTTCCCTCGCTGACCCCCAGTCCCCCGCCCTGCACTTGGGGAGGCACCTGCTGTACTCTTGGGTCTCAGGCCGGAGCTGGGCACAGGGCATTCTGTCCTGCTTGTGTGTCCCTCGGGCTTGCCTGGCTCCAGGTTCGCTCACTGCGTGGCCTGAGACCCCTCCCTGGGCAAAGCCCGGCTCCAGTCCCTCCTCCCAGGGAGCATAGGGAGGGGCCAGAACCCCACAGGCCAGGTGCTCTCCACCTGGGCCCAGGGCCGCCTCCTGCACCTTGGCATGTTTTTATGGTGCAATGAAAATATGACTTTAATTCCTCAGATTGTTCTGGGTAACCTACAATGACCCCGCGATGTCCTGCACTCATCTGTGGCTGCGAGTTGTGCAGTGACGTGGGGGAGCTGCCGCTGGGGCCAGCCCACCCCTCCCCTGCCTCTCCCTCCGTTGGGAAGCCCTCTGCCGCCACCCCAGTCCTCTCCCAGCCCCCTGAGGTGCTGTCCCCGAGGTCCTGGGCCCCCAGGGAGACGGATACACAGGGGAGGGTGACCAGTCCTCAAGGGCTGGGCTGAGGGCTACACACCCTCCACAGGCCGTGGGTGCCCCCCAGCATCCCACAGCCGTGTGGTGACCCCCAGTGTTGCTGGGTGGGTAGCAGGGAACACCCACCCCACACATGCCTCAGCCATAGTTTCACGCGGCGGCAGGCCTGGCTGAGTAGGTGACCGCCAGGTCCAGCCAGGGGTCCTCCAGGCGGAGTTGCCCTGTGAGAAACAGCCATTGTCAGGTGGTGCCCATAGGTTGGGGCATCTGTCCTGTGGCCACAAGCCAGGCAACAGCTCAGAGACATGGCTGGTGTCCTGGCCTGAAGCAGGCCCTCACCCACCACTCACTGCCTGACGCTGAGCTTCCAGGAGCTGCCGAGGTGCAGGTGGCCCAGGGCCCTGCAAGAGGGATGCCGTGAGTAGGCTGGGCAGTGCGCTTGTCCAGAGGCCCAGGGCCACCAGGCTGAATGACTGAGCCCTGTGGACCCTGTTCAGGCTCTGGGCGCCCGGCTCACCCCAGTCAGGGCACCGCCCACAGTGAGGCCTCAGTGCCCCACACTCACATCACTCACGGAAGCATCTGGTTCTTACGAGTCCACCATGAGAGGCTCCTCCGTGCTGGCCGGGTCTGGGCCAGGCCACCAAGAGCCCCAGGCTGCCCCCACTCATCCCTGAGCCCCTCTGGGAGCCCAGGGCCCCTGGCTGCCCTCACCTGAGCCATGGCCTCTTCCTGCCCAGCTTGACCAAGCCTGCCCTGACCTCCACTGCCCACCTCCTTTCTGGTCAGCGCCCACCGGTCCTGCTCGGTCCACCCTTGGGTCCTAGTCCGGGTGCACGTGGGGGGACGCTGTGGGCCAGTCACTGCCAGAAACAGGTTGGGAGATGCCCCCACACACCCCCGGGGCAAACAAGCCCAGCAGGGTGCCTGGGCCCGAGGTGGCCACATCACAAACAGCCCCATGAGTGTCCCCTGCCCTGTCTCTGCTGTAGTGCCAAGGTCCCACAGCACATCCCTCTGCTGGCCCAGTCCTGTCGGGATGCATCTTTGGTGGAAGTGATGCCTGATCCCGATGGCCACAGATGGCATCCCCTTGGGCGGGTGCCATGGTGCCTGGGGACAGTAGCTGGGTTGTCCGCCCCGAGTAGCCAGGGTCCGGCAGGAGACCCGCTCCTGCTGACACATTGGATCTTTTGGGCAACACTGGGAGGGAGAAGACTGTTTTATAGATGCTGCTTCTTGGTCTGCAGGAGCTCGGCCTCAGGACAGGTGGGCTGTGGCCTTCAGACCTGGGTCTGACGTCTGTGGGGGGAAGCACAGCCTAGTCTGCCCCGAGGCAGACTCCTGCTCTCCCCGTTTGCTCTCCCCAGGCCCACTCCTCCCCATTGGCCGGCCCTCCCTGCGGCCCAGCTCCTGGAGATCTCTCGGGTTTCTGGGCCTGCCCCGAGGGCTCTGGGAACCCTGCACGTCCTGGGCCCCAGCCAAGCACCTGTGCCTTCCCAGGGCCAGCAGAGCATCTTAGAGCTGAGCCCACCTAATCCCAGCCAAACGTGGCTTATGGTGCTCGGGTGTCCCTAATCCTGAAACCCAAGCCCGGGTCCCAGCAGCCATACCAGCACCGTCCAAGTGGGCAGCAGGAGGACCACCTCCCTCTGCGTGCCTGTTGTTTGGAGCTGACCCCCACTGGGGACAGGGCACCCGCAGGGTGAACACCCAATCCTGACGAACGCAGGTGAGCTCAGGAACCACCGAGCCCTCACTGCCTGGCTGGTCCTGCTCCAGCCTTGCCCCCGGGCTGCCCAGCGGCGACAGCAGAAGCAAACAGGAGAGGCAGGCCTGGCTAAAGCCTTGAGACTCTGGCCTCTAGGGTTTCATGGGACAGTGATGCAGCCTGCAGTTCCATGAAATTAAGTTTGTTGGGGTTTTATTTTCCTAATAAATTTGGGATCTTTATGGCATAAATCTGATGATCAAGTAACACCAAAAGCTTGGGAATAAAGTAGAACCATGAGCAACAGGCACTGTGGCCTTGTTACGTAGCAGCTGGGGGTCAGGAGCCTGCAGGGCCCAGCTCCCTGCCTGGCCGCCAGCCACTGACCCGGCCAGGGCTCCAGGCACTGGGCATGGCCCCCCACAGGCCCCCTTTTCATAATTAGGTTATCGAGGCATGCAGCCCATGATGGCAAGAATGGCTAGTGGCCCCTGATGGTCTTAGTATCTTTGAAGAATTTTCATACCCATAAGTTCCCCCAAAGCAGATGTAAGTGGCTCCTGAGCTACCAGGGTCAAGATGTGGGACAGAACAGGAGGCAATCGAAGCAACATCTGGACGTGTCTTCTTTGGGCCCCCACCTGACAAGTGAGAAGACTGATGCCCAGACCCCCAGGTGCCCCGTGGGGCATGAAGGTGCAGCCAGGCCCCTGCCTGTGGGAGAGGGTGGGTGGGAGGCGAGCCCTCTGCGGCCTCAAAGGCGCATTGTCCTGCCCCGGTGGCTGGAACTGGGCCGGGTGATTATAATAATAACGTCCTGACGCTCAGCAAGCGGTTGGGTTTCCATAGCCCAGGGAGTATCTGGTTTTCAAAGGGGAGACATTGTACAAGTGGAGTGTTGTTCACATCAGCCGTTCTCTGCAGGTCAGAGGCCCGCCCGGCGCCTGCCTCCTCCCAGAGGTGCATGCCTGGGCACACCGGGCGAGGAACTGCACCGGGAGGCCCTCCCCACCTGCCCTACAGGGCTGCGAGGACCAGGTCCTGCCGCGGGGAGGCAGAGAGTGGGATCACTTCCCCCACGGCACTCGCCTGGCCCTTAAGCCTTTGCCAGGCTGTGCCTCCAACCTTCTGCCTGGCCAGCCCCCCTCCTTGGTTATGATTCAGTGCAAGGCTCTCCCTCCAGGAAGCCTTCCTGGAATGGTGTTTCTCTCTTGCCCTAAAGGAGCCTCCCTTCCTCGTGTCTCTGTCCCCAGCATGGTGCCTGGTGTGTAGTAGGTGCTCGAGGCACAGCTGTTGATGAACCTGGGTGTGAAGCCTTTACGTTGTGTTTTCCATCCTGACAGGTCCGAGGAGCCTGCTTTGCAAGGTCTGAGCTCCACACACCATGTGTCCGTGGAAAGGGGTGCAGCTCAGAGCTGACCTGACTTTCTGCAGCTTTCCTCCTCCAGCTCTCATGTGCCAGGGCCACACAGGGTAGCAGGAGGCCAGGTCTGCTCCAAGTGTTCCACTAGGTGCTGTGTGTCTTAATACAGGCAGGCGTAGCTGGATTGGTGCTATTGGAGACAGATGTACAGGGGGCAGAGGGGCTGGTCTGGGTGGTGTCTGAGCAGCTTGTATAAAGCTAACTTTTTTGCAAATAAAAGTGATCAGCTCCACACAAAATAGAAAAGATACTGTCTGAAGGCACTGAAGATCAACCAAAAGCAATAAAAATCTAGAGGGAATCCAGCCACTGGAAAAAGAAATGTACTGAGTGAGATTTGCGTGTATATGCTTTTCCCCTGAGGGCCCTCCCTAGGGCAGGGCACCAGTGACCAGAATGGGAATAGGAAGCTGTAGTCCTGTTGGCTTGAGGTGCCAGAGAATAGCTGGGGTCAGCCAGAGCATCTGGAAATGAGGGAGAAAATCCCTGAAAACCTGCATGTAAACTCCCGTCAGATCCTTGGTTGATGACTGAACTGCTCGTGTCGGAGCGAGACTCAAGGAAGAGAGAGCAGAGATTTCAGTGATCATCCACTGCAGGGGGACAGAGTTTGGATCTCAAGTCCCACCAAGTCACAGGGGCTGTGCAAGCACTGTGGGCTTTCCCCTGAAACTACAGCAAGTCCACACCTTGGGAGAAAAAATTAGGTTCCAAGACTAACGGGTTTGTGTAGGACTAAAGGCAAAACTGCAACAGAGCCACCCTCACAAAAATAAAACCATGCCTCCAAAAGTTCAAAGTGGAAGGCCTGATGAAACAAAGGCCAACACACTTCAGAAGATAACAGACTCCAAAGGCTCTACAAAATGCCATCAGTGTCCAGAACGCAACTAAAAATGACTAGATGTGTGAGGAACGTGGAAATGTGATTCCTAGCCAGGAGGAGAAAGCAGTTCCTAGAAACCAGCCCCAAGATGATCCAGATGTTGGAATTAAATTTTTTAAAAATAAATTTATTTATTTATTTATTTGTGGCTGCATTGGGTCTTTGTTGCTGTGTGCGGATTTTCTCTAATTGCAGAGCAGGGGCTACTCTTTGTTGCGGTGTGCGGGCTTCTTATTGAGGTGGCTTCTCTTGTTGTGGAGCATGGGCTCTAGGCGTGTGGGCTTCAGTAGTTGTGGCATGCGGGCTCAGTGATTGTGGCTCACAGGCTCTAGAGTGCAGGCTCCGTAGCTGTGGCGCACGGGCTTAGTTGCATCGCAGCATGTGGGATCTTCCCAGACCAGGGCTCGAACGTGTGTCTGCTGCATTGGCAGGCGGATTCCAGGGAAGTCCCTGGAATTAAATTTTAAAACAGCTTTTATAAATATATGTAAGTCCTCAAGGGAAAAATTGGCCATAATGAATGACCACAGAGAATTTTAGCAGAGAAACGGAAATGGTCAAAGAGAACCAAATAGAAATTCTAAAACTGAAAAGTATAACAATAAATGAAAATGTAACTTGATGAACTTTAACGGATTTTAAGAACAGTTTGGAGATGGCAAAAGAAAGGGTCAATGATCTTGAAGACAAATAAATAAGAATTGTCCAATCAAAAGAATAGAGAGTAACAATAGAGGTAATATGGATCTGAGAGACCACAGTAGAAAGTCTAGGGACTTCCCTGGTGGTCCAGCGGTTAAGACTCTGAGCTCCCAGTGCAGGGGGTCCAGATTCGATCCCTGATCAGGGAACTAGATCCCACGTGCCGCAACTAAGCGCCTGCATGCCGCAACTAAAAGATCCTGCACGCCGCAACACACATCCTGCATGCAGCAACAAAGATCCCATGTGCCGCAACTAAGACCCGGCACAGCCAAATAAATAAATAATTATTTTTTAAAAAAAGAAATAAAGTTTAATATAATCGTGCTTCGGAGGGAGAAAAGAGAGAGAATGGGGCATAAAAAAAATTTGAAGAAATGATGACCTGAAATTTCATGAATTTTGGATCAACTTATAGATCCAAGAATCCCAACAAATCTCAAGCAGTATAAACATAAAAACAAACAGCCAGGCAGGCAGGCATGTCACAGTCAAGCTCTTGAAAATCAAAGACAAAGAGGAAACTGTGAGAACAGTTGGAGGAATAAGGACACGTTACATGTGTCTGACTGCACATCGAAAAAATGAAGGTGAGAAGAAATGGAATGAAATCTACATTCAGAAAGAAAGCCAACCCAGAAGTATTATTCAAAAATGAGGGAGAAATGAAGACACTTAGGTGACAGCTGGAGTGATTGCTTGCACTACAAGAACTAAGGTAGGAGTGACCAGAGCAAATTTGAACAAAGAAATGGCAGGAATGGTTCTGGGTTCTGCTGTCCACCAGCTGGCTCTAGGGACGGGCCCTGAGGAAGGTCCAGGGGCAAGCAGCACAGGCAGGCTTAACAGGCTGGCAGTCCTCAGGCAGCTGGCGTCACCTCTTGGGCTGCGTGTCCCTGTTTCCTTGCTGCCCTGGCTCTGGGGAGCCACAGACCTGACACCAACCCTGAACACTTCAGAGCCTGACGACTGCCTCTGGGCCTCCCAGTTCAAACACACATCCAGGTCCAGTAAGCACATGAAAAGATGCTCAACATCACTAGTCACTAGGGAAATGCAAATCAAAACCACAAGGTACCACATCACGCCCATTAAGATGGCCATTATTTTTTTTAAAAAAAAAAAAGAAAGAAAAAGAAGAAAAGAACACCTGTTAGTGAAGATGTGGAGAAATTGGAACCCTTGTGCATTGCTGGCGGGAATGAAAACTCATGCAACCACTGTAGAAAATTTGGCAGTTCCTCAAAAAGTTAAACATAGCATTACCATATGACCCAGCAATTCCACTCCTAGGTACATACCCAAAACAATTGAAAGCAGGAACTCAAACAGATATTTGTATACCCACATTCACAGCAGCATCAGTCACAACAGCCAAAAGATGGGAGGAACCCAAGTGTCCACCAACAGATGAATGGATAGACAAAATGTTGTATATATGTAGAAAGGAATGTTATTGTCTTAAAAAGGAACAATAAGTCTGATAGGTGCCACACCATGGATTAACCTTTAAAACATTCTTCTAAGTGAAATGGCAAATAATATGTGATTCCAACTATACGAGGTACCTAGAATAGGCAAATTAATATAGACAAAGTAGAATAGAGGTTACTGGGAGCTTGGGAAAGGGGTGGTGAGGAGGAGTGTTTAATGGGGACAGAGTTTCTGTTTGGGGTAATGAAAAAGTTCTGGAGATGATGGTGGTGAAGGTTGCATAATAATATGAATATACTTAGTGCCACTGAATGTAGACTTAAAAATGGTTAAAATAAATTTTATGTATATTTTACCACAATTTAAAATATATATATACATAGAAGATGGCCTGAATAACAAAATAAAGTTTTGGACCCAAAAAGGTATTTTCTGATGGTGTGGCCCAGTTGGGTGGGTGTGGTTGGGTGTTTTGCACAAGTCCGCTGCCCACTCTCTGCTGACTGCCCTGAGTTGGCCTTAGCTGCCAAACTGTCGGGAACTCTGTCGGGAACTCCCCTTCTCCTTTGAAGCAGGAAGTTTAAATTATCAGGTCAATTAGGAAAGACACAACCGAAAAATACAAGTTTCATTCACACTTCCAGGAGGCGTTTCCTGGCTGGGTGCCACCTCTATTATTTTTGGCGAGGCTGCTGAAAGCCCCACAAACCCTGAGAAGGTACAGTGTAATCTTTGATTCTGTTTCAAGGATCAAAGCAAGTGAGTTTGGCTGTAAATGCAGATAACATTTCAGAGATGGTTTCATGAAAGAAGTCGCTAGACCAGGGCAGAAAGGGAGCTGGTGTTACATCACTTCCAGTGACCTCGGCCGCCTTGGCCCTGGTAACCTGTCCCCACCTGGGGGGCCCGGGGCACGAGGTGCTAGAGGTCTCGCACGTAGGGCAACAGCGCTCCCCCGCACCGGCGCCTCCTGTGCCGGGGCGCTGGCTGAGCAGCCGCTCAGGGTCCAGCCTTGAGGGGTGAGTCGAGCCAGCCCGCCCACGGCGAGGGAACCGGGCCCCTCAGGGGACGGTCCTCGGGGCCAGCCCCGCCCCGTCGCTCCTAGGCGCACGTACGCGCCCGGCCCCTGCTGGTCTCCAGCTACGGGTACTCTCCGGGCACTCCGTCCAGGAAACGCTGCAGCCCCTCTGTGCCAACCCTCCCAGGTGCCCTCGGCCCCCAACATCCCTCCTGACGCTCAGCACTAACTCAGTGCAGTTGTCGCCGCGTCTGTCCCTGAGTCCCAGCTAGAGCCAGGTGGGCGCCACGATTCCGCCGCACCGAGCCGTTCCTCAGCGCAGCGCGCCGCCGGCGACTGCGCACGCGGCCCCGCCCGCCCTCCGGACCCGGCCCTTCCTGCGCCTGCGCACGCGGCCCCACCTGCTCTCGTGGCACTCCGCGCGGCGTCCGGCTGAGCGCCCTCCCATCAACCCTCGCGCCCTGCTGCCCCGCTGGCAGGGCCCGGAAGCGCCTGCGCGGCCGAGGCTTCACGACGCAGGGCGCAGGCGCAGCGCGGCTGGGAGGCCAGCGAGGGGCGTTTCGGGAGCCGGCGCGGGGACGTAGGGGTCGGCCGCGCGCACGCAGGGGGCGTGGCCGCACGACAAGGCGGTGCTGGGGTTCGCGCTGCTCGCGGCTGGGGTCGCTGGCAGCGGCCGGCGGGTTAGTGTGTTGGGGTCCGCGCCCTTCCGTCCCTTCCCGACCCCGGTCCGCGCCGGCCCTGGCCTCGCCTCACGGCGGCCGGTCTCGTCCGTTTTGTAGGTGCGCTCGGACTCGCTGTCGAGGGAACCGGACCGTCGTGGCGCCGCGTGGCCGCAGGTAGGTGGGCTTCGTGCGGCGGCGCCTGAACCGGGCGCGGCCTCGGCTCCGCGGGCGCACGCTGTCCTGTCCCGGGGAAGGGCCGGGTCCCTCGGCGCCCGGCAGGCTGGGGACCTCGCTCCCCGAATTAGTGAGAGCCAGGCGGGGCGGGGTCCCGGGCGCGCACGGCAGCGGCTGCCTCCCCTCACAGGGGGCAGGAGCGGGAGTGGTTCGTGGTCACCGTTTTTTCAGCGCTCGGTGAGGAACTGGACTGGACGGCATTTACCTGCTGTCTTCGGTTTTTGCCTCCCTAGCGTGTTTTTAGTGTTAGGATGGGACGGGCTTTCGGGTGGAAGACCCACACCCCCCGCCTCGCCACCAGCGTTGGGGGTTGGGGAGGCAGGTGCTGGGGCCCCTGGCGGCTCCGAATGCTGCAGGCCGCCCTGGGAGGTCCTGGGCGGAAAGACCAACAGGCCGTGCCCCCTGGAGGAGCTCCCGCAGATGGGGGTAGGTAAACACGTGGGAAGCCGCCCCGAAGGTGAGTGCAGACTGGCGCCCCTAGGTGGGAGCCGGTTGAGCAGTGGGGGGCAGGGTGTGTGTGTGTGTGGAGGGCTTGTTGGGGAAATCGCGCCAGGAGGAGTGAAGCAGAGAGCGCTCTGTGCAGGCCAGGAGTAGACCTCGTGTGGCAGGGAGACTGGGGAGGTGGCTACCCTCAGGCTGGACTGCGGGAGGACTCCTTGCATCCGACGGGAACTGCACCTCCTTTTTTGTTTTGCGTTTCTTTGGGCTGCTCAGGGGTGATGATGGTCACTGTTCTCCAGGCCCTTTGCAGGGACCACCTTGGGGTGGGGAGAGTAGACAGAGCAAGTGGAATTTAACTCGGGTTCGGATTCTGGGCTGTTGACAGGGAGGGGAATGCAGGGAGGATGTGTTTGGGGTGGGGGTGGCTGCACTGTGAGTAGCGACATGAGTCTGGGAGACACAGGACGGGTGTGGGGGTGGGGGGAAAGCTGGAAGGCACACAGGTAGTGCTTGCCATGCTTCTGGGGCTGTGATGTAAAAAGATCTTATGACACATTCTGCACCTGACAGTACGGTGCTTGGGCGGCTGGGATACGGTTCACAGGACTGTGAAGCGTAGCTTGTAAATGGCGTGGTGATGTGTGGTGGGGTCAGCTGCCTCTGCCACTAACTGGTTGGTGTGTGTGGCCACAGACGAGTGACTTTACTCACCACCGTGCCTCGGGGTGAGCCTCATCAGGGGTCATTGTTGGCCATGACTAGAGCCGTCAGTGAAGGTTGTTATTGTCACTCCTGAAATTCTTTGACAGCCATCCAGGCTGTCCAAGGAAGCCCAGGGGGATCTGATCTGGCCCCCTGATCTGGCCTCCTGGGATTGACATCACCGCCATCACATCTTGCCCTTGAAACATCCCAGGTGGCGTGTACCTGCTTTCTGGGACCTCCCAGGCAGGCCTCTGGGCCCCCTTGCATGGAGAGCTCCTGGTGGGGGCCCAGGGTCGGCTGCCCAGTGGTGGTGGTTGGGCCTAGTTCCCACTCTTCCCACCTTGTTTTTGGACAGATCGCCTCGGATGGTGGCCTGCGTCTGACAGTCCCATCAGCTCTTCTCAGCTCTTCTGAGGCCGCAGTGGTCAGCTCCCCGCTCAGCACTTGCCTGGAGCACCCCTTCGCAACCGTCTGTCCCGTTGTGTCTGCGCGCCGCTTCTGCCCACCCTCTGGGCGCCGTCCCTCCCTCCTCTACCCCTTCTTTCTCTAGTTGACGTGACAGCTCCTGTCTGCTCCCAGCATGCCTCGTGGCCGGCGCCAGGGCCCTCGCAATCCCATCCGGGCGGCAGCCAACTACGCCAATGCACACCCCTGGCAGGAGGACGGGGCCACTCCTGGGGTTGCGTACACCCCCCTAGTGGATCCCTGGATTGAGCGGCCCTGCTGTGGGGACCCTGTGTGTGTGCGCACGACCATGGAGCAGAAGAGCTCAGCGAGTGGTGCTGTGGGCTGTAAGCCCGCGGAGAGGGGCCCCCCGGCAATGCGCATGGGCCCGCGGCCCCTCAGGGTGGACTTCCACTGGGTGCCCGGCTCAGACCCAGGCACCTTCGATGGCTCCCCTTGGCTGCTGGACCGCTTTCTGGCCCAGCTGGGCGATTACATGTCCTTCCGCTTTGAGCACTACCGGGACAACCTCAGCCGCGTCTGCGAGATCCTCGGGCGCCTGACGGGCCGAGCCCGGGCGTGGGCAGCCCCCTACCTCGATGGGGACCTGCCCCTGCCTGACAACTATGAGCTTTTTTGCCAGGATCTTGAGGAAGTTATTCAAAACCCAAACAACTTTGCTGAGTACCACGCTGCAGGGCCCTGTTCTTTGCCTCTGGCCTCGAGCCAGCCACCAGTGGCCCCACAGCTGCCTGTGGTGAGACAGTACTTAGCTAGGTTCTCAGAGGCCTTAGCCCTCAACATGGGCACTCCCCCCAGGTCTGTCCCCGCTGCTCTGGCCACCCCCACTGTTTCTAGTTCCAATTCCACATCTAGAAATGCTCTATCTGAGCAGCTGCTAGCCATGGAGAGCAGCTCTGGGCCTGTGGAACCTTCTGCCTTGTCCAACTCTGCAGGCAGTGCTGGTCCTGGTCCCGTGGGGCCATCTTCTTCCCAGCCAGGGGAGGCGGCCCCCAAACCTGTCCTTGCAGTTGCAGAATCTGCTGAACCCCCTGCCCAGAAACCAGGTCCCACTAACCCAGGGGGTCCAGGACCCCAGAAAACAAAGGAGGAGGTTTCTGAGACAGAGGCAGGCCAGGAGGCATCCTTAGGTACCCCAGAGGGGACAGTGGACACCCCAGCCACCCTAGGAGAGCCACCATTCTGTCCCACGCCCCAACCCACAGCACTGGATTCCGAACACGGCCTGGGCAGGTATGGCAGTGCCCCCTTGTCATGAAGTGGTCTGCGTGACCAGGGAACCCCACGGCCCCCCTGTCAGGACAGTGGGGTATTGCCAGCTAACTCTAGATGGGGTGCACCAGGTAGTGCCCTGTCCACTTGCCCCATTGCTGGGCAGGAGATGGACTTGTTTGGCGTCTGCCATGTCTGAGCACAAACAGCTCCCCTTAAACTCCCACCTCAGGGCACAGCAGGACAGTGGCCTCTGCCCTGTGCCCCTCATTCTCCAACTCACTCAGTGGCCCAGAGGCTGCCTCCCACTGGGCTCTTGGCTGCATCCCAACACCTTGTTGGGAAGCGCCTTCTCACCTGGCCTGTTCCCGCTAGTTGGAAAGAATTGCGTAGATCAGTCCCCATCAAGTTTGTACAGTCCTTGTAACTAGTCCCCCACAAACCCACCCCCTTCACTGCTGGCTGGGACTGGACTGGGTCCGCTGTGCCAGCCCTTTTGGATCTAACTCCTGTGGTGTCTGCCCCAGTCTCTGCTCCCTGTGTCCCCTATCCTCTGGACTGGAAGTTAAGGAAGGTTGCGTGGAGGAAGCAGCTGCTTTCATTATTCAGTATAAGTGGGAGGGTGTCTTGGCAGAGAAGGGTGCTTCCCTACGTACGGGCTTACCAGCAGCCCTGGCCCACTGGGACAGCTTTAAAGCAGGAGGGTGGAGTGGGGGCCTCCTTGCCAGTCTCAGCTCCCTTTCAGGCATTTGCCTGCAGTGTTAGCATCTAGTCTTGTTTTGGCCCGCGCTGCCCTCCCCTCTGCTCTTCAGCATCCTGCCTCCACGCCCACTCGTGCACTTGGCTGCTTCAGCACTCAACGCCCAGCGCTGTAATGACTTGTGCCTCTGGATGGACTGTGAGTCCCTAGGGCAGGGCTCCATCAGTCAACCTCGTGTCCCTGCTACACAGTCGGTGCTATTAAACATGGGTTGGATCCATGGCTGAGTGAGTCCTTGTCCATCAGTGGGAGCAGAGTCTGGGCCCAGCCGCGAGCACCCGGTCAGCGTTGCAGGTGTGGTTCATGGCAGGGACTTGGATCCTTGCAGGGTCTGGCTGAATGGGTGGGAGTGGGAGGCTTGGTGGGAGGGGTGTGGCCTTGAGAACTATCTTCCAGGCCAGCGGTGAAGTGAGCAGGCAGCAGGCCAGGGCTGTGAGTCCCCAGGGCCGAGGGTGGAGTGAAGGAGTACCTGCTCTGCACAGGGAGGGTTTTCTAGTAACAGAGCTGACTGGGAGGCTTCTCCAGCCCAGGTCAGCACAGGACAGGCACAGTGCATCTGCTCTGAGGGACAGATAGGCAAACATTTCAGGCCCCTGTGGGTCCTATAATTGGGAAAACAAAACACCTTCCTGGAGAATAGGAAAGAAAACGAAGTGGAAATATAACTGCAATCAGAAAGTCATTTTAGGAAGGAAAGTAATAAGCAAATGGTAAATTTTAAGTAAAATAGACATTGTTGGGATTACTTCATTAGTAATTTGCTTGAAAATGTTCTGGGTTCAGGTGGTTTTATTTCTGAGTTATTTTACGGCACAGACACCTCATAAGTAAAACAGCTGCGAGTCTTAGAAGTAGGTGGGAAGCTGATGTAGCCCCAAAGCGAAGCAAGCAAGTTGATAAGAAATCAGTGTGCACCCTTGGTTCTGATCCAGTGGAGGAATTTGGATGTTCCAGCCCAGCCTGGTCACACTGCTGCCCCCATGCTATTGCTCAGGCCCGGGCCCTCCTCCTGCAGGCTGTCCTGGTCAGCTGTGGCCTGGCCCATGTATGGGTCTGATGTCGTTGGCAACATTGGGGCCCCAGAGCTGCCCTCTGGGGCGGGTGGCCCAGTCAGCAGCCCTCTGCACAGGCTGCCTCTCCCGTCTCCACTTAGTGGACCTGGAGTGAGTTCCCTCAGCCCAAGATTTCCATCTTCCCTTTTGACCCCCGGTCTCACTGGGGGCCTTTTCCCCCTCGGGCCCCAGACGGCTCCTGCAGGCTCGGGTTATGGTCCAGCATACCTCTCATGAGGGTCATCTGCAACGGCAGGCCCGGGGGCTTTGGGGAGAGACTGGACAGATGACCTGCGGAAAATGGGTTCTGTTGGTGTGCCCTGGCCATGAAGAAAAGGACGGGAGGGCAGGCCTCAGTTGTGAGGGCAAGGTCACCCATTCCTGGGGTCCGGAGAGGGTGGGAGGGCGCTGGCCTTCCAGACTGGCAGCGCCTATGGTTCCGCAAAGTGACTGCCCCATATTTAGCTGGCACTGTGCCCTGCCTTTGGGCAGATGTGATGACCAGCTGCTCTCCTCTGGGGGGAGAAGGAACACAGAGGGCCAGGAGAGGGGGCTCTGCTGTGCGTGGCAGGAGAAGGGCCCTTGGGTCATGGCCACTGCCTCCACGTAGGCAGCCCACCCGGAGGAGGGTGCTCTGGGCCTGGCAGGGTTGCTGGATGTGCTCAGGGTGGGCTGTGCTGGGGCGTGCATTCCAGACCATTGTGTCTGTCCCTCGCTTCCCTTGGAAATACCCGGAGGTCTCATTTTCTAAAGCTGGGACACGATGGGCACTGTGGGAGGGTTTGTAAAGCGCCCGTGTCCAAGAAAACTTCTAACACCGGAAGTGTTGAGGATGAGGTACTGTGAGATACAGAACATTTTTTAAAGCTGCAGGAACGAAAGGACGTGGAAATTGGTATCGAAGGATGAGCAGAGAACTTGTAAATAAAGCCGAATAAATACAGGGGTTTAGTTCACGCTGGCAGGGCTGTTTCCAATTAATGGGGGTAAAGTGGATCATTCAGTGAGAGGACTTGGAGCAGCTGGTCAGTTGTCTGGAAAACAGTGAAACTCACTATGTGCCAGCCGTGCTTCAGGTGGATTAAAGATTTAACGGTAAAAAGTCACAAAAGCACCATGGGGAGGTACGGGCAGATTTTCTGCTGTGATTCCAGACATTCTAGGTGCCGTGAACCGCAGGAGGCCTCTGGGCGCGCTGAACCCTGGCCCGCGTGCAGGTGGCGGCTGCTCGCTCCATGGTCTCGGCTGAACCATGAGCCATTGGAATCACCCGTCCTCAAGGGGGCGGGGTAAGGCTGAGTGCCCAGTGGGGGTCACCGCCTTGTTAACAGCCTGGAGGTCCGGCAGCGAGGAGTGCGGTCACCAGGCTGCTGGCGCTGTGTTGGTCAGGGCGGGCCGACTGTGCTGCAGGAACAGAACCTCCACATCGTGGCCACCCCATCCATTGTGGTGCCTCGGGTCGTGCCAACAGGGCTCCACTGGCTACATTTCTCCATGACCGCAGAGACTGGGGAAGGACCGCTGTGAACCACTAGTGGTGCGCATCACTCCCCTCCGTTCACCTGGCCTGAGGGAGCTGCTGAGCCCTCCCGCGAAGTGGGTGGGGCCCTCAGCACCGAGCCACGGGACACAGCCGTGCAGCCGTGAGGGGGGGCCACATGGGCTGTGGGGAGAGATGCCCGTGCGCACCTGCTCACATGGGCCGTGGGGAGAGATGCCCGTGCGCACCTGCTCAGGCTGCGTGGCCTAAGCGACAGGAGGTGCTTCCTCCCGGTCCTGGAGCCTGGGCATCCGAGATCCAGGTGTTGGCAGGGTTGGCTGCTCCCGAGACCCCTCACCTCGATGTGTGTCCCCCGACGGTCTCCCTCAGCGTGTCTGTGTCCTCGCCCCCTTATGAGGACACCGGTCCTATTGGATCAGGGCCCACCATATGACCGCATTGAAGCTTAATCCCCTCTTTGAAGCCTCTGGACACAACCACGTCTGAGGTGCTAGGAGTGGAGCTTCAACATGGGAACTTGGGGGAGACAGCTGGGCCATCAGAATGCCCGACATGGGTTTGTTTGTTTCCCATCTTTGCAGTCTTGGGCAGTGCTGTCGTGAGCATCCTTCTGACGTCGCCCCTGTGTGCAGAGCTGCTCCAGCCCCAAGCAGGATGTGCCCAGTTCTGTATCTGGGACCCCTACAGAGGGTGCGAAGATGTTACTCTATATTCCCAAGTTTAAACATTCTTCCTTTCACGTGACTCTGGAATCTCCTGGCCTGCAGGGCGCCCTTGACAGCCCGTTCCTTCTCCCCGGGTGCCCTGTCTCCCTGTTGGTGGGGCCGTAAGAAGGTGAAGAGGGACGTCCCTGGCTGCTTTCCACCTGTGTGTCTGAGCAGTGCTGGCCTGGGCCAGCGGTCGGGAGTGAGCCCGCGCCCTTACACCTGCCTGTGCGGGTGGCAGAAGTGCAGCCACGGTGCAGGGACACCTGCTGGCCGCTGGGAGTGCCACATCGGCCCCCGAGAGGCCTCAAGTGATAGCGCCCTTCACCACCACCATGCTTAGGGGCCCCTCTCCAAGTGGGACTGGGTTCACGGGAACTTCCTGGGCACCAGCCCGCGGGCATCAGCCCCATCCCAGGCCCTGGGGAGGGCCATCTGGGCACTGATGTCAGCCCTACGGAACTGGCCCCTGTGGACCATCCCTCCTGGCGGTAGTGGGCCCCAGAGGCCGGTGCTGGTGCCTGGGAATGGTCCCACTTCCTGTAAAACATGGAGCTTTTCTGTGCATTCACCGGGAACAACCAGGGCGGCAGCCCATTGCTAGCCAGTCCCACCCTGGCCCCTAAGTGCCAGGCAGGCCGGCTGAGAACACCCAAGTGGCCTTCCTTCCTGCCATCTCCAGCTCCTGGACCAGTGGCTCCTCACCCTGGCATTTCCTCCTGGCCCGGCAATGATGGCCTGTCCCCCCATCCCAAGGAGTCCAATTGGTGCCTCCAAGCCCTCAGCTGTAGGAAGCCCTTCATACTTTGTGTTGGTCAGGCCGCAGAGGTGCTTAGGGGAGAACGGGCTGTGCTCACTTCTGCCCAGGCACCCATCATATCACGTGGACCTTGACCCTAGCGGAGGAGCCTGGTCCTCCGTGGCCATCTTCCCCAAACACGGGGCAAGTTGGAAAGGACACTCACAGCCCCCAAGGGGCTTCACACGAATTGCTGGCAGCTGCCCAAGGGCCCAGGATGCTGCCCCAGGGATGTGAGGTCAGCGCTGCTGCTGCCTGAGCAGTGGATCCTGCCAGAGGGAGCAGCGTCCCTCCCAGGCTTTGCAGGAGCAGGTGACTTGCTTCTCTTGGATTGAACAAGAGGCCCAGGACGGGTGGGTGGCTGTCCTCCCCGGGCCTCAGGAGCACAGCACTCAGCTCCACTTCCAAAACTCATGTCCACAGCCATCCCCGAGTTTGCTTGTGGACCCTCTGGCTCACAGGGAGGTGCCCCGCGCATGGGGGGCGGGGTGGGTAGGCTGTAGTCGGGACTCGGGGGGCTCCTGCCGGCTGGGCTCAGGAGTCTTCCCCGTGCACGTGCAGAACAGCCAGCACGGGCCTGCCAGCCTCAGGCCGTGCGCAACAGGGCGCAACTGAGGCCACCACCTGGGCTTCTGGGCGACGCTGTGCCAGAGGCGGGCAGGCCCAGGGAAGGGCTATGAGGGTGTTCCTAGTCTCCCCCCACCCCCACACACACGGACACGTCAGGCCCCGGGAGGCAGGCATGGCTGGGTTGGGGGAAGGCAGTGTAGGGATGGTGCCCGGTTCCCGCCTCCCCAATGGGCTCTGAGGCCCGCTAAGCATGGGGCCACTTGTGGCACCGTCCTCCTCCCCACCCCCTTCCCGGGCCAGGGAGCTGCCTCCCCGGAACCCCTCTCCAGGATCCGCATCTTTGAAGCCATGGATACTGACAGAGGATTCAGTGAATCCAAGGTCGCCAGCCGGGCGTTGACAGATGCCCGGCCACGATACTATTTCTGATTTAATAACCGAATGGGAGGCTGGCCCTTGGTAATAATTAGGGCTAATTACTGAGGAGGTGTTGACAGAAAGGCTGAGAGGAAACAAACTACCTTTATCCCGGGGCTTAGAGTCAGGTTACACTGTGCTATCTGCCTCTCAGAAAGGAGACGCTTCAATCACTCACCAGAGGCTTCAAAGGGGAAGGGGCCCTGGCCGTGCACGGGCTCAGGAGGGCTATGAAGCATGCCTTTGACTCCGAATGGCCACGCAGAGCCCACTCCAGAGATGGTTTCTTTGTGAAGTTTGAGTTCCCTGGGCAAACCTGCCGCTGCACCCGGGCCTGGGCGGGGCTCTGCAGGCACGGGCGGGAGGGGGGGCCAGGGCTGGTGCTGAGGCCAGGTCCTCCCTGGGCTGGGCCCATGCGTGGCAGTCCGCAGGAAGGCAGGGCGGCTGGTGCGTTTTCCTTGGCCCAGGGAGCGAGCTGCAGGGAACAGGGTAGGGCTGTCACCCAGCAGGCTGTCCCTTGTCTCACCTGTACCCCTGAACCGCAGCTTCTCCACAGCATTGTGGGCCAGTCCGGCCTCCTCAGAGGGGGCTGTGTCCTTGGCCTTACTATTGGGGGACCGCTCCTGGGGGCCTGGGTGTCACTCACTGGGCTGCCCTCACCCAGTGAGCCAGCACCGTGGACAGGATGCTGACCCACAGGGACCTCGGTGACAAGAGGCTAACTACCTAGAGGGTTGTCCTGTGTCGTGGGCTTGTTGCTCACGCGCTGTGTGCCAACTCCCCTGGACCTCCCTGCGTTTCAGAGATGGGGGAGGGGTGGTGGTCAGACCTCCATGTCCTGTGAAGCAGGAGGCTTCCCAGTGATCTGGCCTGGACCGCCCTGGGGCCGCCACGTCTGTAACGCGACTTCCAGGGGCCAGTTCTGGGATTTGGGCCTTGCTGTGGTCTGAGCTGATCAGGAAGGTGGAGGGCGACGGGGCCTACTCAGGATGGCCTGTCCAGGTGTGGCCTGGGAGGTGCAGAGGGACTGGGTCTCAGTTCCTCCTGGCCTGGAGAACCGGCCAGCTCAGAGTTTTCCTGCTAGAATGGCCGTGCCGCATGAGAGAGAGGGGACTGCTGGGTCAGCATCTCCCTTCCCTGGTGCTACTCTGCTTTGGGAGTAACAATGAGCATGAAGATGATAAAAGTTACCAGTAAATTGCTTAGCTGAGTACTGACTACCTTGTGTTGGGGGTGCTATTGATGGATTTAAGTCTATTTATATTAGGGCAAAAATAGGATGGGAAATCACTTTAAATAGGAGAAGCACTTAAAAATTGGCATTAAATCTGTTTAAAGTCACCTTAACTGGAATGAGAAATTGGATCTAAAGCCAGAAAAATCTACACAGGAAACTGGGTTTTCATAATACCTTAGTGGTAAATCAAATACCATTAACTGTAGGTCAAGAAAAAATAGCCCCCAAATATTGTTCAATATATGTTATTTGAAAAATAGCCTCCTCGAAAATGGCCAGGAGGGCGGCGGCCCAGTGGTTGCCCCATGCCTGGAAGGTGCTGGTGCCCTCCCCTTGCGACTGTTGTGCGTGGGGACGGCACGGTCGTCCCGTGATGAACAGCCTTGAGCACTGTGATCCACCCAAGTCTGGAGCTTATTCCGATTTCCTTAGTTTTCCTCTTGTGTCCTTTTCCAGGACCTCAGCTAGGACTATGTGACACTTGGTCACATCCCCTTGGGCCCCTGTGGGCTGTGATGCCTGAGACAGTTTCGAGGCGAGTACCCTCCGCTATGATTTGCCGTTTGTGTTTCTCGAGATCAGCCTGGGGTCTGGGTTTCTAGGAGCAAGACCTCCAAGATAAAGGGCCATTGCACCGTGTCAGACCCAGGGGACGTGCTGTCAGCATGACCTTGATCGCCTGGACGGTGGCGGTTGTCGGGTCTCCCCTGTGAGGAGGGCTACCTCCACGCACACCCTCGCAGGCAGGGGTCCAGCTCCGCCGCCTTGCAGGTCACTTGGAATTCTGCTCAGATTTGTCTGCTCTCCCTGTTGATCTATTTCTTCAGTCGTTTCCTTCATCACTGTGGACTCACGGTATCGATCAGGACTGATTGTTAAGACACGAACTTACAGGGAGTCCCAACACATGTACAGAAACCTTTCCATGGTCAGAGCCCTCCTCTCGCTGCCCCTTGGTCATGAGCCCACCCCTGACCCCTGACTCTGGCCCCTGGCACCTCCAGTCACGCTGTCTACCTGGTCCTGCCGTTTCCAGAATGCCGTGTGAATAGGGCCAAGCAGTATGTAGCCTGTTACTCGCTCTGATTTTCTGGGGAGGCATCCATGGTGTTGCATTCATCAATACTTTCTTCCTATTTTATTGCTCAAGGGTGTGTTGTCATTTCGCATTCGGGCGATATTCTGAACAGAACAGACCAGTCAGGTACAGGTGTTTGTGTGCACGTATGTTTTCATTTCTCTAGATTAAATATCCAGCGGCGGAGTGCTGGCAACTTGACGATCGGCTGTTTTGTGCTCCAGAGACCTGCTGGGCTGTCATCCAGGGCGTGTGTGCAGTTTGTATCCTCACCTGTGGCTCAGCAGCCGTTGGCTTCCTCGGGGGTTTGTCTTCTTCATTTGAACCGTGTTGTTTTCATTTGCATTTCCCTAGAGGCTAAGGATGCTGAGCGTCTTCTTGTGCTTATTTGCCATCTGTACACCTTATAGGTGAAGTGTCGTCTGTTCAGATCTTTTGTTTAGTTGCTGTTGAGTTTTTTTAAATATTACTGATATACTAAAACGTGCACATATTTAAAGTGGATAATTTGATAAGTTCCAACACCTGTGTAAGCATCACCATACCCAAGACATGAATGTGCCTGCTGTCCTTGGGAAATCCCTAGGGTTTCCTCCCAACCTTCGACCTTTGTAAGGCCTCTCCCCACTCCCTGCAGCGCCCCTCCCCAGGAGCCACTCATCTGTTTCCTGTCGCTACTGGGTAGTTTGCACTTTTTAGAAGTTTATGTAAATAGAATAGAATATTTACTCTTTTTTTCTGGCTGCTTTTAGTAGATATATGATTTTGAGGTTGATTCGTGGGGAGGCGTGATCAGTGCCCCTTTGTTGTTGAGTATGGGTATACCACCGTTTGTTCAGCCTTGATGGATGTTTGGATTGTTTCCAGTTTGGGACTTTTTTTGGAGAAACAGCCACGCTTTATTCCAAAGCCATTGTACCAGTATGTTCATAGGAGAGTTCTTCTGCTTCACGTGCTTCCCAGCGGCCAGGGGTGTGGTCAGTCTTTAATGTGGGCCGCTCCCATAAGCGTGTAGTACAGGTGACTGTGGCTTTCGTTTGTGTTTCCCTGATGACCAAAGCTGGTGAGTATGTTTTCAGGTCCTAATTTGGCATTTGCATATCTTCTTGGCTATAGTGTTTATTCACATCTTTTGCCCTTTCTTTTAAAATTTACTTTGTTTTTATTTACTTTTTCTTTGCTTTCCTCATGAATTTTGAGGATTCTTTATATATTGTGGATGCATGATTTACAAATATTTTCTCCCAGTCTGTAGTTTGTCTTTTCATTTTCTTAACACCATCTTTCAAAGAGCAGAAGTTTCTAATTTTCTTGAAATGAAATTTATCCGTTTTTCTATTGTGGATCATGCTTACTGATAGTTTTTAAAAATCATGAATGGATGTTGAACTTTGCTGGATGCCTTTTCTGTATCAGTGTAGCTGATATGGTCTTGTGTTTTTTCTTCTTTAGTGTGTTAATGTGATGGAGTTATCTCTATTGATTTTGGAATATTGAATCTGCTTTGTGTTCCTGAAGTAAACTCTAGTTGGTCATAGTGTATTCTTTTTTTTTTTTTAACTTATTTATTTTATTTTTATTTTTGGCTGCATTAGGTCTTCGTTGCTGCGCACGGACTTTCTCTAGTTGTGGCAAGTGGGGGCTACTTTTCATTGTGCACGTTGTACTGGCTTCTCGTGTTGAGGAGCACAGGCTCTAGGCATACAGGCTTCAGTAGCTGTTGCACATAGGCTCAGTAGTTGTGGCTCACAGGCTCTAGAGCACAGGCTCAGTAGTTGTGGCACACGGGCTTAGTTGCTCCGCAGCATGTGGGATCTTCCCGGACCAGGGATTGCCACCATGTCCCCTGCATTGGCAGGCAGATTCTTAACCACTGGGCCCCCAGGGAAACCCCCGTAGTGTATTCTTTTTATATACTGCTGGATTTGATTTACTTTTTTTTGAGGATTTTTACATCTGTATTCATGAGGAATATTGACTTGTGGTTTTCTTTTCTTGTACTGTCTTTATCTGCTTTTGGTATGAGGATCATGCTGGCCTCAAAATGAATTGGGAAATGTTCCCTTTTTTTCTGTTTTCTGGAAGAAATTATATAGAATTGGGGCTATTTTCTCTTTAAATGTTTGGTAGAATATGCCAGTCAAGTCATGTGGGCTGGAGTTTTCTTTTCTTTGCAAAGATTTTAACTAAAAATGCAATCCCTTTAGTCACTATAGGGCTATTCAGGTCATTTCTTCTAGGTGACCTAGAAACCCCCTAGTCTGTGGTTTTCAATTTCTATTTCATCTAAGTTGTTGTATTTATGTGCACTGAGTTATTTATGGTATTTCCTTATCCTCCTTTTAAGGTTAGTGGTGTCTGTAGTGATAACCCTTCTTCCATTATTATAATTGGTTTCTTCTCTTTTTTCAGTTGTCAGGCTAGCTACCGATTTATCTATTTTATTGATCTTTTTAAAGATCCAATCTGTGGTTTTGCTGATTTTTCTCTGTAGTTTTACAATTCTCTTGTTTTATTTATTTCTTTTCTGACCTTATTATTTCCTTCCTTTTCCTGGCTTTGGGCTTATTTTTCTTCTTTTTCTAGTTTCTTGAGGTAGAAGCTAGGTCATTGATTTGAGACTTTTCTTCTTTTCTTTCTTTCTTTCTTTCTTTTTTTTAAAGAAAACCTTTATTTTAATTTTTTTTTTTTTTTTTTTTTGCCACACTATGAGGCTTGCAGTACCTTAGTTCCCCAACCAGGGATTGAACCCAGGCCCACTGCAGTGAAGGCACGGAGTCTTAACCAGTGGACCACCAGGGAATTCCCCCTTTCTTCTTTTCTAATTTGGCATTTGATGCTATAAATTTCCTCGAAGTCCTGCTTTAGCTGCTTCTGACAAGTTTTGCTATTTTATATTTTCATTTTTATTCAGTTCAAAATATTTTCCAATTTCTGTTGGGACTTCTTCTTTGCCCCATTGATTATTTAAAAGCATGTTGTTTGTTTCCCAAATATTTGGAGATTTTTCCAGTTGTCTTTCTGTTATTGATTCCAGGTTAAATCCATAAGGTCAGAGAACATTGTGCGCTTTTGGTTCTTCTACATTTTTTTGAGATATAATTGACATATAACATTGTATTAGTTTCAGGTATACAACATAATGATTTGATAGTTGTATATATTGCAAGATGATTGCCATGATCAGTCCAGTTAACATCTGTCACCTCACATAGTAACAAAGGTTCCTCTACATTTTTTAAAATTTTGTTTTTTTTTTTTTTGTCTGCATTGGGTCTTCATTGCTGCGCACAGGCCTTCTCTAGTTGTGGAGAGTGGGGGCTACTCCTCGTTGCAGTGCGCGGGCTTCCTATTGTGGTGGCCTCTCTTGTTGTGGAGCATGGGCTCTAGGTGCGTGGGCTTCAGTAGTTGTGGCACATGGGCTTCAGTAGTTGTGGCTCACAGGCCCTAGAGTGCAGGCTCAGTAGTTGTGGCGCTCAGGCCTAGTTGCTCTGTGGCATGTGGGATCTTCCCAGACCAGAGCTCGAATCCGTGTCCCCTGCATTGACAGGCAGATTGCCAACCACTGCACAGCCAGGGAAGCCCTTAAGGTTTGTTTTAAAACACAGGATATGGTCTATCTTGATGAACGTTCCATGTATATTTGAGACGTATGAGTTGTTCTGTTGGTGGAATGTTCACTTCATGTCAGCTCAGTCCAGTAGATAGATAGTATTAGGTCTCCTGTACTATTTTCTGGCCATTTGTTGAGTTGATTGCTGAGGAGTTTAAGTCTCTAGCTGTAATTATGTATCTGTCTACTTCTGCTTTCATTTCCATCAGTTTTTCCTTCATGTGTTGTGAAGTTCTGCTGTTAGCGGAGTACATGTTTAGGACTTTCATGTCTTCTTGATGAATTGATGCCTTGTGTCATTGTGTGTTTTCTTCTCCCTGTTAATAGTCCTTGTTTTGAGGTCTGCTTTCTCTGATAATAATGTATCCATTACACCTTTTTTTTTGTTATTTGTATAGTATATCTTTTATATTTTTACTTTCAATTTATCTATGTTTTTATTTTTTTATTTTATTTACTTATTTATTTTTTGGCCACTCTGTGTGGCACGCGGGATCTTACTTCCCTGACCAGGGATCGAACCCATGCCCCCTGCATTGGGAGCACAGAGTCTTAACCACTGGACCACCAGGGAGGTCCTCTATGTTTTTATATTTAAAGTAGGTTTCTTCTAGATAATTTACAGTCGGGCTTTTTAAAAATTAGCTTATAGTTGTTGGGTCTTATAATAGCATGTTGTGAGCATTTATGTTTATTGTAGTCGTTTTTATGGTTCTATTTAGGTCTTGCATTTTGTTTTCTCATTTTCCTGATGCTCTGGCCCTCTATCCCTTCTTTCCATCCTTCTTTTGGATTATTTGGATATTTTGGATATTTTCAAATACTCTGTTTAAATTTTCTGTTAGCTTTTTGTCTGTATCTCTTATATATTATGTTTTTAATAGTTAGTAGAAGCCTTACATCCATATGGGTCCCCTTACCCTCCCCCCTTCATGTTATAGCTGTCAGATTGCAAACCCCAACAATATACATGTTCGCTTAAGAGGTGGAAATTTGTCTTTTATGTTTACCATTTCTCTTCCTCTATCTTCTTGGAGTTCCACATTTCTTTCTGATATTTCTTTTGAGCTGTAGAACCTTCTTTAATATTTCTTTTAGGGAATATCTTCCCGCAAGAAATTCTCTTGGTTTTCCTTCACCTGAAAATACCTTTATTTTGCCTTCATTCCCAAAAGATAATTTGCTGGATATAGAGTTCTTTTGTTTACTCTAAAGATGTTCCACTGTCTTCTGACTTCCATGGTTTCTGATATGAAATTCACGTTCACACAGATGATTATTTCCCTATGTGTAATATGCCATTACTGTCAGGATTTTACTGCTGTTATTTTTCAGCAGTTTAATTATGACATGAGTATGGTTTTCTTTGAGTTTATCCTGCTTATGATTCATTGAGTTCTTGAATTTATACATTTTTGTCTTTTCCCAAATTCGTGACATTTCGGGCATTATTTATTCAGGTAATTTTCCTACCCCATCTCCTTCTCTTGTCCTCAGACTCCCATGCATGAATGTTAGACCTTTTTCTATTATTCTGCAGTCCCTGATGCTCTAATCATTTATTCCAGTCTTTTTTCTTTCTGATCTTATATTGGATAATTTCTTTTGACCAGTCTTCATGTCACTGACTCTCTCCTTTGTCGTCTCTGATTCCATTATTGAATGTCTTTGTTTCAGATATTGTATTATTTAGTTCTGGAACTTCCTTTTTTTAAAAAAATTTTTCTCTCTGCTGGGAACTTACTTTCATTCATTTCAAGTGTGTTTACCTTTGCCTCATGGAGTATAATCGTAAAAGCTGCTTTAAAACCCTTATCTGATATTCCCAACATCTGAACTGTCTTGAGGTTGGCATCTGTAAATTGTCATTTCCTTTGAGAATTGACCTCATTTCGTGGTTCTGTGTGTTGAATAATTTTGTGTTGTATCCTAGACATACCCTGGACCGGGTATTACATTGGGTCCTCTGGAGAATGTTGAGTTTCGTGTTAACAGGCATTCAACCCAGTTAGATTGTCTCACCCTCTGTGGGCTACAGTTTTACTTTCATTTCCATTTTCAAGGCTCTTGATACACTGCTTTGGGTCTGTCCCACTCACCAGCCACTCTGGGTTCAGCCTGAGACTTGGGCAGTGGTTTAAGTCCTAGTTCAGGTCTTAAAGCTGGTGCTGCTTTGGGTCTATCCCACATGTATGCAGCTCAGAGAAGAGCCTGGGGCTTTTGTGGGTTCATTCACAGAATTAAGGGATCTTTTTCTTTAGCTCTCTCCTCTCTGCCATTCTTATACCCACATAGGATCTGGCAGGGTTCTTTCTCCATGGTTCCTCTGACCAGAACGACAGGGGTCTCTCAGAGTCACTTCTTCCACAAAGCTCCGTGTCCAGGGCCCATCCTTGGGGCAGGGCCAAGAGAGAAGAGAAACACAGGCCATCAGGGAGTCAAACCCTAACTTTTTAGAATCTAGGATTCTATTGGCTTTTTGACTATATTTCTTGTATTATATATTATGTTTTTAACTCAATCTAGGACTTAAACTAATCTCAGTGCAGAGAAAAAGTGTCTCTCCAAGTTTTAGCTACCACTGCCTTGCAGCAGTGCAACTTAGACCCACCCTCAAGGCAGTGCCCCAAGACATAAAAATAAAAGCAGGAAGCTTGTGCCCATTCAGATCAATTCTCCAAGTTTTTGCTTGCCTCCAAAGTCTGTCTGCTATTGTTCACTTTTCAGAGTTTTCAAGTAATTGCTGTTTATATTTTGTCTAGAGTTTTTAGTTGCAATCTGCCAGATAGAGAGGAGAGAGGCTGTAGTGAGCCTGCTTCATCCTGGCCAGAACCAGAAGCCTCTTTAGGTGGTATTAATTTACATTTCTCCATGAGTGAGGTTAAGCATCTTTTCTTATGTTTAAGGGCCATTTTCATATCTTTATTTGTGAATTGTCTATTCATGTCTTTTGCCCAATTTTCTATTTGGTATTTAGTCCTTCTTTAATTTTGAAGACTTTATGTGTTTTAAAGATACTTTGATTTTTATCTCTTTTGATGTGTAAAAGTTAAAAAATTTATTGTTAAGTACTTTATCTTCTTAGTTGGTATTGTAAGTGGGATTTTCTGTGACGGGTTATTGGTTGTGCACATGGAAGCTGTTGAGTTCTCTTTGCTAGTTTTATTTGCTGCTACTATCACTGAAGTTTTCCTTTAATGTTTGTTTTTTCATTTGTTTGTTTGCTTATTTGTTTTTTGGCCGCAGCCATGGTGCACAGCATGCAGAATCTTAGTTCCCCGAGCAGGGATTGAACCTATGACCCCTGCAGTGGAAGCACAGAGTCTTAACCACTGGACCTCCAGGTAAGTCCTGTTCAATGTATACCATCATGTCATCTGGAAGAGAATTTAACATCTTCTTTTCCAATTCATATGCCTCTAATTGATTTTTCTTGTCTAACTGAATAAGCTTAAACCTCCCATACAATGTTGACTAATATTGTAGACAGTGGGTATCCTGATCTTAATAGAAATACCTCTGATATTTCTTCATAAAGTAATGTGTTGGCTTTAGAACTAAGGAGGGTGTGTGTTTGTGTGTGTGTATGTGTGTGTGTGTATGTATTATAATCATTTTTAAGAAACCCATCAGTTTCTGTTTGCTTAAGTATTTTAATTAAAAATGGGTATTGAGGGCTTCCCTGGTGGCGCAGTGGTTGAGAGTCCGCCGGCCGATGCAGGGGACACGGGTTTGTGCCCCGGTCCGGGAAGATCCCACATGCCGCAGAACAGCTGGGCCCGTGAGCCATGGCCGCTGAGCCTGTGCGTCCAGAGCCTGTGCTCCGCAACGGGAGAGGCCACAGCAGTGAGAGGCCTGCGTACCGCAAAAAAAAAAAAAAAATGGGTATTGAATGTTGTCAGAGGCTTTATCAGCATCTATGGAGATAATCATATGCTTTTTCTTTATAAATCTATTAATATGATGTATGACATTAATGGATTTCCTAATTGAACCAACTTTGCATTCTAGGATAAATTCCACTTGGTCAGCATGTATTACGTTCTTAATTTGATGTTGTATTTTGTTTGCTAATATTTTATTTGCTATTTTTGTATGATAAGTGATATCAATCTCTATTTTTCTTCTGACCAAAGCTTTAAATATATCTGATGAATCTTGGTATGTAATGTTGTTTTGTCATTTTAAAAAATTTGTGGTTTAAGTATTTCCCCTTTTACCTAGAAATCATTTAATAAATTTTAAAAAATTTTTAGTTGGAAAGATCTTTTTGGTTTTTATTTTGTTAATTTTTTGGTTTAATTGCACTGTGATCATAGAATATTGTTTATAATGTTAATATTTCTTCTTTGCGGAACTTACTGATGTTTCAATTGTGACGCAGTATATGATCACAGAGAATGCATTCATGTGCCCTTGAGGAGAAGGTATAGTGTCTGTTGTCAGAGTGTGGAGTTCCCTACAGTTCCATACTGTTTACCTTGTTGAGTCTCTGTCTCCTTACTTATTTTGTCACTTGGTCTGACTTGTACTGACGTTAGTATATTACATTCTCCAATTACTAGTGAGTTTTTTTCTGTGCCTCTTTGCATCTCCTGTAGTTTGTGCTTTATAAAGGTGTTGTTTCTGTTATTTAGTACATAGATGTTCATACATTCATTGTGAACCGCAGCTTAGTATTAGAAAGTGTCTGGCTTTGTCAAATCTGATGCTTTTTGGCTAGAATTAAACTTTTTTAAAATTAATTAATTAATTTATTTTTGGCTATGTTGGGTCTTTGTTGCTGCACGTGGGCTTTCTCCAGTTGCGGCGAGTGGGGGCTACTCTTTGTTGCAGCGCGCGGGCTTCTCATTGCGGTGGCTTCTCTTGTTGCGGAGCACGGGCTGTAGGCGGGCGGGCTTCAGTAGTTGTGGTGCACGAGCTTAGTTGCTCCGTGGCATGTGAGATCTTCCCAGACCAGGGCTCGAACCTGTGTCCCCTCTATTGGCACATGGATTCTTAACCACTGCACCACCAGGGAAGTCCCTAGAATTAAACTTTGATGTCAGTGTTTCAACTCCTATTTTCTTACTGTTTCCGTTTGCCTGACATACCTTTGTCTATCTTTAATTTCAGCCTTTTGGAATCACTTTAACTTGTTTCTCTTATTGACACATATTCTGAGTATGAGTCCTTTATCAGATATATGTTGCAACTATTTTATCCTTGTTTCTAGCCTCATTTTTTACTTCCTTAATGTCTTTCGAAGAAAATCATGATTTTGAACTTCTTCTGTGTGACACTGGAGTTTATTCATTTTCAGTTCTGTGGAGTATTCTGTCAATGAATGTGCCAGAAGCATCCCATTCTGCAGTTGATGGTTATTTGGGTTGTTTCTGGGTTTTATTATTATGCACAATACTGCTATGAACACTCTTGTACAAGTCTTTGTGTGCAAGTGTGCAAGTTTCTTTAGGGTGTTTAAGCGTGGGGTTGCTGGGTCATAGGGCGTGCCAGGTGGTCCCTGATCATTTTCCACGGTGATTGGTTCCACATAGGCCCCTCCAATGTGGTACACGGCTCCAGTTGCCCCACATCTTGGTCAACATTTGCCAGGCTGTTTAATTTTTGGCTAATCTGCTAGGAGTGAAGTTATTTCACGCTAGGGTTGAACAGGCATTTCCAAGATTATTAATTAGGTTAAACATCTCTTCCTATGTTTGTTGGGTATTTATGTTTCTTGTGAAACATCTGTTCAAGTCTTTTGCTCATTTAACGTTTGGTGTTTGCTTCTTTATGTTATTGACCTGTGTCTTTATCTATTCTGGATACAAGTCCCGTGTGGGTTTGTGGCAAGTGTGGAGTAGTGAGTACTTGTGTTCACCGATGGCGGGCATTTTGCCACATTTGCTTTACTTCTCTGCCTGTGTACTTGTATGTAGCTAGACACAGGTCGAGGGTTTTTTTTCTGAAACGTTTGAAAACAGATTGCAGGCATAACATTTCATCCCTAAAATACTGTATCCTAGGAATAAGAATACTCTTCTACATAAAATACCATTGTTTTCCCCAAGAAACTTAGCAATATTAATTCTATATTATCTGCAGCCTGTATTCAGATTCCCCCAGTTGTGGCCCCTGTTTCTGATCAGGATCTAATCAAGGTTCACACGTTGCATTTGGTCGACATGCTCTTTAGTCTCTGAATTTAGAAGAGTCACCCTGCTGTTTCTCTCGCTGTTTCTCTTGACCTTGACCTTTGCCATGAGTCTGAGCTGGGTGTCCTGTCTGGGCCCCTGGTGGGTATGTCTGGAGGTTCCCGAACGTTGCTGGCATAGGTGGACGGCGATGGGCCCTCGGGAGATGAGTGATGCAGGCTGTTTACTGTGGGTGACCCGCTTCAAGGACAGTGCCAGTGGTGACAGCCCGGTGTCCCCTCATGAAGGAGCATTTCCTCTGTGATTCATAAACGACCTGTAGGCACAGCAGATCTCCTGTTCCCAATAGCTTTTCCCCAGTCGGGTCATTTTCTGGATCTGAGAGGTGATGCTCTCTGCTTGTACATTCAGTTCCATCTTTTTATTTCTTTAAAGCCATGAAGCATTATATTTCACAGACCTGAACGCTCTGCTCGGGTCCAGGTCTGCGCCTGCGGTTCCTGGTGCTCCTGGTCCTCGCAGGGCTGGGCCTCCTTGTCTGCTTTTACAAGTGTTGGCTGGGAGCCGGCATTTCTTAGGGTTTTTCCTGTGAATTCACTGAGGCCTGGGTTGAAGGGGTCCTTCTGAGAGATGCACGGCCTGCAGTTGGGGAGCCCCAAGGTGGTGTGATTTGGAGCTGAGAGCTGAGGGCGGTGACGTTCTAGAATCTCTGAGCACAGCTTTGGTTCTGGTTCAGCCTAACACTTGAGCCCATGGCCCCGGGGACCTCATCTGTAGGGGATACTCCTTCGAGATTACCCACCTCCAGAGGGCTCAAACTTTGTCCCTCATGGACCTGGGACTCCAGGTCCCTAGGGCAGCAGGTGCCCTAGGGCAGGGCCAGCTGCAGGCTCTGTGGCCCTGCCCACGCTGCACTCTGCTCCCACACCAGGGTAGTGGGGAGGCCGGGTCCCCCCTCCACAGGAGTAACCCTGCGGCTGTCCTCCGTCTGTGGGCCGGGCCTGGGGGGCTCTGGGGGCATTTGTAGCAATGGTGGAAAGGCTGTCAGACTGTCTCTCTTTTTAATTTTTAAAGGAATGTGTCTTGCAGAACCCAAAGTTGTGCTCCATGGATTAAGTTTCAGGCTCCTTTGCCCTCTGGATGGGAGGAGAATGACAGGCCAGTGGAGGTGGGGGCAAGGCCAGCGGGGGGCAAGGCCGGTGGGCGGCCATCGTGCTCACCGCTCCGGGCGGCCTGGTGCCAGGAGATAGGATAATACGATTATTCTCAATTAGATTAATAAAGAATAATTAGACGTCATAAATCAAGTCATCATAGAGTATTGTCATGGGAAAAATATGTAGCTAGAATTAATTAGTTTTCAAATAAAGTGTTTACTTTAATTGCTTGAAATGATGGAGCCCTTAATTGCCGAGGCTTCGTCTTGGCCTGAGCGTCCGGCTGTTGTAACAACTTGACGGGTTTATTCCCTACGTCCGGGGAAAACAGTGGAGGAGGACTTGATTTCATCACCTGGGAGCTAGCCTGGTGCGGTGAGGTTGTGGAAACGCCCGTCAGGCCGCAGGCAGGTGGCAGGTGTGGGCTGGGTTTCTGCTGGCGCTGCCCAGGCCCACCGTGCTGCCTGTGTGTGTGTGTGTGTGTGTGTGCGCGCGCGTGTGTGTGCGCGTGAGCGCCTGTGTGAGCACGTGTGTGTGTGTGTGTGTGTGTGTGTGTTGGGGGGCTGCACGGTGGGAGCCTGTGCAGGGGTGGCCTGTCCCTCTGTCCCCGGAGCCCCTTCCCGAAGGCCCACTCCGGCCCTTTCACTTCCCCCCTCTGGCAACTGTGTGGGCGCCTTCCCCTTGCTGTGTGCAGGCTGGGTGGGGGCTGTCCCAGAGCCCAGCAGGAGAGGCCCCCCCCAGCTGCCGCAGCTCCCGGGGGGTCCGCTCCTAGCCGTCCCCTCTACACCCTCGGCCCGGCCCAGGGCCTGCGGGCAGACATACGTGGCCCTGGCTGCCTGTGAAATTGGGGTGGCGTGGTTGGGGTGGGCTCGGGGGGGCCCTGGCAGCTTCTCCTTTGGGGTGGGTGGGCCCAGCAGGCCTTACACACAGGACCAGTGATTTGAGGAAGGGTCTGTCCTCTGAGAGCAGCCCTCCAGGGGAGTGGCTGGGTAACTGGGCCCCGCCCCTTGCCCACACACACACCTGTGCCGGCCCTTCTGCCCCTTGGTGGCAGCGTGCAGGCTCTGGAACACTTCGAACCTGAGCCTGGGAGGCCTAGAGCAGCTCACCGGACGGTTCCTTGGGTGGCTGTAACAGTTGGAGGTTGTGATGAGCAGGACCGGGACCCGGCGGGCTGTGTTTGCAGCCCATGTGACGAAGACCGTGGACCCCATACACCTCTGACTTGGCTGGGAGGGCTCGTTGGGGAGGGCCCCCTGAGGGAGAAGCTGGAGCGAGGCCTGGGCAGAGGGCAGGACGAGTGCTCCCAGTGTGTGGACAGCTGGGACGAGGAGGACCCTGCCCAAGTTGGTGGGGGGTGTGGGCACTGCTGCCCTTGCCTGGGGACAGTACCTGTTGGGACAGAGGGTGCCGGGGTGGGCAGCATCCAGGGATGCTCCGGTGCCTTCCCGAAGGAGGACAGGTGAGTCATTCACGCCCTTCCTCGGTCCCCAGGTGACAAGCATGGCAGCCCCACCGCTCCCACCACCAGACCCCCAGTTTGTCCTCCGAGGCGCCCAGTCGGCGGTGCACACACTGCATTTCTGGGAAGGAGCCCAGGGGCAGGGGCGCCCGCTGCTCCTCTCAGGGTGAGTACCCCCGGCCCAGGGTGAAGTCGGGGGGTAAGGGGCTCAGGCTGCCCATCACCCGGGCACTCGCCCTTTCAGAGCCCTCGACGCGCTGTCCCCTCGGGCCTCCCCCGTGGAGGACGCAGGGACATGGTCTCCGTTAGAGGCGCCAGGCAGCTGGCACTGTCAGTGGCGGCCTCCCCACCTCTCCAGAGAAGAGGCTCCAGGGCCCTGCCACCCTCCCTGTAAGAGGAGCACGTGTCCCCTGGTTATGTGTTCAGAGCTGTCCCCTGAGCTGGGAGCTGCTGGCTGGAGCACCCACCAGCTGCGTGGTGTCCAGCCCGCTCCCCCCCATGCCCGAGCCTGACTGGAGCTTCTCTGAACAGGTCCCTTCGTGGGCTGGTGCACATCTGGAGCCTGCAGACACGGAGGGTGGTCGCCACCCTGGATGGCCATGGGGGCCAGTGTGTGACCTGGCTGCAGACACTGCCCCAGGGGCCCCAGCTCCTCAGGTGAGTCTTGGTGGCAGTGAGCCAGGTTGTGGCCTTCGGGGGGGTTCCGTGAGCTTTCCAGGGGAGGCCCTGAAGGCCTCCCCCAGCTGCCAGAACGGCCCCAACAATGGCAGAACCGGGTGACTTGTCGAGGGCAGCGCAGCCCGGGTGTGTGGGCCTTCCGGGTGGGTGCCCATTGAGAAGAGCCCGATGGACGCTTAGGACGGCTCTGTCCGAGCCCACCCTGGCCTGCTGGGGCCCCCAGGGCGAGGGCTGGGGGCCAGTACTTGGAGGAGCCTCCACTTCCCTCCTGCAAGTCGCGGGCCCTGGTGTCCTCATAGCCGCTCTGCAGCGC
The DNA here is from genome assembly GCF_937001465.1 of Orcinus orca. NCBI lineage: Eukaryota > Metazoa > Chordata > Mammalia > Artiodactyla > Delphinidae > Orcinus > Orcinus orca. Next base: position 62,666,877 of record NC_064573.1, read on the forward strand.
AGCCTTCTCCCTGGCCATGGAGCCACCTTCCTGCGAGGCAGGAAGGACTGGTCGCCAGGGTGGCACAGAGCTGAACCTAAAGCTCACCCAGGCTGATGGGGCCCCACTCCCTGCCCAGTGCGGCTGCCCCAGGGGGGACTGGGAGGCCGTGCAGGTGCCAGGGTCGTGGAACTCTGGGCTGCCAGCGTGGGTGGGTGGGAGATGGCAGAGCGAGGGGTCTGGCCCCCTGGCAGAGGAGATTGCATGTGTTGACACCATGGTGGGCCGGGACTGGGGAGTCTGGGGGCTGGGTAGCAGTGAGGGAGGGTCCTGTGGAGGTGACGGGCTGGGACCCCAGGTGGAAGGTGGGCCAAGAGGCAGCAAGAGGGCGCTGGTGGGTGAGGGAGTAAGTCAGGGGGCTTCCCTCCTTCCCCTGGAGAGGGGGATGGTGAGGGAAGGGCACGGACAGGAGGGAGCGGGGGCCACCTGGCAGCCGGAGCGACTGCTATCTGGGGCGGCCCTGACATCTGCCCCTGTACAGGGGTCCCAGCTCTCCCACCCCCGTCAGAAATCTGCCAAGTCAAAGAGGGCTTTCCCCGGCGCCCTCTGCCCCAGAACTCCCAGATGGTCCTGCTCTCCTGCTCCAGACTTGGAGCTTGGACACCTGGGCACCGTGGAGCCCAGTCCCCATTAAACAAGGCCTCTTGGGCTCCCAGTGGCTTCAAAGCACTTTTGTGTGGGACTGAAGCCGCTCCCACTCCCTGCAGGTGGCTGAGGCCCCAGGAGTCCTGGAGGCCATACCCTGGGCGTGTGTGCTTGTCCATCCATCTCAGCGCCTCGCTCCTTCCCTGCCCAGTTGCCCAGACGCACCCCTCACTGCAGGGCCCTCACATGGCTTTGCTCTTTCCCTGATGATTAGAGTGGATGCTGTGTCTGAAGACCCCACAAGGCTGCTGGAAACTTCCTCCTGAGGTTTGAGCCGAGGTGTAAGCCCTTCTGGACCTCATGCTCCTCTGCGCACCTTGGGCTGGCCTTGGGGAGCCTCGGGCCGGGAGTTCCACCCCTTGGAGAGCTGGCTGGTGCTGTGCGGGGTGGCAACTCCAGGGGCACCCTGCTCACGTGCATGATGGATGGCGCCGGCCCGCCTAGGCAGGCGCAGACCACGCGGGTGCTTGGATGCTGCACTAGAGGCCGGGGCCCAGCTGTGTTTGGAAGTCAAGCCTCCAAAGTGGCCCTTGAGGGGGAAGGTGCCCTTTCATGTCAAGGGGCCGGAGGACAAAGCTGGGAGCCAGGGCTCCGCAGACACCCCAGCCACACCTGTACCCCTGAGGATGCACCTGTGCCTCTACAGCTGCCTGGGTGGGCTTGTTTCCTTCTTCCTTTATTGGGAGGCGTGATGTACTTACAGGAAGGTGCCTAAGACGAGTTTCAGACCATCTTGTCATGGGTGGACACCTGGGCAGCCACTGCCCGCCCCACGCCCGCCCAGCGGCCTGTCCTCATCCTCAGGAGGCAGCCCCTCCACCTCATTCTTGCTTTACCGTCTGAATATGCATCTCCAAAAAGCATAGACTCATTTTATGTTTTTTTTCTTTTAACCTAAATGGAGCGACATGGAGCAGCTTCCTTTGTGTCTGATTCTGTGTTTGCGAGACCCGCCAGGGTGTGCACGGCTGCAGTGTGTTGTGTGGGACTTTCTGTCTTATTCCTCTGGACGTGTGTACCCAGATTCCTCACCTTTCTGTGTCGGTGGAGATCTGGGTTGTCCACTTGGAGCTGTTGTGGATGAGGCTTGAGAAGACTCCCACCGGGCCTCCCGGTGCTGGGGGCCCCCGGATCCAGCAGTGGGGCTGCTCAGAGGCCACCAGTGTCCTTGAAGGGGCTCCCACTGGCCAGTCTGGGATGGTTAGGGCACAAAAATCAATGAGAACTCTGGGTGATGACCCATCAGTAACACAGGAATGTGTGAGTCCAGACTGATGGGAGGAGGGGAGATAAGAGGCGAGAGCCCGCTGTCTGGTGGGTGTGCCTTGTGGACGTGGAAGATGACCGTCTGCAGGGCTGACGGGCAGCACCACTGTGGGTGGAGGCGCTGGGTCATCTGAGGCCAGGGTGGCGGATGTCACAGTGTCTTTCCCAGAAGTGCCCACGGCAGGGGGAGGGGCTTTGAGTGAACACACGTGGCGGCCGCCTCTGTCCAGGTGATCAGGGTGGGCAGTCGGCCTTATGTGCAGTGTCATCCCCTTGCTGTCCTTCCCAAACGTGGAAATGTCACCCTGGGGATGACACGCACACGCACAAGGGACAGGGAAAGGCGTGGCCCGTCCAGTCCTAGGGCCTGGTGAGCGCTGACCAGCCCAGTGTTTGTCCCGGGGCCCCGAGCTCGCCTCTCCGTGACTGGCACTGACCCACATGGGCTGTGCCAGGGTCCCTCGCTGTGGGGGAAAGCGTGGAGGTGGCGGCGCAGCTGGGCGCGTGTACAGCGTTAGCAGTTAGGGGTCCAGGTGAAGGAGGCAGGGAGCCACTGTTCTGGGGGTTCCTCAGATACAGGACAGCCCTCCCTCCCTGTGTGGGTGCCCTTGGCCGGCGCCTCTGTGTGAGAGCACGGTTCCCACTGCTGCTTCTCTCCTGAGCTCCACTCAGACACGGTGTCGAGAGGCCTCACGTTCTCTCTCTCCCGCGTCGCTGCCGCTTCAGGCCGAATGACTCCTGCTCCCCAGGGTCCAGGCGCATCCTGCCAACACCAGCGGTTCTCCAGACAGAGCTGGGGTCCGGATCAGGATCGGGTGCCCTGGGTCTACCTGGGGGGCATCCATCCACGCAGCACCGAGGTCTCCCAATGGTGCAGGTAGATTCCGGGCCCCGCGTGCCCTCCTGTCCCCTTCCACAGCTCCAGGACTGGCCCACTGTCCTGTCCCCTTTGTCCCCACTGGCCTATGCTGCTGCTTCTTCCCTTGTTTGTCTGGACCTCACCCCTTGGGAGGAGGATGGGAGGGCGGTTCTGTGGGGTGACCCTCACGTCGGCTCAGCTCCGGGGTTTCTTGGGGTCAGACTGGGGAGGTGGGCTTTTGGGAGGAAACCCTTCTCATCCCCTTGTCGGGGGTCTGGAACATCTGTGGGGCTCATCCACCTGGGGAGTGTGTCCACGGTGTCCCACCGGCAGGGACCGTTCCCTCTGCCTCCTAGGCTCCTAGGAAATGAGTCCTGAGGCCCAGCGAGGAGCATTTCTGGTGAGTGTTAGAGCCGCGCAGTGGATAGTGAGCCTCAGGGCTGCAGATACCCCGTCCCTCCATCCTCAGCGTCTGCCCAGGGGCTCTGCCCCCACAGCTGTGCCTGGGCTGATCTCACGGGGAGGGTTTCTCCTCCTTTTATAGCATTCTACTTTCACTGGAACTCTTCTGTTTAATGGGAATTCTCCTCCCTGTGTATATATGTGTTCACTCATGGGTCTGAGCTCGTGGAGATTTCTTTTATTCTTGGGTTAGAATTTCATTCTACCCACAACACACTGACATTTGTCCTCACCCGGGAGGGTCACGGCCCGTCTCCTCTTATTTTGGCAGCCAGGGCCGCGACCTGAAGCTGTGCGTGTGGGACCTGGCGGAGGGCAGGAACGCCGTCGTGGACTCCGTGCTCTTGGAGAGCGTGGGCTTCTGCAGGGGCTCTGTGCTGGCTGGGGGCCTGCAGCGCTGGTTGCTGGCTGTGCCGGGGAGAGGCAGCGATGAGGTGAGTGAGCCCATTCACCCTTGGCCCCTGGCTGCAGGAATACTGTGCCCCGAGCGGCTCCTCAGGCCAGCCTTGGCCTGGTCACCTGAGGTGGCCCTGGCGCTAGGGGTTGGGAGAGGGGCCCGAAGTGGCCCAAGGTCTCTGGGAGGCCCTGGCACCCAGCCAGGAGCAGCACGGGATGGACAAGGTCAGGGCCCGAGGCTGTCAGGGGCCTTGGGAGCAGGCAGGCATGGAGGGAAGCCCCAGGCAGACCCCATGAGGTCGAGGTAGGCCTCAGAGTCAGGACAGCAGGGGAGGGCGGCCTTTTGGGGTCAGAACTGGGCACTGGCGTGAGAGGTCTTGGGCAGGGCTGAGACACAGGGTGTAAGGGCTGGCACCAGGGTGGCAATTGCAGTCACAGATGAGCGGGGCCCGTCAGAGGACAGGGCTCCTGGGGGCAGTGGGTGGGATGGAGCCCCAAGGTCACTGTCAGATGGAGTTCAGGCTGAGTGTCCAGCAGTGATCTGTGGCAGGGACTGGTCAGTCTGGACAGTGTTATTCACACCCCAGGGACAGAAGAGGCAGAATCCCCAGGGGAAGCAGAGCCCAGGACGGGGTGCTGGCGGGGAGCGCCGAGGGCAGGGGGATTGGGGTGCTGGAGGCAGTGGGGGAAGGAGCCCCAAGTGCAGCGGGATGGCCTGGTGGGTGGGGGCCTGGGGGCGCCGAGAGTGGGCGTGGGCCTGGGGTACATGTGCAGGGGGAGGGAGGCCCCTGCCTACCGCCCACGCCCCGTCCTTCCCGTGTCCCCTGCTGCCCTGAGGGCCTATGCGGCGGGCGGGGCTGGGCAGGGACACAAGCCTTGCACCCGGGAAGTTTGGCCCCCACCCAAGAGGAGTCTTGAGTCTTAAAGCAGATTCAGCTCATAAATAATGAGGCAGGAACAGGCATCTATTTGTTCATGATGGCGTTTAAGTCACCAATTAGGAGCTACATGCGATTTTCTTGCCAGTTTGCCAAAAACCTGTTAAAAGTTTTATTAACGTGAAAAGAGAGGGCTCTGCTTTCTCCTGGTGGCAGCAGCCGGGTGGCGCCGAGCCTCCTCAGTGGTGGGGGCCGGACCACACTTCTGCTGAGGTTGCCTTCCGCTTCCCCCGCCAGCCTGGCCCAAGACTGCTCGTCCCCTCTGCTTCTCTCCAGCTCCCCAGCTTCTGGTACACCACCACCCCCCTGCCCGGGAGCCACAGGTCTGGGAACCTTGCATATCCTGGGAAAAGGGCTGTTTTCCATGTTCCCACCTGGAATCAGCACCACTGGCCTGTGCCCAGACAGAGCCAGGCCCGGCCGTCTGGGTGGCCACACTTGCCCGAACCAAACATTTTTCCTTCTGGAAACAAAACTTGCCCTTGAATGCCAGGTGGAAGCATCCCGGTGTGAGGAAGGCCCCGGCAGAGTGCAGAGCCCCTCCTGGGACCACAAGGACCAAGGGGCACTTGTTCTGGATGCCAGCACTGTGCCCCCTCTCATGGCGCCTAGCCCAGGCCTGGGCTGCCCTGGTGTCGCCCTCACTCTGGGCCACTCACCTCTGCCCGATCCCCCCGCCCTCACGTCTCTCCTCACTGCCACCAGAGGGGTCTTCCTGAGCCCCCAGATCAGGGGTGGGGGCATCCCTCTCTGACCCTGGACCCCGCTCCCCCATCGCCCAGCAGCTTGTCCTCCTGACGTAGTGACGTTTTAGGAAACTGGCATCGGAGCAGAAATAGGAAGGCAGGCATCCAGCCCCCAGCACCACGTTCCTTGACCTTCTAGGTCCCCCGCCTTGGCCGGGACGGGCTTGGGTGCCTGAGGCCCAGCCAGTCCCCACCCCTGCCTCCCTCCCGCTGACTTCGGAGGACAGAAGGGCTCCGAGGCCCCCTCCTCTTTCGTTTGCTCGGTCACTTCTGGGCCACACTCCATGCCACTGCATCCTCCTGTACCTCCTTCATTTTGCTGGAGCTTCCCCTGAGCTTCGTGGGTGCTACAGGAACTCCTTTTAGCAGCCTCTAATTCATGGCGGGATGATGCTCACGTCACTTAGGTCCTTTTCCGTCTCTTTGGGGCAGTGAGAACGAGGTGTCTGGGGTAGGTGCTGGCCCTGCAGGCAATGTGATACCGGCGGAGGGGGCTGTGTGTGCATGTGTGTGGGCATGTGTGTACACGCATGTGCACGTGCGTTAGTGAGAGCAGCAGCAGGGCTACACCCGTTCCACACTGTGTATTTACACCTTGAGTTCACCCTGGGGTTTCCTCCTGGGGGTTCTGTGCCCCAGGTGTCAGAAGTGGACCAGCAGGTGTAGGTTCTGTCCCCTCGATGCCCCATCACGTCTGGACCTCAGACTCCTCATCTGCAAACCTGGGGCTGCCCCGTGTCGACGAGGGGTGCCTTGCAGCTCTGCGGTGCACACACTGTTGTTGGTGGAGTGTCCCCAGGAGGGTGGCTGGAGCCACCAGGTGGGGACATGTCACCCAGCCAGGCGCAGGAGGGGCTGTGTCAGCGTCAGGCGACACTGAGCACAGGCCGCACACGGTGGAGGAGCAGGCGCTGGGGCCCCAGGTGTGCAGGTCTGGGTGCCATGCGACAGTCCTGGAGAGCTCAGGGTCATCCACGTGTGGGGCCCGACAGGGAAGGAGTGCCAGGAGGAGGGCGGGAGGCCGAGTGAGCTGAGTCAGCGCCGTGGGCCAGGCCGCCTGCTTGGCCAAGAGGTCAACGCAGAGGAGGCCTGAGGTAGCTGCAGGGCAGTGACACCGCTTGAGGGACCTGCCAGTCACTCATGAGTGACGCGTGCATTCCACACAGCCCGGCAGTCCCCAAGCCCAGGAGCCCGTGGGTCAATGCGGGAGGCACGGCCTGGGTTCCCGAAGGCGCAGACAGGCCCACAGTGGCCGGGCTGAGGCCTCAAGAGTCTCCTGTTTGTGCAGCACAGACTTGACTTGGCTCTGGCCCAACTCAGCTTGTTTTCTTACTGTCAGGTTCAGATTCTGGAGATGCCGTCCAAGACGTCAGTGTGCTCCCTGAAGCCCGAGGCACAGGCCAGGCTGGGCATGCCCATGTGCCTGCAGCTCTGGCAGGTAAGGCCCAGCGCCCGCCAGCCACGCCCACCACCACACCTGCCGGCCACGCCCGCCAGGTGTGAATCATGCCCATTAGGGACTTGGTTCCTCATCACCTACGGGCACTGGCCCCTGGGAGGCGTGTGCACAGCGTCCTCCTCAGCCTTGGTGTCCCCAGCCCTCCAGCCCTCCTGCTGCGAGGACGCCTACAGACCCTTTGGGGATGCCGGACTCGTCCTCGTCTTCGCATGGCGGTGTGGGAGACAGCGACCCCCTCCTGGGGGAGCCACATGCTCCCCTCTGGTCTGCTCACCGGCACGGCCTGGCGTGGGGCCGGGAGGGGGTGCTGACTAACCCTGCAAGCCTGCACGGCCCCTGCGTCGCCAGGATTAATTTTTGTTACTTCTTTGCCTTGTTGAGGCTGGAGTGGGCTTAATGTGCTGGCTTTCCCTGCGGCCACACTTGGAATTTCTGATCCACGCCATTTCCTTCTTTCTTGGCTGTTCTCTCTGATTAGAGAGGGTCTGGAGGCATCTCCTGAGGCTGCGGCAGAAGCTGGGGGGCAGCGGAGTCCCAGGCCTGAGTCCCTGCAGGATGGGTTCTGGCTCTGGGGCTGAGCGCGAGGCCTGGGAGGGACCCTCCTGACCAGAGGGGCAGCTTCCCACCCCCAGCGGTCAGCACCAGCTCAAAATGGGCGTCTACTCCTGGGGGCAGCAGAGCAGATGGTCCGGTGCATTCATGTGGAAAGAGTCTCGGCAGCGTCTTTACAGCTGCAGAAGCCATGGGGAGCAGGTCACTGACCAGGGCTGTCCCGGACCGCTGCCTGGGGCCTGTTTTTCAGCTCCGAGCAGCTCACCTGTGCCTCCTCAGAGCCACCCCGGGCTGCCTGGGACCAGGGGGAGGCCGTTCCTGCCCCTGCTGTGACTCTCCATACGAACCCGGCCAGGCTCGCATGGTTTGGAGGTGTCTGTGCCCGCAGGGTCCCTGGGCCCAGCTCTTGTCCCTCCAGGGCCCTGCCCTGTCTTGCAGTTGGTGTCCCTGCCATCTCTGAACTGAGAGAAGCCCATGGGGGAGGGGCGTGAGGAAGTGGGGGCTCTGAGACTCACCTGGATGGCAAAGCTGCTGGTGCCAGCAGGCAGGGTGGGGGGGCGCCTGGAGGGGCAGCGGAGGCTGTGGAGGTGGCCTGGTGCTCACAGGCCCCGGGCGGGACGGGGCTGCATCCGCTCACCCTCCCTCCCTGGAGATGCTGTCATTGCCTAATTGTGTAAGAATTCCATCAGAAAAATGTGCAGAAATGGGATGTACAAACTTGTCAAGGTAATTGACGTGGTTGACAGAAGGACAAATCGAGTTGTGTTAGTTGATACAGATCCAGCGCAAAGCATCCTGTTAAGAAAAGACTATGCTGATTTGAAATGTCCCTTTATTCCTCGCCAAGCCTGGAGGTCCAGGTTATAGCTTATTGATCTGAGTGTGGCAGAGTGGCCCAATGTGGGATTCCTTTCTGAAACATTCAGAGATTTCTTGTTTTGCTCCTGAGAGTGGATGGCTTGTGTTATTAGGATGATTGTCATGTAGGAGGTCAGAGGTTGTCCACACCAACCCTCAGAGCAGGTCCTCCAGTGTCCCCCCCACGCCCCCAGCTAAGGGCTCCCCGGGGAACCTCGAGGTGCTGGGGGGCGCCTCGGGCTGGCACACCTGGGGTGGGGACGGGAACGCAGAGTGAGCAGAAGTCAGCCTGGCACCAAGGGTGTGGTCGCCAGAGGACTGAGGCCCCAGAGCCCTGACCCGCCTGCAGGGTCTATCCTGGGGGGCCGCAGGGACCCTGTGTGCTAGGAGAGAAGGTGGAGGGGCCTCAGTGCAGGGACAGAGCCTGGCACGGGGTCCTGTGGCTGGTCTGGCTCCTGCCCTGGCCGCCCTGTGTGCCTGCACAGGGGGCTCAGTGGTGTGCAGCCCCCGCTCCAGCCTAGGCACTCAGAGCTCCCAGACCATAGGCAGTGGGGGAGCCCTGGATGCAGGAGGAACATGCCAGGTGGGGGCTGGGGAGCAGGCTGGGCCAGGCAGTGCGGTGGGAAGCTGGTGGGAGGACACATCAGTGCCCCAAGGGGGATGGACCCAAGGGGGCCCCGGCAAGTTCCTCACAGCTGCTTTCTTGGACTCCTCCTTGCTGCTTGTTTTTGGGAGCACATGTTATCATCAGAAAAAAGGGCTTGTGGGAGGCGTCCTCCAGATCCCAGAGCTGGTCTGTACGGGGCTCCCCTGGCTCCCCTCACTCTGTGGGGCCCTGAGACATACCCCTCACACCAAGCACGGCGAGCTCTGCTTCCTGGGGTTCAGGACGTAGCTAGCGTCCACTCATGTTAGACACTCACGGTGTGCAACACCTGGGCATGGAGCCCCTCTGGGTGGGCAGCGAGCTCCAGCAGGTGGGCCAGGAGGGCCCGCCTGGGTGCTGTCGGCCACGCCTAGGCACGCGGCTCAGCACCAGCCTTGCCTGCCAGCAGCGGGTCCCCATTGGAGCTGCAGGCGACCCTGGAGGCAGCCTTGCTGGCGGCCCCCAGGCCCTGTGCTCACCGCTGGCCATCCAGGGTTTGAGGGCTGCCGGCTGAGCTCCTGGCCTCGGGAAATCCTCCGCTGGCAGGGGGCGCTTGGTCGTTTCTGAGCCCTGGGAGCTCAGTGGAGAGCAAAGGTGCTGGGTCCTGGCGGCAGTCCCGGGACTGGGCACCAAGCATGGGGCGGCCGCTCTCAGTCGGTGCCAGGCCGACCCAGGGTCCCCATGCTCCCCTGCAGGCGGCTGCACAGCCCTCTGACCCACGCCCTCATCCATCACGCGGCTTGGCCGGCAAGGCGCTGACTCTGCAGCCTTGACGGTTGGGGGGCTTCCGCGGCGACGTTGACAAAGTACAGAAGGTTCATTTTTCATTGAGACGGAGCTCGAGATTTTCTTTGGCCGGCAGTTCTAGACAGGTGGCCGGCCCCGCCCAGGGGTGGCCGCACGTCTTGGCCGGTGGGAAGGAGTGGGAGGACCAGCCAGTGTCCCAGACCCCGACGGCAGGCACCCCACCCAGCCCGCACTGGCCCCAGTCTGGGTGTCGGCCCCCTGGGGGTGTGCAGACCCCCCAGGGCTCAGTGGGGAAGGCGGCCTATCTCAAGCTCCTTCTCCTCCAGAAGGCCCGGGACCCCCGAGCATCCCCCAGCTGACAGCGAGCTGTCCCCGCAGGCTGACTCCAGTCCCCGCCCTCTCCTCCTGGCTGGCTACGAGGACGGCTCAGTGGCCCTGTGGGACGTCTCCTCACGGAAAGTGTGCAGCCGCGTCTCCTGCCACATGGAGCCCGTCATGGGTCTGGACTTCGACTCCCAGGAGGCCAGGGGCGTCTCAGGCTCTGCGGAGAAGGCGCTGGCCGTCTGGAGCCTGGATGAGCAGCAGGCCCTGCAGGTCAGTGGGCCAGGCCCGAGGTGTCATTTATCCTGCTCTGCGCCAACAGTCTGATGGGCTGGAACAATATTTAGGCATGAAGAGGACTTGTGGCAGGTCCGCAGTTAATTAATCATCGGACCCGGCGCGGGCGGGCCTGGCGGGCGGCAGTAGAGGGGCTGGCGCTCGTGAGCCATTCACAGGGTTTGGGTTTCCCTCAGACCTTGGCTAATAGCGGTCACGTCTCGTCCATCTAGAGGAAAGGCATGTAGAATCCAGGACTGTGCAAGCCCGTTTGCAAAACTCAGAGGAATTTGGTCAGTAAGGAACTGATCAATCAAAAAGAAAAAAAAAAAAGAAAAAACCCCAAACCCTACATGGAGAAATCCCTTAGTGAGGCCCCTGTGGCTGTCTGCAAGCTGCCCGGGGGCAGTGGGAGGGCCGTAACAGCTCAGTGGCTTCCCACCACGTGGCTGGGGGCCCTTCGGGGCCACATCTGGGTGCCCAGTGCTCAGCCCTGTTGGGAGGGGGGGATGGAGTTGGCCGGGAGGGGAGCCTCCTGGCCAGGCCTCAGACGGGTGAGGTCCTGGGGAGTGAGGTGCTGGGTGTGCCCTGTGCCTGTCAGCCCCCTGAGGGTGGCCTGAGTGCACACTGGCTTCTGGGCGGGGGCGCCCCCATTAGCCAGGAAGCCTCAGAAGGCTGAGACCTGACCACGGCCGGCTCTGTGAGCCCAGGTCTGGTGGGGGAGTGGGGCCCCAGTGGGGAGCCGTGTATCCCACCTCCTGGAGCTCTGGAGGACAGGGCCTGTGGCTATGCCCTCTACAGGGGCTGCGTGGTCCAGGCTTCCCTGCAGACAGGAGACCGCAGGAAGAGGGCATCTCTCGGGCCCTCCCCAGATGGGAGGCCTTGCCCAGCAGCCCGGGGCCCCCACAGCCAGGGAAGAGGCTCTGTGCACTTGGGTGGGTGGGAGAGGGCAGGCATGGGTGAAAATCGGGAGAGACTGCCATGCCCAGCGGGCATTGCCATGCCCTGGGTGCAGGATAGCGAGGGGCAGGGCTATCAGGGGTGGGTGAGGGGTCCTGGGCAGGAGCTAGGGGCCAAGGGCGGACTCAGCAGGGAGATCTTCCATGCGGCAGCTGGAGGGACCGCTCTAGCTTCCTAAAAAGCACGGTCCATGGGAGGACCAAGCTAGAACCAGAGCGAGTGGCCATGGCTGCAGGGTCTGGGAAGGGTCCTGAGGGGTGAGCAGCCCTGTGGAGTCCCGGGGAGGGGGGAGGGAGAGGGAGGGAGGGGTCATGTGACACATGAGGACAAGGCAGGTGTTCCAACTTCCTTGGCATCACCTCCTGCCCCCCACGCCCCCCCCCCCACCACTGCAGACCAGCCTGTGCCACGCTCGCCTGACTTGCAGTAAAGCAGCTTCCCGTCCGTCTTCCTGTCCGGTGTCCCAGGGAGTCCACAGAGGCCCTGCAGGATGGGGTCAAACAGGCCTCCCCACGGGGCTGGGGCCGGCTGTGGGGGTGGAGCTTCTCCAGCCTCCATTCCAGAGGCAGCATCTCCAAGGCCTTGAAGTCCTGGATGTGGGTGGTGGGAGTGGAAGTCACCATGGTGCTCATCTTTAGAAATGGGGCGGAGCCACGTGGTGCTGGGTCTTCATGTTCTGAGCCGTCAAGGACACAGAGCCTGGCCAGGTGGGCATCGGGGTTCCCCCCACACCCTCCTCTGCTCCTGCCTGGTGGGAACCAGGCAGCGACCCCCACCCCCATGAGGTCCAGTGCTCTGTCCTGCTGTGGCTTCAACTTCAGCCCAACTTTGCAAATGCCTAGAGACCCAGGTGGCTCTCCTGAGGGCCCCACTGACTGCGGTGCCCCCAGGCCCTGCCCCCAGGACCTGGGAAGAGGCCCCTCCTGCCGTCCTGGCCCAGGTCGGCCTGGTCTCCCCTGGCCTGTTGGAGAAACAGCTGCAGGAACTTCAGACTTAAATTTATGCGGCATGTTCCAGCTCAGAGCTGGAGGTTCACTGTGCATATGAATTGGAAAGTCAGAGCATAGGGAGGCCAGGCCAGCCGGGAGGTTGGTGGAGGCCGTGCCGCGGCCAGGGCCTCTCTTAGCGTGCATCCTAGGAGGCGCCGCTCCTCCCTCCGACTGCCCACTGTGGCCTCGCTGGAGACATCCATGTCCCCAGAGGCCCAGACACCTTCAGGTCCTGGAACGCAGGCCTCAAGGAGGAAGTGTCAGGGCCTCGAGGGCCTCAGCGTCGCGGTGTCCGCAGGCACCTCTCCCTGGGCCCTCGGTGCCGCAACTGGCCCTGAGGCGCTGGCTGTGAAGCCACGTGGGCAAAGATGTGCCTTACCTCGCGGCAGCAGCTCTAATGAGCCCAAATCAATCTCCCCGGGCGGGCGCTGCAGAGGCGCAGATGGGGCTCCTGCGTGGAGTGAGGGTAATGGGAACCAGATGGGGCCGTGCTGCGCGCGCATTCCTGGCACCTGAGGTCATGTGCTGCGAGAGCCACTGGTGGCCGGGATCCTTCCTGGAGGGTCCTGGTCCGAGACGGGCTTGGCCAGAGGCCGCGGCGGTAACTGGAGCCTTCGGCCACCCACTCTAGGACGTTGGACGCTCACCCACCTGTAGGGGCTGCTCGCTCTGCTCCCCTCGAGCCCGGGGTCTGGGCCTTGGCTGTCGTCAGACACAGGTGGTGTACAGACCTGCCCTCCCTCCCACACTTGGGGCAGGGTCCACGGCCTTGAAGCAGGGGCTGATTTACGGCCAGCGGTATTTCTAGGCCCTGAAGTAATAACTAGGCCCCCACCCCAGCCAACCCAGGCTGGAGTCAGACGACCACTCCCCCCCATCACGCCCACGGCTGGTCAGCCAGGCGTCCCCTCCTCCCTGCTGCGTGGCCGTTGCCCGCCTGCTCCCCAGCCCTGCCGGGGGCTTCCCTCTAAAGTGTCAGCAGCTGGTGACACTTGGGCTGGTGCAAGGGAGACCATGGGGCCCCGAGCTGAGGAGCTATGGGCACAACACCATCCCCACCCCCACACACACATATCTCGGGACACCATGGGCGGGGCTCCGGCCGCCTTGACCATACATGGGTGCTGTGGGCCCCGATAGGACTGGTCTCTTCCAGTCCAGGTCCCCACTGAAAGGGCCTTGTGCCTTGATTCTGAGCTTCCAGGAGGGGCTGCGAGGGTGGGGGCGCATCACTCCTGTCCCCTTTCCCCTGGGCCGTCCTGGGCATCTCAGCCCCTCCCAGGTGGCAACACTGGCATGGATGCGCTCCGCTCCGCACCCGACTCGCAGCCAGCCACACAAAGACCACTGCTCAGGCTGCTCTGCAACTTCCCGGCCACCACCTGGGCTCCCGGCTCCACCAGCAGACAGCAGATTTGGGGAGCCCTTTACTCCCTGGGAAACATCCCCGTTGTTAACAAATCCACCTTGAAGCAGGGCCCCGAGTGGGTTCCGGCGCACCCACTGCTCCGAGCCCAGGGCGGAGTTCCTGGGAGAGGAAGAGTCGGGGGCTGTGAGTCACCTTGTCCTTGCCCGTGAGTTGGGGCTCAGGCTGACGCACCCCTGCTGCGGGCACACGTGTGGGCTTTGCCTTCTCATGCGGGCATGGCTGCACCAGCTTCCAAGGGAGGGGGCGGTGGGGGTGACGGCCGTGCTGGGCACCCACCCAGTGAGTGGGTTATGGCTGCTTGTGTGCAGCACAGACAGGAGGCACTGAGCCTGGATTCCTCTGGACAAGAGCACTGGAGTGGCAGAGAGCGCGGGACATGCGGGGATGCTGCTGGTCGCCATGGACGGAGAAGGGGCCCAGGACATCACGGGCCTGGGCACTGGACAGAGGCCGCAGGAAGGCAGGGCAGGCGTGCGGGTAGGGGCTGGATGGGTCGCCGCAGGGGCACTGCCCATGTGCTGGCTGTACTGACCTTTTTCAGTTGTTTGTGATTGCATCCCTGTTTTATCTGCAGGACTGTCCTGTCCATTCCTGATCAGGCTTACGTTTGTTTTCTTTAAACATCTTTTCCCCATTTCCCGTCTACCTTTCTCTTCCTCCCCTGAGTCCTCCAGGCTCGATGTGCAGCTCTGACCGGGATTCATCACACTCACTTCCGGGCGCCCGATTTTTCTTTGTTCTCTGACTGCGGAGCTGATCAGAGTGTTTTTATGTTTCCAAATGTTTGATTCTTTCCCCAGTTATTTTTTATTTCTAGGCTTCTAACTTGATCCATTTGTGGTTGGAGAACTAGTTCTGAGTGATAGCAGCTCCCTGAAATGCCAGTAGGTTCCCGTGGCCCCCGTGCTTGGAAAGAGGTATTTCTGCTGCCCACCACCCAGCTGCGCCTGCCCCTCAGGCAGCCGTGTGGTTTATGTGGGCCACGTGGGTCGAAAGCCATGCCTGCCCCGGCCTCTGGGGGGTGCTTTTGCTGGGTCCATCTTGGTGACTTTCCTGGGTCCTGTGTGTTCTTAGTCTGCATTTTGAATCTTCCTGGGGGGTTGAACTCTTGTTATCTCTGGGAAGGATTTTTGCCTGAAAGCCCATTTCAGCAGCGCTTCACATGGCTCAGGCCAGGTGTCTTCTGGCTGCTACTTCCTTCTGTAGCTTTTTTCCATCTTTCACCTTCAGCCTCCCTTCACACACAGGCGTCCCCCTCGTGGGCCAGCCGCGCACACGACCTCATTGCACGGGTTCTGTTTTGTCCCGTGCGCGCTGCCTGGCCGTCTTGTCGGGCCCTCTAGTGGGGCTCTGCTTTTTCATGCTTTGCGACAACCTCTGCCTTTTCTCTGGAGCACTTGGTTGGCTTCCTTCGTGTGCTTTGAAGACACGTGGTCTCCGGTGACCCCCGTCTGCTGGGGACTCGTGGCGTCTGGTCCTCACTCCTGGTCACCTCGTGGGGCTTCTCCTCGGCCGCTCCCAAGACGTTCTTTTTATCTGTGGTTTTCAGGGGTCTGGCCTCCCTGAGAGACATTGTCCCATGGCCCTCGAGGCTCTGGTCAGTTTTCTCTCTTCTTCAGGTCAGATAATGTCCATTGATAATGTCCCCTAGTTTACAGACTTTTAAAAAATAATAATTTCCGGCTTCCGTGGTGGCACAGTGGTTGAGAGTCCGCCTGCCGATGCAGGGGACACGGGTTCATGCCCCGGTCCAGGAGGATACCACGTGCCACGGAGTGGCTGGGCCCGTGAGCCATGGCTGCTGAGCCTGCGCGTCCGGAGCCTGTGCTCCACAACGGGAGAGGCCACAACAGTGAGAGGCCCGCGTACCGCAAAAAATAATAATAATAATAATAATTTCCAATCTGCTGTTAAGCCTGTCCTACACATTTTTCACGTAAGTTATTAGCTTTTCAGTTCTACATTTTCTATTACTGTGCCTTTTTTTTTTTTAACAAAAGACTCTATTTTTAGAGCAGTTTTAGGTTCACAGCAAAATTGAGAGGAAGGTACAGAGATTTCCCATATACCCCCAGCCCCCCCACTATCGACATCCCCCCGCAACAAGTGGGACATTTGTTACAATCGATGGAACTACACTGACACCTCATCATCACCCAGAGCCCTTGGTTCACATCAGGGGTCACTTCTGGTGATGTACATCTTATGGGTTTGGACGAATGTATAATGATATGTGTCCAGATGTGCAGTGGTGTCTGTTTGTTGTCATTTGCATTTCTCTAATGACATACGATATGGAGCATCTTTTCACATGCTTAGTTGCCATCTGTGTATCTTCTGTGCTGAGGTGTCTGTTCAGGCTTTTTGCCCATTTTTAAATTGGGTTGCTCATTTTCTTAAGAGTTCTTGTGTATTTTGGGTAACAGCCCGTTATCAGATGCGTCTTTGCAGATACTTTCTCTTAGTCTTTGGCTTGTCTTCTTATTCTTTCAACAGTGTCTTTACAGAGCAGAAGTTTCTAATTTTAGTGAAGTCAGGTTATCCATTGTTTCCTTTATGGATTATGCTCTGGTGTTGTATCTAAATACAAGGTCACCTAGGTTTTCTCCTGTCGTCATCTAGGAGTTTTACAGTTTTGCAATTTACATTTAGGTCTTTGGTCTATTTTGAGTTGATTTTTGTGAAGGTGGCAGGTCTGTGTCTGGATTCGTTTCTTCTCATGTGGACGTCCAGTTGTTCCAGCACCGTTTGTTGAAAAGGCTACTTTGCTCCTGTGTCAAAGGTCACGTGTTTATGGAGGTCCATTTCTGGGCTCTTTTTTCTGTTCCACTGATCCATTTGTCTCTTCTTCCACCAACATCCATGGTCTTGATTCCTGTAGCTTCACAGCAAGTTGTGAAGTTGGTTCTCCCGCTTTGCTCTTCACCTTCACAGAGTGTTGGCTGTTCTGAGTTGGTTCTGAATTTCCATTTCTCTGCTAATAGATCCTACCTGTTCACTCATCAAGACAATTTTTTGGTAATTATTTGCATTTTCTTTCATTTTTTGGAATATATTTAAATATTGCTTTAAAGTCTTTGTCTGATATGTTCCACACCTGTGCCGTTCTGGGCTGGTTTCCATTAACTGCTTTTTTTCCTACTCCTTTGGGTGTCTAGTAATTTTTGTCTGTGCCAGACATTGTACTGATGGAGATGGAGACTGGATTCTCTTACTTTGCAGAGCAATCACTCTCAGCCCTGCGGCTGTTCACCTGCACCATGGGCTTGGCTTCCACTCCGTCAGGCAGTATGTGGGGCCCAGGGTCATCCCAGGCTCCTGTAATGCATGGGACTCACCTTCCAAACTGTACCTCCCCTTCGCACTTGTGGGGCTTGGTTTCCAGCTTCATCATGGTTGGCCAGAGTAGGCCCAACCAGGGCGTGATGCCTACCCTGCAGCGCGGCCACGCGGCGTCTCATCTGGTCTTGTGTGGACACACAGATGTCACCCTCGGCTGCTGGGTCCAAGGTCACTGTTGATCTCTTGTATTCGTTCCCTTTAACCCTGCAGCAGCCACTGGCCGGCTAACCTTGTGTGGTGCCCTGAGTGGGCACAGCCCAGCCCTCACAAGGACTCGTGGGACCCACATGGCCTGCAGTCCCTCCCCCAGCCCCCTCTATGCTGCTGCCTCACCCCACGGGTTCCAGCGGCCCCACCCTCTGATCACCTCCTTGGCTTCACGTGGCCGCTGTGCTCCGCCTGGACTTTGCGGCCAGACATTCCGCGAGCAGAGAGCTACTGGGCCTCTGGGAGGCTCCCCTGTCAGCTGCCCTTCCCACCGGTGCTGGTGCCTGGACGCAGTCACGCAGTGTCTTTTGTCCAGTTGGTGGTTGTTGGCAGCACGCGGAGTGGTCTGGCACCAGCTGCCCATCACAACCACCTCCTGTAGTCCCAGCTTCATGAAGGGTGTCTGTTTGTCTGCTGAGCAGACATTCGCGGCTTCTCGTTGTGAACTGTACACACTCTGTTGTTGTCAAGTGTGGGCACAGTCTGTCCGAGTGCTCCCTGGTCCCCAGGGTGGGCCCTGACTCTCTCGTCTGCTGGCTCCCGGGGTTTCTTGGCCAGTCATTCTTTTGGTGTCTCTCACGTTCACAGCACACATTTGGCTTTAACTTTGGAATCCAGTCCAAAGTCTGTTGAGTATATTTTTATTCCTTTTCAGAGAAATACAAGGGCAAATATTAGGAAACGATTACACCTGGGTGGGGAGAGGAAGTGAGGTTGTTCTGTCAGCACCTCAGTGGGTGTCAGATAATCTCCGTAGAATGAGGCTGACTGTTGTATCTTCGACCCAGATGACAAAGATGAGCAGATCATTGAACTTCACACCCGTCTCTTTTGCTGCTGTCCTGTATTTCTGTTAGTTACACAACCGGTTCTGTAGCCTTGATCCCT
The DNA here is from genome assembly GCF_937001465.1 of Orcinus orca. NCBI lineage: Eukaryota > Metazoa > Chordata > Mammalia > Artiodactyla > Delphinidae > Orcinus > Orcinus orca. Next base: position 62,684,902 of record NC_064573.1, read on the forward strand.
GTATTGTCTCAGGCCTAATCCTGCAGGGGACTACGTTCCCTACTCTCTGCCAGGCCACTTGCTGCCGTTCCCCTGTTTTCTCCTGAGAGACTGGACTTAATCTCCTAGTTCTCCAGGAAGAGCTGATGGGACGCATCCCCTGGGTTCTTACATGTTCACAAATGCTCGTCTGTTGTTCTCATACCTGAGCGACAGTTTGGCTGGATATAAAATTCTCAGGCCTCCCCTCCCAGCTTCGCAGGCGTCACCCCACTGTCTGGCCCAGACCTGGCCCAGACGTGGCTATGGGCCATTCTGCCCTCATGGTTGACTTGATCCTTTTGCCTGACAAAAGGACTAATCAGCTTTGCGTCCAATGACGTTATCAAGCGCATCTTCCTGTGACCACCCTGTAGGCTCTCTGTGGATCCTAAGACTTCAGTTTCTAGAAGCAAGAACAGATTTTCTAAACGGCAAAGTTCAGAGCAGCTGCGCGGCCTTCCACATCTGCTGTTTCTCCAGTGGCCATGCCTCTGTCCCCAGGTTGGGTCACACCTGCCTTTGCTGTCTCTTCCGATTCCCCTCGCTTCTGCAGTGTTTGCTTCTCTCGGTGCCTGTGGATCAGGCTCCCTCCTCTGGCTTTGCTCTCCTGGTTCTTGTTTTATGGAGATCATTGCTTCGTGCAGTTCTGTTTTGCTGATTCGCAAAAGTGTCTGGTTGCTTGAGTTTCTTTCCTCCTTTTCCCCGTGTTGTCTTTGAAAAACGAATGACTCTCCCTGAGGCTGCTCTGGCCCAACAGGAGGTGAATTTGCAGAGAAAGGGGAGCTGCTGTGGGCACACCAGCGACCCCGGGGCAGCAAGGACTCCTGGTGCCCAGGGCTGGGCCAAGACAGGATGGGCGGAAGGACGTGGCCATTTGGGTCATCACGACGATGGCCAAGTGTGTGTTGTCAACGTGGGGCAGAGCTGCCAGATGGCCCCACAATGGCTGCACATCCAGCCCCGGGCAGCCTTCCCCCTTGCATGCCACGCAGGGCTGCCCTTCCCCCGGCTTTGCTGTAGGTGGGGTTTGCGTTCCTTCTGCTCCTTCTGCTTTGGGTGCGGTGAGTTTTCGCGAGAGAGGACCTTGCTGCCGTCCAGTGGGCAGTGCTGCTTGGAGGCTGGGGGGCAGTATTTCCTTGGGGAGGGGCCCAGGCCGCAGTCCACTGAGGCCTGTCCTGTCTCAACCCGAGGGTCTGGCCAAGGGCAGAGGTCGCCTGTGCTGGCTCCAGGAGGTGGCAGTAAGTTGGCAGGAGCGCTTGGCTCCCTGTTCCTGACAGGGGCATCCTGGTAGAGGAGGAGGCGTGGAGGCAGGTCTAAGAAGCCACCTAACGGTTCTCCCTGCCGCTCTGATCACAGGTACGTGGGACTCACATGCTCACCAACCCCGGGATCGCCGACGTCAAGATTCGGCCAGACCGTAAGATTCTGGCCACCGCGGGCTGGGACCATCGCGTCCGTGTGTTTCACTGGCGGACGATGAAGCCGCTGGCCGTGCTGGCCTTCCACAGCGCCACCGTGCACTGTGTGGCCTTCGCTGACGACGGCTTGCTGGCCACAGGGTCTGGGGATCAGCGCATCAGTGTCTGGTCTCTCTACCCGTGCACGTGACTCGTGGCTCCTTGTCAGGACACTTGGATAGCGGGAAGGTGGTGCAAGGGGTCGGAGGCCATGGGCCACGGGCCCCACTGGTCATGGGAAGAGCCGGTCATTTGGGCCTCCTTCCTGCATGGGACCTGCTCCCTTTCATGAAGCACAGCGTCTGTGCCACGGCGACTGCCATTTAAAGCATAACCAGGCCAGACACTGGGCACCAGCGACCCAGGCAAGAGGCCGACCTGGGGGTGCCTGATAATAAACTTGTTTGCAAACCTGCAGGCTTGAGGTACGAATTCTCCCAGGTGACCCCCTGCTTCCCCGGGTGATCAGAGCCCAGAGTTGTCTGTCCTCAGAGCCTCCACTGGGCAGGGTGGCTGGTCCATCCAGCAGGACGCCAAGTGTGGGCCCCAGGTCCTGGGCTCCTCACACCGCAGACGGCCAGGAGCTCCTGCATCACAGGGTTGAACCGGTGACAGGCTCCTGACGGGAGTGCGGCAGGGAGAGGGCCCCCGATGGGGGTGGCGGGGAGGGCACATGGCTAGGCCTCCAGCAGGACCAGCAGGAGAAAAGAAGGGCCACCTCATGGAGTGAGGCTGAGAGTGGCAGGTGGCTGTCCCAGTGTGGCTTCTAGACATAAATGCCAGCAGCCCAAGCGAGACAGACGGGGACCAAGGGCGCTGCTGCAGCTGCTCACGCAGGGCAGCCGCCGGCTACTCCCACGTGGGGCCGAGCCCAAACCTCAGGACAGCTTCTCTCAAGGCTGGGCTATGGATTGGGAAGGAATGGGACCCTGAAAATTGGGATGGGGGCTGTGGGCAGAGCCCGACCAAGCTGGGGGCCACAAACCCCTTCGTTCCATCAGCTTGTTTGCCGGGAGAGCCCCCTTCGCACCCTACCTGAGGTCAGCCCCCCTTTGGCTGCAGGACCTGAATGGCCTCCCCCGAGGCAGGGGCCCTAAGGAGCACTCAGGAACCCCCTACTCCACACTTTGCTTATAACCAGACTGGGTCCCAGCAGGCCCGAGAGGGTGGGGTCTGCGGTGGCTGCGCTCCAGAAGGGCTGCGTGGCTTTCCCAGGCATCTGGAGAACACGTGTGCATCCAGGTGGCGGGATGCCGAACCCACTGGAACAGGGCCCTGCTGGAGAGTCTGGCCTCCAGGTTCAGCTCGGGGGCTGAAGGGCTCTGAGGTTTGGCTGATTGGTTGAAGCAGGGACCACGAGGGACACAAGTGGGGTTGAAATGCCAGCACTGTGTGGGGTGCTGAGAGGGGGGCACCAAGGGTGTTGGGGGAGCTTCATGTGAGACTAGCTCACCCTCCTCGGGCTCCAGAAGATGTGCCTCCCGGCAGCTGTGAGGACCACCTGCATCCTTGGAGAGCTCTGTGGTCCCTCTTCCCCGAAGGTCAGAAGCAGCGGTGGGGACGGGTCCTGGGGCTGCGGGGCCTCATGGTGGACAAGGGTCCAGGACTGCGGGTGTGGGCAGATGACCCCGGGCCCCGGCAAGAGGAGCCAGTGGGCAGCCGCTGAAGCCTGGCCTGGTCCCCGTGGGCAGAGCAGAGCGTTCTGGATCCAGCGAGCAGACGTCTGACCCGGGCCACCTGGACCAGCAGGTATCTGCCCCGCAACCAGGCCCAGGTGCCCACCATACTGCCTACAACTTGTGCTGCTGATCCAGCCGGGGCCCCCCAGACCCACACCCCTGACTGGGGGGCTGTGCACCATCCCAGCTCAGGGACGGGCCTCCCCGTGGGCCCGTTGGACAGAGGTGCTGCCGGGTTTCCTCCAGCACATCTGCGGGGGTGGGGGGGCTGCGGCCCCTGGGATGTTGGGGGGTGGTGCGCATCCAGAGGGGTTTCCACATCACGAATGCCAGCAAGATGGGCGGCTCTGTTCAGGCTGCGGAGACCTGAACCCCGCGTGTGGGGCGTCCTCCGGGCGCTGTGGTCTGCTCAGGACCCCACTCTCTGCCTTCTCCACGGGAGGCAGTAGGGCACTGGGTGCCCCTTTCGGGAGGTGGACCTCTGCTTCTTCGGCCTGGCCGGGCTCCTGCATCTCACATGTGCCCCCACCCCGAGCAAAGCCAACGTTCAGGCCAGCGTCCCCTCCCGTGGGTCTGTCCTGGAGACTGGACTAGAGGCCAGTGCTAAATAGCAAAGGCCTCTGTCTCAGGACCCACTTGGCCTCCTCACTAGAGCATAGCTGCGAACACACCAGTCATTCTGTGGGTCCCGCCGCAGCTGTGACCCTGAGGTGCTGGGCGCTGGGCTGGGGCAGCCTCTAAAACCAGGCTGCAGCTGAGGGCGTGGTGCCCATGCCCGCTTACATCCGCGCCATCAGCTCAGCGATCCTTTGGCAGAATCACTGAATTCACGAAAACAGCTGTGGCAGCGTGTCCTCCCGGCAGAGGACAGGGCACCACAAAAAACCAGAGGTGCCTCCCAAACGTTGGGGGTGAGCTGTGTGTGCTGTCTGCCGTGACTCAGCCCTGGAGGGGGAGAGGGCTCGGGAGACAAAGTGTCCATCCGTACCTGGCCCTCACCTCCGTTGAAGGCACAGGCAGAGGCTCCTAGAAGATCACGGCTGCTGGCCCTGAGCTGGGCTCTGGGCTGCCCACCAAGGCCACATGCTGTGAGCAGTGTCCCAAGGACATCTTGTGGCCAAATCTCCATGCATGGGGCTGAGTCGGGTTGTGACAGCCCTGCCAGACACTCAGAACCAGAGGAAGTGGGTCTGGGGACACAGGCATTTCTCCTGGGCTCGCCACGGCCTGGCCCTCTTCCAGCCGCCTGGCACTCTATGGGTGGGTCCCATGGTCATCCCAGCATCGTGCTGCCCTGGCCCCTCTTGGACAAGCAAGAGGTCAGCGGCGGGCCGGGCAAGTGACCAGGGGACGCAGCACGGTTGGGAATTCTCACCTTTTCCTGGGCTCCATGAGCTTCAAGAGGTCTGAGAAGTCAGACCGCCACGTGCTCTGTAAACACGGCCCCGGGGGCTGGACGTTGCCACCGAGGGATTCCCTGAGGAGGGCTGTCCTGCAGGCTGCTCTGTGCTACACGCCATGAGCATCTGCACCCCCAGCAAGCAAGGCTGTTAGGTGTTTCCCACCCATGTCTCTGCAGGAGCAGCTCCGGGAGCAGTGTGCAGAGAGGAGACGACCCAAGGTTCTTTGGAGGCTTGGTGCTCAACCAGCTGGCACCTTGCGGGGAGCCTGGTCTGGAGTTAAGCTGAGCAGGCTGTGCACCTGGGCTGGGGTGGGTGTGCAGCCCCCTCCCCGCCCTCCCTGGTCTCCTGTGTATTGGGGCTGCTTGGCCCTGCCCAGATGTGGCCACCCTCACACCAGCTTGTCTGGAGGCCCCTCGGGATCCGGGCAGGTGGGAAGTGCGTGACTGGACGGAGCTGAGTGAGGTGGGAAGGGCAAGGCGGCTGCTGTGTGGTGGGGCCGTGCCCACCAGGTAGAGGCCACCAGTCCCAAAAGGATCCACTCAGGGAAGCATCTGAGTGGGAGGCACAGCCACAGATGAGGAAGCAGGACAGACTCACGGTGGCTGAACTGGAAAATGAGTAGGCGCTCCTGGCCTTTCCCTCATCCCACCAGGAGGGCTCAGGAGCCACCTGTGTGCACGGCCAGCACCTGCCCTGGGAGCTCAGACTCGGAGCTGACGGGCAGGTTCATTCTCTGTGTCGTAGCCCGGCGCCCTGTGCACAGCGCCCGGACCTCGGGCCCCAGGGCCAGTGTTAAGTGCCTGCCCTTCACAGAGACATGTGTGGCTCCTGCCTTAAAGCAGAGCTGCTTCCGTGGCACTGGGCAGATGGGGGTGGGGGTGGGGTGAATCTCGCAGCTGCCACAGGCCAGGATGTGTTCACAAGGGCCAGGAGCAGTTCTGAGGGTCCAGGGGCCGCCATGGGCATCATGGTGACAGTCACTGGTTCTGTTCAAATAGGCCAAGAATCCTCACCAACACTCTAATAACAAAGTGTGTCAGAAACGTACTGTCACAGCAGGTAGCCGCACGTGCCTGAAGACTGTTTTGCCCCAAACATCTGCATCTCCACAGTCCATAGGCTGGAATCCTAACCCCCAACATGATGGCAGTTGGAGGCAGGGCCTTTGGGGGGTGACTAGGTCATGAGGGTGGATCCCCAAGAATGGGATTAGTGCCAGAACCAGTATGTGGGCCCTTGCCTGACCCCGAATCTGCCTTGGTCTTAGACCTCCAGCCTCCAGAACTGAGCAGAGTCTCTGGTTGATAAGAAGCCCAACCCGTGGTATTTTGTTATAGCAGCAGGAAGAGGACAGGATGACAGGATGCCTGTATGTTTGTTGTTTGTCAAGACGTGCATGTTGAGAAGTTGAGTCCCTGGTCTGGTCCCGTTGCTGGGATGTTAATAATCAGCCCAGACTCGTCAGTCAGGAAGGCTGAGGGCCCACCGGGCTGTTTGTCTCTCTCCACGGGACAAGGCGGCACGGGGGCACCGCCCATCAGGTGCCTTCGGGTGGGCTCTCGGCGTGGCGGCCTCAGGGGAGTCATTCTTCGTGGGGGCACCGAGGGCTTGGCCAGCAAGCCAGGCGGGCACCAAGAGCCGCCTTTGCCTAGCCCTGGTGTGTGGGAGACACAGACCCCACCTCCTGATGGAGGGCCTTAGAGTGTTTGTAGCCTTTACAAGGTGAGACCCCAGAACTGAGGACGCGCCTTGGAGGGAGAGAAATGGGTGAGAACCAGCTTCCGCGAGTCTCTCCTGAGACGTTAGAAGTAGACGTGAGGCTGTCGTTTTGTTAAATGTTTAGAAGAGTTTTTAATGAATTTGCAACCAGTGTTTAAGTGTTGGGGAAATTTTGTTTTATTTTATTCATAAATTTTGATTTATGAACTGAGTTAGAATGTGACTATATAGGGAATTACCATTACACAACATACAATTTATCAATCTTGAGAATGTATTGAACAATTGACTTTTTTTTTTTTTGGAAATTTCAAGCTGAGACCAAAATGAAGGGAAAAACCACAGCCCCGTGTAGCCAGCGCTCAGCTTCAGCATGAAGCAGCGGCCTCCAGGTATTAGGTGAGCTCTGGCCCCCAGGGCCTGCAGCCACTTGCCCAAAAAATGGGATAGCCCATTAGGTGGGCCTGGATGGACCCTTTCTGGATACACATCTCTCCTTGTGGGCAGGACGAACCAAGGCCACGGCCGCGCCCGCTGCAGCCTTGCCTTCCTGGCCGTGACCCCCAGCCCTCGATGGCTCTCTTACCGCCCTGGAGAAGTAAAGAGGGAGAAGGCGCTGTTTTGTGATTAGCAATAAATAACAGACCGGAGAGCTACGTCAACACACGGACGAGCTCAGACACGGGGCGTGGAGGGGGGAGGGGCAGCACCAGGGTGGGGTCCGGTCAGGAAGGGGTGAGCAGGCCCGGCTCCATCTTCACGGCGAGAGGACCTGCTTCACGACAGCTGCAGTCCACCCGGTGCGGCCGCCCCGCCCTTCGTAGTCGCCCCGTGGCCCTGCCGCCCTGTCTGTCCTGGGGTCTGCAGCTCTGCCTCTTCCGAGTGTGGAGACAGGTCCCACCGTGTCCCACCTTGTCCCATCTCCCCAGGCTGTCCAGGCTGCCTTCCCCCCTCGTCTGCATCAGGTCCTGTGGACGGAGGGATGAATGTCTCACCCACCCCCTGCCGGGCTCACCTGGCCGTGTCCTGGTTTTGTGGACGTTGGGGTGCATCCCCATCCATCCGTCCCTCGTGGGTGGATGTGCTGCCATGAGGCTTCACCCACCAGCCTGGTCCTGAGCAGGGCCAGCTGGACACGCCCCCAAGGGGTCTTGCCTCTACTCAGCCTGTCCTGAGCCCCTTGCCCTCCCCAGAGCACAGCTGCCCCAGCCGATCCTGGTGGGCATCCCTGTCCCTCCCTGGGGGACATGTGGTCCTTTAGAGCCGAAACTGTCTCAGCGAACACTGTGGGGCGGGCACGAGACGTACCTGGAAGTGTCGCTCTGGCCCCTGCCTCTCCCCACCCTGGGCCTGGCCCCCGGAGGGTCAGAACCCCACAAACAGAGGGAGAGACGCTGGGCAGGCCAGGAGGGGCCGGTGGAGGGGCCAGCAAGAGCCCAGCTCCTGGGGTTGAATGTCAGGGGTCGGTGGTCAGCACAGGCTCTGACTGTGAAGCCTCAGTGACTTTCCTGCTGGTTTCAGAGGAGCAACAGGGGTCAGTGAAAAAGATCCCACCATCGCCTGCCCTGCAGGTCCGTTCTGCTCCAGAGCCAATGGGACTGGCCGGGCTCTGGTGCTGGCAGGGGCTCTCTCCCGGGTCCTGACCCCACACCCAGGCTGGAGCCCAGGGCTGGATGGCCTGCCTCATGGCAAGTCTGGGTCCCTGGGCACCAGGGGGCTTGTGGAGGGGGCTGGGTGGACCCGGCCTCGTGGACACGTAGCCAGGAGAGTGGCTCCCGTGGGATGGGTGCTTGCCCACCCAGTTGCCACCCAGCTGCGTGCCAGGCAGGCTGAGGGGCTCAGAACACTGCGGCTGCACTGTGAGCTGCTCCAGACCCTGTGACACCTGCCCTGAAGATTCCTGTGCACTGCAGGGGGCTGGCCTCCACCCGCCCCGTGTGACAACCGACAGTGTCGCCAAATGCTGCCCAAGCTCCTGGGGACAAAACTGCCGTGTGAAAAACTGCTGGTTTAGAGACAGGTGAGGACTTGATCAATTTGAGATGAACAGCGTATTTTTTTGCAGACTGTGGATAATCCAGCGGTTTTTAATTGTTAAATATACATTAAAAATCATTGCCATTTTAACCATTTTTAAGTGCACAGCTCAGTGGCATCAAGTACACTCACACTGTCCTGCAGCTGTCACCACTGTCACCTTCAGAACTTTTCATCTTCCCAAACTGACACTCTGTCCCCATCAAACACTAACTCCCCCTCCTCCCACCCCTGACCAGCCCCTGGCCCCCCCATCTACTTTCTGTCTCTGAATCTGACAAGCCCAGGGACCTCATGTAGGGGGAACCACACAGGATTTGTCCTTCTGTGCCTGGCTCATTTCAACAAGCATCACATCAAGGGTCATCCACGTTGTAGTGTCAGAATGTCCTTCCTTTTTATTCCCCGGTGTGGACAGATCATATCTTTTTATCCATTTTTCAATTAATCAGTTCTATCCATTGATCAACTATTGATAGGTGGGCTGTTTCCACCTCTCGGCTGCTGTGACTTGAGCTGCCCTGAGCGTGAGTGGACAAGCGCAGGTTCAAGTCTCTGTTCTCAGTTCTCTTGGGTCCACTCCCTGGAGTGGAATTGCTCGGTCATATGGTAATGCTATGTTTCACTTTTTGTGAAAACTCTAGTTTCCCACGGCATCTGCATCAGTTTACATTCCCACCAGCAGTGCACGGGTTCCAATTTCTCCCCATCCCCACCAGCATTTGTTATTTTCTGTTTGTTTTGTGTTGATAATATCCATCCATCCTAATGGGTGTGAAGTGATCTCTTGCTGTGGTTTAATCCAGGTTTTACATTCATCGTCAAGTTATTTTCTGGGTGTACACATGATAGGATCTCTGTCTTCTGGGAACTTAATTCCTTGGGGTGAGACACATGCATGGAAGCAGCTGACCACTGGAGGGACCCAGCCACAGAGCACAGGGCTGGGCCGGCTTCCGGGAGCGAATCGGCCGGGTCAGCACGAGGAAGAGGCTGTCCTGGCCCACCTGAGACCAGGCCCCTTCCTGGCAGCAACGGTGTCGGGCTGCCTGATGCCTGGGGGCTCCCGCCCGCAGCCTGCCCATGAGAGGGCGGGATTTGCCCCCGTGGCCTTGGACTCAGGAAAGCAGGTGATAGCAGGACAGTGACAGTGGCAGGTGAAGCCCAGGCAGCTCTGGGGCCAGCCCTGCAGCACTCTGTGGGCACGACTCGGTGTCCAGCTCTCCTGAAAGGGGTGCTGACTACGTCCTGGGCCCCATCTCTAAATGGACCCTCCCAGCCAGCCACCCAAAGGGAGGGAGGGCTTGATCATCAGAGCCAATGAGGTGAAATGTGCCTGGGACACCCCAGCCCACAGAAGGGGAAGCAGAGCCGCCACCCGCCTCCTCGGGGCGCTGGGTCAGCTCTCCGCTAGCGCTGTCTGGTCAGGGAATACAGCAGCAGGCACGCGTGGGGAGTGGCCGCTCCTCGGCCACCCCCGTGGACAGTGACTTTGCCCTAAATGGCCAGAGGCTTCTCGCTGGCATAAGCCAGCCGCGGGGTGGTGGGTGGGTGAGTGCCCGCCTCCTGGCTCAGCGGCAGCCCAGTCCCCACCTCACAGGCTCTCCCAGGAGAAGGGCCCGGCCAGAGAGCTTCCAGACGGGCCAGCTGCGTCTTAAGGAAGCTGCCTGTTTTTCTTAGCCCCTTTAAGATTTCACTCACTGTTACCAGAAGGGTGACAGTTTGCACAGACGCAGCTACTTCCATATTTTGCTTCAGCCTCACAGCCACGCCCAGGGGCTCGGAGTCCCCAGCACAACGTTGGAGGGGAGGAGGTGGTGGCCTCGCGCCCGACCCGGCTGTGTGGGGCTCCTGCAGCCCTGAGCCCCACCTGCTGGCCTCAAAGGAAGCGGCGGCCGGTTGGCCCTCGGGCGTTGGCCCTCAGGCACACAGGGGTCCCAGAGCACTAAGGCATGTGGGAAGGGCTTGTGTTCCAGGTAGCAACCCAGTCTACCAGGCGGCCCCTGCCATGGAGAACCTGCCTGCCCTTGGGGACGACCCCCCTGCTGGGGGAAGGTCCAAGTGCAGCCGGGGCCTTGGAGAGACCCCAAGCGCTGTCCTCTCCCTGCACAAGGCCTCCATTGGCCTGGCTGCCATCACCACCTTCACTGGGTGATGAGGTCACAAAAGGTCCTGGGAAAGAACCTAGAAAATGCATCCTGGGATAAAGGTTGGGCTCTGAGATGGGAAAAAGGGGAGAGGAACTGAGGTTAGGACAACCAAGAGGAGCCAGGAGGAGGCTGGGAAGACAGGAGTGCTGGGAGGGGCATCGTCCTGGAGGGGCCAGTGTTGGGGGAGGGGCTGCGGACGATGGGGGTCTCCTGGGGGTGGGGTGGGGGGCTGGCTGTCTTCGGGGCAAGAGGGTAGCCCCCAGAGCTGCACGGGCCCTACCCTGTGGACACACACACACGTGGCTGAGAAAAGGAGCCTTTCCTCAGGTCCGGCCCCGTCCACCAGAGGTGCAGGCTCCCGCTGACGCCACCAAGGAAGACTGAGCCTTTGGATGTCCGAGATGGCATCTCCGGATCACTGGCATGGAGGTCTTCGCCGCAGGGGCGCCCAGCTGTCCCCCAGCCCAGGGGGCGCCGTGGTGGGGCTGGGAGGAGCGGGTTAGGTGTGTGCTCCGTGCAGTCGAGAGCTGATAAAGGATGTCAGCGTTCCTCTTTATAATTAAGAAGATAATTTAATCGCTGCTATTAAGATCTCAGCTCCTCCCGAAGTGGGCTGCTTTCAACAAAATACCTTTGGTTCTGCTGTTTCCCACACACAGCCCTGGCAGCAGTTAAGTGGAGATGCCGAGATTCCGAAGTTTCATCTCGTGAACCCATCTGGTTTGAAGTAGTACAACAAGCAGGAAAGGGAATTGAATCAAAGGCACAATTTGAGTTTTTCTAAATACAGAAAACGTGTGAGGTAGACCAGCAAACACCCCCATCGTCCCCTCCCAGGGCTGGGCCATGTCCCCGGCCTGTTCCCAGCTGGGCCTGTGTCAGGACGCAGAAGCTGCTTCCATATTGCGGAAGGCACATGGGGACAGGCCTGTGCGGAGGTTCTGCCCGGAAACCCGCAGAACCGAAGGGCCTCACTGGGCCCACATGGAGGAGGAGGGGGCCCCCCCGTCACAGTAGGGAAACCAAGGTCTGGGCCTGTGGAACCAGGCTCGCCCCCTTTGCACCCAGCTCCAGCTGGGCCACACTCCTGCCTCCACAGGAATCATCCTTTTGGTCCTAGAAGAAGCTCCCGGCCCCCACCTCCCTCTGGCCGCCTGCACGTGGCTTTGATCTGCAGCAGCACCTGGAGGGCAGTGCGTCACGCTCCCCCTCCCCCACCCCCATCCATGGCCCACATACCCTCTGGACCTCCCCAGCCCCAGGGAAGGGGCTGCAGCCCCACAACCGCCAGGGCCCTTCCCTCCTCAACTCAGGCCTGAGGACCACCGAACAGACCACCTGCGTCCCACGGCTGGCAATGCAGTGCAGGGGGTCAGTCCTGAGCATCTTCACACCAGCGGGGGCAGTTCTGTGGGGTCACAGGGCTCCAGAGCAGGGGCTCTGGGGACTCAGGTAAAGGGGTGCAACCGCCGGGCTTGCGGGGCGCCTGGCACCGGGCGAGTCTCCAGAACTGCCAGCCATTTGCGCCAGGGGCATGGGGAGGGCAGGCAGTTCCCGAGCCTCCCTGGGAGCTGGGCCCTTTATGTCCCAGACAGAGGCTGTGGGACTGAGGAAGGCGGCAGCCGGCCTAGGGAGCCGCCTGCTGCTGGGCATTGTCACCCCACACCCCAGGGTCCTTGGGCTCCTGAGACCCCTGATGTGGGGCCTAAAGGCCCCACCCTCCTCCACTTGCTCCCGACTTTCCCTCTTTCACACAGTGGACGTTGTTGTTGTTTGAAGAGCTTCGGGATTGAAGAATCCAGAGCCCCTGGACCAGAGCTCTGAGGTCCCTCCTGGTCCTAGCTCTCGTCCTCGCTGCTCTGGCAGCCAGAACCTGGGGACAGGCAAGAGGGGTGGAACACGGCCTCTGGGCCGACAGGGAAACGCAAGGAAGATGCCTGTGGGGGCATCCAACAGCTGAGGGTGAGCCCCTGAGGAGGAGGGGCGAACAGGACCCCAGCCACACACAGAGAAGGGTCGGGGTGTGGGAGGAGGGGCCGGAAGAGGGAAGACGATTGACGGTCCCAGGGAGGATGCCTGCAGCTGAGGGTGCTCACCAAGCACTTGGGTCAGGATCAGCGACTGAGAGAGGCCCGAGCGCCCTTCTGAAACGCAAAGCCCACAGCAGAGGCTGGGTGCCCCAAGCCAACCCTTCCCTCTGACCCCCAGGATGAAAGGCAGGGTGATGGTGGTCTGTGGGGGTGATGGGCAGCACAGCACCCACTAGAGAACAAACAAGCACCCTTCACCGGAGACTGGACACTGGTCTGACATAGAGAACCCTGACCGATGCATTGTGGCCGGCTGGGCACCCGGCTCACGACCCATGTATGACAAGTTCTTAGCCAGGCCAACTTACCTGTGGGGGCAGCAGAGAGAGAACCCGCCTCTGGGGGCCGTTCCCCAGGACAGGCGACCGTCTGCAGGGTCTAGCCCACAGGCCGCCAGGCTCTCAAATGCAGCCAGCCAGGAGCCCGACGTTGACCTTTATTCTGTCCCGTTCATCAGGGCGTGCACGGCCCCGCATCAGACAGCAGCAGGGCTCTCCCTCTCCAGTGGGTGGTGATCTTGGGAGGGGCCGCGCTCCGCTGAGTCCTCTCACCTGCAAACGCCAGGTGCCAGCGTTGGTTCAGGGGAAGCATCTCCTCACTTTAGCTTTGAACAAAACCAGAAAAGAGATTTCTCCACCCATGGTTTTCCCCCAGTCTGGATGGTGAAAGTGTGCAGTGGGGAGACGGAGGCCTGAGAACCACAGTGGTCCCAAAGGGGTGGCCGGCGCCCACAGGGAAAACTAGTTCAACAGGGCAAACCACTGCCCATCACTCCTGCAGGCCTCCCAGGACAAGGGGGTGCTGGGTGCATTTGTGGCCCCCAAGCAGGGGAGCCCAGTGGCACAGCTGGCTCACCCAGAGGGAGATGTGCAGTGGGGAGTAGATGATGTCCATCAGTGGTGGTGTCCAGGGCTGCCCTCAGGAGTGCATTCCTGAAGCTCTGTCCATGGAGCCTGCTGGCCACTCAGGCAGTGCTGCAAGTCTTCATGCCCGGGCACCAGGTGCCCCATGAGGCTCTGGAGGGCCCTGGCTCCAGAGCTCACCCTTCAGCAGCCTTGGTCACCACCTCCCTTCCTAGACCTGCCTCAAGGGAACAGTTCCTGTCGTCCAATTGCTAAGCTCTAGGTCACTTCCGCCTCCAGGACCAACACATCCGGGAAAAAAGTCCAGCGCAGGGCAGGCGTCAGGAAATGCCTGGCTGTGTCCTTGGAGATGTGGTGCCTCCTGGCAGCGATCGACACAAATACACTGGGTCAGGCACAGAAGGGGGACAAAACCTCGGCCACTTGCATTTCCCGTCCGTCTCGTGTCCAAGTCGGCAGCCTTGACGCTGACAGGCTGTCAGCTCTTCCTGCCTGGACTCAGGAAGGGAGGGATCAAAGGGTTCCTCTGGCCCCATCCCTGTTGTTGAGCTAATAGGTCCCTCACCACCTGGCCTGGGAAAAACGCTTCACAGGCAGGTTTCAAGATGACTCATGACCACTGTCATTGTGGCCCCGTCCAGGTCACTCCGTGGGGACACTCACAGCAAATAAAGTCAATAAACAGGGGAAAACGCAGGCCTGAGCCAGGGCCAGCCAGGGAAATGCTACAAGAGCAGAACTACCTGTTTTTGTCTTTCCGATAAGAGTCAGGGCTTCTCCCCTTCCTAGCCCCCAACGGACAGTGTCCTGTCCTGCACGACCAAGACCGTTATACCAGCTTCCGTGGAAAAACACACAGGACAGGCACCGGCCTGAAAACAGGCCAGGGGTGCGGGCCGAAGTTCTAGAAAAGGGACAACCGCCAAGTGAGGAATTTAACAAGGCCGGATGCACACCTGGGGCCACAAGGTGGCAGTGGGGGAGGGGCGCTCTGGCCGGGCTGGGAGGGGCGGGGAGAGGACGCAGGGAGGCGTGGCCGGGAGGGGGCTGGGAGGAGGGGCTCGGAGCGTACCTCAGGGACCCCCCGCCCCGCCCAGGACCCGGCTGCAGGGAGACCCCGAGTCCCGAGTCAGCCCGGACTCGCTCTCCCCGAGACACCCCGCGCGATGTGACTGGACGCAAAGAAATGGACACTCAGGCAGCTTCCAAAAGAGGCGAAACCGTTTATCAAGGCGGCGCCGGCGCGGTATCTACAGTTATCTACAAATATCTACAAGTATCTACACCGCCTGCAGACGGGTTCTCGGGTCGTCTACACTGCAACTGCCAGCCGGGCCGGGGGACGTCGCGGTCTCGCGGAGAACAATAAATATCACTTCCTTCCGGCGCGAACCGCGCACTTTGGCACTGGCTGTGCGGACCCGGGGCCCTCGAGGCCGAGGAGGGACCTGCGGTGGCCCTGGGGCCAGGGAACCAGGTCCTTGGGCAGCTCTGGGGCTGGCGGATGGAGGCCCCACGGCTTGGAGGCCCGGGAAGGGGGCCTGCGGTGGCCCCGGGCTGGGTGGACCGGACCCCCAGGCGGACGCCCACATTATCTGGGGCAGTAGTCGTAAGAGCCGGGCGGCGCGGCCCCGGCCGATGAGTACATGCTGGCGGCAGCCGCAGCAGCGGCGGCGGCGGCGGCGGCTGCGGGGCTCACGGCGGGGTGGTGGTGCGGGTGCGCGTGCGGGTGCGCGTGGAACCCGTGGCCGCGCAGGCCCGGCAGCGGGTAGGGCGCTGGCCGGCTCTTGGCCCCGAGGTAGTGGTCGTAGGCGGTGGCCGGGTACTTGTAGGGGTGGTGGTGCAGCGGCTCCGACGCGCCGGGTGCCTCCAGGCGCAGCTCGGGGTGCGGGGGGCTGGGCCGGCCTCCAGGCGCGCCGGGCAGCGGGACGCCGGACCCGGGCAGCGCGGGGCTCAGCACCCGCGCCAGCAGCTGCGGCGGGTGCGCCGGGTCCCCGAGCACGGCCGGGCCGCCCGCGTCGCGCTCGAATTCTCGCCGGGCCTCGGCCGCGTCTGCGGGGAGGGCCGAGGGCTGAATCGCGGAGAGGCCCGCGAGAACGCGCCTGCCCCCGCTCCGCGCCCCTGCCCAGCCCCGGGCCCTCCCCGGGGGCCCGCGCCCTCCACTGGGACGGCGGGCGGGGCGGGCAGGCGCAGCCGTCGGGCCGGGCGGGCGAGTGCGCGCTTGCCTGCCGCCGCGGCCGTTGTGCAACCGGCGCGCGAAGGCCGCGAGCGCCCCTGCGGCGCGGGCGAGGCCGGGCGCTGCCGTCTGCCCAGATCCCACGACCCCGGCCCTACCTTTCTCAGCGCCGTTGGGCTGTGTGGGTGAGGCCACGGGGTTCCGCGAGCGCGCAAAGGCGCTCATGAGCGGCAGTGCGCCGGGCCGATGGTTTCGGGGCCTGCGGGAGGGAGATGGGCAGCGTGTCAGGGGGCGCCCGGCCAGGCGCCCGCGCGCTCGCTCGCCGTCTCCTCGGGGGACACTCACCAGTCCTCGGGGTCGCAGTCTCGAAAACCTTTGGCGAAAGGGTTACTGGCGATCTTGAGCTGGGTAATCTGCAGGAAAGCGGGCACTGAACACCCGGCTCCAGCCCCTGTTCTTGGGGCCACCGGACCTCGGTGGAGCGGAGGGGAGCGTTAGGAGAGCCCTCCCCCACTCAGTAAGGGCCCCTCTACTCTCCGCTGACCAGAAATGCCTGGCTCACAACTGCTCTCTCCCCCGCAGGGGTTGTGCCTCTCTCCTGGGGCAGGGGTGCTGGGGAGACCCCTTTCTCGCTAAAGAACCTGTCTTTTCCGTCCCAAGTGATTAGGATAGAGACCCTGCTCCCCCGGCTGGGATGGGAATGTAGTCACTTCCACCCCCCACCCCGCTGTGGTCCAGAGTGGAGGAGCACCCTAGGAATCTGGGTAAACTGCGCATCAGGCCCCTGATGGGGAGTTTCCGGAATGGTTTGGAAAACAAACTTTCAGGCCACAGTGACAGTTCCCCCTTGAGAGGTCAACCTGATAGGAGGCTGGTCTGCCTGCAGCAGAGGGGAGGGGGTGGCCTGAGGCTCTGGGGGTGGGGCTCCATCGAGTGGGGTTTCCAGGAATGGAACCTTCTGTCCCCCAGGCAGCAACTGAAAATTGCACCCCTGCCCAGAAGTGTTGACCGGGCCACCCAGGGCCTCACCCGGTGGTTCTGGTAGGCAGTGACCGCAGTGAAGCGTGTCTCCTCAAACACAAAGGTTTTGAAGTTCTCCTCGGCGTATTTCTCGCTGTCTTTGCGCGGGTCCACATAGACCACGTGGAAGCGTGGCTGGTATCTGTGCATGGAGTTGAGAATAATCTGGAAGAAAGGTGGTGAGGGCCGAGCTAGGAAACCAGCCAAGGTCCGGACGGGCAGTGAGCTTCCAGACAACTCGGCAGAACCCTGAGCTCCCAAAAGGAGGCTGGGCCGTGGGGCATCACTGCCTGGATTCCAAAGGCTGCTGCCCTCACCCCCCACCCCGCACGGCCCCATCCTTTCCAGTTAAAAAGCCTCCAGCAAAACACAAGGAGTGGGGAGAGGGAAGCAGTGTGACCCACCAGTCCCCGAGCCCCTGACCGGAGGGCTAGCTCTCCTCGGCCTGTCCCTCATCCACACCCAAGCTGCCCAAGCTCTGCCTCTGGCTCCAGTCAGCAGGGACTCCCGAGGGCCTGCTGGGGGACAGGGCGGTAGCCTGGGGGGGTCGCTCACATGGCCATTGTCGTCCAGCAGGTTGTTAGTCAGCTTGAGCTTGTCGAAGGAGACGATTTGCTTCATCCACTGTGCCCCCTTGGCCGGTGAGTCGGGGTGGTAGTGTACGCGGCCGGGCGTGGCGGGGTCTGCCTTCCCGGCCACCAGCCAGGATGAGCTGTGGAAGGCGTACCTGGGACGCCGGGGCAGGGGCCACAGCATGCTGGGGTGAGGGCCTTGCCGAGGGAACCCCGAAGGTGCCTCTGATGAGGTTCCCACAGGTGAACGGGGAGCTTTTCCAGGGGCAATGTGAGGAAAGAGAAAACTCCCCGTCCTGATACACAAGCGGCAGGAAGCGACCAGAGGGAGGAAGCCGGGCCCTGGCGCCACATTTCGCCGCACGCGGGTCGCTGCTCTGGGCCTCCTGTGTCGCCGGCGCGGCGGGAGCCCAGATTGGGCCACGCCGGCGGCCTAGGGCGCAGGGCGGACCAGGTTCTCTTTATTAATTGCTGTTAATTGTCCGGGCGGCCAGGCCCGCCCTGCATAATCTCTCCTGGCCACCCCACCTTTCCTGCCAGCTCTGGGGCCCAGCGTTCCCGGGGGGTGGGGGAAGGGACGGGGTGCCGGCGCTCACCTCTCGGGAGAGGGGGACACGGAAAAGGCAGGGGCTGTGTGCGAGGGGCCAGACGGTGGGGGCCCAGCCTGCATGACCCCCTGAGGGCCACTCCCCAGAACTGCTGGGGATGGGGCGTGTGGGTCTGGGGTCTGGCAGGAGTGGGGAGGGGGCACCGGTCACTACTGTCCTGGGCCACCCACCCTCACCAGCCTGGCCAGGCAGGGACCCACCGCCCTCCAGGTCCGGCTGGGCGCTCACCGGTAGCGCTTGTCGTCCACGGGCACAAAGTCCATGAGGAGCATGTAGTCGGCCATGGGGTCCATGCCGAAGAGCTTCACTTGGAAGGTGGGGAACATGCGCCTGGGGGCGGTGGGACCTCGGTCACCTCAGGTGGGGGAGGGCAGGGCGACCCGCCTCCACCAGCCCAGGACATGGCCTCCCCGCCCGGCCGGCCGCTGTGCTGGGTGGGGAGGCCCCTCATCGCATCTCCCCTCACTCATCTGCTTGACTAACCCGACCAAGCCCCTGCCCAGCCGAGGGCGAGTGGACGGCAGGACAGCCCCCTGCCCCCTTTTTAGAAACACAACAATGGCGAACTCAGTGCTCGAGCCAAGCCTCCACTCTTGAACATAGGCCTTTGGCTTCTTCCGCCAACTCTGCCCATGTAGACCCAGCCTAGCAACTGCCGATCCAGCCGTCCCATCCCGAGCTAGCCTCAGCCAGCAGTAGCACCGGCCCCCGGGATCCTCCGCCCTCGGGCAGGCCTCCCCTGCTCGATCTCATCAACCGCCCTAAGCTCCCGGCTCAAACAAAGTGAAAGCGAGGCAGCCCGTGTGATTCTGAGGAGTCCCAGTCGCCCTTTCGGCTGCATCTGCGGCTGTTCCCCAGTCCCTCCAGTAAGGCCGAGCCTTGGAGTCCACAGTCCCGACTCTGAGGCCCTGCCTCCCACCCAGTGCTGGAGTCTCCCCACCTTCCTCGGGGACACAGGCAAGTTCCCAAGACGCAGCTACTCAGGGCTGACTTGGCTTGTGTCCTTGGGGTCCCCTAACTCTCCCCTCCCCGGGCTCCGACTCGGTGACTGACCCGGGCTCTGGAAAGGACATTCTGTGGCTCGTACCCTGGGCACTGGCCATGGGCCGGCCTTGCCCTGAGTGTGGGCCGCTGGGCCCTGGAGGACAGCATGAGTCCCCCACCTGCTGGTCCTGCAGCTTCCCCTCACAGGCAACTCCTTGTGGGCGGTGGGCAGAAAACAGATGCCAGCCCTCCTGGACAAGCCTGCCACGCCTGCCCTCGCCTCTGCAGGCCGGAGAGGGCTGCAGAATGCTGGCTTCTGGGGCGAGCCTGGCCCCGCCGAGGCCCTTGCTGGGCTGGACTGGGCCAGAGGCTGGGGCACAGTCCTCATGGGGTGGCGGGGGGAGGCCAAGTGCCCAGGCCAGCGGGAGAGCCTGGAGAAGACCCCTGATCTGGAGCTGGGCACAGGCCCCAGGCTCCCAGGGCGGACGCCGCGGCACGGAAAGAGAAACCACGAGCAGGCTCTGCAAACAGGCCCTGAGCTCCCGTTGGCTGTGTGGACCCAGAGCTGGTGTCTCCTGTGTACACTAGACACAGACCGGCACCCGCCTTTGTCTGCCGGTCAAATTGGTTGCATCGCAAAACTTGTTCCCCTTCTCTCTGGGCCCTTAAAACAAACACAGGCCAATTGAAGGCGGCGGCCCCAGCAGCAGAGCCAGGCCCCACCATCGCCCGAGACGTAGGCCTGAGAAGACTGGATAGCAATCTCCCCTGAAACACAGCACACTTTTGAAGGGTCTTAACTCTCTCCTACAACGTTCCAGACCATTGCCCCATGGCCGGGTTGCGCCTCTATTTAGCCCGGATGGACTGAACTAGGGAACCAAAGAAGGCAGTTTCCTCTGAAAAGTTGGGATCCACTGGGATCTGCCAGTTGGTGAGGCCCCTGGGAGGGCCCGGCGAGCTGAGCCGGCCCCTGCTTCAGGCGCCGGCGTCCTGGGGCTGAGGGTGCACCCGGGCGGCCGCGCTCCTCCGCCGGCCCCTCCGCCCGCGCGCCAGGCGGCTGTCGCCGGAGCCGGGACCCGGGAGCGAAGGAGCCGGCCGCGCCCCCACCCCGCTTGCCGGCCCCGCTCGCGTGCGTCGGACCGAGGCGCGCCGCTAGGGAGGGGCGCCCTGACCTGCCGGCCTTGGTGACGATCATCTCGGTGCCCAGCTGGTTGAACTCGTCCCACAGTGCCTTCATCTCCAGCTGCACGCTCACGCTGGCCACCTTCGCGTTCTTCTTCACCGGCGCCTTGGCGGCGGCCGCGCAGCTGGCCCCGGGGCCCTCAGGCTCGGCAGCGGCGCTGGTGGCGGCCCCGGCGGCCGGCGCGAACGGGTAGGCGTGCGGCGGGCCCGGGGCGCCGGGGGCGGCGGCGGCGCACGGCTCGTAGCGCGGCGGCGGGGGCTCGCGCGGGCCGTACGGGTCGGCGCCCGGCGACGCGGCGCCCGGGAAGCCCCCCGCCGCCCCCAGGCCGCTCAGGCTGCTGGCCGTGAAGGCTGCAACGTCGCAAAAGTGCGAGAGCTGCGTGAGCCACGGGCTGGACACCGCGGAGATCATGACCCGCGGGCCGCGCCGCCCCGCCGAGGTGAGCGCTGCCCCGCGCCCCGGGCCGAGTGGCGGGCGCGCGCTGCGCTGCGCCCCGGGCCGCGCCGCCCCACGCCGCCGCCCGCGGAGCCGCCCCGCCCCGCCCCGCCCCGCGCCGCGCCCCCGCCCCCGCCGAGACAATGGCCTCCCCCAGCCCCCTCCCCGCCCCCGCCTCCTCCCGGCCCCCCGACCGCCCGGACCGGCTCCCCCAAGCGAGCGCCCGCCGGCCGCCCCTCGCTCTGCCGCCCTCCCGCGTTGCACTTCTCTCTCCGGGCTCTTTGCAATTTGTTATTTCCTTACCTTTGTCTTCCTCGTTCAAGTCTCCCCTCCGCATCCTCTTTCCTCCTTCCACTATCTCTCTCGAGTCTCCTTATTTCTGCTTTATTTTCTGCCTCTTCCTCTTTTTCCTGCTAGCCCCTCAGCGCTTTGTCTTTCTTTTCAGTCTGCCTGTCCCCCTCCTTTCTGCGTGCGTCTCTCTGTTATTCATGGCTTTTAACTCTTTTTTTTTTTTTGAATAAAAACTGAACTCTTTCTCTTTTTCTTTTTTTATGACTCAACTTTCTTTCGTAAAATTTCCTCCACTTTCTTCTCTTTCGTTCTTGCCCTCTTCATTTCCTTTTCATCTTTCTTCTTTTGGGTTTTCTGTTTTCTCTCCTTTTCTCAATTTCTTTTTCTCCCGCTGCCCCCCGCCTTTTCCGTGTCCCCTGACAATCTCACGCTCCTCTCCTTTCCTCCCGCCTCTCTGAGCTCACGGCCCCTCTGCCACCGCCTTTCTCTGGTCCTTCTTTCCTGTCCTCCCAGCCTCCTCTCGCCCTCTTCTGCTCCTGTGTCTAGCTGCGTGCGGGTCTCTGCAGCGGGGTCCCCAGGCTGGAGGGTCCCCAGGCTGGACGGGGGCACAGAATTTGGGCAGGATGCCCCCCTTTCTCTCCACCCTAGAGTCCAAGCTAGAAGCCTGGAACTCACCCCGCCAGAGCTCCCTCCACCCGCTCTTTGCCCGGATCCTGCCAACCCTCTTTGCTTGGGCCCCACGGCAGCAGGGGCAGGGGATCTGGCGGGCGGGTCCGTGTAGACGTAGCAGGAGGCTCACCTTCCATGTCCCTGGTGACGGTGCTGAAGTGCATCCCGGCCGGGGATCCCAGCAGCCTGCGAAGCTTCGCCGGGTCGGAGAACCCGGGTTCCAGGCGAGCGGTGTGCTCTGCGGCCTCTGCTGCAACCAAAGAGGCAATGCTGAACGCGCTGGCCCGGGGAGACAGCGGGCTCCGTGCGTCCATAGGCGCCCGGCGGCCTGACCGGCGCCGCCTCCGACTGCGTGCACCCGGCCCCACCGAGGCCGGCCCAGCCCTCGGGCCCCGGGGGCGGGGGCCTGCGGTGCCACTCACAGCCGCCGGCCCTGGGCCCAGGGGATTATGGTGTCACGGCCCCCCACTCTGGGCCGGTGGCAGCCGAGGGGCCCTGATGGGTTGAGAGCCCTGGGGGTGTGGGCCCTCCTGCTTTTCAAGGTCCGGGCCCCTTGCCTCTGCTCCCAGGGGCCTCCATGACCAGCACCCCTTGGACATCCCGCTGCTCCCCGAGGCCTGGGTTCCCTCTGTACAGCGAAGCCATCAGCTTCCCCAGCCCCCGAGGGGAGGTGGGGACGCTGGGAGCGCCCAGCCCCAGCCCGAAGCTGTGGGGCACCGGCCCTGCCCCTGTCCTCCCGCCTCCTCTTCCCCGGCTGCCCCTGCACCTGGGTGAGGAGAGGGCAGTCCGGGCTCCGGCACTGGCCACAGGCGGACAGCCCCAGGGCCACGGCGTCGTCCTTTCCTCGGTGCTCAGGGACAGGACCCAGCCCAGCAAGCGGCCCCCAGCCCTCTTCGGTCGGCTCACTGTCGTGGCTGGGGACCCTGAGCAGAGGGACGCCGCCCAGGCCAAGCAGCCCAGGAGCCCGAGCGTCACGCGCACCCGCGCGCACCACCCGCCTCTGGCCAGGACGCTTATACATCCGGAGGGTGGGCAGTGCCCGCTCCTCCGACCTCCCCGCGCACCGGCCGGGTGCAGGGAGGGCCGGGGGCGGGGCCTGGACTGGCCGAGGGAGCCGAGGACACGTCGGAGGAATTCAGGCCGCCGGCCGGGTCGTATGCTGCCCCTCGCTCACCACCCACCCCACAGCCAGCCTGCCCGCCTGGGAAGGCCCTGCTGCCCAGTTGGGCCTTCAGGCCCAGGCATCCCAGACGCTAAGACCTGACTTGGCCTGTGCTTCCGCGCACCTACTGCCTCTGAGGCCTCTCTGCCCAGTTCAGGGCATCCATGGCCTTCCAGTCCAGAGTCTCCCCAGCAGGGCGCCAGGCCTCCCTGCTCCCAGGATCCTCTCTGGCCCTGCACTGAGGCTCTGGCAGTCAGGCCTCCATTTCCAAGGCCTCTGTTGCTTTGCCTGCGCTTGCCTGGACGGGGGTGGGAAGCAGCAGCCTCTCTCAGGGTTTTTACAGTCCCAGGGCCTCAGATCCCAGGCTGGAGGGGATGCTGGCTCTGAGGCAGGAAGGCCCAGAAACTGGGGACCTGGGAGTGGGCTCCAGCGGGAAACGCCTGGCTCCCGGGCCTGAGGTCCAGGAAAGATACATGGCTGGAGGCAAGTCGGTGAGCATGTGGGCCCAGCTGTGTGACTGGGGTGGGTGCGTGTGACCTCAAGTACAGTGAGCCCCGCCCCACCCCCTAGGCTGGGGCTGCAGCTTTGTGGACCATGCCAGAAAAGGGAAACTGTTGCCAGGGTGTGCCCCCCACCCACAGTGGCCATGTGGGGCTGTGACAGTGACAGTGATCTGTGGGGCCCAAGAGCAGGTCCAGGGAGTGGTGTGATGCGCCAGGCCTCCAGGACCCCAGGTGGAGATGCTCCTGGTGGAGGGAGAGCCCGGCTGGCAGGGGAGTTGGTGGGGGCAGGTCATGGTGGTGCTGCAGGAAGGGAGCCCGTGCTGAGGGTCTGCACCTAGAGAGGCATGCAGAGCGGTCACCATGGGTACCTCTTGCTGGTGGTCTGCATCCAACCTGCAGGTGGGTGCGTGGGGTGCGTGTGGTTGTATGCCATCTGGGATGTGTGCTGTCCTGGCATGTGGGGGTGCCCGTGGTTGTGTCCTGTGCACCTGGGGAGCCTTCCTTGTATACCTGGGCGAACACCTGAAGACAGTGGGCAGGTGCCCAGTCTGAGGCAGACACCAATGTTGAGAAAGGAGAAATGAAAGTGAAAAACTCTGGGGCTTCTGGAGTCGCAGGGTCAGCCTCCTGAGACACTGTCCTGAGGTCCCTGGCCCTCGGAGTCTGAGGTGGTAGACAGGAGATGGGGTCCTCCCAGCCCCTCATTAACCCCTTCATGCCTGAGCTGGGATCTGGGAGGCCACGCTAGGTGGGGAAAAGCGCGGGAGCAGAAAGGACGCTGTGGCATGGGCCAATGGGCCAATTCTGGTCGAGAGAGCGCTGGAGGAGGTCAGGGCCCCCCCGTGCCGCTCCGCCTGGGACTGGCAACCCTGCTTCCCCGGCTGCAGCTACTCACCCGAGCAATTGCAGACCCCGAACCCCTCTGTCAACGCCCGGTCCCTGCTGGAATCCAACTGCAGGGGCCCAAAGAGGCCTGAACGCTGCGGAGTCACCACCTCCCGCGCCTCCGGGGTGAGCTCCTCGGACCCTCCTCCGTCCCTCCCGGAGCGATCCGCCGCTCTCCTCACCGCCCGCCACCGCCCCACCCACAGTGCCCCCACCGCCCAGACAGAGCTCGCGCCCTCTGGTCCCGCGACGCCCCGCACATCGTGTCCGCGCGCGCCGCCACCTGCGGGAAGTCCTCATCCCTCACCTGGAGCGGCCGCGGCTCCCTTCCGCCTCGCTCCCCCTGCCGGCCGCACCTCCGGGAGCGCGAGGTAGGAGGCCTGGCTGGGCGCCGGCCCGACCGGGCTGGCAGGGCTGGGCGCTGCCGGGGGTCGTGCGCTGCTCGGGCTCTGCCTCCTTAGGGCGCGGCGTGCCCCTCCACCTGGGACGTGGGCTGAAGACAAGACCCGCATTTCGCTGCGCCACTTTGGCAGCGAAGGGGGAACTAGGATGAGACCACTTTACAGGCCCTAAAACCGAGGCTCTGCTTTGACCGGCCTCCGCGAGGTACGGGGACCAGAAGTCTAGCTGAGGACAGGAGGCGGCAGGGGCGGGATGGAGCCGAGGCAGACGCCCATCCTGGGTGTAGAACGGGCTGCAGCCTTTGCTTCTCTCTGCGGGCCCTGCACTGGGTCCCACGTGGGCACTGGGATCCATCCCAGCGCTTCTCCTGGCACCTTGCGTTTGGAGGCTCACTCATCCCCCGCCCCAGCATCTTCAGAGTTTTGCCCGAAGCAAGCGCTGTTTCAGAGGTTTTCTCCCCAGCGCGCAGAAGGAGGCCCCTGGAGAGTCTGGCTGCACTGCTGCACCCAGCTCCGCCTCCCCGGAGCGCACGTGGCTTCCTCAGGGCAGCCGTCAAGACTGGAGCCCTCACAGCTTTGGGGGGGACCCCACTCCTCACTCTCCCGCCACCATAAAGGTACTTCGACAGCGCCATGCCCAGCGCTCAGAATTCACTCTGGGCCTCTCTGTTCCCACCCTTGGAAGGACCTTCGCGCCCTTGTGCATCTCTGGTGGGCGCCAAGCCCACCGATTGTTGTGCTCAGGTGCTCCGCGAGACAAGGTGGGGCACCACCCGCTCCCCCAGCCTGGGTCTCCCGCTATCTGGGGCACAGGCGCACACAGATGGATCTGAGCGGTCGGCTGGAGGATGTGAGTGCACGGAGCACTGGGGACCCCGTCCCCCAGGAACTAGAGCACCGAGCGGGGCAGAGCCATCTCCCCCACCCGGGGTTCAGAAAGAGAGGGGCTGGGCTTTTCTTGACCCGGTTCATTCGTTTCGGGATTGATTCACCGGGAACTGCCTCCAGGGCCTGCCTAGACGGGCCTCGGTGCTCTCGCAGGCAGGCCCCGCACCGG
Source organism: Orcinus orca (assembly GCF_937001465.1). Taxonomy (NCBI): domain Eukaryota; kingdom Metazoa; phylum Chordata; class Mammalia; order Artiodactyla; family Delphinidae; genus Orcinus; species Orcinus orca. Next base: position 62,710,270 of record NC_064573.1, read on the forward strand.
GAGCGGCCTGCGCCCTGCCTTTCTGCCGCTCCTCCCCGGCCCCGCGGCCCGGGTGGCTGGGCCTCCGGGGGCCAGGCCTTGGCGGGAGGCGGGAGGGGGTGAACTTCGGTGGAGCCGGGAGAGGCGGGTGCGCAGGGCAGCTACGTTCTCCCTTCGCAGCTCCATTCCTCCTCTCCGCTCCCCGCCCATAGTGGGCGCCTCGTGCAGGACCTCGGCCCCTGGGTGCGTCTCATCTGCCTCCATCCAACAAAAGTGCTTGGGCCGCAATGCCGACAAATGGGGCTTTCTGGGTGGCCCGCTTGGGCGTGAATGGGCAGCCACCCTGAGCCCCCGAGGTGGGCGGGTGGGGCCGTTGTGGGGTGGCCTCCCTCTCCTGGCCCCTGGCTGGGGAGCCGAAGAGGACTCATGGGCTCCACCCATGAGGCGGGGAGGAACGGGCGCTGTCCGCGCCGGTGGCTCTTGCGCGCCAAGCTCGTGGCCCCACTGACTCCAGCGCGGTCTGCGCGACCTCCCGTGGGTTTGTAGACCCTTGGGCGGTGCGGGGGCTGGGGGGGCGGTGCTGGGCTGGGACCAGGGCCTGTGGGAGCTGGTAGTGAGGCCGCATCCATCCTGGGCAGGGGCGGTTTCCCTGCCTCTACCCCGCTGGCCTGGTCTCTTGTGACACCGCCTGCAGGTTGATGGAGGCGACTCCCTCTCCCCAGCCTGGGGGCTCCATGCACCTGGACTAGCAGTGGCTCTGTTGGCCCCCTAACTGCTCCCAGGCCCTTCCCTCGGGGTGCCCCCAACTGAAGCACAAGTCCCTGCGAGCCCACCCAGGCTTCTTCCTTGGTGGTGGACTCTTACCCCAAACTCTGGTGGGGGACCCTGTGCTGGGCCCTGAGCCCCAGGTGCATAGTACGGTTCATGTGTGCGGGACTGAGGACTGTGAGGAGGTGCCAGGCAGAACCCACGGAGTTCTTGGCAAAGGCTGGGGACCAGAAACAGCCTGGCATGTGCTCTTTGGTGGCTTGGAGATGACTCTGGGTGGGTGAGCTGAGCCATGCCCAGGGAAGGGGCTGGTGCCCTCACCCCTTCTGTGGCATCACCTGGGACTCTTCCAAGTCCCCAGTGCCACCTGCCTCCTGATCCAAGGGCCTGGACCCCGGGGGGCCAATGACTGCAGATTGAACAAAGGGCAACTGAGGGGGCGGACACGGACACTGGAGGGTGTCACCTGAGGGGTGACAGAGAAGCAGCACAGAGGCACACACTGCTGTGACACCAGCCCCTCAGAGCCAGGAGGGATGGGCCAGGGTCAGCACAGCCATGCACAGCTGGGTGCAGCCTCCCATCCGCCCCGGGCCTGGCTGTACTCCCCTCACTGAGGGTGCTCTCTTCTGGGCCCAGTGCCCAGGAGGACAGATGGGCGGAGACAGTGAGGGGATGGCCGGACCGGATGGGGCTGTCTGTCGGGCCTGGGTGATAGCACCCCCTGCCCCCCGCAGGGCACCAGGGCCCCCTGCAGGCTGGAAGTTCCCACAGCTCTAGAACAAACAAACAGACGGCCCAACACACAGCCTGGCCCTGGGCCCCTCTCCAATTTCTCAGCCTGTTGATTTAGCTGCCCACTTGGTGGGAGGACCCAGCCACATGGGGAGCCGGCTGTCCATCTGTCTGTCCATCTACTGGCCACACTGGCCCCTCCACCCCAGGTGCTGTCAGGCAGAGGTGGGGCTCAGAGACCCAGGTGACCTAGATTTAGGCCGCCCACAGCTTCCGCTCTGTGGTCAGGACAGGGGGAGCCACACTCTCCAGGGAAGGGGATAGGCCCTCAAAGCCCCTGGGTGTGTTGGCTGAGGGCGAGAGGCCAGAAGCTGGACACCTGCAGACACTCTTCTCAGGTTCCTCTGGCTGGCAGGGGACACTGACTGGGTACACACACAACTGTGAGCAAGGGCACGAGTGTACATGCATGCACACACCACACACATACGTGAACGTACCCACAGACGCGCGTGCGCACACTCTTGTGTAGCACACCATACACACATACACACCAACGTGGGCCAGAGTGCACACACAGGCACGTGCAGAACACATACACAGATACGCATGCGCATGCATGTGCACCCCCTACAGTGACCCTGTAACAAGTCATCAATGTCAAGGACTCTCACCTCAGTAACTCAGGTGGTCCTCAGCCTTACTTGGCTTGGACAAGGTCCATGTGGAGCCTCAGGCACTGCACAATGAAGATCAAAATGTTTCAGTCTGCTCTTGCGGGATTATTTCCTGAAAGTGACATCCTCAAATGATGCCCCTGGGGGAAGGTCCAATGGCCAGGACGATGCCCTGGATGTTGGGGACAGGAAGAGTCTGCCATAACAGTTCACTCAGCGGGGACCCTTCTGGGAGGGTCAGTCTCCATGCTCAGGCCCCAGCCCTGAGTCGGGCTTGGTGGGTAAGATGAGCAAGGAAGCTCTGGGAAGACACGGGGGCAGGGTCAGAGGCATGAGCAATGACCGCCAAGCGGGGGACTCCTGCACCTTTGTTAACGGGGCCTCGCCAGGGCAAGCTCCCCACAATCAAAGGATGTATCGTGTCTCCTCTTCAAGATACAGCAGTTATAATAACCGAATATATCAGACTTGGAATTTCCATTAAATGCTTGATTCAGTTAGCAATTTAAATTCAAGTTGTCAGGCTTCCCTGGTGGCGCAGTGGTTGAGAATCCGCCTGCCAATGCAGGGCACACGGGTTCGAGCCCTGGTCTGGGAAGATCCCACATGCCGCGGAGCAACTAGGCCCGTGAGCCACAACTACTGAGCCTGCACGTCTGGAGCTTGTGCTCCACAACAAGAGAGGCTGCGACAGTGAGAGACCCGCGCACCGCGATGAAGAGTGGCCCCCACTTGCCGCAACTAGAGAAAGCCCTCGCACAGAAACAAAGACCCAACACAGCCAAAAATAAATAAATAAATAAAAGATGCCTCTCTAGATATCTATTAAAAAAAAAAAATTCAAGTTGTCCACGTTATCGTTGTGACAGCCCAGCTTTCTCTTTGGAGAAGCTCCGGGTAGAAGTTGGTCTGAGGCAGTGGAGGATTGGCTCTGTGCCCAAGCCCCTCTCCGTCCCCTCTGCTCCCTGGCGGAGCCCCCAGGGCCGCTGGGTCACCCCATTAGCCCAGAACCACCGACCTGGTGTCCAGAGCTTCTGCCCACTGCCCTCGGCAGGCCCACCTCCAGGACCCTGTGGGCAGATAGGAGGCCGAGGCCTGGGGAGACCAGGGGAGGCAGCCAGGTCCCTCCCCAGCAGCTCTGTCTGGACTCCCCTTCTAGGGGAGGAGCTGCTGGGAAGAAGGCAGGGACGACGTTTTGGAGGAGATGGGCCCTTCAGAGCAGGCAGAGCCAGGGCGGATGGTGTGGCCCAGACATCACAAGCTGGGCTAGGCGTAAGCCTCACCCTGCAGTGCTCTGTGTCCTCCCCAAGCCTCAGTGTTTCTGTCTGAGAAATGGGGAGAGAGCTGGAAGCCCCACAGTGTGGATTAAGCGAACTCCCGTCAGCTCCTGAACGTGGCTCCTCAGCCGATGGCACAGTTGCCCCAGGCTCCTTGGGCCGCCCCCCAGCCCAGCTGGTCCCCCAGGACTGTGGGTAGGGCAGCTGTTGTCTCTGTGCTCCTGTGGGGCCTTGGGACCTGGCGGGGATTCAGGGAGGGGGGATGCTGGCCGTGCCCCCAGGAAGTCCGGTTGGGCCCGCTCTGCCTGGCTTCCCCGCCCAGCCCAGGTGTCCACATTGGCCTCTGTTTCCCGTGTCCTCGAGCACAGCCCCGCCCCGCCCCAGCCAGACAAATCCCTTCCCTCCTCCTCGGCTCTGCTGAACCAGGTTGGAATTTCTCAAAAGCAAACAAACAGGCACGCTCAGGGTTGCGGTTTTAGGAGCTGAGATTCCTCCTGTCTGTCTGAGGCAGCGTCAGGCCCAGCCGGCTGCCCATGGCAGGCTGGACAGGGCCCTCGCCTGAGCCCCCGGGGCCCAGGCTCAGAGGCTGTCGTCCTGAAGCGCGGGGCTGACCTGGGTCCCTCTCGAGACCTTGTGAGGACTGCCGGAGGCTGCAGCACAGGCTGAGCGGAAAGGACCCCGGGCCTGGCAGGCAGGATGCGGACAGGGATCGCTGTGGGGACAGCGGTGGCGCCAGGGCCACCAGGCAGGGCTGGTGGAGCCCAATGGGTGAGGACTGGAGGGCTCGGGGCTCAGAGCATCGATGCGCCGGGGCGATCCCAGGCACAGAGGCAGGCAGCGAAGCCGTGTGGGAATGTGGGGGTGGGGAGGGGGGCAGGAGGGCACCTCAAGGGGCCGACGGGCTGGGAGGCAGGGCTGGGGCGAGAGGAGGGGCCGGAGGGGGCTCTCGCCAGGTGGTCTTAATCTCCTCAGTGAAATAGGAGTCCCGGCCGGCGGGGGAGGTGGGAGCCTGAGGAGCAGGAGACAGCTGCGGGGAGGGGGCGGCCTGGCGGCCCTGAGGCCCCTGCC